>NC_134312.1:132075977-132752335 GCF_964195595.1 Calonectris borealis
TCTCTGATGTATAGGAACCTGTGAGACAGAACCATGACAGCTACCTACTGTCAAAGGAGTATGACTGCATAAAAAAAAGAAAACCAAACAATACTGCTGAATAAAAGAACAGGGAAATGTATGAGGCTGCACTAGCATGTGGAGTAGTTTTTTCATGCATATCTATGTACATACACTGATCAGGGAATACTGAATTTATATATAGGAAGGCCATTTCACTGGTTTATACATAGAGAGATTATAGTGTGTATACACAGCACCGAAAATTAAAGATCTGCAAATCTACAGAGAGGTTGAAAATGAAAACCATATGATCAATTACACATTTTTCCCCCAAATTTTAGGTCCTGAAATTAGAAAACTAAATCCATTTATAAGCTCTTAAATGCAAGTGGCCTCATTTCAGATGTGCTGAGCAACTACTGCATCTGCTGGCTTCTGTTATTGACTGGCTCCGTTTCTGAAAAGCAACTGTCAGGAAGGAGATCCTATAGGATCTTCTCTGACATGTCTAGCTAGCAAACAGCCAAGCATGACTGCAGTACCTACATGCCATATGAGTACAGCTGGAAATATGGAGAAGTGGTGCTGAGCTTTCTGCCTGGCTGTGTAATCTTCAGGGAGGAATCCAGCAGAGATGCTGAGGGAGAAACCCCACTACACACTAATTAAGTATTTTCTGCTTTGACTTCCTTACTCCTTTTTCATATCCCTTTGTCCCTTCTCCTTCACACACTGGTGTCCGTGCTGAATGCAGAGACAATTTGAGCCAGCAGAAGAAACTCTCGCTGTGTTAATTTTGAGAGTGGGATATCACAGATGTCACTGCTTACTTCTGGGTGCTGCACAGGCAAACTAGGTATCCGAAACTGGTTCATCTCACAAATGCACGGTCAGACTTGGCAATGGTTGTGTTAATAAAGGGCACCCGAAAACTTAATCGTGAGCCCAGATAAGGTGTTTTCTAAACCTTTGACTTTATTCTGCAATTTTGTAAATGCACAAGCGTGCATGCTGCAGAGAGAAAATAGAGTGCCCCACTGGAAAGCCAGTAGTGCATTCATCCCTACAGAGAACAAACTCATTTGCCCTTTTCTTTTTATGTCTGCTTATTCAAACAATTAAATAAATTAAAAACAAGAAAATGTTCTGCTCTGAGCCACTCTCAAATGTTTTCAGGCAGTAAAATAAATGAGAATCAGCAATCTAATGCAAAACTGATTTGAGCATGTTTACATGTTATTAGGAAGCTAAAAGTTTTATTCATGCCTTTGGTTCTGAGTTGATGTAAAAATATGTACTATGTCTGTAGAAACAGCTGCATGTAGAGGCTGCTGTTGGCTGGCTGCTCTCTGTGCGAAAAAAAAATACTCTGGCATTTGTCTTTTTCTCCTCCAAATGTCCAGGCTATGACAGCAGGGAAGACTACAGACTGTCAGAATGTGAAAGCTGTCATTTGTGCATCCAAGAGAGGACTGTGCTGAGAAGGTAGAAGTATTCTTCTATAAGGAAATGACATGCTGGGAAAGAATGTAAACTTCTCTGGAATGTGAGGAGCAGATTATGTTAATATCTGCATATCAACTTTGCCCTCTTGATTCACTTCATGCTACATCAATTATACTGTAACTTTTCAAACTGCTGTCTGTAAGTTTTATTGTTAGCTATAGCCAAAGGTTGGAAAAAGATTATCCTTTTAAAATTTGATTGCTTGCTGACCAGGAATGCAACAAGAAGGAAAAAAGAAACCCAAACAACTTTTACCAGATCCTGTAAAGAAATGGAATTCCATCTATTTTCACTTCTAAATACAATAAAAAAATGAGAAATTCCCATGTAGTATTCTAATCACTACACCTTTAATATCTTTGAATCCTTCAGTTTTGACAATATAAAAAATCGCAATGTGAAATATGATTTTGATTATTATATATGCATGATATTGCATAGAAGTATAAATACATATCATATAGAGGTTTCTATACAAAAAAAGAAAACCAGAATGCTTTACTTTGCCAAAGTGCAAAATGCAACATTCCACTCTCATAATAGCTTACTCAAAACCAATTTTATATGGGGAAGTTTCATCAAAATCAACGCATTCCCATGAATTTGCTCATACCACTCAAGCTGCTAACTCCAGTGAAAGCTGTTCAGTTTAAAAATTTTCAACCTGTCATAGGTTCCACAGGCTTATTTTGGTTTAAAATGTAGTTTTTCACATTCTGGTTTGTGTTACTCCTTTTCTGCATTGTGAATGGAAATGAATTTATGACCTGAAAAAGAGAGCAAATGGTAGCGTAGGGAGCTCTTCCATGATGAAGAGTAGAGCGTAGAGCAGACAAAGCAATTCCCAGTATGTGAGGTTTGCACAACTGTAACTTCTGTTATTCAGTGATATTTCTTTCATTTCCTCCAGTTCTTGGTCAAATGACTTCTGAACATAAAGGATGAGATGCTCTTAACTCATACTTTTAAAACACTTGTTAGCAAAACTACTCTTTCTCTTTCCTATCAATAGGGGTTAATGTTATTGCTTGAAAGAACATCAGTCTTCCAGAAAGTCTTCCAAGAAAACATCAGTCTTCCAAGAAAAGTTTCCCCAGTGCTAAGCATTCACTTGTATGATTAAAGGCAGTCTAGGTATCGACGTCCTGATGGTAAAGATAATACAGAAGGAGCTATATAAATTACAACAGTGAGCAAAGGGTAAGAGGGAAGAAAAGGTATAGTGGGAGTGACATCCTCAAAAGATTTTGTAGGAAAAAATGCTTCCTAGGAAAAATGTACCATCATTAGTAATCAACAAAGAATCTAACAGAAAAAGAACAGTGCAAATGTAGCTTTTGAAAAATTAGCATTTGAAGATAGGGGAGAATAATATGGAAAGAACTGTCTTAGGCACAAATGCTGTGCTGCTGGAGAGCACAGTTGGAGTCTCTGCCCTCCCTGATTAGCTGAAATCTACCTAAACAGAGAATTGATGCCAGGGCAAGACATCACCTCCTGAGAGGTGAGACTTGTGTGTCTGTTTTCAGATCTCTCTGCATGTCACCTGAAGACACTATAGAAAAAAAAATAGATGAGAGGAGGAAATCTCATGCTCAGAAATTGTGATTTTATTTCATTGAAATGATATGAGTCCAAGGAAGTCCAAGGCTGTTTGGTCCTGCAATAATAAGGCATAGAAGAAGGAGAAATCTGTAGCAATACCGGAAATGTTCATAAATTGTTTTGAACATGCCCTGTTGCAATGTTCTTGGTTTCAGAGAGAGCTGGTTCCTTAGCCCCGTGTAATGATAAGCCTGGCCTAGAGCAGTAAGAGAGGAGAGGAGGCAATCAAATGAATTATAAAACAGAAATCAAAGTGCATTGGTAGGGAGATGGCTTTTTTTCAGTGCTTGCCTGTTTCGTGCTGCTGGCAGTCCATGATGATATGGTAAAGCTACCATGTACCAAGCAAAAATAGAAGCAAAAGAATATTAATAAGATGACGAATTCTTCCTCCTCCCTATTTCCTGTCAATGAGGGAGCTCTTCCTTTACACCTCTAAGAATGGCTGGCAGTTACTGTATTCCCTGTCTCCCGACCTACAATTGTAGCCATGCCATGCTATGCATATTTTAGCTCATTTAATCTTTCCTTTGAAGTCATTCCCTCCAGCTCTTTGTCATTTGTCTTGCTTTTGTCTGAACTCCTTCCAATTCATCCTGTCACGGAGGGAGCCAGATGGGAGTAATTTGGGGTGTGCTTTCAGGAATATGCTATCAGGAAGGACCACCCAACCCTTTCCATTTCCCAGGTCACCTTGGTAAGCTCATGGGACCACTGGTGGCCCTGGTGCCTCCCTACTCCCTAACTCTATTTTACAGACTGCACACCATGGAGCATCTACTAAAAGAGCTGCAAATTGTACTGGCTGTTAGTTTTGGTTTATTTTTTGTTGTTACTGAATACCGCAATCCCAGTTCTGATCCTTCTTCCTGTGTATACTCCTTAGATATTTTTTAGCATTGCTACCTTTCTGTTTTCTTTCTTCCACAGAATATCTATGCTGCAGTGTATGATTCATTAGAAACGCTCTTCTGCATTTTTCCAATATGTATCTCCTTCAATCTTTCTAGACAGTATCACCAGGCTCCTTAGTGCATTGCCTTAGGTATTTGCGTTTCTCCTTGGTGGGCTCCTCCCATGAACTAAGAAATTGATTATTGTCTGGACTTTATGAGGTCAAGTCACATAATGATCCCTACATTACAAAGAGCAGATTTTGGCTCAGTTTGCTACTCTTTTTCAATTTCCTAAGTCTCTCTCCAGAGCCTTAGTCAAGAAGACAGGCTATGTGGTTTCTCAACAGGTTTCCCTGCTATGCTCCTCATTTGGAACTGAAGTTAATTAACAATTCTTTCCAGCACTTGTTGACCTTCGGTGATGCTTGAACAGTGGGTTCTGCAGCCTTGAAAGTGAAACTGTAAATAATAGAGATCTCTCAGGCCAGTTTTTGAGGAGAGATTGCTGTCCCACCCCTGAGCAAAAGTAACATTCTTCTTCATAAAACTAACACGCATCCCCTTCATTTTCCCAGATGTGAAGACAGTGTCAAAGGGAAGGGTAGCGGAATGTGGTGGTGCATTCCTCCCCCCTTCTTTTCCTCTGGGCTACGATACGATCTCAGAACCTTCTGTTAAGCTTTAGCCATTGTGTATGAGTCGGGCGGTTAAGCGTCCCTTGGCTGTACCAAGCACTCTTGCATGGCTAAGGTGGGGAACAACACTGATCGTACCAGGGACACTCGCTACATGATCAAGGTAGGGAATAGAAACGAAATAATTTGTCATCTCTGACAGCTGTGAAGCTTTCCCTACCTGGATCATAGCTCAAGTGGAACAATACCATTGTTACCATGAAACAATACCATAATTACTACCCTGGACCCCCTTGGATAGTAGCCAAAATGGAAATTTACTAATAACTAAAGCCAATCATCTTGCAAACCTATAAGCAGTGGTACCAAGTGAGACCCTTTGAGCTCTCCTGGACTGCAGCGGGCTGCATCCAGAATCTCCCTCTGAGTGGGACGCCTCTCAGAGTCCGCAAACTCGAATTTGCGATACTCGGAGGATCCCCGAGATTTTGGGCTGAGACACTCCTCGGGGCTCAACTCTTTGCCCGTTGGGAAATGCCAAAGCATTTAACGTGAGTATTTCACGGGACTCGAGGGGAATTTTTAACAGGTATACCTTTATAAATTAACTAACTCTAGGCCTTTCATTTAGCTTTGGTACCATATTCATGTGCATATATATATGTGTGTGTATTGATAGATCTAGATCTTTTGCGCGCTTACAGTTATAATCTGTAGTTACATATATATGTATTGATTGATCTAGATCTTTTGCGCGCTTACAGTTATCTGTAGTTATTGATTGATCTAGATCTTTTTGCGTGCTTACAGTCATAATCTGTAGTTATATATATATGTATAAATTGATCTAGATCTTTTTACGCGCTTATCTATATAGTTACTAACAAGTATAACCTGTAGTTAAGTTGTTTTAGTCTTTGTAGTATCTTCACTAATTCTTTGTGCAAGCTGTCAAACTGATCAATGTTTAAGCATTGTAAGACTCTAAGTTGCTGCTAAAAAAACCCTTAACCCTTTAGTCATAAACCATTGCCCAGGTCTCAGACTAAGATTGGGTCCAGCTGGATCTCTTCTGAACCTCGTGACTCAACGGGAGGGTCCCCCTTTTCCCTTTTACCTTTTTACCTTTTATCTTTTTACCCTTTTATCTTTCAACCCTTTTACTCTTAATCTCTGTACAAATCATTCCAACACAATTCTAATACGATTTTTCCCTGTGTAACTTAATCCATGTAATAAGTAATAGAGTGAACCTTGCCATCAAATTTTGTTAAGTCACGTTTCTATAAATTTCTATTAAAATCACCCTTTGCCAATACCTTGCCAGTTATTCTTTATGCGGCCTTAAAACCACCCATTCGTGACATGGAAATACCATGTCAGGTGTCTCAGTGTGATATTATAGGTAGATAAAGCACGGTACCCTGAGTATCTCCAAACCAATGAATTTAGGAGTATTTCAAAATGTTTCCAAATCTTGTCTTTATATCCTATTCCATCAACCATATAGTTTATAGTTCTGCCAAAAAAGCTATCAAGATGCTGTGCATTATTTATTCATTAATATTTCATGATTCATACAACGTATTCAACTGGTTTGGTTGCTTGATTCTCTGCTGTGCATGCTGCTGATCTTCTGTATAGTAACACTTGGATAAACCTGTATTTTATTCTTTGGAAGGTCTCCCTGCTTGCTACTTTTGTAGTTCCCTGTTTCACCACAGCTTTTGAAAAACAGCAATTAAATGATTCTCCAAATGCTAATTTTGTAATCCCCCGTCACGTGTACAATCTCAACCTACTGATTTTGAAACATACAATGAGAGTAGATCAAGAGGAAAAGCTGTCACAATTAGTGATGTCCATGGACAGCCAGAAGAGTGGTAAAGCTCAGACTAAAAAATCATTTGCTATAGAAATGCGAGAAGTTGAAAACAATCATGTAGGTGAGAGGTAGAGAGAAAGTTTTTGGAGAAGAGATGGAGACCCACCTGGATAGATATATAGCAAAGTAATCTTTTCCAGATGTCAGTAGATCAACGTGTAGAAAGAAAGGGTGTGTGTATGTGTATATGTATGTGTATATAAGTGTACACAGACACATATATACATACATATGTATGTATTTGTGTGTGGAAGTCTACATCTTTAGACTTGTAAGTAGCAAAGGAGAATCCAGAAGCAAAATGAGAGTCAAATATCTTTGAATGACAAAGAGATGGGCCATTTGAAGGTCAAATTAATCCTCTGAAAAGAATGCCGTGTGTATCAGCACTGAATGTGACCATATTACTTGAAGAAGAAAGGTGATAATTTAGAATCACATATTCATGCGTGTGGGGACACACAAAGAAATAAAGAAACAGGGAAATTAAGGTATGTTGAAGGAAACCTGGAACAGAACTGAAATCAGAAGACATCAACAGACGATCAAGACTGGGAAGTCAGCATGTGTTCAGCCATGGTACCATAACACAGATTCCTCTAAGATCTAGGATTCAGAAAGTAAGAGGTCATTTGCAAGCATTTTTGAAACTACTAGCAATCCTGCCATAAAAAAGGTTTCCTTTTGATTGCTAGAAATTGTCATACTGGATCAGAGCGGTGATTCATCTTGTCCAGTATCTTGTCTCTGACAGAGTCTAGGATAAGATATGTTGGAAGTGTAGCTGAAATTCCATAATAGAAATCATCACATATCCTCCTCATCAGAATGCTTTGTCCTGTCCCTAACAGTTAGGCAGCATCATATATGATCCTTT
Source organism: Calonectris borealis (assembly GCF_964195595.1). Taxonomy (NCBI): domain Eukaryota; kingdom Metazoa; phylum Chordata; class Aves; order Procellariiformes; family Procellariidae; genus Calonectris; species Calonectris borealis. The sequence goes on from NC_134312.1 coordinate 132,083,385, forward strand.
ACACAGGATGAAAAAAAAAGAAAAAGAAAAAAGGGGGGTAATCTTCTACATATACAAATAATCAAGAAAAATAATCCTGTGGTTTGGACAGCAGCTTGTTGTGTGGGACCCATGTGTCTGCTTTTGGGAAGGATTGGGAAAGCGTCCTCAGGCACAGTTTAATTCCTTAACTGAAAAATGGGACTAAAAGCAATTTCAAACCTACCATATATTTTGACAGAAAACTTCATGAAGGATGGTCTCGTATTAAAAGACACTATATAAGTATTTCAGACAGGCAACCTGTATTGACCAATACACTTCAAAGACTACAAATACTATAGATAATGTATTTTGGGCAAATTTGTTTGCATTGCTGGATGCTACTAAAACAGGAAGAGGTTTCTGCTGATTTAAGGATCTAATGCTCTAGCTCTCTGAGCCTCCATCTACCTTAGCAAATACTGCAGCTCAACAGGGCTGATCTGTAGAGGGATCCATCTGGTGCTGCGGATTTGATGTACACATTGTGGATTTGATGTACACATTGTACCTGATTTCAGATTAATTTAGCCTTAGACTAGCTCTACTCTGATCCCAGGGACTGAAGGAGTGCTAGGAGTTGGACAGCAGTAGGTGCATTCCTGAATCTTCCAGTTTAGTTTCACCTGAAGGGAATCCAATCCTTGCACCCTGAGACTGATTCCCAGTGCAAACCACGGCATGGTAATTGGGAAATACTGGGAGATTTGGCTTCTGATCTGAACTAAAACCTTAATGGAGACACATGTGGAGAGCTCATTTGTAAAACAAGTGTACTCATAAATACAAATAAATTGTGTGCGAAGACAAATTTTTAATTTTTTTTTTTAATCAAAGAAAAAGTTAGTGAATTTGATAAAGATCCAGTAAATGACCTCATTTACATAACTGGAACTTCAGCTGACAGAAACTGTCTAGCTTCCAGAGCATTGTTTGTATGCATATTTAAGCACAAAACCACACTATATATTCATGGAAACAGACACAGCAAGTTATTTTAGGTAGTCACAATAATTTCTGCATTTACTTTTTCTGTTTCTTTTTTTAAAATGTAGTTTATTCAATAGCTATTTAGAACAAAAAACATAAGGGGGATGCACAATGTAACTGTAGTGATTAAATGCTAACTTAATAATTTAATAAATAGAATTAGATAATTTAAAAATTGTGTTACTGAGGAACAGTATCAGAAATTAGTTGTTGTTATCATATGAAAACTAATAGATTAGAGACAAAAAATGAGATATAATACAAACACTGCCTGTGTACCCCATCTTTCATAACCAGGCTCCTCCCAAGGATGGGATTAAGACACCTGAGCCTCAGTATCTACATGTCAGCAAGCACATGACAGTCTAAGCTCTCCTTCCTGACGAAGGAGATCCAGTCCACCCAGCCTAAGGGCCAGGGCAGCTGCAAGGCCATTAAGCACAGTCATCAGTTGTCCACTCTGAGGGCCCTCTGAGATGCCCGAAGGTCCCCCAGGTGTCTGCCCGTGGCTGGCCACTGTCAGAAGGGGCCAGGAGGCATTCTGCACTGTCTGGAGCATGAGGTAGGGGCCAGGCTGGGGGCTCCACGGCACCCGAATGACATGAGGTGCCTGTATTTAGGGATCTGAATCCCAGGTAGGTGCCCAAATAAGCTCTTCCCAAGGAGCTCCTTAGCATCCACTAACTAAAAATAAAGTTTAGACATTTACATGTGAATGCCTAAGCGTAAATGTCTTCACATCAATCTGAATCCCTCCCCTGAAGTCAAATGTGTAACTCAATATGAATTATCAAGGCAAGGTAGAAAAAGAGATGATCACATCCAAAGTAATTCTGTTTCATTTTGTACATTTTTTCTTTGTTCAGATACCTGCAATTAATTGCCTCTAATTAATTAGCTTCATCATTGTTCCTTTACAGACGTTGAGCAAGCAAAGATAACTAAGCAACTGCTTGATATCATCTCTTGTTCTGCACCTGGTATTATATGCAATGCTGCATCACCATTGAGCAGATCTTGCGATACACCTGTCGTGTCAGGGGCTGGTTTTCTGAGGGGTGGGGCACAGAGCTAAGCGGGATGGATAAATACAGGAATAGCTCCAACGTTAGAAAATTAGCCATTTCGGTAGACCCTGATCACGCTCTGTTAGAGCGATATTCTACATTTCTATAGCCATACTCTATATATCTATAGAGATTAGTTTTCTTATAATAGCGATAATGAGGCTGATTAATGTAATGCCAGTCAGAGACTAGCCTATTTCTGTAATGCTGAGATAGAGTCTTTTTAAGTAAAATGAGCTCCTGCTTCTGGCTGAATACTGCTAACCCTCAAGAAATATGTAAGCTTTTATGAACTTCAGGATCATCCATCCTTTCTCCCTGTCTTCCTATTGCTTATTCCCCATCTGCCCCTCAATTTCACTTTGCCTGTGTGCCCTCTCCTTTCCTTCCCTATCTAGCCTGAAGAACGCAGTCCTCACCCATCTCTGACCTGACCTGCCACCTTTATTTGTGCCGTAATGCCAGTATCTTTGTCCTCTTTGGCCAGTCAACTCTTGCATACTGAAACATCCCAAGATTTTAAAACAGCTGTCACCAGGTGTTAACTGGAGATATGCTGGGGCCTGCGATTTTGAAAGGACACTGCTGTAAAAAGGATTAATGAAAACCTGTTACATATGGAAAAGACTTTTCCTATCTAGCAACAGAGGCAAAATTCACTCAAAAGCAGAAGGTCAGTGCAAGGGGAATAAATCATGTAATCGTAGCTTGGGAAACTAAGAAAGATAAAGATTTGTGGTTACTCAAAGGGAACTAAAGAGCAGCTTGGCTATGAAATAAGCCCCAAGGCGACAGTGAAACCACTGAAAAATAAACAGTGAAGGATCTAGCTATAATGCGAATGCAGGCACAGATGCCCCTGTTAGAAAGATGTGCTTCAATTCCAGGCTTTGTGAGTGACAGTTTAATTGCTGGGTCTCTGTGTTTGTGCTTTATCCACTACAAGGAAGAAAGTAAGTGGGAATAGAAATATGGGAATAGACATGCTGGTAGTAACTAAGCTGCACTGAAATGCTATGTACAAACCAATGGTTTTATAATGGGCACATCTGCCCACCTCACAAAACCACTACAAAAATTGGCAGGATTTGCAGCATCTGCTGGGAAAGTTTCAGCTTCAGAATAGCAAAAGGTGTTGAATGCTGGAGTTTTGGAGTTCAGCTGTATAGGTCTTGATATTCTTAGTTTCTTCTTGTGCTGTGTGAATGAGCCCTAAATCCTGACCTCAACAGGCACATTTTCTCTTGCCTTTTTTCTGGACCCCCACTGAGATGTTAATTTTTTCCCCTACTACTGAAAGCTGGCTTTGAGCCTGTCATGGTCTCCTTGTGTAAATCAGGCTCTCCTTACACTTTATCCACTTAGCAGAGCTAGCAAGTTTAACAGATATTTCCATGAACCTCTCACTCTTTTTGTAGAAGTTCTAGTGCTTTTGGCACTGCATGTCTCAAAAGATGTCAAATAGTCACTGCAAAGCTGCTTTACACAGATTACAGCACATTCTCTTCTAGTACAGTGCTGAAGTGGTCTAAGCTTTCCACTCTTGCTGTAGATAATGTACATCTTGGAGCCTTCTATTACCTTGTGAACATTTTGTACTCTTTCAAAAAAGGTAAGTTATTCCTCAGTATAGGGGTTCTTCTCTGTAACATGAGCATGACCAATTCTCCTTGTGGGATACGGCCATTCAGCTGCCCCACAGCTACTTATTTCAACCTTGCCTCCCAACCAGTCCTAATGTTCTTTGGCAATTCCATCTACCTCTCATAAGCAACAACTTCTGCTCCCTGCTTCTGCACCACTGGCCTTAAAATTACTCCTGCTTTACCACCAGTAGGCTTTCTTCATTGGAAAACCAAAAGTTCAGTCAGTTGTCCCAGTCTAGAGTGAACTTTGAACCTGCCTTTCAGCAGTAGCATATTAGCTATGTTCCAAGTTCTCTGGGACGTTTCTCAATGCCATCACTGCTTCTGAATAAACAGGTTTCTGGTGTCTACATGTTTATACACCTGACTGGCCCATCAGGCTCTGTTTAGTTCGTTTTACATAGTGCTTTTTTGTTCATGGTTTTGTAATGCCACCCTGCCCTTTATCAAGAAAAGACTTTTCTATTCCAGACGCTTGCTCTGATTTCTTCTGACAATTTTGTCTTTTTCCCACCCTCATTTATATCCTCCAAATAAAGAGAAAGCAAAAAAAAGCAAATGTACACTGAATCTCCAAAGCATTGCAACTTGGTCTTGTGTTGTCAGGGAACAGCAATGATTCAAGTTAAATGACAGACAGGCAGAAGTCCTGCCTCAGCTTTGCTGTTCTTAAGAACTCCTGGAGGACCTTGAATGTTCAGGCATACCATTTGCTGCTCACTTTCCTACAACTTCCCAGGGTTAGTCCTATGTTGCTGGCCAGTGAAAGACGCCTCTTCCACACAGGTTCTTGCATTACCAGCTCCCAAGATGGCCCTTGCATTAAAATGGAGTGCACCCTGCTGCTTTACAGGTACCCTAGAGATTTGTATTGCAATGGTGGGCTTTGCTAGAGCACTCTAGAACACAATTCCTCCTCTTAAAGACTGCTATTCCAGTAGGAATGGAATGACACAAATAAAAGGAAAATGAAGTATACATTTGCAATGTCAAAATTAAGTAACACAGTCACAGAGCCTTATAAAAATGTATGCAACAGGAACACAGGAAACCCAAGATTGGGTCTATCCTTGTATCAAATCCAGGAGACCCTGTGGAACTCCTTCTGTTGGCAAGGTATGAAGTGGAACTAATACTCGTGGGCAAGGACTCAAATACGGTCTGCACAGCATGTCCTCAAAGTCCTGGCTGGTAGAAGCCCGCTGACCCTGACGTGCCACGCTCTGCTTCTGTTTCCATTCAGAATCAAAGACTTTCCCATCCAGCTCATGGATTTCCTAATCCCTCCCAATATATCACTGGCTTCCACCCACTGCTTTGGAAAATATGATGTTCTTTGGCAGAGACAGGTGCAATTATTGCCTGCTTAGATGATAAACAGAATCAGATAATGGCTGCTTTGGTGTTTGATTAGGCATCCAAACTTAGTTCCTGTAAAAGCAGGAAACCCTTTTCCATGAGGCTTGGTAGTAATATTTTTTCCGTTATGGATGACATGCAGGTGTCATTTGCTACTCAAGCCTTGCACAATTACATAATTATGTAATTTGTGTGTGCTACATACTACTGGCACTCGTTTGAGACTACATTAACAACTAAACTTCCCTGAGGGGGTACTGAGTTAAGGGGGTGACATTCACCCAAACTCTGTCCTTGGGAGCACTAATCAGTACCTGGCTACACAAAAACTAGCTGTAACTCCTGTTATTTATATCCACGAACAAAGTACATAAAATCACCAAATGATATAGATAAGTCTAAGGTCACAGAAGCAGAGCTTATACTTGACTTAAAATATGCAGTTCAACTTCTATGGTTTGATTTAAAATTTAAAATTAAAAAAAAATATTTTAACAACTCTAGATACTTGTCATTGAAGTAGTGCCATTATGTATTGTAGGAGGTTATGTATTACTAAGGCTGACTGTCCTTGTGAGGCACTTCAGTAACAGTGCATAACGTAACTAGAGATGAAAATCCCTAATTGCCAAATGTGTGGACCAGCACGCTTAGCTTTCATGAGGTAAATACAGAGGGAGATGATGTTGCTGAATTGATTAGCAGTAGCAAATACAAGTCATAAACAGGATGGGGATTTCCATTCTTCTTGTATCACAATGATGTAGTCCCTAAGCCAGTGACCTTACAGTCTAAAATAAAGACAAAATGTAGATATCTCTTTCTGGGGGTTTTCATGTAAGCCAGCGAATGTACCGGTACATAGGCAATGTTCTCCTAATGACATACCCCAGCCTGATTTGAAATGTCATTGGTGTTTTTGTAGGATAATTTTAGGTTAATTGCTGTTTGGGAAAGATCAGGTTAAACCTCTCTGTTTGTGGTTTAGTGGTTGGATAGCTTATGATCTCACTCGTACATCAGAGACTCAAAAGCACTTGCCTGGGAAACCCACAGTTCACTGTGGTTGCGACTTTGTTTCCTTGTGAAGAGGGGAAAGGAATTTTTGGTGCTTACTGTAGCTCTCTGGAGGCTATACCTACACATGCAGGAAGTTCAGTGCCATAGGAAGAGATCCAGCTAGTGCTGAGGACCTGATGTGGGCAATTTTTCCTCATTTCGTGTGAGCTTTACTTCAAACTAGCTCTGGTCTGATCCAAAGGACAAAATGGTCGTAGCAGCTGGAGGGCAGCACATGTGTTCCTCAATCCCATTTTCCAGATTGATTTCATTTGAAAAGAATCTGGTTCATATCCTCCAAGACCTTTCCATCATATGAATCAAAGCATGCTAAGTGGCAACATTTGCGAGATCTGCCTTCAACAGCACGTTCATGATCTGAACTAAAGCAGAAACGTAGGCGCACTCTGTATGAAAATAAACAGAGATACACTAAAAGGATTCATTTTATATCAGAGTCCCATACTTTGGGATACTTACTTACTCCTTAGCAAGCTCAAAATGTTGCAACTTGCCCCATAGCCACTTCAGTATAAATGTCTGGATTTATTATTTCATTGTTTTTAATGTTTTGCAAATTGCTGAAAAAGAAGCTCAGAACACCCTGATCTAATTTACTAATTGGCTTAAAAATCACCTCTAATAAACTATGTAATTGTACAGGGAAATGGTGATTTCAGTCCAAGCGTATTATTCTGTGTGTGTAACTCCTTTTTCTCTGATGTTCACATCCAGATGCTGCTGAGGTTTTACAGCATTCTGCATGTTTACTAAACTGCCTGCTCACCGAGCATTAAGAATATTTGCATGTATGCAATATTTAAGGAAATATGAATTCATTTTGGCTGATTTTTGTCAAATAAGCAAATCTAATTCAGCTTGCTCTTGGATGACAGCGTGGCAGTTTAATATCCTTCTTGACTTAATGTAACTAGCTTGCTATAAAAAAAGAAACAGTTTAAAGCTAACAGATTTTTTCCCCCCAATCTTTCATTACAGTTTCTATAATTCAATGTTAAAGCAGAATGGTAAAAATTATCATTAGCTGGAAATTACCTTGACTGAAATCTGAGGCATGTAGCTCAGCTAGAGGTGCTGGAACTAGAACAGTCAAACGTAGTTCCAATTAAAAATTATAAATTAGAGCTGCAAGAGTGTGGGACCACCCGCCTGGTGAACCATCTCACTTTCATATACATATATAAAAAGGTCACTGAGTTCCTAAACTCATAGAGATTAAAGCAAATAGACTCTGTCTCATAGGGTCTCAAGAGAAAAACAAGCACTTTGAAACTACTCTCCTTAGGATGTAATATTGTGTCCGAATTTCCTACCGCAGGAAAATTTACCCTCTCGTTTGCGGATATAAGAAGGAAGGAATAGCTAACCAGTTTGGAACTAATGGTCTCAGAAGAGCCAATTAGTTAAGAAAGTTTGTTGGCATGCAGGAGTCACAAGTTCAAGCTCCCTTTCTCCTCATACAGGCCAACTGTGTGCGTGGCAGTTTTCTTGCGGGATTACGCTCTTCTGGCCTGGGTCTTCCATGCTCAATCGGTCCAGCCCAGTCTAGTAAATAATTTAAATTCTGATTTTCAGGAAGGGATTTCTCTCTGGTCCCCAGACTCCCCTGAATCTTAGAAACCATCCCTAAAGCTGGTACATTTCTATGAATGGCAGTGTTGATGGAACAATATTTTCCTGTGAGAACACTTTTTGCCAAGCCAACTGTACTTGGGCTTTTATCTTTCACCTCTCAGATGTATTATTGCAATCTGTCTGATGAGATGAGCGGACTTTCCCACATAAGGTCAGATTCCTCAGTAGCAATGGTTTCAGGGTCACTTTTCACTTAAATGAACATTCAGTTTCTGAGATATAGCTAGAAACCGGCTTTAATGAAGAATTTGCCATTGTGCAGTCAATAACCAAGTTATCTGAGTACTTTATATCTGGAACATAAGGTTACCTGATGTTTTTATTAGAAGGGACATATGTGATGATGTAGGACTTTTTCAAAGCAGTGGATTCTCTCAGCTTGAAGCTCTGTGTCAGAAACCACTGAATAATCCCTCCCCGGGAAACTTTTCCCTTTGTACCTAGCACTTCACCATGACCCCACGGATTCCAGACTTGTCTCAGTTTGCATACGGCTTGTCTGCAAGCATTACTTGAATGTGCTACATTCCTAACAGTGATGTACTCTAAATTTGTCAAAATACTGTGGCTAGACAAGCTTAAAATCAAAATAGGAAAGCAAAGAGAAAAGCTCTTGATTACGGAGATGGAGCTGCTGCTATGAAAGCATCAAATTAAGCAGGGTAAACTTGTGTCAAAACCTAATCTGTTCCCCAAGCTGTGAGCGAGCGCTCTGTGGAAAGCTGCCTTGGTAGCTGAGACTGAGAATTAGCTCAGCGGGCTCTCCTGAGGTGGTGTCTCCTGGAGCGGACGCCCCTGCTCTGGATCGCCTCATTCCTATGATACCTGTGCAGTGTAAGCATGCTCCTGCATGCAAATGGGTCTTCAAAGCATTTGCTAGGAAGGTCTGCTTTCCCCTCCTTCTGGCTAATCAATTTAGGGAAGCTGCTTCTAGCGCACTTTGCTGCTTGTGCAAATGCAAATGAAGCCTTGTTCGAGCTTGCCTGTGACTGGGAGAGACAAAACCCTTTTGATGTGTTGATTTTCCATGCCCTGCTCATCCTCCTGTTTCAGAAGCTGTTTGAATTGCAGTCTTTCCGACTCCTCCCTTCCTGGACACAGAGCTTGTGCTGTGAATCTTCTCATGGTGCCACAGCAATTTACAAAGGATTATGTACAGGATCTACCTGATAGTCTTGCAGCCTGTGATAAATTGCTGGGTTCATACAGAGGTTGCATGAGGCTTATTAAGAATACCGGTATCAATGTGGTGTTTTGCTTGCTGCCCGCCTTTGCAATTTTTTTGAACTCCTGCCAATCATAATATAGTCTTCTGTCCACCCTTCCAAGCAATGTCTGCATGTAAGAGCAACTATATATCTAATGTCTCTCTCTCCCTCTGCCTCCTTATAATCAACACATCCATATATATCCGTATATACAGGTTCAAATAAAGCAAGGTATTAAGTGGGAAAACCAAAGAGACTCATAGAAGAGGAGCTGGCCAAATAGTGTTCCTTTAACTAGGCATGAAATTTAGATACGGTGTGCTCAGGAGGGATGTACAATGGGAGCATTTCCCTGAAATATTTAGAAGATTATTTAGAAATAAGGGGTTTGAAAGGTGGGTATAATAATGAATAACATATATTGCCCATAACCAGAAGGTTGTGTAATGGTGGTAGCTGTATAGAGTTGGAAGGTTTTTTGATTGAAAGGTAGGTAGGTAGATAGATAGATAGATAGATAGATGGATGGATAGATAGATAATGGGGAATGGAAGCTAAAGCAGATTTCCAGGCATTTTGACTCTCTGCTGCTATTTAACAGCACAATCAATACTTCTGAAAAGGGAAAGGCATTTGCAATGCTAATTGCAATTCACAAGTGGGGGTGTACTGAGTGGGTGGAAGAGTTAGTTGTTTGCTTGCTGAGGGACATTTCAGAGCTGCTGAAGTTCTGATACTCGTAATTCTTTTTATAAAACATTTATCTGCTGAGCCCTTGGCTGACTAGAACACAGGAACAATTTCTAAATCAAAGAAATGAAGGAGGGTGGTACTTGCTCAGGTAGTGATTTTCTGGCAGGTTCAGCTGGTTGTCTCAGTGCTCCCACTGAGAGGAGAGATGCGACGGAGAGGTGCCGACCATGGAGCCTGCGGGACCGACAGCGTTTGCTAGCCTTTAGAGGTTTACAAGGCCCTTCATCCAAGGTTTTGTCAAATATGTCCTGACTTTTCCTATTTTCTGGTATCTACTTTTTTGATTTCTGAATAATAAATGGGTATTTTTACCTGTGGCATGACCTGAATCTGCCAGCCTTATTTACCCTGATCAGTGCGCTACTCTGTGCATGCAGGTTTGTTGGCCCCAGTGGAAGTACTTGCAGAATAAAGTACAAATTAGTGTGATGGAGGATGGCAAAACGAAGCTCTTTCCTCTCTCCCCCTCCTTAAGCAGGGGTGAATGTTCCCTGGACTCCACAAACTGACTCCACAGAGTGTGTGTGTGTAAGACCAGAGTGCGGAATCATTTTGGGGAAGAAGAGGAAGAAAAATAGTGTTCTGATGCCAAGTCTTGTTAATGTCAATTCCCAAGAGTGCCACTGATCTCTAAGCCTGTGGGAGCAAAGAATAGAAAAGGCATCTCTCTCCCGGCACTCTGCAGTCTGCTGCTGACCTCCCCGTGTCCCCCCGGCTGTTCAGACACAATGCGGGGTCGGATGTGATGTTAAGTGAATGTTACCGTGTACACCCAGATGCGATTCTTAATTGGGTCTGGGTAAGGATTTCTGCTTTACGCAGGGTAAAATTTAAATGTCTGTGGCACTTAGATGTCACAGACATACAGTTTTAAATAGTTGAACTAGGAATTATAAAAGAAGATCAAATAGTAATCCCTGGGTTCTTTTTTATTTGTTTTTCTTTAACAACTAACAGAGGAGTGGCTACTATTGTTATATATGCTTTTATTATTAAGATATGGAGATTGGAAATTTCCTTTCTAAGGCAATTCGGAATCAGAGTGAAATTTTTCCTAAAACAAAACATTTTTTCTGAAAAAATAAAAGTCCCAAACTGAAACTTCTTGTTAACTTCTGCCAAATTCAACAAATAATTATTGGGCAAAAAAGAAGGAGAACCTTGAAAAGATAATAAATTTTCTCTTTCCATTTCAATACAGTGTTCTGAAGGAATTTTAGCACATTCAACTTTTCAAACCAGTAAAAAAAAGGTCATAAAATAAATCAAATAATTCACCTCAAAGCATCTTAATAATCTCTAGCTTTGCCCCGGCAAATCTTATCGTCTCTTCAGTCACAGTAAAATGTATTTATTACCTGCAGCAGTATGTGAACATGATAACTCTGTGAAGTACAGGAGATATCTATTACTATGATCTTATAATGTCTGCATTGCCTTGCACTAACACGCTGCATAGAGGTGGGTCCTTTTCTGTAATGTCTGGGTAAAGCTGGAATAACTTGGCTGATTCCAGCAGGGCTACTGGGAATATATCCCGGAGTGGCTGCTAGCACGACCCAGCCATAGACCGGTACCAGAAAACCTGCCAGTTGATGACAAAACAAGGAACGAGGACTTAGGATGACTGCGTGATGATATGTAGAGGTGTAATGCTATGAACAGAGTCTTCCTTTCCTTCCCTTTCACATGGTTTCAAGAGTCTTGCTGTTCATATTATTTATTTTTATTATGGTATCATTCAGTATCCCTCAGGAGGACTGAGACGGGTTGTTCTGGCCATGAAATGAGGGTGGCGAGAAGAGGGACCAGGCAAATGGGAACCACAGGGACAACCTAGCCCAGGGGCGGTTCAGTACGTGCGCTCCAAAGGGCCACCTGCCCTGCAGGCTCCAGGTGGAGGGGTTAGATTGTGCTCGTGTTTTTAAAAAATATGGCTTTCTCTTGGATATTTAACATAGAACTGAGGAGTTTTGAAAACACTGGTCCTGCATATTGACCCACAGCTGATAAATCTCTGGCTATGAGCTCTTGTGAAACAGTTTGGAGATTTTCTAGTTTGGTTTGTAACAAGATAAATGAACTCCAAGCACTTAATGAACTATTAGTGGATCATTACATCCTGTGTAAATATTGAAAAAAGTCAACAAATAAATCCAATGATGGCAGTTTAAAAAACGTCAACGCTGATGAACTGCAACAGGTACTGAGCAGCAGTAAGATTCCTGTGTTAGGAAATGCTCCAAATGAGCTCTAGTAAGGTGTGTCTTACTACCTGTGATACGTGGCAATATAAGTGTCCTTTAAAAGACTCGTCAGTGAGGGCTCATCTGTTTCCTCGAGGCAGATCCAACTGAGTCGGAGGCAGCGTCGGGGTGGAGGCAGCGTGCCCGGATTGGGAAGAGCGGGCTGTGCCACGCGGGTCTGGGCAGGCTTGCTCGGATCAGAGGGCCAGGTAGCTGCGTTCATGTCATTCAGAGCTCGAGTTAGTGAGCTGACAAGGCTGCTAGCCTGGACGTGGTGCAGATGTGGTACTGCTGCTCCTGGACATGAATTGTCTGGAGTGGAGTGCTTGAACGCCAGGTGAACTTTCTGAGTTTGCGCCCTTGGGCGCAAAATGATATTTTCCAATGGAAGTTTATTTCCTCTGAAACTTTCCAACCAGTTATTCCAATCTCCTGTTAGTTTAAGCATGTAAAAATGTTTCTATGAGAATATATTATTCCGGTGGCTAGCCAGCCACCTCAGCCTGAGATTTGGCCTGCTTTCTTATTTGCGTTTAATCATAACTTCATTATTTCTAACAGATTCTTTGAAAGTTGTTGTTCATGTGAATTGAAAGATCTGTGGAACTCATTACAAGATTATAAGGTTAATCTGTACACTGGTACAGACATTCTTCTTTCTAAAAACTCTGATTATTTCTTATGTCTTTCACAGCAATCCATGCATTACAGTGGGTGTGACTAATGTTCTTCCTGCCTAACACTACAGGCCGGTAATTTCCCTCAACTTTCCTTAGCTACTTTTAAATAAAGCAAATTCACCCTTTTGACAGCCAGATATTAATATTGGGATTAAACAACATTAAGGCTGTGATATAAAATCCAGGCAGTATTAAAACAAGGTTGACACCATCTCCTTTAATCACATGGCTTTGTGTCTTGGCACATGCTTGGCGTGCATTTTCAGATTAACTGTGGTAGGATTTACAATTTCATGGACTTCAGTGCTTCATCTTTCACCTTTAGCAAACCTGATGATCTCTTCCACCATGGAGCTGTTCACCAGGGCAGCGGTCTCTTGTCACAATACAAAAAAGTGTACCAAACATGTACACCAAGTACAAGGAATAACATGTCAAAGTGGTTTTGAGGAGTATAGCACATGCCAATCTTCACTTCTGGCTACTTTCTGTCACTCTTGGGAGGAATTTGGGAAGACAGATTCAAATTTATATATAAATATAAAAATTAAATGAAAAATGTAAGAAGCTGGTTGAGTGAGATTTGAACCTTGGAGAATATAAGCATACAGCAATACTTTTAATGTTCAGGTATTAGAAAGAGAAGTAAAACTGTTCTGTTTTATTTCCTTCAAATAAATACGTCAGCTTTTTAAGAGCTAAGCCATTACATTAGAAAAATAACAATCTCTAAACTAGCTCAGATTCAACTTGACAAAACCTGGAAGTATCTTGAGAATGGGAATAAGAAGAGAAGTCTGTTTTTGTCAGCAGAGTGACAGCAGCTTCTCTTATGACTTTAGAGATGAAGAAACTAAAAATGTGTTGCATTATGTTACAAAAGAAGAAGCGAACTCAAATTCCTCTGACATAATTTTATCTTGCAGCCCTTTATTAGAAGGCATAGTTATAATTTGAAAGTGAGAAGGACTAAATGTTCTTCATGTGCTCAGTTTTTTTTGAATATATTGAAAAAATGCTTAGCACCATCAAAGCTGTGTGAGTGTGAGGGTTGTTAGTATTTTTGGTTTTGGAGTGGGGGTTTTAGTATGTTGGGTAGTGGCTAACATACCAGGGTCATAATCAAAGTGGTTCAGGTGTTGTCCCGTATAATGCATAGCTGGTCCTGCAACCAGCATTTGAGGCTGTATTCTTTTACCCTGTAAAAAACCTGTCTCCAGGGGAGAGGCTGTGAGACGCCCTCCCCAAACAGCAGGACTACACCCTGCGGCTGGGTGCGCCAGAGATGCTACATTCAACCCAAGGGCTTGCAGGATGCCTCAAGCCACAGGATCACAAATCACTCTCCAATTTGATTTGCCCAGATCATCTTTCCAAATAGTTGCCTCCCGTGCTACTCCCTTAATGCCTGCCTCTGCATTTTGGCCTCTGTTCTCCAAAGACTTTAATGTGGTTGCGGTGCAGTGCATGGATGGGCTCTCTAATGGTTCCGAGTGTCCCTGTGTGCCATGCAGAGCTCGTGGGCAACCTGGGGCCCTTTGATCTACCTCTGGCATCTGCCGTTTGTGTATCCGGCTCAAGCACTGGTGAACGGACTGTTGAATCTGCGCAATTCTGTGTTAGCACGTCTCTATTCCACTTTTCCTGACACACAAATCGAATATTTCATTCTTGAGCACCACGAGAGGCTCCCTCAGCATCTGACATATTTGACAGTCACACTGCACTTCAGAGAACTTCACAGGGTTGTTAGCAGTAGCAGGGATTTTCACAAAGTTATATTTTTAGCGCAGAGTCTGAAAGAATGACTTGACATATAGTACAGTGATCGTAACCTTACTCTGAGCACAATAGGCTGCTTAATTTATGACTTCTTTTGGAAATAAAAAAATCAGCATAGAATATTTAGCAACGTCAAAGTTTCAGTATAAGAAACACAGAACTGCAGAAATGCTGGGTGAGCATTTATTAAAAGTAGCTCTGATTGCTTTTTTCATTCTGTAGTATGATTGATGCCCTGGTTTTCCCTCCATTGTTTATTTCACGGATTTTTGGCTGCTATCATTACAGTCAAAGATACAGGGCTATAATGAAAATACACTAGCAGACAGGTTTAAACTAAATGTTTTCTGTAATATTTGGATCAAAGGAAGAATTTTCTGTTCTGGAACATTCATTATCTGAAATAATTTCCAGAGAACAATGACAATATGTTAAATCTCCCTGTCTGATGAGCGCCCATGTGTCTCCTTTTTGACTCATCCAGGCATGTGGCCAATGATGAGTATTTTTAAAGGAAAAAATCATGTTTTAAAAACCTAGCAGAATATACCAAGGTCAGTGAATTAGCAAAAGTTTTTCGACCTTCTCTTGATTGCCTCTCTTCCCCTTTTTACTTTCCTCATTCTTTCCTTTTAATTCACCACAAGATATCATCCATCCTTTCTAACTACTTAATTCAACGAGGAGTAGGAAACTGAAGCAAGTAGAACGTGAGCTTGCCATTATCCTAACACATTGGCTTGCATGGTATTGCGTACAGACATCTTCTCACCTTTTTGATTCTTGTTCTTTTTTAAAGCATTTTCTTGTGTAGATGTGCCTGAACCACTGTGTTACCTAAAAGACAGGAATTGACTCCATGTGATAAACCTGTTATCTTTTTTGGCCTTCTCTAGGTTGATGTTCACTGCTCTGTTGTAGCTTGTGCGAACTCACTGTAAATTTACACAGCTAAAACCACCGCAAATGCTTCTCCAGACACTTGGCAAATGTTTGTGGTGTATATTCAGACTCATCCGAGTATGAGCGGTGAGTGCGTCGTGGAACAAATCTTTCGGGCTACCATTTATATGGTCGTAGTTAGCTTAAATGGATACTATTCTGAATCGTCATAGACACACCCACTCTGTTCTGTACGTGCCCTCGATGGCGAGGCTGTGCTGCTGCTGGACCTCTGCTTTCTGCAGCGTGCTCTGTGAGGCGGTACCTCCTCGGGCCTTGGGAGGTTTCACCATCAAGAGTGTGTACCTGGTGTTTCTAAAACAGACATTGAGTTGATTTCTGCTGATTAAAACAGGCTAACATGAAATAAGTCTACTGAAAATTCAAAGTAGGCAATTTCTAGAGAGAAGCATTTTTTCTAAGTGGATCTTCCTAGGGTTGCTGAATGAGTGTTGTAACGTTTCCTTTTCTCTTACGCCATGTGTATTTGTCAGCACTACCTGTCAGCTCTAGGAGGAGGTATGTAAATGATATTTCTCTTTACCACATTGCCTTAAATTTAGTTTTTCTGCACTACTATGGATGTGAAAAATTAATTTCAGGAATACCAATTTGTTAATGTCAGTTCCCATACCTAATGGATTTCATGTCTCTTTTGTTTCTTTTTTTTCCTAACTTTAAAAGGTGTACTGAGTGTTTTTATCTATTTTTCTGGTTTATCCTAGGCACATGGAAACACATTTCTAAAACTTGAATAGAAGTATATCAATACTGTTTAATGCTTTCTATGGATTTATCCACCACGTTTTATGTTGAACTGGGGGATTAATTTGTGTTGCATATTCTTTCATAATGTGAGTTTTTCTACAGGACAGAAAACATCAAAAGAAGGTTTTTATTATTTTAAGGAATTATTGCAAAGTTTTTTCCTTTCCTTTTGCAAAGGATATGAAATGATGAAAAACCACAAAGATTAAAAACTGTTAATATGACGAATATAGTCTCTCTAAAATCTAGGTAGCATTTTCTTGCATCTAAATCCATATTCTATGAATCTTTGATGTGACATAAAATCGTAACTGCTGAGGCGGGGAGTGGGACAGAAAGCCACAGAGAGCAGCAGTTATCTTTCATAATTTCTATCGTAGTGCTGATGAAGGGAAACCTCTTTTAGAATTCTTTTATTCTTATTTGTCTTTTTTCTAACTACATTTTAATTTATTCAACCCATAGGTCAACTTAAAACAAAGAAAGAAACGAAATGGAGTGAGCAGTGGGGCGGGTTGCAGGTGTGTTGGCATCAGAGAGCATTTTCCTTTCCACAGCTGCCTGCCTGACCCTTCTGCGGCCTCCTCAGCCCCTCCCCGCCTCCTTCCTACCAGATATGTTTCCCTGCCTACGCCTCTGCTATTTCGTGATGGTTATCTCAGGCTGTAGGTAGTGGAGACCTTATTTTCCAATCCTGTCACCTCTAAAAAGATCTGGGTTGCCTGGGTTACAGATTATGCTGTGAAAAGATGATACTTACACAATGACCCTGTGGCATCCCAGATAACTACTGGATACAAGTTTTTCTTTCATTTATCCCATTTTTACAAGCCTTACATGTATTTTGTTACGTCGTTCGCCTCTCCAGGTGAAAGTGGACCCTGCATTGCTAACATCTTCACTGTAACTACAATCTTGTTAGTATGTATATTTTTAAACACCATGGGCTGTTTTTTATATTGATTCAGGAGGCTCATTGACTGTTCTCCTGATTTGTACTGCACTAATAGTGACTACAGTAAGAAACGCAGCATCTCTGTATGGGTTTGGGGAAGCAGTTAAGTTAGAAGGGTAAAAAGTTTCCTCTGCTGCTGAACGCTGGTAACTGAAGGCACACTGTAAATCCATAATGTGGTGGTTTTACCATTTTCCCTGGCCACTGAGGCAGACAGGCAGGCAGTGGCTTCAGCTTGTAGATTTGACTTAGCAATTAGGCCAGAGCGATTTATTTTCAATTTGCAAAAGTGAATCCAATGCATCAGCATAGAGGGTGGTAAGGAGCATATTCAGATGGTGAAAACTGATTGTTGTGGTCCGTTTTTGGCTCCTCAGCACGCCCGTGCCTGGGATGGCACTGCAGACACCAGCTCAAGATCAGCTAATGTCTGGAGCATCTTATTAGCCTGGGCCATGTGCCACCCCAGCTCGATCCAAGCTCTCCGAACGACCTCTGAAAAGGCCCTGTCGGTGCGGCACTGTACGCGAACGAGCAAAGCCCACCAGACTCGGACCTATGCCGTTGGAGTGTGGGACCAGCTCAGGTCACTTTCCACTGCTAACAGAGCAACTGCAGGTTGAGTTATCCACCCCTGCAGTGCTTTCAAATTCATCCTTTATTCATAACATGGCACCGGACCTGAAGGGTGCTGGTATAAAAGTTACTGCTCTTGATGCCAAAAGGCCTCTGAATTGTTGTGCTGGTAGTTAGTTGGGAGAGGGAATGTGTTTGAATTTTTTTTTAATTATATACAGGTGTATTTGGTGAGCTGGGATTTGGATTCTTAGGTGATGAGGAAATCACAGAGAAGTTATAATGAAGTACACTGGTGCTTTGAGGTGAGCCCGTAAACAATTAGCTGCAGCATAGTTCCTCACTAGTGAAGGACCCTGGCTTACGGGCTTTGATGGAGAAAGAGGTTTGTACAGTCTCTGAGTATCTGTCTCCAAATATGACATTTTAGCTTGAAATCTGTTGTTGAGAAACAACCAAAATTTATCGAGCAAAATATAGCAAGCAAAAAACTCCGCGTTTGAATCAAGTGAACAAGGCCAATTTAAACCAGCTGAGCTAGTAATAGTTATGTTCTGCAGTTTTCCCCAGGTATTATAAAAAACTCTGCCTAAATTCAAAACAGACAAAAAATCACATAGATTATCATAACAGAGGAAAAACCTTTTTTTTCATAATGTGGTCATAACTTTGCCTCTTGATTGAATAATAATAAATCAAGTAAAGAGTATTAACTAAAAACTAAGTCAAAGTTTTAATTAAATCCACAGCAGTTTCTATTTTTCAGTGTACATGGGAAGAGGCAGGGTATGATATATTCCCTCGATTGAAGAATTTTCAAGTTCCAGCTGGACAGCACTTTAATTAACTTCATTTTCTCCCTTTTCTCAGCTGAGGTCCCACTCCATTACGATTCTGAATCAATCTTAAATGTAATGTTTTGGAAAAGATAGCTTTCTCACTGTGTGAGTGCTAAATGTTTTTTTTTTTTTCAGGAGGCTGAAAACCTTCAAACTTGGTACTCTAAAAGTTGTGGTGGCAAGGGGGATGTGGGGAAGCCAGAGTGAAGGTTACGGAAGTGGGAAGTGAGTCTCATTCAAAGGCTGGTGCACAGCGCATGCTTTTAATGGAGCTACTTCTGTTTCTACTGTTTGCCAGCTGTAGTGTGACACTGGGGATCTGCTCAGTAAAATGATAACACTTACCCAACAAACTGTTTGTCCCTGGCTCGTTGACAAATTGAGAGCAGCAGTATCATTACTGAACAAGAGCCCAGAGTCTCCTCCTTGTCATCCTCTCACACTGAGCTAATTGCTAACAGTCAAAAGACAGCATCTATTTCACAGGTTAAAGTTGAAAGAATTTGTAGAAGTACCCAAGAGCCCAGGTTGAGGTTTTCCTCAAGTCTGACTTCATGGGTGTGGATAAATCTTCACGGGAGCTTTGCACAACTCAGGCAAAAGGCTGGAGGAAGGGACCTGTCACTAGTGGCAGCCAATGTCAATCCTTCTTTCCCTGCCAGTCATTGCAAATGTATTTTATAGCACATTTCAGTGGGTGAAATATGTCAGGTATTATGCAAGTAGTAACAATAATTTATCTTCTCAAACAGTTTGGATTTCAAGAGAATGGTACCAGCCAAGTGGGGTTGGCCTTCGTAAACTGATCATTTGGGAAGGCTCCATTGGAAAGACAAGTGCAATGCGTGGGTATCTACACCATGTTTTATAGCCATGACTTTATTTTTACCTGGAAATGGCAGAATTAAGACACACAGGGTGTCAGTTAGCAGACTAATAACATCTAAACCAGGGAGTTGTCTGTGAGTTTGGCACATCAGAGAAGCCATGCCACAGCATGTCATGTGTAATGTTAGGGAACATGATATTTCAATTATTAAACCAAGGTTGAAACTTAAAGATTGTGTCTTTTTTTTTCCTCTGGATTTTGGTCTAGTGAGTTTCCCCTTTTTTCCTTTCTCAGAATTGTATGTAGGATAGCTTGGGTCTCAGCTATTTGTGGAATCTTCTGCTGGGTCTTCAAATGATCTAATTTATTGAGATTATTACAGTTAGAGTTACTGAGATCTCCGAGGCAATACTACTGCCAATTTATTTTTTTTAATTTCTTCTTGTTAATGCTGCTTGTAGTGTTACCTCTAGGACAAAAGAACAAGAG
Source organism: Calonectris borealis (assembly GCF_964195595.1). NCBI lineage: Eukaryota > Metazoa > Chordata > Aves > Procellariiformes > Procellariidae > Calonectris > Calonectris borealis. Next base: position 132,103,250 of record NC_134312.1, read on the forward strand.
GAAGCTTTGAGTGGAGGTTTAGGAGGTGGAGGAGGTCTCTATTTTCCTTGTTGAGACAGAGTATGGCAATGCTTCAGTGCAGAGATGCTCGAGCTGGCATTAAACTAATTACGTTGGGTACTGGAAGCATGCTGGCTACAGCAGACCGGAGTCCAGTATGTTCTGATTTTCCCTGCCAAAAAGCCTAGCCACCTGGACACCAGTGAACCAATAACAATAAACAGCAGTGTCTGGATAGTATTTTATGGGGGAGTTTGTCGTTCTGAAATTTTTCATCTTTCCTACACTGCTACCTCTCTTGCTTCTGTAGTCTTTTATCTCTCTTTCTAACTTCAAAGGAAAAAATGAAACAAACAAGGATGACAGGTTACAGAACTGTGGGCAATACATCATCCAACAGCAGATGCATGACTGCAGCTATTTCTTACAAGAAGGGTCCGTGCAACAATTCCCATGTTAGGCAAAGCCAAATCGTTTCACAGGAAATAGTTAGGAGTTGAGTTGAATGAAAAGATAGGAACGATTGCGGTGATCAGGCGCAGAGCTCAAGCATACTGAGCAGCAACTCAGCTGGCCCCTTTTGTCCCCCTCCGCTCCGTTTCCCATGCCTGTTCTCCCATTCACTTTGATCACCTCTCTTTCTCCACCATTGTCTCCTCTCAAATCAAAACCCACCCTGATTACTTTTTCCCCACAGGTCTCATTTTTGCCATCCGTGTATCCAAACTTGGTGTTTCTAATAGGGTTACCTAGCCAATCATTTAGCAGTCCCTGGTGGCCTAGCAAGGTTTCGCTCTTCAAAATGTCCACAATTCTCCCCTCCGTTATCTGTGAGATTTCATAGAATCATAGAATCACAGAATCATTTAGGTTGGAAAAGACCTTTAAGATCATTGAGTCCAACCCTAAACCTAACACTGCCAAGTCCCACTAAACCATGTCCCTAAGCGCCTCACCTACATGTCTTTTAAATACCTCTGGGCATGCTGACTCCACCACTTCTCTGGGCAGCCTGTTCCAATGTTTGGCAACCCTTTCAGTGACGAAATTTTTCCTAATATCCAATCTAAATCTCCCATTTGGCCATCTTCACATCACCCCCTCTTAACCATCTGTGAAATGTGGTTATTCTTCATGGCATTATCTGTAACACTTGTTAACTTCTTGTTCTGTTTTCTGCCATGTCCAGTCATTTCTCATGGCCAGTTCATTGAGCTAAACCTCAGGGCATGGCCCAATCATCTGCCAGTGTACCTTCACAAACTGGAAGGGAGAAGGATTAACAGCACAGTCACACAAATGGTGGCATTCAGATGGCCACTGAGGAAGTTATGTGGGAAAGAGGAGAAGACAGGAAGACTCAGAGACCCTTGTTGAACATGAAGACGTGGCTGGTTGATCCACAGACAGAAAGGACAATCCACAGAAGCATGCAAACAAGGACAGTGAAGAGCTACCAGAGGAAGGAGGACTGTGGAGCACATCAGCTGTTTTGAAGAGCAATGAGAAAGAGGACAATTGGGAAATGGAGTGGCAAGAGAGGAGAGAAGAACCACTAGCCTGGCAAAGGGAGCAGATACAACTCCTACAGTCAGGAGCGACTACTGACTGCTGTGCCAGGGGAGGTTTAGACTGGACATTAGGAACCATTTCTTTACCAAGAGGGTGGTCAAACACTGGAACAGGCTTCCTAGAGAGGTGGGTGATGCCCCAAGCCTGTCAGTGTTTAAGAGGCATGAGGACAATGCCCTTAATAACATGCTTTAACTTGGTCAGCCCTGAATTGGTCAGGCAGTTGGATTAGATGATCATTGTAAGGCCCTTCCAAGTGAAATAGTCTATTCTGTTCTATTCTGAATATGTTTAGACTGAATGTGAAGGATGTTTCTAATCAACAGAGGGGTGAGTGTCTGAAATGTGCTCCCCAAAAGTGTTTTGACCACAACAATTCCCAATAACAACTAATGAGGTTTACAAGGCAGCTTGATCAAATGTAAGGGAATGTGCTTGCAAGTCTGTGTTCAATTTATCTTGTGATTTGCCACCTAATGCTGGTGCCAAAACACAGCATAAGGATTCACCAATAAAACCTTTGTAAAGTGGCTATGTTTTCTTCATAAATTATAATAATAGCAAATATAGACCAGAAAATAAAATGCATAGTTTCATTCCAAACTGCTGTTTGTTTTCTGTGATTTTCATAACATTTTAAATTTTTTATTTTTTTTTAATTTTGAGGGCTTGAAGTGTAGAAGGAAAGAAAAATTTTCCTGGAAGTTTGAAGTTTCAACCTATATTTACTGTTTACAAATAAAGACCAAACTTTTGAAAAGTGCTGGCAAGAAGGAAGAGTGAGACAAAACAACTTCGCCTTTTCCCCCACTGCCACTTCCTTTATTTCCTCTAAACACCACTAAGAAAACCTTATAGCCTGTTGTGCTTGCCTGAGGAACTGGAGATCTTGCCATAGGTTTTAATTCCTACAGAAAGGAGACTTGACTGGGCGTTTTCTCTAACTAAACATGTGTCTTAGGCATCCAGGCGTTTTAATGTCCTCATGATTTTGCTTTCTCCAGAAATTGCATCCAATATCAGAGAAATGTGTTTAGTGAAGTATGTTGTTTTAGGCAGTGCAAGAAGAATCGGTATTTCAGTTCAAAAAAAAGAAAAAGATAGGACACTGGACAAAAATTATTTACAGGATAGCACGCAATACCTAGAAACTTTAAAGCTACCTACCTTAAAACTGAGAACTTAGACCTGAGTGAAATGGAAGACATTTCTATTTAGTCCCAGCCCAAGTTGTGGAGTGTGGAGGAGAGTGGAGTCCTGAAAAACTTAAAACACTTTAAAAACTCTATTACTATTTAAAAAAACTCCTAAACACATCTGAGTTTTTAAATTTTTCTTTGTTCTTAGCAGAAAAAAATGAGGTGAGAGAAGTATAAAAACCAGAAATGCAGAAATTTAAGACTCATGTGTTAAACAGTTTGATTAAAAATTTGAAGATAAGATTTAGAACTTTGGCATTTAAATATCCAGCTCCTTCTGGTATCCTTTGGAGAAGGAAGTGCTGGATGTGGGTATAAAATGAGGATAAAATATGATATTAATTTGCACTGAAGTAGCAAATATTCTACAGTAGTTTCAGGTCATTAATCTATCTTCCAGCTAAGGGAACTACCTTAATAGCTTGTGGGATTTACAGGGCAAGCATCAATTTAATGGTTCACCCTAAGATTGGGGAAAATAGGAAAGGGCAGGATACTGGAGGATACATTATATCTTGGTGCATTAAAATCAATGGCAAAACTTTCTTGGCCTAAAATGGCCTCTAGATAGTTTCTAATTCGAGTGCTGCTGCTGAACCTTAATTTCCTGTCTGCAAAATGGAAGGAACCATATTTGCCTGACAAGGGTTTTCTGCATTTCTGTTTTTTATACTTCTCTCACCTCGTTTTTTTCTGCTAAGAACAAAGAAAAATTTAAAAACTCAGATGCGTTTAAGAGTTTTCTTAAATACTAATACAGTTTTTAAAATGTTTACGTTTTTCATGCCTCCACTCTGTCTCGAATAGGAAAATCATCTGAATTAATGTTAACTTTTACTTGCATTTTTGGAGACGGATGGGGTGGGGGTTGGTTTTTTTAAGTGTGGCCTCAGTTTAGAAAAGGAAAAATATCTGCAATGAACTAACAGAAGATACCTGCAGGATCACGCAGTTTCACTTGCAGTATTTTCTAAACAGCTCTCATCATTGGAGTCCTGCCTGTGATTTGTCACTAGTCACTATGTTCTTTATAGTATTTCCCTGTGCTCTGAAGCTAGGTGAGAAACTCTTTTTGTTCCTTGCTGTTGGAGATAGGGGATACCTTTGTAAATGGTGAGCGGAGAGCATTACACGGTTTGCAGCTCATTCATGAGAAGGCTTAGAACAAGAACTGGGAAATAATGTCATAGCTTAATAGCTGAAATACTATCCTCACAGGGGAGAGTCATGCTAGTACAGCACCTATGAATCAGTGTTGGTGCAGTGCATCATTAGATATGCAACCTTTTTTGAGGTGATAATTCCCATAATTTGGGTATTGACCTTGTTCTATGTTGTACAGACTTGTAATCTGTGTTTTTTGAATGATCCCCACAGGTGGGACATTTTTAATGTGAAGTCATGCTGTGAGACACCTCTGAGTGTGCTGGGAAGATGGGATTATAAATATTCATTGCTTTTGCAACCTTGGGCTATGAATGTTTCAAATTTTATAAGCTAAGCAGAACTGGGCCTAGTCAGAGAAAAAAAAAAACCTCACAACTTTGATAAGTCCAGGTGATAAATAAAGCTGAATGGGTAAGAAAATGAGAGTTTTTCTGCTAGGCTGATTTTGAACCAACATGCTAATTTGATTAGGAGAAGTACATAAGCACAATATAAAATCTAATCACTTATGACAAAACCAAGTCAGGCTAGATTTCCCCTCCCTTGGAAATATAATAACTGCTTTGCGGTCCGCTTTCATCACTGAAGAGCAAAACACTGTGAGCTGTAGATTTGGTCATCTCGCAGTTTACCTCCCAGGTCTGAGGAACAAGCTGTGGATGCTGTCCCATCCCTTCCCAAGGTGGGACCCCGACCACTGGCCATGGCAAAGACAATCAGAGCAGTGACCACATCATGGACCTGGGGAAAAATCTGGCTTCAATTGTGTATAATGCCACTAGCAGTTTCTTTCAACCGCACGTCTGACAAGCAAGGGATGAAGGGCAGTAGGAGGTCATTTCATTCCTTTCCTACTTAATTTGTCCAGGTGCAGAAGAAGGACTCATTAATGCTTGATGTCTGCCTGTGCTCTGCAATGAGGTACAGCAAAGTCCAATCCTCAAGCCTTCTTCCTGTGATCAGGTACAAATGCGGGGTTTTTTTTTTGTTTCTTAAAGAGTAGCTTTGCACATAAATTATCTCAACGGAAATGATAATCTTAAATGCCTCCCCCTGACCACTGACGGATTTCCCAAGTTTATGTGGCAGAAGTTCAACATGAACCCCTGCTGCTGCTGGGTTCATGGCATCACCCTGCCGGCGTCGAAAATGATAACCCTGCGCAACTCAGAGTGTAATGGTTTTCCCACTGGGTTGATACTCACTCAGTGTCCCTTGTGTCACAGGTGAATCTCCAAATCTCTACACCACTGGCTGTTGAGGGCCCTTCCTCCTCACCCTCTCTTTGTTTTTTGTTGTTGTTTTTTTTTCTTTTTTTTTAAAGCAGTGAAGACTCTAATATCAAAAGATCATCACATTTTCACAAAACGAAATCACTGTTTCCAGTCAGCCCTGGAGTTCATCTTTAAAGCGCAAAAAACCCCCAGAGCTCAACGACCTTAAAGCCTCTCCTTGTTTACAATTTGGTAAGCAGCATGAATTTGGTGGAGAAACTGGGGATGGCTGCCTTGAGGGCGACTGGCAGGAGGGAATTCTCAGGATCTGTCACGGTGGGACATGGCAGCCTGAGACATAAAAATGGGTTCAAAATGTAGATCCACCTCTATGCAAAGTCTTCTGCTAATGCCTTTTTTCCCTCTCTACATGAGAGCTTGGTGTTGCTGGGGAAAAACAAGCAGAGAATTTTGCAATTAAACAGATGAAAATTTTATAATACCCAATGACCTATTTTGTTATAAGATTATGGGATTGTGTAAATCAGTGTGTATTTTATGACTAGAGCATAAGAGTGCTAGATACATACAGCTGGGACAGCCAAAGCAGGAGCTGAGTCTGGGACTCCTCCCTCCGTCTCTTTCTTGCTATTTCTTTTAGAGGAACAGGATTTTACTGAAATCTCCTGGAGTGCATCCTACTGTCATCTGCAGTTCAAGTTCCATCATACTTCAACAGTTACAAGGACTTACCCCCCTTCGCAGGGCACCCTACCGGGGACAGGATCCTCGGGATTATCACTGTGAGACACAGGGGGTTGTTCTTCTATTTCTGCCAATTTTACTCCAATTTCTACACCAATTTTATGTTTTTTCCCAGTGTGGCAGCTGAGCTATTTATGAAGCTGCGGTGGAAAACAAATCAGTGAAATGTTGCAAATTATAAAAATGATCCTTTTAACCATTTTTATTATTATCATGAACCTAAAAGGAGAGGGGAAAGGGGGAAATGTTTTAAACTATTTTCCCTGCTGGACAGACAATGATGCTGGACTATCTCCTTTTTTATGTGATAGGCCCAAAGCATAATATCTCCATAAGATACTTTCCTGGTGCTTGTGGCTCTTTAACAGGGCTTAAGGACAGCTTCTTCCAAAAAAATATACTGTGTACTCGAACAAAGTACAAAGGGAGTGGAGAAATGGTTAAAGCCACAAGAATCTTTTCCCCCAGGATCTGGCCTGCAGCTTGTTGTGTCCCCCCCGCCCCAAGCTTATGTGATGACTCATATACATTTACATTCCCCGTGCTTCACATGGCATCTGCTGCTACACATTTGTTGCAGGATCTTGTCTTTGAACAGCTGGTGACAACCCACTTCCTCTTGCTTTCTTCAGCAGAGATTTTTCAATTGTTTCTTGTTGTTTTGATGTGAGACCCAGTGTTGGAAAAACAAGCCCATTTACCCTGATTAGAACCAGCCATTTAAGCACTTGCCAGTTAACAACCCGTTTGTTATTTTTCTAAGGACCCAGGAAATACTTTCCCTTTCTCTCCTTTCCCTTTCTTCAGATGTAATTCCACATAAGCAGAACAAAATCAAGCACTTCTATTATAAAATGTTATTAATATTTCCCTCGTTCTCCCCCTTCCTTTTGTCCTACAGAGTTGGAGATGAAGGGATCCTTTGTTTTCTTCAAGCTAATTGTAATTAGCTCGATGTCGTGATAACCATGCTGTCTCCTTACACGTAGAGAAACTGCCACTAATGATGAGTGTTATAGACGTGACCTTCCGAAAAGCAAACAGGAGAACATCACGCTCACATTAGCAATAATGATACAAAAAGTGATTAATTTTAGTTACTTGGTGCCAATTCTATTAACAGGCATTAGGAAAAATAATTTAACATGCACGTGTTTTTAGCAAAATTAGGGACAGTCTAGTTTATACTAGTCAAGTACAAGAAACAGAAATATTCTTTCAGGGGTTTGATCTCAGCTATCTCTATGAAATCATACACTGTGTTTTTATACTTTTGAAAAAAGTATGTGCTAAAAATGGAGCTTAATGCTTAGCTACTGTTTTTTCTTTTTGTCCTCTCATTCCACACATCTAGATTTCCTTGCTAGGGACCACTTTTATTACATAAATGTTTTAAGGAAGAACTAAACCTTCAAGTGAGACCATCTTGCTTCCATTTTTGAAAATACAATTACTTATCTCAGACAACTCCAGTAGTAGTTACTTGAGAAACTGCATATAATCCTATCAGACCTAAAGGCAATAAAGGTAAGGGCTCTTCTGCTTTAAAATGCTTGCTGTGTTTATGACTGATTTGATGGCTATACCATTCTGCAGGAATTTTCCAACGGTTTCTTTTTTCCCCCTTTTCATAGTTCAAGTTGAAGTTACAATCTGTATTGTTTAGACTGTACTATACTGTTTATTCCCATAAGTAGCATCTGCTTATATCTTCACTTATACTTTGGCTGTCCCTTAAAACATAGGTATACTTATGGTACATGGCTATTTAGGTGTTCTGCCGCTCTCTGCAGAGGTATCTTTGACACAATGGCATACTCTGAGTTGAGTTTTCCCTTGTAAATGCCACAGAGCGTCTGACTACAGAGGAAGGGGTTTTCCTGGAGGGTCACACTTGCTTCCTACCATTGCTGGATATGTTGATTGGCCCTCTTTAATAATCAGTTCCTTGGGTCCTGAATTTAAATACTGAATAAACACATATATTTACTGAATAGTTGCCAAATTTGTTTTTTATTTGTTTGTTTCCTGTGGCAAGGGAGGGTTTCAAATCACTTTGCTGCTCAGGGGAAATTGAAAACAGGATCTATTTTTGGTTCTCATTTGACTTCCCAAGATGGATCAGTTGAAACCTGTTACAACACTAATTTACTTAAAGATGTATTATGTGCACTTCGCTAAAATGCTGAGGGGAAAAAGCTCTGCTTTTGCAGTTGTTTGGCCTGAAGCCAAGATTCCCCATGAAGCTGCATGAAGCAGCCAGATGAGAATTATCCACATATTTTTATGCATACAGCATTGTTGATTGGCTTGTGAACCTGTGCCCTTCTTAAAATATATTTTAAAAGACAGTAGGGGGCTACAAATGGGCTGAAGGTGCACCCTTTCTCTGTAGCTGTGTAAATCAAAGACTGATGTGGAGCATTTGGATGAATCTGCTCCCCAGACCTGATGTCAAAACAAAATATTACTGCCTTATAGCCTGAGATGAAAGGTTTCTCATTTCGTGAAATGCAGTGCAAAGTGCAAAGAGAGATGCTAAAAGCCTGAACATTCAATTTTTGTACCAAACCATAAAGGTTAGTTACACATAACTGTTAGATAATTCTTACTGTATTAGCTGTAATTTCCACTTGAGCACACCTTCAGTCTGTGGTGCTCTACAGCTGAATGCATAACATTTCTTGGTCCCTGGGGCGGTATTGGTAACAATTTACAGTGTGGCAACCTGTGTTATACCTGCTCTATAAATAGCAGTGCCATTTGTCATGTATTTGAAAAGACTGCCTGTTCAACACAGCTGATGACAAATTTTAGGTTGAGATAGATTTGTCCTCTAGTTCACAGACTGGCTCTTTCCCCCCCCCTGCAGTGTCATTCACCGTGGGCTACCCCTTCTGTGCCCTTTCCATTCCCTGAGAGAAGACAGATCTGCACATAATTGGATATTCAACACCTGTGTTTCAATTATCATATTATTTGAAGAATCTGGTGCTTCACTTAATGTTCCTCGAGTAGTTCTCTTGATTATTTGCTATTGCAGAGCTGGGGTAAACTTGTTTGCTTCTCCTTTTCTCTCTGCCTGAATTTGATTTCAGAAAGCAATCTCAGATAAAAGAGAGAGAGATTTCAGTGTCCTAATCACATGCTGCTGCTGTTGGCTTTGTTGCTGCAAGTGGCAACATAGAGTATACTTTACCTTACACTATATGAAATGCCAAGGGCAGAATACGTTATTTTTATTGTGATGTAGGTTTTTTTTGGTGAGCTGTTGCAGAACAGGCATATTTGAAAGCCATGACAGTTGTGTTCAGCAAGGATTTATCTCTAATATTTAATTACGGGAGTTCTGCATAAATTTACATAATGTATTGGAGGATTTTTTGGTGAGAAAACAGCTTAGGGCACATAAAACATCCTCTCACTTCTTTCTCGCTCTCCTGTCAATTATCCCTGAGTCATCCCACTTGCTTAAGCTTCAGGTCAATAAAACCTGAATTTCAAAGCAGAATCCAGTATCTGCTGAGACACTAACTTCATCATGTGCCTGTAGAAAGTGCATATTTTTCATCATCCTGTTCTCCTAATGTGATTGTTCTTCTGATTTTCTTCTATGGAGGGATCCTAATGCCCATTCAATGTGGTTTCATTTAAAGAATTTCTGCATGTCCTCAGTTTCCCTCACCACGCACTTTATTTCTGTGTGTGTAATGCTGCGGAAGAATCGTTCGTTTCATTTGTACGATTTGCAAAAATCATCAGGTCCAGAAGGGGCAAAGTTTAACATAGAAGTTTGATAAGATAGATAGACTCTCATGGAGAATTTACTATTATGGAGAATAATAGTAAATATTTCATCATGTGTTCTGGAGCTTACAGAATACTCTTTTATTTTATTGTTAGTTTCAATAACACTATGGTGTGCTGTGTGTCGTAGGCAGTGTCAGTTATTATGAAATTGAGGATTTCCATCCCTTTTCATATTTGGTTTTGATGTAAAATTAGGTGAAATGTTGAAATATCAGAGTTCCATTAAATTAGAACAGAAATGTTGGATATTTTCAATCAAAAGAAAATATTTTTACATTCCTGAAATGGAAGAGTTTTGCTTTGCAAATTCCTGTAACCTAGAGAGTTTATAGTACCAGTCCTTATTTGATTTCATGGTTCCCAGCTGCTATTACAGTTCCCAAATTGAACTATAGGATTCTCATACTATGGCACATGGAAGAAATACAGCCTGAGAGATACAGTGCATTACAGCTGGAGTGTTTTAGAGATCCCTGCCCCGCAAAGAGTAGGGGCTGGAATTAAAAAGTAAACAATGCAATGTAAATACAGGGAAATATAGGGAAATTCGGTGTAAAATACAAGCGTTTGTTTTTTCCATGTTTTCCAGTACATTTCAGTTGAGTGTTTCTACTAGGCTCTACTCTACTCTATTTCCAGATGTGTGGAATGCTATATTATATATAATAATTACTCCATTATAGATAAAAACTTCAAGGGATCACAGTTTTTTCCCTTGTTTTAGAGAACGCCACACTAGAGAATGTTAAAGCGGGTGTACACTCTTTCATTCCACAGGTATGTCTTCTGAGCATGGAGAGCAATAGTTTGGTACAGATTTTAGGGAGAAACCCACTGCAGTGGCCCACTGCAGGAAAACATGCTGACCAAATACTAGTGAAATTGTTCAATGACAAATTGTCCTGAGTGTAGAGCTGGGTTTGCAGGCAGGCAGGGTAGTTGTCCAGGTTTTCTACAGGCTAGATCAAGTAGTGCTACAACTTATCCTGTGCAGGGTGAGAGATGAGAAGGGGCCCAGGCTTGATCCTTAGCCTTTTTTTAGGGACCTCCTGGGTCGAATGCCATCCCTGAGCACAGTCAGTAGTTCCCGAGAGAGTACATACAAAATTCATAGAATCATTTAGGTTGGAAAAGACCTTTAAGATCATTGAGTCCAACCGTATTGAGACTCTGGGTACCATATAACTGTATTTGGTACTGGATACTATATCTTCAGCTTTTTTTAGGAACTAGTTTCAGTTTAACTCCATCTCCAATGGTGGCTGCCAGATTTAAGGGGAAAAAAAAAAAAAAAAAGCAGGAGAATGGGAATAAATGAAGGGAGAGTTAGATGTTCTTTATTATTTCTCTACAGATATCCCAGATAAAATATGGTGTGTCTGGTACACCCAAAACTTTCATCTGACACATGAAGAAAAGATAATGCCAGGTCTTTTATTTTATTTGATTTTCTTTTTTTCTCCCAAATAATCTTCTTACTCTTCAGGAACATGAAAAAGAAGCTAAGTAGGCCTCAGTTTCTGTTGGCCAAAAATATTTTGAATCCTTCAAAGGAAAGCATATATTTGGACACAAGAAGCCACAGATGCCATTTCATTATATTCTTCGAACACACTCTGGTGAAAGGCCTGCTGACTTTTTGTGAAATATGGCTTCCTGAGAATATGGTGAATTTCCCTTTTGTTCTTCCTTCTCTCTGGAGATGAGTCTGTCTCCTGTTTATAGAGTAAATCATCCACATCATACCTCCTTGGACTGAAGACCCCAACTAGCCCCTCGTTTCTTTGACTTCTTCTCCTCCATCAGCTGTTCATCATATGCTTTGATGGGCAAATCTACCTGTCAAAGCTAAGGATTAGACACCGATAAATACTTAGGATTGTAGTTGTATTGCAAACTATTTTATAAATGCGTGTAAAGTGATAGGAAAAATCATCTGCTGAATTGCATTATATCAAGAACAATTCATCAGGTAAAACTACGACATTCTGGGAAGTCAGATACATACAAAAAGTTGCAATATAGACTTCATGTTTATTCTTAAACATAGAATCATAGAATAGAATCATAGAATCATTAAGGTTGGAAAAGACCTCTAAGATCATTGAGTCCAACCATCAACCCAACACCACCATGCCCACTAAACCATATCCTTAAGCGCCTCATCTACATGTCTTTTAAATACCTCCAGGGATGGTGACTCAACCACTTCTCCGGGCAGCCTGTTCCAAGGCCTGACCACTCTTTCAGTGAAGAAATTTCTCCTAATGTCCAATCTAAGCCTCCCTTGGCGCAACTTGAGGCCATTTCCTCTTGTCCTATCGCTGGTTACTTGGCAGAAGAGACCAACACCCACCTTGCTACAACCTCCTTTCAGGTAGTTGTAGAGCGCGATGAGGTCTCCCCTCAGCCTCCTCTTCTCCAGGCTAAACAACCCCAGTTCCCTCAGCTGCTCCTCATAGGACTTGTTCTCCAGACCCTTCACCAGCTTCGTTGCCCTTCTCTGGACACGCTCCAGCACCTCAATGTCCTTCTTGTGGTGAGGGGCCCAAAACTGAACACAGTATTCGAGGTGCGGCCTCACCAGTGCCGAGTACAGGGGCACCATCACCTCTCTACTCCTGCTGGCCACACAATTTCTGATACAGGCCAGGATGCCATTGGCCTTCTTGGCCACCTGGGCACACTGCCAGCTCATGTTCAGCCGGCTGTCGACCAGCACCCCCAGGTCCTTTTCCTCTGGGCAGCTTTCCAGCCACTCCTCCCCAAGTCTGTAGCCTTGCCTGGGGTTATTGTGGCCGAAGTGCAGGACCCGGCACTTGGCCTTGTTGAACCTCATACAGTTGGCCTCGTCCCATCGATCCAGCCTGTCCAGGTCCCTCTGCAGAGCCTTCCTACCCTCCAGCAGATCAACACTCCCGCCCAACTTGGTGTCGTCTGCAAACATGCAGAGCTTTGTCTATTTCTTCATAGATAAGTATGTACACAAATTTGTTGTAAGCATTAAAAAGTAATGATCTGATCTTTCACTTACCATACTGCTGTTTGTTCCATGTCAGCAGCCTCATAACAGATTCACTGGCCCCTAAGCTACAGCTTGTCACAAGTAAGAGACAAATGCTTAGAGAGCTTTCCCTCTGTTTGATCCTTGTAATCAACTTTATTTCCTCTACAGAATTGCAATTATCCCATTAAACAATGAGTCAGGATGCTTATATTGATACAGGTGCCTTAATTGGTTAATTTATACTCATGCCAGCCCCAGCTAAGAATTCATTTCCCTGAGGCCTCCTTAGATAACCACAGTTCCTCCTAAGCCGTAATGGTAATTCCTAGCAGGCATAGTACTTGAGTGCAACGTTTAGACCTACACAAAAGCACCCCTCACCACACACTGATCCACGTTTAGCCATACATATACGTGCTGTTGAGCTTTTATTTGCTTCTACTTTGCAACTTCTGACCTGTTTAGTTTTAATTATAAGACTACAACACTGACCATATGCTTTTAAAACCAATTTGCAAGAAAAAAGTCCTAATAATATTGCTTTCTTTATTAGCACTCCAAAGCAATTAAACACTTATTAGATGCCAGCAAATTCCGCTGCAGTCTGTCATATACACATCTATTTACATATGCTGTCTGGTGATTGACATCGTTTTCATTATTGACTTATGAGGATGGAAATAATAGACAGATAATTTACTGAACTGTTTTTAACTCTGCATCAACCAAAATAGCTAATTAAATGTGTAACAACTTTCACTGACACAAGCTGGGACATTTTAAAATCAAGGTGAAGAGAAGGACAAGCCCTAGTCTGTGCTCTATAAGACTTGTTCTCACCATGGCGAGAAAATAGGATGTTTAGTCTTGTAAATCATCAGAGAAACCAGACAGAATTACAGGTAGATTTTAAAAAATAATTTCCCAGGAAATCAGTTTTTCAGGACCAGACAAACCTGCTAGTGAACTGCTAGGATTATTATTTTTCCAAACTTATATCCTGATGAATGTCATGAGCAGGAGCTTCTGCTATAGTCCCTAGAAGGAAGTTTCCAAAGGAGCTATAGAAGAATTAAATGTCCCACTTCAGAGACTGTAATAGTTGTTCCTTAACTTAATTTCCAGTTTAGCTTACTTCACCTACTTAATTTCTTTCCCTCTGCTCATGTAAATTGAGAACTCACCTTCTCCCCTCCTTATTCTGCTATACTAGCTGGCAGCTTGCAGGCAAGAATGGCTGTAGAAGGCAGCAGTGTCACCTCTAGTTCATAGACGTAGTACTGTACTGCCAAAGGCAGCAGTTTGTAGAGAGCAAGCAACTTAACCTGCATCTTTTGAGTTGCAGACTAACATCCAGAATGTGGGATAATTCTGCTTTTCTGTTCATTGGAATATATCTCTGTTTATCCTTTCAGAAGATATATTCAGTTCACATGAAGTAAATTAAACAAGCAGGTTCTGACAACGGTCACGTACAATACCTATTTTGCATTCTCTCTGTTGTGGCTCAACTGTATGACCTGACACCTCCTTGAAATGTGCTAAAAGCTTCACACGCATATAATTTTAAGTGATAAAAAAGTAATGTAGTTTGACTGGAAAACCCCCATTCACTCCAACAAGATAGAAGTATCTGCAGATGATACTTCCAGCAAAGCATCTTTTTATACACACAGACTAACAGGAAAGATTTGTCATGGCTTAGTCACCATTCAGCTGAATCACCAATCTCTTTTAAAAAATAGCATGGTTGTGGGGAGGGTGTTCGTCTCCCCTATAGTAAATTAAATTAAATGCAATACAACAGGTACCCTGAAAAGCTATATTTTGGGATAGGAAAGAAATCTTTTTCCCCTTGTGGGTATTGGCTAATATTTTATATTGCTCAAGTAGCATCTTTGATAGACTGGGGTGTCAGGTCCCCAGGGCTCGGTACTGGGGCCAGTGCTGTTCAATATCTTTATCAGTGATCTGGATGAGGGGATCGAGTGCTCCCTCAGTAAGTTTGCAGACGACACCAAGCTGGGCGGGAGTGTTGATCTACTGGAGGGTAGGAAGGCTCTGCAGAGGGACCTGGACAGGCTGGATCGATGGGCCGAGGCCAACTGTATGAGGTTCAACAAGGCCAAGTGCCGGGTCCTGCACTTGGGCCACAATAACCCCAGGCAACGCTACAGGCTTGGGGATGAGTGGCTGGAAAGCTGCCCAGAGGAAAAGGACCTGGGGGTGCTGGTCAACAGCCGGCTGAACATGAGCCGGCAGTGTGTCCAGGTGGCCAAGAAGGCCAACGGCATCCTGGCCTGTATCAGAAATAGTGTGGCCAGCAGGAGTAGAGAGGTGATGGTGCCCCTGTACTCGGCACTGGTGAGGCCGCACCTCGAATACTGTGTTCAGTTTTGGGCCCCTCACTACAAGAAGGACATGGAGGTGCTGGAGCGTGTCCAGAGGAGGGCAACGAAGCTGGTGAAGGGCCTGGAGCACAAGTCCTAAGGAGTGGCTGAGGGGACTGGGGTTTTTTAGTCTGGAGAAGGGAAGGCTGAGGGGAGACCTCATTGTGCTCTACAACTACCTGAAAGGAGGTTGTAGCGAGGTGGGTGTTGGTCTCTTCTCCCAAGTAACAAGTGATTAGGATGAGAGGAAATGGCCTCAAGTTGTGCCAAGGGAGGTTTAGATTGGACTTTAGGAAAACTGTCTTCATTGAAAGGGTTGTCAAATGCTGGAACAGGCTGCCCAGGGAAGTGGTTGAGTCACCATCCCTTGGGGTATCTAAAAGACGCATAGACGTGGTGCTTAGGGACATGGTTTAGTGGTGGACTTGGCAGTGTTAGGTTTACAGTTGGACTCAATGATCCTAAAGGTCTTTTCCAACCTAAATGTTTCTATGATTCTATGATTCTATGATTCTATGATCAGGGACACTGCTTCTGGAAACGATCACAAAAACAGTGAGGCTTCTTCTTCCAGGAATAAGTGAGCTGTATAAAATAAGTTCCTGTTCACAAAAAGCATCATCTCCACAAGAGAATAATACCTGCATTTAGGACACCTGCCTTAGAGAGGGAACCACCTAAGGTGATTCTTAGTCCCCAGACTAAGCTGCCCTTTCACCTAGGCTCCCCAAAGCCAGCAGCTGGAGCACCCAGACTCTTGAGCACAAAGCAATTCCTGGAGGACACAAATACATTTTGCAATTCTTCTTCCTAATAAATTCAGCCAGGATCCATTACCTTTTTCCAAAAGATCCACTGAGATGTTAATTCTGTATTTCTGCAGATGTATGCAGTAGTATCTAGTATTTTGATTCCTTCCATACAGTGTGTACCTTTAATATCTTTCATGAAAAATGTTTTAAGAAAGAGGGTAAAGGAAAACAGATGAACCAATTTGGGTTACTTGATGACCTATCCAAGCTTTCATCTCAAAGTCAAAATGCAGCCGTTCTGAAAGTCAGAGCTGAGTAAATTCCAGCAGGTTCAGCATATTCACCAGGAATATCAGAATTTGTGAATTATTGTCTCCCCTCACTGATTATGTTTGAGAATGTGAAAAAAATTGACAGAAGTTTCTCCTATCTCTGGGACTTCTACAAAGTTTCTTCCCTAGTTTCCCTGGTGTCTACGGAAATATAAATGCAGACTGAAGGTTTTTCCCCTCAGGTGGGACACTTGGATCTCTCTGCTTTGTCTGGCCACTGTTTTCATAAAAGATGGAGACATTTTATTTCTGCTCAACTCTAAAGATGCTTTTTTTCTTTTATATCCATCTTCATTTTCTACTGTCAGAAGCAGCCCTCAAGATATCATGAACTGGCTTTGTGGCATCATGGGCTTGAATTGCTGACCTTGCAATGACAGTGCTTGTGAGATTTCCAGATCAGTTTTACGCCATCAGGAAACTGATTGCTGTGAAAAAGTTTCCAAACATTTGAGTCTTCATTGAAAGCAACTTCAGGCCTTCTTGAAGTTTACTCATTAATTGCCAGGATTTGCTTTATAGCATCTACAGCTAGGAAGAAATACCCAAGGTGTGCTGGGAATTTGAGTTCATTCAGCTTGCAAAAGCCATGGAAACAATCTTATACTTCTACATAAGTGTTATCGCTACATATATTCTGTCAAAACTGGAATAAACCCAATATGGCCGTGCACTTTCCAGATAAGAAGGGGATGTCCTTTAATATTAGAGCAAGGATACCCACAAGCCACAAAAGGTTTTCCATATATAGACAAATTGTTTCCAGACTGAGGGTTTTTGTAAAGGAGTCTGTGCTGGAAAATAGTGGGGATTCTGCAGCAAGGAAGAGGGGAGATGGAGAGATCTTAGATAACCGTAAACTAGTCTTGTCCTTTATTTTTCTTGGGTTTAGGCTGGGTCTACCCCAAGGTACCCATTATAAATTGATAGGGAAGGTGGACAAGCATGCTGCTGGGACAGCTGGACAGGGAACACCAGTGAGAGAGAGCTAGGCAGGAATGTGGTTGAGAGAGGCTGGGTTGCAATGCTAGGGATGGTAACACTGCTGTGTTTCCTGAACAACATGTAGAGCTTAATTTTCAAGGTCTGAATAGTTTTAAACACTTCCATTGTATGGAACAGTACACCTCTTTTTTATTCAGCTGTGTTTTAATGGTTCTATTAACGCTTGCCAAATTTTGTACATTGTTCATTTCAAATATTTGCATCCCGCCCTAATGACTCTTTTACAGCTGCTGTAAAACATGCTGGGTGTGTATCATTGCCAGCTATTCCATTGAAATTACAGGTGATCACATCACGTGCACTATTTGAAATGTATCATCATCACACGTGCCATAAATTATGAGCTTTGGATGCATACTTTAGCTACAGTGAGATTATCGGCAGAATATTGGTGGAATAATCATAAATATTCATGCAGAAACTGCACTTCCTGTGTTCATGAATCGTTTTCAATCCTGAGGACTCCATCCGTTGCTAAAATTCCCCAGGGATGGGAACTAAACAGAGAACTCCCTGGACAATTAATTATTCATTCATTTTGCATAAGGAAACAATAATCTTCAGACTCAGTTTGATTCAATGTTTAAAATGGAAAGCTGAGAAAGCCTTTCCTTCTGCTGGAAGTGAATAGCATATGAAAAGTCTCCTGGAAGACTGCATGTCCTTTCCACATGTTGTGAGCAGCATGGGTTAAAAGGGTTTGTACCAGCACTGGGGGACAGCCACCACAAGCAGAATTATCGACTCACTGCTCTCCACGGTTGTTGCCCAAATGTGGCCTCAGTACAAATGTCACAAATAAAATTAGAATAGGTTTGTGAAGGTCTGAATAGACTGACATTTACCTTCTGAGACCGTGAAAAGGAATGGTACTGCTGTCGCCAAGCCCATGCAGGAAGGAAGCTGTAGAGCTTGTCCAACTGACTGACACGAAGCAAGAGTCTCCTCCATTCTCCAGCTGTCCTCTAGTGCAATCACTAAGTTATAGGGGACCCTCACTGTTACCAGCTCAGGGTCAGCCCTACCAACGCAGCTCATTAGGGGTCTGACTGCCATGCATTTCAAGGAGGAGTACACCTAAACCAGCACAGCAGTCCTGGGCTTCAGCGAGTTTGAGGTTATGCTTCTCTTTCGGCCCACAGAGTCTAACAAGAATCTGGTAGCCAATGGTCTTGTAAGTGGCCATAAAATACTGCAAATAACCAGCACTGTGCTCAGAAAGTCTTTCAGAAGATGCACATAAGGAGAGCACTGATGTTTTGAGGCTGAATTCGTAGTGGTCTCTGGAGCAAAACAATATATAATTCATAGCACTTTTTTTTTCTATGCAAAAAGTTATGAAAAGACATAAAGAAAGGTTTCTGGTGAGTGTAACTCCCACTTCAGATGGGGCTTTAGGCAGTACAAAAGATGAAGATAAGGCTGTCCAGAATCTGCCTAAATGGTTCCAGTATTTCTGAGTCTGTCTGAATAGCCATATGAGGGATTTATCTGCCAGCTACCATGCTATGAAGAAAGTTTTGATGGTAGCCTAAGATTTCTACATGTCTGTTAGGCACTCTGCACACCGAAATACAGAGGATCCAACTCACAATTTCATCTGCCATCTGCAAACTGAATCAGTATGGGTAAAGCAGAGCATCATTCTAGAGGTCCCTTAATTTTAGCGATATTTAATAAGAGCCAGCTTGTTAAGCAGAACTGGTCTAACTGGTCAATTCCAGATGCTAATAGGAAAAAGTCAGAATTTGAGAACTGCTGCAATTTAGCTTCAAAGATAGGGATGCTGAGCTCACTTGCACTTTCTGCCCATGGTGAAGCATGTTGTGATTGCAGCAGGGCAACCTACACCTTCTCTGGTACAGAAATCAGTGTCCAGAGATAGAAGCTCTTTCCCCAGTGGCAAGGCAGACAAGACCTAGAAGTGAGAAATGTTCTCAGTCTTCTCAGGAAGAGACTCCTTGTATCTGTCCCTCCAAAGCGTTCAGCATTAGCAGCTGGTTTGAGAGCCCATTTGTGCCAGAGCTGTGCAAAAGGAACAAAGCACGACTGAGAGATACATGCAGTACAGTGTTTTTCAGAGCTTACTTTTAGACTGGAAATAATGTTGGTTTTGATCTTCCTTGACAGCTGTTTTCAAAGGCACACAGCATGGACATTGCTATTTTACCTGTCAATTCAACCTTGTTTACAAAATCAAGGAAACATTTAAATGTACCGAGATTGTAGATTGTAGCTTTCTTTCCAGTTCTTTTTTGACTCAGCTAAAAAAAAACTCCAGTAGCTAACTGATTTTCACAGAATATGACATTTTCATTCCTGTACAGAGGGGAAGTGAGTTGTTGTGCTAGAACAGATTTCCTGTGATTCCCTTGATCTCTGTAGTGGGCCCCTGCAGAAGATATGGTAACTAGGAGACAGTGATTTTGAGCCAAATCTAGACAGAGGATGACCACAGGCCTTGGTTTTAAAGACCCATATGTCAGCATGAGTAACTGATAAATAACCTGAGCCCATCCCATGACTGTCCTTAGCTCGTTCCTGTGGATATTTGTAGGAGTGTACCGCTTTCAGTCAACTTGGTGACTGCTGGACCAACAGGAACAGGTTGCCCAGGGAGGTGGTAGATGCCCCATTCCTGGAAACATTCAAGGTCAGTTTGGATGGGGCTCTGAGTACTCTGATCTAGTTGAAAATGTCCCTGCCCACGGCAGGGGAGTTGGACTAGATGACCTTTAAAGGTCCCTTCCAACCCAAACTATTCTATGATTCTATGATCATGCAACCAATGCTACATAGAGTAAGTGGGTCGCACTGATCACACAACGGGCCCAAATAGGAAACTCCAGTTGCCCAAGAATCTTGGAAGTGATCATGGACTAGCCGGAAGGCAAAGATTTCAGAATATCCCCAGAGGAGAAGGTGACACATGCTGAAGAGGCCTCACTGTATAATTAACTACCAGAAAATGAGAAGCAATATGTCGTGTTCACTGATGGGTCCTGTCATCTTGTGGGAACACATCAGAGGTGGAAGACTGCTGTATGGAGTCCTATATGACAAGTAGCAGAAACTGCTGAAGGAGAAGGTGAATCGAGCCAATTTGCAGAGGTGAAAGCCATCCAGCTGGCTTTAGACATTGCTGAACGAGAAAAATGGCCAGTACTCTATCTCTATACTGACTCATGGATGGTGGCAAATGCCCTGTGGGGGTGGTTGCAGCAGTGGAAGCAGAACAACTGGCAGCACAGGGGTAAACCCATCTGGGCTGCCGCATTGTGGCAAGACATTGCTGCCCGAGTAGAGAACCTGGTTGTAGAAGTACGTCACGTAGATGCTCACGTACCCAAGAGTCGGGCCACTGAAGAGCACCAAAACAACCAGCAGGTGGATCAGGCTGCTAAGATTGAAGTGGCTCAGGTGGATTTGGACTGGCAGCATAAGGGTGAATTATTTATAGCCCCGTGGGCCCATGACACCTCAGGTCATCAAGGAAGAGACGCAACATATAGATGGGCTCGTGATCAAGGGGTGGTCTTGACCATGGACGCTATTGCACAGGATATCCATGAATGTGAAACATGCACTGCAAACCAGCAAGCCAAGTGAGTAAAGCCTCCTTGGTATGGAGGACGATGGTTGAAATATAAATATGGAGAGGCCTGGCAGACTGATTATATCGTACTCCCACAAACCCGCCAAGGCAAGCGCTATGTGCTCACCATTGCTTTTGCTCGAGGACGTGGATGCCCTTGCTGGATAATGTGGAAGGATGGGGAAGTCTGATGTGTACCTCAAGGGGATTGATTTTGAGTGAGAATAGCCAGTGATTTGAACTGTATGATGTTAATTGCTGTATAATACTGTATGTCATCACTACTATGGTTGCTGTACACCATATCAATGGTATTACAGTAAGAATCACCCAAATTAATGAAGAATGAATTCTGATGAAAACGAGCAAAGTGCAGCGATGATAGAACCAGACAAACACAGCGGTGATGGAACCAGAACTGGCTTCAGCATGCAACAATCCAACACCACACACCATCTCTCCTGTCCTGAAGGACTGTTATGACAGATGGAGCCCAAAGTCAGGGACTAAATGAACTCAACAGACATTTTAGAGGGATGGCCCAGAGACTTAGGGAATGATATCTGTGTGTATATATCAAAAGACAGGAAAGGTGGTGGTGATTAATTGGGATGTATTGAAAAGTGTGGGACCTGGGCATGACATAGATGGTATAGAATAAGGGCTGGATATTGTCCTGGTTTCAGCTGGAACAGAGTTAATTTTCTTCCTAGTAGCTGGTATAGTGCTGTGTTTTGGATTTAGGATGAGAATAATGTTGATAACACACTGATGTTTTAGTTGTTGCTGAGCAGTGCTTACACTGATTCAAGGACTTTCCAGCTTCCTATACTCTGCCAGGTGCACAAGAAGCTGGGAGGGAGCATAGTCAGGACAGCTGACCCAAACTGGCCAAAGGGGTATTCCATCCCATATGATGTCATGCTCAGTATATAAACTGCGAGTTGGTTGGGGAAGGAGATTGCTGCTTGGGGATGGGCTGGGCATCATCTGGCAGGTGGTGAGCAATTGTATTGTGCATCACTCATTTTGTATATTCTATCATCATCATCATCATCATCATCATCATCATCATCATCATCATCATCATCATCATTATTATTATTATTATTATTATTATTATTATTTTCCCTTCCTTTCTGTTCTATTAAACTGTCTTTATCTCAATCCAAAATTTTACTTTTTTTTCCA
This sequence comes from Calonectris borealis, assembly GCF_964195595.1. NCBI lineage: Eukaryota > Metazoa > Chordata > Aves > Procellariiformes > Procellariidae > Calonectris > Calonectris borealis. Next base: position 132,125,249 of record NC_134312.1, read on the forward strand.
ATTCTCTCTCCCATCCTATTGCGCGGGGAGGGCAGTGAGTGAGCGGCTGTATGGTGTTTGGCTGCCTGCCGGCTTAAACCACAATAATTATGCAAAGTAATCCTACTTTATAGTGCATCTGAAATGGAATATATAAATGGTTCACAATTTTTATACAGCTAGGTTCCAATTTCATGAAACTTTTTTCTGCTCAGATAACAAGCACTAGTACCAAGGCCTAATCCAAAGTCCACTTGAGGCCATTATAAAGACATTTGTTGGGTAACTCTTTGTTATGCTTTTTTGTTGTTGTTGCTAAAGACCACTCTTGAACATACTGCTTTAAAGAATGACCCCCATCCACGTATTTATCTCTCTCAGTCTGAAGGGATACATAAGAATTGCAAGCAGAGAAGCTACCAAAATAGCTCTGTGTGTGCTAAACCCAGGACTGAAAGCACCAGGAACCCAAGCAGACCTGGAAGCAGCACAGTGATGAGAAGCAGGGTTTACTGATTTAGCCAGTGTCACACAAGCAAGACTCTGCTCTTCCTGACCTCAGCAGACAATTTTACATGGCATTGAGCTGCAGTGGTTGGGCTTGGGCCAAAAACTTTCAAGTATGGGGGATTTCTGACACCTCTTATTGTGCTTTAAAACAAAGATCTGCTAAAAGATCTATTGTATTTCTTTAGTGAGTCAGTGTTTCTTTTCTTACTAAGCTAATCATGTGTGATTGAAGTAGGCATGTCTATGTAAAATATCACAAGATGAAATTTACTTCAAATACTGTATGGACACAAATATATAATGTGCAAATCACAAAGCTGGATTTTCAACAAAAGCGTTTCTTGGGTTTTTTTGTTTTGCAATGATGTTTTTCCCTAGTGAATGTTCTCTGTCGTCCCTCTCAATAGTGATAACTGGTCACATTCATTTACATATTTCAAAAGCATGGGGGTCTTTTTAGTCAGCTGTACAAAGGTACCTGCTGCTGGTCTTGATTTGATAATTGAGAGGAAAAAACCTCATTACTAGATCTCCATAGGAAGCCAAAGAAGCTACAAAGTTCATTGAAATAAAATGCCATGACCTGAGCAGAAGCAGGACGTAATATTAGCAAAAGAGGTCTTCAGCGTGTGTAAGTCAGTAGCTACATGCTGATTTATATTGCCTCAAGACCTAGCCCCTTGCTGATAATGAAAGAATATCTATTCTGACACCCCTTTTCTCTAACCAAACCAGAGCCTCAACCTTGACCACTGGCCTAACATCTCACCAAGCAAATCACCATATTCTCACCTTCTTCCCCTCACTCATCCCAGATGCTCAGCCTGCTGAGCTTTTCTCGCTCCCTCATCCCAACTCATCCACTCCAGCCCCTCGTGGGATCCTGCAGCCCTGCACTGTTTTGCTGCAATCTTTACCTTCCCTGTTGCTCAAGGTCCCCGTGGGACACCTGCAGCAGCATCACCTCAGCTCAGGGAGAGGATGTGGCTTCCTCATGGGGACCACAATACAAAATGTTTGTCTGTTCCTCTCTTTTCTCAAGACCCTTCCTACGCCTCCTATCTCAGGTAAAAGGCAATGAAGTTCAATGTTTTTTTCTGATTTTGACAGATAAGTTCAAATAGCACTAAGCTCATGGGCATCTTTACTACAGCAGAGTTCACCAATACCCCTGGTGTTACAAGAATATAACAAATATGTTACACTGAGAACCACTGAAGTGGAGTTGGAGCAGCATTTGTCTCTAAAAAATAAGTTTTCAAGTTAGCGGATTGCACTCCCTCCCTCTGTTCCCAATAACCCGTGCTCTTTGGGTGAAACAGTGGATGCTAATGAGCCTGCAAAACCTTCCTGAGTACGGGACCCCAAAGGAGCATTTTATATGTCAAATGCCCACTATGTCAACCTGTGAGACTCAATGCCACTTTGCTACCGCAGTCAGCTGATATAAGTTACGGCTGCTCTTGCCTTAGGGCTCAAGACAGGACAGCTTTATTATCAAGGTGCCAGAGCCAGAGTCACAACTAACAACTTGCACTTCCTACACCAGTGGTCCCTGGCTTGAGGGAGAAACTGGGTTGTGAATAACAAGGTATCCGAACAATTGGTGACTCACTGAAAGTCCGTGGTCCAAGATATTGACAGTCTGCCAACCATTTTATCATAGTTGTTGCTGAGGGGAAGATAACAAAACCAAAAAGTGTTGTTGATCTTTAAAGGTCAACATACTTACGGTTCAAAGTCACTGTGGGTGGAATCTTCTGGATTTTCACAGAGATTTCACTGAGAAGGAGACAAATAAAAAATGTGGATTACTTGCTCTTATATAAAATACCTATAAATTAGTGTTCTGCACACAGGTAAAACTAGTCTATCAGTGGTCCAAGCTTAACTACACATTCTTCTTTGTATTTCCAATTTTTAATTCGTTTGAACTTCTAAACATTTTTCATCAAAGGAATGCCAGGTTTATGGAAGCATTTACTTGTGCATTTTATTGTCTCTTACCCCAAAGGTGGTGTCAATTGTGCAATGGGATTACCAGGAAGCAAACAATGAACCACATGTGCTTGTAGTTCATCATCTGTATTGAGGAAGGTGAGAGAGAGCTCCAAGAGTTAACAGTTGTGTCTGAAAATCATGCTTTCTTTTTATTCCCAGTCTGGGCGGATGATAGGTTTCACCTTGCTGTCCTACTGATCTTTTCCAAATTGACAAAATGACATTCAACTGGTTAAAAAATGCTATTCGTTGTATACATTAATACAGGTAGTATCCCTGGGGTTTTCATTTGACACAAGACAGATTTAACAAAAAGTCAAATTATCCTCAATACAAATGAGTTATAGTATGTTCATGGTGCTGCAAGTCACAGAAGAAATGGAAGATTACAAACCAGCTAAGAAAAGTCAGAGCCCATGGGAGATCTGTAGGTCCCTGAGCTGGAGATGGTTAGATGGAATAAGTTATCCTTCAGGTGAGTCTTTCCATCTCTGACAGCAGCTGTCTCATTTATTATTCCTCTACCCCCTACTATATGTGGCTCACAGATATTATCCTCACCACCTTTTTTGTGAGCTTTTTAACACAATACTAAGATCTTTTCCCTTTCTATGTCTTGTTCTGTTGAATTACTCAGTCAAGAACATTTATTAATCAACCATATTTTCTACCTTTTGCTCCACAGATTTAAACATTAATTTTTGCTTAAGACACTGTCCTTTGAAGAATAACAGGAATAATGCAAGTATACTCCATTTTAGGTAGGTAGCCCAAATGATCTATTAGATATCTCCACACTGTTCCTATCTTGCTTTTCTTTTCAGATTTGAAGCAGGATCATTAACATCATCTTCTAAAATATGGGCAACAATAAGAATAGATACTGAGTCTAAACTGACATAAGCCACCGATTCTCCCATATGGAGAAATTCCTCACCTTCTGTAGAAAGTTTTGCAGCTCCTTTGGCACAGGAGAACTGAGCTCAAAACTTAAGCCTCCCTCGCTGTCATTGCATTGTGCAGAATATCTGCTCATTGCAGTTGTGGAGCTGCTTTCTGTAAAGGTGAGAAAAGCCATTGTTCATCTTCGTACTTCCATGCATTGAATAAATCCCTGGCGCTGAGACTGAGATACAGAAAAGTAGTGTGCAAACTTACTTTGTGCAGCTGAGAAGACCACTCTAGTACAGCCACTGGGTTTCTTTCTTTATGTTTCTTTGAGACTTTTGTGATTTCCTTAGGTCTTCACTGCCTTGCATAAATAGTATTTTATCAGCAGAATAACTGATGAAGAGTCCTTCTAGGGTTATCCTGACTTAATTTAGCAAAAAAAAAGGTTGTATTTCTTGTAAAGGAGAAACTCAGCATTCTCTGAAATACATTTTTCTATAGCCCTCTAATTTATGACAAACCTAATTTTAAAGTTACCAGAATAATGCATTCTTACTGGCTCTTGTAGTGTGTAGACTTTTTTTTTAATGTTAAAAATTTTAGAATTACTTTTCTTTCTTGGGAACTTGTAATGCTAAAACTCAAAGTGGAGGACCATTTAGGCAGATGGCCAACTGAAAGAGTAACATTGCTTATTAGAATAAGCTGCACAGACTTACTGCTTTGCCTTGCCTTTTGCTACCTTTTTTTCATCCTCATGAACTTTTAGCACTTCAGCACTTGCTGAAGATGAGAAGTGGAACTCTTAGGAAAAGAAAAGTATTTTTCTGTTTTTTTTTTCTTTCGAAGAACGCAGGACTTCTTAGGAAAATGTACAGTAGCTGAACGTGCTATAAAATTTCCTAGAAAACTGTATTTATGTGGCTCCCAAAGAGGACTCCTTCTTGTCCTGCATCACTTCCTCATGACTAAGAACTGTATGCCATAGAAAGTACATGTCAAAGGATTTGGTCTAAGCCTGGTTTCCTGAAGGAAAAGGTTTATGCCATAGTAGTTCATATGCGCACGCGTCCCGCCCATCCTTAGTAACTTTGCAGCCTCCAGTCACTCAGTGACATCTGACAGAGCAGCAGAGTACTCGGAGAGATTAATTCTGACAAAATTCATGAAGGTCCACATGGGAGAGACCTGTTTTGAGGGAGAGAACTTCAGATGTCCTCTAAAGCTGGAGAATTTGGGGAGAGGGTGGTCAGGCACTCTAATGCATGTCTCTTCCTTCTTACTTTCTCCTCTTCCTGTCCCCTCCTCCACTTGTAGATCTTCTTGTGTCTAATAAGTGGTAATAAGTCTAATAAGCTCACACTTCAGCCTTGGCATAACACAACTGAAATCTTTGTCCACCACAAGATGCAAAGTCATTGAAACCCAGGCTTCCTGGTGTCGGATTGGAGACATGGGGTCTTCAGAATGTCTCAGCAAATTTAATGTTTTTGATGCTCCACTAACTAAACACTTTATTTTATAAGTCAAAATTTTAAAAATAACCAAACCTTTCAGGGATGTTCAACTGAAAAGACAGTAATTTGTAGATGGTAGTATTCATATTCCTTTGAGAAAACTATTAATGCCATCAGGCAATCCAACTCCTGTAGTTTTTTCAAGACCCTACGATAAAAAATTTGCCTTGCCTTGCCTTATTGGTTTTTGTTTTGTTGGTTTTTGTTTTGTTTGTTGGTTTTGTCTTGGCCTTCTGTGTTTATGGCATTTTCCTCCTTAATCCTCCTTAGATTTAGGATTAAAACTCAATCCCCACACTAGGTGAGGGAAGTTTGCTGAATTAATCTGTTGTTGCTTGGATCCCTGAAGTGGATTCTATTTTATTATTGAATGCTTAGGTATAACTGAAACTTCAGTGGAGACTGCTAATGAGAAGCTGGAAGTCTACTGATTAATTAATATATTGTAGTCTCTTTCACTTGGTTTTAGTTCTATATCACTGCCTGGGGTAACATATCTCTTAGGTTGTCTGGCAGCAGCCTCATTATTCACAGAAATGGGCAATAACTTCTTCAAATAAAATCTTTTCATTGATCTTAAAAGAGAAACTTGAACTTTGAGCTCTTTATTTAGTTTCATAACTATCTTTTGGTGTCATTGTTGTAACACTGGAACCCTGAGGTCTACTCTGAAAGGTCATACCACTTTGTGCTATGCGACATTAGGACTTGCAGGTTGAATACACTTGGGTCAGGAACTACACAACTATGAAACTCTAAACCAACAGCAAATATTGAAGTTTAAGTGGATGGCATTCCTCCCTAGCAGTCACTTCAGAGTAAAAGCACAAAATGCCATTTTGATTCTGGAAGGGGCAGCTTTCAGATACCTTTCACAAAAAACACAATTCTAATTTATAACCTACAGTCACTAGAGATCAGATCCATAGACCTAGATGTCCACTTTACACCCAGAACTTCCCCTTGAAATCACGAAGATAATGGACAGCCAAATAAGACCCAGTAGTTAGTTTCATAAAGGCAGTCAGGTTCAAAATTTGTTGTTGGTGTCTGACCTACAAAAATTCACCAAAAACTACCAACTGGGATTTTCTGGCCATAGGAATGGCTGTGGGGATGCTAACTCTGGAGACCAGCCCCAGCTCCGAGAGCTACCTTCTGTCTAATTGCGTCCCCTTGTAGTTTCAGGAATGTAAGGACTCACTCTATATTTAGTGAAACTATCCTGATTTTTTAAAAATATAAATTAGTCAGTGTAATATGAATTTGTGAGTTTATATTTTCAGGAGAACATTCTCTGGAGAATAAAATAATTGTTGAAAATTTGTGAATACTCTATGTGACAGTTTTGAGTCATGTTATGTAACATTCAGCTGAAAGATTTTGACAACATGCAATGATGTCCTGGTTTCGGCTGGGATAGAGTTAAATTTCTTCCTAGTGCTGTGTTTTGGATTTAGTATGAGAAAAATGTTGATAACACACTGATGTTTTCAGTTGTTGCTAAGTACCCTGTCAAGGACAGCTCCCATGCTACCAAGCAAAGGCTGGGAGGGAGCACAGCCAGGACAGCCAGCACAGCCAGCTGGCCAACGGGGTATTCCATACCATGTGACGTCATGCTCAGTAAATGAGTGGTAGGTGTGATCCAAGAAGTAGCAATCGCTACTTGGTTATTGGTCAGCGCGGGTGGTGAGCAATTGCATTGTGCATCACTCATTTTGTTTATTCTATCATTATTATTATTATTTTCCCTTTTCTGTTCTATTAAACTGTTTTTATCTCAACCCAAGAGTTTTACTCACTCTTACCCTTCCGATTCTCTCCCCCTTCCACTGGGAGTGGGGGAGAGTGAGCGAGAGGCTCTGTGGTATTTGGCTGCCTGCCAGGTTAAACCACGATAAATGATAATTATGATGTAAGAAGGATAGGATAGGATAGGATAGGATAGGATAGGGTAGGATAGGATAGGATAGGATAGGATAGGATAGGATAGGATAGGATAGGATAGGATAGGACAGGACAGGACAGGACGGGACAGGACTAACATAACAGGTATTCAAACATGTTGGTGAGTGCCCTGAAAGAACACAGTCTTCATAGGGCTGAAGTCTGTATTCGCACGGTCTGGTAGAATAGCAATATATAGTATACATGACCACATTCATTCAAAGAACTCTTTGCATTTCTGAAGGGTGTGAAAATTGCTGTAGGTTATTCACCAATCTGGGGTTATTCCATCTGTTTTATCAGTTCTTTATTTTCCCCTTGCTTATTTCCCCAGTAATTTTTACCTCTGGTACTTCACATTAGGAGGTCTTTGTCTTCACTGTCCTTGACTTTTGGAATTATTTGTTCCCCGTAGTGTAAACTGTACTTATGGGAATGTGCCATCATTTTGCACATACCTCCTGCGATCTGCAGAAATCATATCAAATATACCAGGATTTTTTATACTGGATATTCTCACTAAGACATTTAAGAAACAAAGTGAAAACCAAGTTCAAAGACCTTTAGTTGCTTGACCCAGAAGCTTCCAATTTAAGTGCCCTGCAGCAGAGCGTGTGTGCCTCTGCTGCATAAACATGTATTAGCAGTCAGTGGCATCAAAGGCTGGCTTTGACACATTCCTCTATAAAGTTATTTCTCACTAGGGTATTTGAAGATCCCTCATGTTATAATTTGAATTTTATATTTCTATGACCTAAAAATAACTCAGGTATGATCTACAGAATCAATGGATATTATAGAGATGTTTAGGAAAGGAAAATTGTGACAATGATGAGAAAATCTCCAGTTTTCTGCATAGCTCTAAGATTTATTGTTCCCACTGTTCTCTGTGTAAAGAGAATACACATATACATATAATTCCTCCAATAACTTTCAAGCTGGTTTGCTGAATTTGACATGGAGCTAGAGGACTTAGATACACCATTGTCTAACAGGTTTGAAGTTGATAAGTGACCGGGTGAAGCAGGGGGACCGGTAAGGGACAGACTGACATGAGCTCATCCCCAGTTGCACTAGGTGGTCACATGTGAAATAGGTGTTTTGACTGTTTCAACTGAGGGAAAAGCATTGGTCAGACCTCAGTTTGTTGGCAAATTCAGCCATAATTCATCTGTAATAAATCAGGCTTTGCTGCTTCTACTGCTCCCAGAACTGTTTGTTATATGTTTATTTTAGGGCTCTGTGCCTGCCATAAATTTGGGGCTGTTTTTCAAACAGTGACAGTGATATATTGGTATGACTATGCTGGCTCCCAGAAGTGGGATTGTAGACATGCTGAACAAACAGAAGTTCATGTTTCCCTTTTTAAAAAAAAATCACCTATCATGAAATTCATCTGTGGTCAGAGTCCGTAAACATGGTTTACTGTTGACCACAGGGGCTATGAAAGAGCTCACTCAAGAATATTTGCTGCAGGGTGAATTTCAATTAGTAGTGTGCTCCAGTTGAATTTCTTTCTTTTTTTTTTTTCTGATGATCTAACTTAAACATTGTCAGGATTTTCTGAGCAACATGGGACTGGATCGGATCTTCTAGGCAGGCCATCGGTGCAAGGATGAAAGACTCTAAGAGCAGCCTTTTCCTTTCAACATTTTTTCTCTATTTCAGCTGAAGTGAGAGAGCTGTTTCCAAGAATCAAATTGAGGAAAAAAAATTTGCTTACCCTGAAAGTGTAGTGTCAAAAGAGTGTCAGTCATTGCCAGGAACAAGGTACGGAAAAATGGGGACAGGATCAGAAATGTAGTTCAGAAATGGGGAACTCTCAGAGACTGTGGGCCAGGGGAATTTTTGTGTGCAAGTCGTAGTAATCAGAAAGCAAAAAGAAGGGGCACAACACAGGACAGGGATACCAGGGTGGGGGGAGACCCAGGAGGTGAACCAGCAGCACCCCGGTGGGATAGGATGACAGCAAAAACAGGGCTCTGAAGCCAGAGCAGGCTGGGTATCGGAGCAGAGCAGGGAGGGGTCAGGTGCCAGGGCAGGTGTACAAGGAAGGAGAGAAAATGAGTAACCTGGAAAGCAGTGAGAGGGTGAATGGCAGAGACACGAGGATGTTGAACACCCCATCCAGAGGAACGGAGGACAACGGCGTATGTATGGTTCTCTGTTGCCAGCAATTACTTGCAAAGCCCACTAGCCGACCACATTTCTTGTCCCTGGCAGTAGCTGGTCCATACAGAATATAGACACTGGTTACTTTTTAGCCAGGGAGATTATATACCAGGGTGGCTCTGAAAGATGTTGCTTCAGTTCTATGCCCACTGATACTAATTTTTGAAGACAGCCTGAATCTTGGTATTCCGGTGCATTTGACTTTGTAAACCTAACCTTGTCTTCTTCTCATAATGTGTGCATGTTAATAGAGGTATATGGTTAAGGGGAAAATGCCAGAAAACCAAGCCTAAGTATAAACAATGCAGCTGGCACAAATCCCGAACTAAGAGAGATGCAAGGTTGTTGCTACCTGTTCCTCTCCTCCTTCTCTACCCACAGCCAGATAAAATGGGAGGTTTTCCTAAACTGGTACAGATTATGTTTGCTGGCAAGGCTAATGGAGAATAGAAACTCAAGGACAGCTTTTTTGTTGCACCTGCTGTTTAAATGGATCAACAACTCAGTGTTATAAATACAGCTGTAGTCTTTTCATCCACCACAAATGACTTTTTAAACTGTGAAATGTGAGTTTGGAAGAAAACGAGGAGCAGAAATGGTTGTGAATGCTGCTTATATTTTTATAATGATGCTCTGAAGTGAGGCTAGAACACCAAAGCTCTGAATGCTACAGTGAGAAAACTTAGACTGAAACAATTTTAAATCTCCTTCTCCAGATCCCTTTACATCCTTCCTTGTCTATGGTAACAACACGCGCTCTGATCTCCCTTCAAGTTATAAGCGCAAAGATTGCTAAAGCCATTTTTTTTTTTCCTTGTGACCTAATTATGACACTTCCAGCTTTGAAACATTATTTATGCTGTCTTCTCCTCTCCATTCTTTTCTTCTCTGTGCTATCCCCTTCAAAGACACACACAATTCTCTTATTCCTTTTTTAATCCTTCTGACATGTTTCCAAATGCCCTCACTCCTCTGCAGGTGCTTCCCAATGTTTTCTGACAGCTTAGACAAGAGTTGGCTCCTATAGTTCCAATAATTTGCAAGATTTTGCAGTGTTTGGGGATCAGATCTGGGTGAGCAGAGAAAATGTCTCGCATTGCATAATCTTTTGTTAGGAAGATTTTTCTAAAGCTTCCTGTGAACCTTTTTGGTTCACAAGACAGAAAATATGGAAACAAAATGGAAACACATGTGAATTCTTATGCTAATTGTGGAAAGGCTGGGTAGCAGCCTGTTGGAGAGAGAGGGAGTCCTGGGATCCACACAAACATTGCCTTTGCCTGGAATGTGTCTTTTGAGGTTTGTTTATCATTGGCATGAACTACATTTTAAACAAACAAATGCCAAAATTATCATCCCACACTTACCTGGATCTCATGATCACCACCTAGAGAAAAAGTTTTTCCTACCACATGTAAAAACAAAGCATGGTTGATAAAGATGATATTTGAAAGAAAGAATATGGTCACTAGTCAGATACCTAATAAAACTGGGATATCTGTTTCTTCCAGAAACCCCTTCCTTTCAAACCATTAGGTGCACTATGGATGTAATGGTGTTATACCATGTCTTCTAATATAATGGAGAATTTAAAAAAATAAAAAAGAGGAAGAAAGGTTTTTGAACTTGCATTAAAGTTTGTCTGTGCATCACCATGACCTTTCCTCTTTCTACCGGCCAAATGTGAAATGAAGGGTTTTGCTTTAAAGGACCAGCTTCACAGGCATCCGACTGGCGAGATAGAAGGTGTGCACCTAAGTCAGTGGACTGGATCCCAGCGTTTTCGCTGCAGGTCGTATCATACCTGATTGATTCCCTTTGGCTGCATGATTCCGCAGGAAAGACAAATGCTTCTGGAATTACAGCAAACTGAGCTCTTCAGACACACATGCTCTCAAAGTGTGCCTGCTTCTACAAAGTGGAAAAGCTTTGATTAATAGGAATAGCACTAGACTTTAAGGCGCACTTTATTTCGTTGATGAACTTTGAAATGTCTCCTGCAGTAACGGTTTTGTAAACTGTAATCGTTAACATCGCTTATTCAGGATTTACAAGCGAGACTAACGTTGCCTATTTTTTCAGGCTGCTACAGGGATAAATAACTGATGTTGAAGAAGCAGATCAGGATCTCTGTGGAAAAAAAAAAGAAAAAAAAAGAATGGTGTGTGGGTTTTATAACCAGCAAGGCATTTTTCTGAGGTGCCTGTAAAAGTACGTGGTGTGATGTGACTGTTTTATAAAAGAGGGAAGGGTGATGTGTGGGCTCCATTACATAATATTATTGCAGAGCTTAATCGGTGAAGGGGCACAAGGGAAAAGGGATATAATGGAAATCAATTCACATCATATACTACTTAGAAAATGCAAAAATTAAAGTGTTTGCTCAAAACCTCCTCTATAACGGGATTAACTGCCAAGGAAATTAAAAATTATGTAAGAGGAAAAGCTGAAGGGATAATCCAGGATGATCCAAAGGATTTTGCAGATATCTCTGTGCTGTTAACAATCTTGTCATTAAATCTAGCAATTTAATGAGCTACATTCTCCATTGGCACAATTAGGTACAGTTCCATGTACACACTTAATGCATTTTTTACTTTGACATTGATCTAAGCATGATACACTTGCTTTAGTGTATCATGTTGTGCATTAGTACATGTATATTTAGCAGTGTATTCCTGTTGAAGGCAGTATATCTGTGTTGATTAAAAAGCCAAGGATGTCCTTCATAAACCATTACTATCAGAAATGTCTGAAACAAGTGCTTAAAATCCTGCTTTGTATTTGCAGTGATGTATAGCACTGGCTTGTATCTACAGTTTCATCTCTCTGTTGGTGTTTGGTCTTGTCAGACATTTTGACACATTCTACTTCTTTTACAGGCTGAAAAACAATCTAATAGTAAATAAAAATAAAATGAGCCAGTTGTCTTCACAAGAAAAACACTTTAGGAAAGGTGCTGTGATTTTCTTGATGGCTAAGTTGTGCCTGTTGAATTTGCATGAATATCCTCGTGGAGTGATATGACTGTTTGTTTGAATGTAGTGAAGACAATTTCGGTCCATCTTCATGTCACGGGTCACACTAGGAGCAGCATGTGACAAGAGCTGATTCTTGACTAGTTTCTTATGACGTGCTCTGTTACAGTTAGTCTGATGCAGCAAGAATGTGTTACAAAAGTCAGTGAGTGATTGCTGCCCTTCCCTCTCCTGGCTTTTGCTTGGTTTTTATTACCTCCTGCTCCTGGAGCTTTCTTGAAGCAAATTCAGTGCTACCCTTACCATCTCTCCTTGAAGTTTGTTGCTCCAATCAATCTCTTCTTCCCATGAATAATCCGCGCTTTCTTTTTTAAAATATTAATTTGTGCTTCACTTTGGGCTTGTCTTGCTTCAGCCAGTTCTCTTTGCAACACAGCACACGTCTCTTCCTCTAAAACATGTACAGATCAACTCAATGTTTTATAATGTCCTAATTACTATACTCACGGGTTGCTGGGTTATAACAGTATGCCGGAGGGTCAATGAACCTTTTAAGTAAAATGAGGAGATGCATCTTCATGGGACCTAATTAGAAGGTGAAGTTAATAAAGACAGAAGGGAAAAAAAAGCTGGTAGGAAAGTCAGATACCTTCAAAAGCTGTTGAAGGAAGTCATCTACTCGGATCTTTCTTACTACTAGCTTGGCTTTCCCAAGAGATACAGTGTGGGGATCTTTGTGACAACCCCTTGGCGAGAGCTGAAAGCTCCCAAATTCCCTGGGGAATCCAAGGATCTATGGATGTACATCCTGGTGACACCTCCCAACAGGAGGGACAGGAGGAGCCAGAGGAACAGCAAGAAGCTTGTATGGCTGATTGCATGGTGTTGGTAGGCTAAGCAGAGGCTGGGAAAGCAGCAGAAGTATGTTTGCTGGTGCCTTCTCCATTAACGCTACCTGGGAACCATGTGCCAGAGGAGGGGACCCTACCTATTGACATGCCTGTGTTGGAGAGCTGGAAGTAGAGACAACTTCTAGGGCAAATAAAACCAGAAATCTTCTGTTGGAGAGAGTGTGGAGACTGTTAGACCATAGATTTTTACTGATGCCATATACAGTGGGACCCCCACAGTTTTGTGGGGGCTTTCTGTTGGGATTTTGAAACATTATCTTGAAGCACTGGGAAAAATAATTGCTCCAAGATTGAGTATTTCTGACTCACTTAATTACAATGGTGTTTTTAAGAATTGTACATGGAATGAAAATAGATGTTGTACTCCTCCATGCAGCCTTGGGCAGAAAAATTCATGATGAGTTTGGAATGGTGTTTGTTGCCACCATTGAATTGTATTTCAAAAAGAAATTGCACTGCACTGATTTCCTACAGTATTAGTGATTCAATACTAAGAATAGAAATCTATTATTCCTAGCATTCTGTGTTCATATTCCTCACTGGAGTTTATGTAAGCAGGTCCCCATGTATATTGTGTAGAAACCTACTGAATTCTGTGTGAACTAAGTATTGGGATGTATTTTTTTTCCTGCAAATGTAGTTTGCTTAAAAGGGCAAGACTGTGGCTTTGACTTTCACACATAAATCTCATTTCCCACTTTCGATATGTTCATTTTATTCTCAGATTCTTTCTTCCTTTCATCCACAGTGCACAGTTCCTAGATCCTCTCTGGAGCCCAAATACAGATAGGATTCCTGTTTAGTATGTAAACATACCTACTCCATAGTATTTGGGTCTTTGCTAAGCACAAATATAATCTTTTATATTTGTGAAATTATTCGTATAAGAACTTTATTTTCCTGATCTTTTTTTCTGTGGGTTGTTGGGGGTTTTTGGTTTTTTTTTTCTTTCTTTGTTTTGTTTTTTTTTTGTAGGAAGAATGGGAATTAATAAAACTTCTGTGATTTAATTTTCATCCCTTGTTGGCCAAAAAAATGTGTATAAGTGTGTATATTTTGTTTGCGAAATTAATCTCAGAAAAATTCTCATCTGTTATATCTTTGTGGACCATGCATCATAAAAGGATTTACCAGGCAAGTTTCATGGCACTGCCTGTCAGGCTATGCCTACAAAATTATTACTGCTCTGCCCAATATATGAGCCTGCTACCTTGATGCTTTGAAAGCGTGGGCTCCTTGCTGGGGTGGGTCACCCATGGAGAGAAGAGCAACCATGATGCTCTGAGAATGCCAGATGGACCTACAGCCTTCAGATAACCATCACAAAACTTTGAGTGCTTGAGGACATTTAGAAAAACATTGCAGTCTGTAGGCACCAGCACTGCCCTAAATTTGAGCATTGCTACAGGTGGTTCATCTCAGCTGGCCTCCCGGCAGCAGCACTTTGTTGACTTCTGTTGGCAAGCAAGGAGTGCAGAGAGGAGCGTACCAGGTTGAATTTCCTTGTTACTTTGGTGTGCCTCAGGGTGTTGCTGTGAAAAAGGAATTCCCTACCAGAACCAAGGAGCAGTTTGGAACTTAAGGTGACAGAAGTCAAAATATAAAGGTCAATATTAAAAGATGGAGTTTTACTTATAATGTGAATATAATATTCAGAATCCTGTAGAGAAATGTTTGGGCAGCCAAATTTGCCCAATGGATCTGGGGCTGAGAGGTTGCCTTAGGTGAATGACACTGCCCTAAAACAGCTGATGATAGGACTGTGCAAGCAGATGATCCAGCACTGTGGGTTTTTTCTTGGTTTTTTTTTTTTTGTGAAGGAGTAGGAGAGACTTCGGCAAGTATTTCATCCCCGAATACTGTGCATGACTGAATTCTTTCTAATGGAGCTGAAGCACTTCAGGACCTGCTGTGAGATGACATAGCCCAGCAGAGCAGCAAACACAGCTGGTGGGAATGACTGTTTACAGAAAATTAAGATAAATCTAGATCTATAAGATTTGTCCTTTAGCAAGATACTTGAGATACCCACATTTGTGAGAAAGCATGGGGAAATGGTAGAGTGAGAATGAAGAGGACTGAGGAAATGATGCCAGGCTTCCAGGAAATGGGGATAGTTTCTGTGGATTTCACATGTGTGTCAGTGTCCTTGAAGCAGCCTGCCACCATTGATCAGATCAATTCCTATTCAGGAGACGCAAAAAAAACTTCTGTAAATCTAAAAGAGGGAAGTTGAATTTTTTTCTTATTATAGTGGATGGGAAAGAATTTGGGTAAAGGTTGAACAAAAGCAGTTGTCTCTTGTGTGTGGAAGTGACATATGGAAGCGAAGAACCTAACTGAAGAACAGAGTCGGAACACAACACAACATTCCTTCATGAAACAGTTTTCTGTAGATTTGATTACATATATTTTTATATTGCTGAAATACAAGTTATACTGCTGTAAGACTTGCACAGCTGAGATGTTTGTACTGTTTCACATTTATATTCCCTATGCTTTTGTGAGAGTTTTAGCAGTCTTCTGCACAGCCGCACTTTTATTGGGCTGGCTTACACAGTTTACAAGGCTATATTTATTGCCCATTTTATGGTAAAGCAAAGGGCCTAGTCTCATTGTTTTGTTTTCCAGTTGTTGGTGTAGCTCCATTAAAGTTGTTATTTGAATTAGGTTTGTAAAAAGATTAAGAGCTGAACTTCCACTTATAGGGGAATAATGTGTAATAGTTTGCGTACCTTCAATTAATTTTCTAAATTCATTGAAGAACTGAATTTGACCTCTGAGATGAAAAAGACGCTCTTTTGAAGTTATTTGGGAATTTTGCCATTCGTTTCTGTGGACCTGCAGTTTCAGGTTATCTTTTCAGGTTTCCAAATACAGACTTGGTTCCTCAAAAGCTTGTCCCTTTAAGCTGTCAGTGTTCATGTTGTCTGTACCAATATTGTCAGGGCATAGATTTCCCCATCCATTAATAACTCAATTTTCTTAATAAAGCAGGGCCAGCTCAATCTTTAAGGTTTTGTGGACAGAGGAGATGGAAGACTGGTTAGCAAACAGTGAATGCCAACCCATGCCTGTACTGAACTCGTTGAAAAGTCCCGTTAGCTGAATACTTAATGCTTAGCCTTAATGAAATGGTGGTGTCTGTCATTACAGTGACTGAACAGCTCCCAAGGCTTAATGGCTGTATCGGGGAGGGAAGAAAGATAAGAAATGAGGTGGTCCTTTAGCGAGCATGATTTGTCCAGAGTAAATTCGTAGGCAGGCTGGGAATTGAGTTTACCTTAAGGGCCAGTCTGGTGTTTTAGCAGAAAGACCAGGGATATTGCAATTGCCTGGTCAGAGGAATAAAATGAAATCGAAAAGGTTTCTAATTCATGAAGGTCATATCAAACATGATAATTAACCTAAACCTTCCAGAGTCATTCTAGGCAAAACATCTTATTCTGTTCCACAATTCTGCTTTTCCAAATTGCAGACAAGTTATCTGTCCCTAAGTCAAATGGCCCTAACAACGTGTGGGCTGATGGTCTGAAATCAAAATCAATTCCACTGGTTAATTATCAGTTAATCAGTTACAGTTCTTTCAAAAGCGCACTAATGAAGTTGCTCTGATTAGAAATATATGGATATTACATCCCTGGGATTTCCAAAGTGCCAGATCTTTCCATCTCCTTAGTCATACAAGGAGCTCCTTTAAATTCCCTTGCTAAGGTTATTCAAGACAGTTTACTGAAATGTGCCCTCTATTTCGAGCTAGAGACAAATTAGTGCCAAATTATGTGCTTTCTCTGTGCTTAGCTGATGGATAATATTTTAAAATATCATTTTGAAAAGACTCTAATTGTCACAACAAATCTTTTTTTGGTAAACAGAACCTTCACATTTCCTTTAGTGCTTTATTTTCAGGCAATGCATGCTATTGAAATGCATGAGAGAAAATTAAATGCCTGTGATTTAGGAAAATGTTCACTTAAGAAACCAGTGGGTTTGCTATTAGCATTTTGTAACAATTAGAATGTTTCTGGGCTTCAATCAAGGCAGTATATTCTTGTTCCATACACCTGGATTTTTGTTAAGTTTAATGTATCTCATTCCCCCTTTCGAGATTGGCTTGGGGAATTTCTTGGGGAATTTCAATTTTCTTTCTTTTTTTTGAAATTTTTTTTCTTTTTCCTTTTATTTTGGCATAGCTTCTCTAAGCTCCAGCCAAGAGGAAAGCATTACTATGCTATAACATGCAGGATTAGAGCATTCCTTAGAAAGCCTATAAACTAGCACAAAGTTTTGCAGGTGTAGGAAAAGAAGAGAGGAAACAAGTGATATGGGAGAGAATTAGGAGAAAAAGAAAAAACGTTCTTTCTGGGAAATCAGATGTTGCCTTGTTGCTTTTTGTTTGGGCTAGAAAATCAAATCAACATGAAAAATTCCAAAGACACGTAAATTATGTGAGTTCAGAAAGTTTCATCCTTACACCTGCAATGGAAATCATCATATGAATCCCTTCATCGGCCTCAGTGGCACCTCCTGCAGTGCCCTGGAGCCTCTGCCTGTGATCGGGCCACTGCTGTGAATCACACCACTCCTCAGACTGACCGCTGTGGCCCACACACTGTGTCTCCAGAGGTGTCCTCTCATGGGGAAACAGGACCCACGGGAGTTCCGGGGGACTTCTGTTCCCATAAATTGAGCTGAAGCTTTACTAGCAGATTGGTTAATGTCAGCTTGGCCTGAGTCTGTATGTTGGATTTTTTCCCAGTGGAAAATTCTCCCTTATCTCTATCTTCCCCAAAACCAAAATAACAAGCAAAATAATAATTATTGAGCAATCTTCAGATCATGCTATGAATAAGCATGGTTCCAAAAACCAATGGGCTTTAGTTATCACTGCCAGAGCACAAGCAAGGCTGAAACACAGTTAAGTGACTTGGCCAAGATCACATAAAGGCCAATAGGGCAACCATTGAGTCCACACGTCTTGAAGGTCTTGCCTGCACAAACCCTTAGTTTGGTCTAAAAGTTGGAATTCATCTGATGCCACCTCCAGTAAGATGCATGGAAAATGATTTTGTAGTTGTACAGTTTCTACTTTGGGCTTGAGAGAGAAAAAAAATCCTGAATAGAACAGGAAAACACTTTTTCTCTTGTCTCTTTCTCTTCCTTTTCCTTTCCTCTTCTTTTTCCTTTAGTTTTCCATTTCCTTTGATCTTTTCAGATGCAGGCAGACTATGGAGTATTTACAGTCTATTTATTAGCAAGGGTTATCCCCCATCTCCGCTAATACATTTAGTGAGGACAAGTTTACATCGTTTCTGCCAAGAGATTTCATGTTGGACAGAGGATAATGTTAAACTTTATAGATGCCAGTGATAATTTCCAATGGGAATTTACTACATTGGCTTGATTTTGTGTTTCTGAAACTCTCATTACAGCTGTGCCAGGCTGTATAAGGCAGTTCTGGAAAAGCAAAAGGCTCAGCAGGGATTTCACTGTTCCCAGCTTAATGGTTTTTGTTAACAAAAAATAAAAGCAAAGACAGCAATCAGGGATGAGGTTGGAGAGCCGCAAGGAGTCTAACAGGGGATATCCACAGTGGGGATGATTTGAGTTGGCTTGTTCCCCATGGCAACGTAAGACCTCTGGAAGTTCTGCTGCTGCCCGTGCTGCCCGTGAGCGCAGGCGTGGAGGGCTATGGGGCAGGGCTGGAGGCGGGCAGGGGAGGAGGAGGAGAGGAAAGCACCCCTGCACAGGGGCAGCAGGGACCACCACTTAAGGCCAAATCTTAAAAGAGATGTAAGTAAAGCTTGCACCTAAATTATAGGTGTCTTGTGAAGGAGTCCTACTAAAGTAAATGTTTAAATGTTTAATGTTTAAGGTTCTCAAGTTTAAGCAGAGAGACAGCCAGGCACTTTTTGAAGGCCAAGGGAGAGAAATCCTGGTTGCCTGTATTTTAGTGAGTCAAGTGATGGGTTCCCCCCTCTGCTGGGATCTCTAACACTATCGTCTTCAAGCTTTAAGCTACACTGAATGGAAAATAGGCACAGCTGAAGGAGGTGGTAGTAATGAATTCTCCCCTCTGTAAGAAGTGCCTGGTACAAGTACTAACCGAGGAAGAGAGAGTCCTAGGCTCTCGTGCCTGTTCCCAGGATTATCTCTCCTCTTTTGTTTGTTGGGTTGCAACCTGCAATGACTCTTTGGT
Organism: Calonectris borealis; assembly: GCF_964195595.1. Taxonomy (NCBI): domain Eukaryota; kingdom Metazoa; phylum Chordata; class Aves; order Procellariiformes; family Procellariidae; genus Calonectris; species Calonectris borealis. The sequence continues at coordinate 132,144,357 of NC_134312.1, forward strand.
GTAAAACACATAGCCAGTTTAAGGGCCAGATGCAGGTTCCCATCTCTCAGGAATGTGCCCTAACCATTAGACTCTTAACTGTCCATGTGAAGAAACCCATGAAACGTGACTGAGCAGAGAGCTTTTGTTAAGGAGATCTGTTGTCCACAGGCTTCAAGAGTTTTAAGTATATTCCAGAATGAACCACTAAAAATCAATTTTGTGCATTCCTTACATTTAAATTGTCCTTGTGATAACTATGGCAACCATTATAGCTAAAAAAACTCAAGTGGAGAAAATGCATGCTTGTTTTAAATTAACGGATGGAAACTAGAATAGGAAAATGTGGTGAAAAGAGCCTAAAGCAAGTAACAGTTACTGCTCATGATCACTTTGGTGTTTAATAGAATCTTCTTTCTTCATTGACTTTTATTTATAACTATATATTGCTGTACATTCCAGCTAATTTTCTTCTAGTATTTCAGAATACTAGAGTAATTTTTGTAGTCTTCTTTCTTTAACTGAAAAAATCCAGATATAGTCTAATAAAGAGGCTCCAATTTCTGATCTGATTCATGCGCAAGAGCCCAGACCCTGAAGGCTACAGAATGAGATATATATAATTCCACATGGCTTTCAAGGGGTGAAGGAGCAGAGAGATGCCTACATATCCTTCAGGAGGTAGTCCTAGAAGAAACAAAGTTCAAGTGGTTGTAAGGAGATTTATGCTTTAATGGAGTAGGTTTTAAAGGTATCTAGAGACCTGCCAATGTAGGTACACATTGAGGAGTGTGTATCAAAACAGCTAAGCAGGCTAAGTACCTAACTTGTGTAATTTCTGTGGAAGTTAGACACCTACCATATTGAGCCAAGTTAATAAATCTCCCTAGCCGCTATCTGTGCCTTGAGATATCTAACATGCCTGTGTGCTTAGAGTTTCAGCCTTAAATATTAATATCACCTATGAAAACAACATTTGATCATGATTGCAAACTCTAGCCATACCGCATAGTATTTACCATGGAAATGATTGATAAAATTAGGAGCAAAACTATGGCATTGTCACTGAAGTGAAAATACCTTGTATAGCTGTAGATGTAAGCTACCATGTAGGATTATTTCGGCAGCAATGACTCACAAGAAATCCATGCAGTGACTATGGAGTGGTGAGGGATAAATCTAGTTGTTCTGGCAAGACCTCATAAATACTGTTCTGCAAGAAGGAGCCTTTCTCCCCAACAAGTCTTTTGACCACAGCTGGCTGAGAGGAAATCATAGCCGATGCTCGGCGGGGAGACTACAGTTTATGCATCTCCGAGTCCCCTAAGAGAGGCACTGGCAAAGGCTGGAGGGTAGGCAAAAAATGAGAAGCAGAAGAGCTGAATTGAAATACGTTACCAGCAGGCTATTGTCTTTAAAATATTCATGGTTTTGTTTCGTTAAAATTTTCCTACCTCTAATTAGAATTGGATGGGCAAGTTCTGTAAGAATGATTTTGGTATAAAAAACTGTTTCTCCATCAGCATGTTACCGCATGGGAGTTGCATAAGTCTCCATTCTCTCACGTGGTCTGGGCTCGCCAGCAGAGACAATAAGATCATTTGGCTTCTGAATAGAGCAGGGTACCATGAAGGAGAAATACAGTTTGGGGCTGAACTGACATTTAACTAGTGTTTGAGGAATATTCAATAAACCAGAATGAATCTTTTTTTTTTTTTCAACTTGGGAAATACTCTGTCAACACAAAACCTTTCAACAGTCTCGATTTTTTTTCTCAGTATTTCTGTTCAGCAGCAACCAAAGAAACTCTTTTCACTACAGTGTTAAAGACAGATTTGAATATCCCCCAGGATGGTGATTCTGATACGACAAACTCCCAAATCACTGAAGAAAAAAGACCCCTTCCCCAACCAGGCAATGCACTGAAAGCGCCTCCTGCGCTATGAGCCCTTCTGGTCTTCTGCAGAGGAAGAGCTCTGAGCGAGCGGCTCAGTGGCCCCAGCTGGGAACACATCAGTGCAGGCTCAACAACAGCAATGCTTTCTTTGCTTTTTCTGCACATGAAACCTAGGACTGTTGTTCCTGGATAGCTGCAGGAGGAAACCGTTTCTAACTCTTGTGATTTTTAGTTGACAAATCTCATAAAACGTAAGGGCCCATAAATTGTACCATTAATCCAGACACTGGAGTCAGCATATATAGGCCAGCTGAAGAATCAGCCTTTCCTTTTTTTGCTAAACTTTAGCTTTCCCAAAAATATCTGAATAGAATTATTTTAGATAAACTTATCTGATCATAATTTACCTAAAGAGTCTAGCTGCAAATTCAGGATACTTGCATCCAGAGATCCAGGGGTTTTGCATAAATGGTTTAAATATTTTTTTCAGGTAATGAATAGACTCAAAAAAATTACAAATTATTTTTATAAATGATAAATACAAAAGGGGCTAAATGCATATAATATATTCCCTAGAAATTGTTCGATGCTATCTACCACTATATCTTCCTTTCCATTTGTCAGTGACAGTGAAAAATATTGAATTGAAACTCTTGCGAAAGAGTTCCACCAGGAGTGATATTAAGGCAAAGTCACCAAGGGGAAATTGAAATAGCCCCTCCTTTATATCTGTTTCTCTGCAGCAAAATTACATTTCAGTAATTTTGTTTAGCTTGGTTTTTATATATCACTCATTTGAATCCTGCTGAATAATTACATGGGAAATACTGTGCTGTTACTGGAAGAAGTTTCTTGCAATTGCAAACAGCAGGAAAACTTAGTTATTAAAAACTAATAAAATACTAGTATTTGTACTGCAAAATAACTAGTAGCTATTATTGGCACTGCTTAGAATTAATTTAATTTACTTTGCTTTCAATTAGGGTTGCGTATACAGAAAAGTTTGCTTTGGGTTTTGCTGCTAGTTGAAAAAAAGCAGAGTGAGAGATACAGCACTTCAATGCAGTATTTATGGAAAACCACCACATATTACTGCTGGAGTTAGTAAAACTGCCTGTGGCTAAGGTTGTTTAATATTTGCCATTAGCCCTATTTTCATTGGTTTATCGCTACAGTGAATTGCTCAAGCTGAAATTTGCCATGCTTGCCTCTACCTTAGGTAGGGTTTTTTGAAATATTTCAACAATAATCTCTCAGCTGTTTCCAAGAATGAATTTAGGAAGAATAAGTCTCATGGTTTAACCTGGCAGGCAGCTAAACACCACACAGCTGTTCGCTCACTCCCCCCCAGTGGGATGGGGGAGAGAACTGGAAAAGAGATAAAACTCCTGGGTTGAGATAAAGAAAAGGAAGGGAAAATAATAATAATAATGATAAAAGAATATACAAAACAAGTGATGCACAATGCAATTGCTCACCACCCACTGACTGGTGCCCAGCCAGTTCCAGAGCCACGGCCCCAGCCCCCCAGCCAGCCTCCACAGTTTTTTGTTCAGCATGACGTCATATGGCATGGAATATCCCTTTGGCCAGTGGGGTCAGCTGTCCTGGCTGTGTCCCCTCCCCAGCTTCTTGTGCACCCCCAGCCCCCTCGCTGGCAGGGCAGTATGAGAAGCTGAAAAGTCCTTGATTTAGTGTAAGCACTGCTCAGCAACAACTAAAACATCAGTGTGTTATCGACATTATTCTCATCCTAAATCCAAAACACAGCACTATACCAGGAAGAAAATTAACTCTATCCCAGCCGAAACCAGGACAATAAGTAACGTTTAAGTGGTTTCTGCTTCTCTTGGGCAGTGTGCTAAAGACTAACAAAGGGCTAACATTCGAGCTGTGTTGCCTCTAGGGAAATGCTACTTATTACCCTCTGCCAGGAGAGGTCTGTCTCTCTGGAGGCCACATCAGGATCTATAGAGTCTGGTGAAGATAGGGGTGCACCTTGGCAGGACCATATGGACAGAAGGTGTGGACCCAGCTGCCACTGGAAATTCAGATTCGGTTGGGTAGGGGGGCTGGCAGGAGAAGAGGAGGGAGACCAGGGCAACCTTCCCTTCCTCCCCTGTATATAGTGGCAGAGCAGCAGGAGCCTCCATCCATCCGGCATGTATCCAGGGCAGTCACCAGCGTGACTTCCTGGCCAAGGTGCCACACGGTGGCACTGGGTTCCCGTGACCTCTTGGGAGCATGGTTAGTTACAGAAGATTGCTTTAACAAGTCAACCAAAACAAACAGCGTGGTTATCCTCAGCACAGTGATTTCAGCTAGTGCATAAATACAAACCAAGCTCTCAGTTCTGCAGGCAGTCACTGGCTTCTCGGGGTTAGTGCCACAGCTCTTCACGCCAGGATGCCCATCACTTGGAGTGAGTCACTAGCCCTGGAAATCATTGGTATTCAGACACGTTCGTTGGCATCCTCCTTGAAAGCTGCTGCTACATATTCACTTGTCATTCCTGGCAAGACTCCCCTCAGCAACAAGAAGCTGTTTTCGACCTCTCTCTGCTCCTGGCACACAGCCTGCCCAGATGACACAGAAGTTTGAGGTCAGGGCCTGCTGGCCTCTGCTCCTGCCTGTGGACCATTCCTTGAATGAGGTCCCAGGATTATGATGGTGGAGGCATTGTTAGTCCCTCTTCTCTGATCATTTAACATAGCCAGTGGGTACGCTGTGGTGGGCCAAGATCTGGCTAAATGGTCAGTTTCTGAAAAAACTTGCTCAGGTTTTTAATGCTTCTCTAAACCATCTTATAACAAGCATGTTCTTCTGTGTCTTGGCTCTTTCTGCAGGCTGCACAAAGCTGAAGCGTCACGTGGGATTGAGCACAGTGTTAAGGCGAAGTAAGGCAGTGAAGTGCTCAGGAAGGGTCCAGAAAAAGTCCTTCTACTGCTTGTTGCTACCGCTGGTGAAATTAGCAGCTTTGTATCTGTCTCTCAAGCAACTGAGGACTCCTACTTTTTTGACAGATGGATAATGGAAGAGGCTGCAGACAGTCAACTCTGACATGGTTAGGGATATGACCTGATGGCACTGTTACCCCGTTAAGCCCACTGCCTTTCAGAATAAATTTGTCAGGGCTGTGTTTGTGCTGCAGTTGTTTATAACCTTTCCAGCATGCAGAAGAAAACTCTCGTGAATTCAGAGTCTGCTGGCAAATAGTTGTGTGAATCACTGGCAAGGCATGAGTTGTTTCTCCTGTCTAGTAGTTTGTCCACCTCACCTGTAATGACCAGTTTGTCTTGTTGGGCCAGGAGTCATCCTAACTGCTAATTAAAGTTCCTCTTCACATGACATCTTGGGACTTGTTATTTCACTTCCATAAAAATGCTTTGTTCCTTTGCAGCACAGACAAGGAATGTTCTTAGAGAATCTAATGACTAATTCACATGTGCCTTTAATCACCTCCCTTTTTGAATTTCTCTAATTACTTTGAGCAAAAGATTGATCATATTACCCGTCCTCAGAGTTCAGGTTATTTCTACAATTAAAGATGACATTTCTGCAATTAAAACTGACTTTAAAAGGTGGCCTTTTTTTATTATTCTTATTTCCTTCTCTAAAGAATTTTCTTGTCTGTGAGTGAAAAGAAGACCTGCGCACAAAACTGCGCCGTGGTTTTATTATTACCTTACTTTTGCTTCCTTGGAACAAAAAAGCTCATTTCATATTGTTACCTTTCTTCTACCCCTTTCATTACTGTTAGATAATTTCAAACTTATTTGTAAAAACATCCAGCCTTTATATTGTTGTTGTGAATCTCAACTTAATGCAGGAGGTCTATGTTCAAAAAGTATCTTAAGCTGGTGTAAGCTGAATTCCGGCAGACAAGATCTGACGAATTTTTCTCCAGCTGTTTAGTATATTGCCAACACACGTCCACTCTGTGGCAGAGTCACAGGACCCATCAGAGGTTATTATCCTTATTTTAGGGGCTTCAGAGGGAACATGCTTTCTGCACCTCACCTGCAGACCGTCATTTACAACTTTGAGCACGGCAGCAAATGCCACGTGAAATCCCTTGGGTCTGGGGTGATCTGACTGAGGGCGAGTGCTCCTTCCTCACCGTCTGGCACCGAGCTGCAGAAAGCAAACCCCACAGCCAGCACCTCTTTGCATCACCTTAACACCTGGGCAGACATTTGGACTGATGTGATTGAAATCCAGCTGGGTTTCTGGCTGATGGGGATAATTAAATGTTGTCCTTATAGCATGGGTGTAGACGAAAAGAGCTATTTTTAATACCTTGGATACTGAAGGTTAATCCCATCTGTCCCTACAACTAGTTGCAAACGAATGGAGAGATTTAGCAGACCCCCTAGAGTGTGGGGATCCCCATGTAGTGTCCCACATGCAGGATTTCTAACTCTCCCTGGGAAAAAAACTTCAAAAAGATTAGTTCATGGTTACTTTAATCATGTCTTCAGTATTTAATATGTAACTTTTTCACCAGCTTCTTGCATTACACAGATAAAATAGTTTGTTTGCTAATCATATACCAATTCAAATGATTTCTATTTGGTACAGTTTAATATTAGCATGCTCTGATAATTGCAAGAATTTAATTTATTTCAATCTGTATCTGCATGTTCCACAGGTGATAATCAGTGGTCTTTTTCTTTCTCTATCCCACGGGAGACAATGACCTTATCAATTCTTGCCTTGCTAAAATTCTGCTCTGTTCCCCAGGTACCAATTGCATTTCCTTTCAGATTTGTCTAATTGATTGATGGAATTAAACTAAACTCAGAGCAATGGCTCTCAACCTTTATATAACAACTGGGCTGTTGCTTCTATTTCGGACCTGAAGAGGAGCCGGTGTTCCCAAAAGAAGGGCTGTTGTGCCAAAAGCCTGCCTGCTTTTCCCAAGGACTAGTTTTACTTCTTCCCCAGAAGCCTTGCTTCACATACACTCTCAGACCATTGGAACTACAACACTACTGCTCTAGAGTTTCTACCATTCTAGATAGAATCTACTTCATACCGATTCATACTAAAAAAAAAAAAATTTTTGAAGATTGCAGTCTCCTGGATGCTAGCCAAAACTGCCTGTGTCCCATCAGTATGCTGCAGCATAATGTACAAACTTCAAAAAGGACTAATATATAAAGTCAATACACATTACTATATTATGTTAAGTTCATAGCGTCGGTGTAATTATTAAAAGCATAGCCACAGTTTAATATTGAAACAGTTCTATCTATTTTATACTTTAAAAGCAGTCTGCCTCCAGAAGGTGAGGTAGGATTTCACTGTGTGTTTTTGCAGGAACTTGGTTCAGATTCACCTGCTAGCGTAACATGCCCTTTAGAGCTGATGAATTTATTTCTTGTACCACAGTGGCTGTACTGCAGATAATACTGGGATAATACTTCAATAATAAAAATCATGAGCTTTTTAAAGTCATGCTATTTCACTTTATTGCATGAAGATACAGTTCCCGTTACAAGACCACAGGTACTTCCAGTATCTGAATCATACAGGGAGGTCTTGCCTTGGGAATCTCAATTATCCAGATGCAGAAGCAGCTTAAAATATTTAAGGAAAGGAGAAGGAGAAAAATATATGACATTCCAATATTGCTTGTTGTGCACAGGATTCAAACCTTGATGTCCGTCACTCGCCCTTTAGTGTTTAGAAGGGAGACACAGCCTCTCTTGGGCCCTCCTCTAAATAAATGGGTGTTTCCTTCTGTAAGCTGCCTCCTCCAAGGTCAGGATTAGCCTCTGTTGTAGTCCATCAGCTTTATGATATGAGGGGGTTGTATTTCAGTTTGAAAAAAGAAAAAAAAGGAAATCTTCACTGGCACGCTCAAAAACAGAGAAGAAATAATTCCAGAAAGATTGTAAAAGCTCAGACACCTCAATAAACTAAGGTTGGAAACCACCTTGAGTCAGCACTAGACTTCAAAATTACAGCTTAAAAACGAAATACAGCTATTAGCTGCACCATTTGACTTTAAGTCAAAAGCAGAACTGGCTGTACTTGTCTTTCACTTACTTTCCTTAAAGGGTTAAAAAGAATTCAGACTTTCATGCTGGGGCTGTTTTAAAAGAAATGTCACCTATCTCAATTGAAAGAATCTGTCTATGCCCTTTGAGAGCCCTTCTAATTATAGATGTCGAGGTGTCCTTGAGCTTTGAAGCAAATGCTGTTATCCAGTTCAATATATTGTACATTACAGATTGTTTTATCTTTCCATCCGAAAGTACATTTTCAGCTTTTGGTCACAGGTTAACTTTAATTACATTACCCCTTCTAGAGGTGAAAGCTCTATAAGCACCTAAAAAGACAGGCATAATTCATTTACAAGTACACATACAATGAATTTTCTCCTTTTAAAAGTGACTTTTTCCAAGCAATGGGTTCTTATTTCCCAGTACTGTATTCATTTGAGCACAGATTTCATGAGAACCCTTCGATCATGGTGACGGACTTACTGTTTTGTCCTTGCTCAACTGACTGTATGAATGTCTTGCCTAAAGAGGTCTTAGCTACATACTTCTTTGACACGATAGTTTAAACAAACTCTTCATTGTGTTGGTTATTTTCTCTGTGTTTTGGAGTACATAATTCTGTGAGTGCGGAAATCATCAGGAAGAAACACAGGTACTAGGAAAACAAGCCAAAATCATAAACATACCAGAAAGAATTATTTTAACATAGCTATAAAACAGGTAAAAAGGGTTTGTAAACAGAAATCATATTGGTCAGGCTTTCTAGCACAAATGATTTCCTTTCAGACTGAAATAGAAGCAGAAATCTTTCAGCTAAGTAGGGTGGAGAACATTTGTTCTAAGTTTAACTTAATCGTGTTGTTCGATTAATTAGTAACTGTTGGATTCCTGGAGCATATAGGTGACCTCTCGATCGTCAGGACTGAAAGTCTGGTTTCACTCATTGACTTCAACATAAAGCCATTAATCACCACTCTTTCTCTTATACCACCACCAGCCTTCTAGACACCACAATGAAAATAAGCAACAATAACCTAGCAATTGCCAAGGTCCATGGGCTGACACAATTACCTCCACAAATCAGCCGTCAACCACAAGTCACCAAAAAGTAGCAGTGCAGAGCCAGGCCCTCAGGTGCTGCTGCGATTGCTCTTTGAAGGGCACTTGTGGCCCCCACCTCACCAGTGAAAAGGACCTCCGTCCAGGGAGGACTTTCCTCTGCAGTGAGAAATTATACTGCTTTTTCCAACAGCTATGATTACGCCTGTACTGCTCCCTGCACATTTTCCTCGCTTGCATTCTTAAACCATCACAGCTATAATGACACCGTTACCACTTATTTAACCTGTCAGAGTATTTTACTGAGTCCTTAAACTATCAACCCAGGATACCGTGGTAAATTGTGGTGATGGAATTTATTGTTCATGAAATACACCTTTTCAGTTCTAATGTATGTGTATTTTCTGTGCTTGTCAGTACTATCTCCAAGAAAATATACCAAGATTGTAGATGAAGAAATACAGAATTCCTCAGATGATTTACATCTTATCTATCAGTTCCAGAGCAATATCATTTATGCATAGTGCTCCCTTTAACAATGTTGGTTACTTTTTTTATTTGATTTTAGCAGTTTTGAAAAATACCAGACCCTTAACAATAGAACTACACAAAACTTTATGTGCAGGTCACCTTCTTAAGTCATTGAGAGATTATATTCCATGAATAAATTGCAACACCTTGAACATTACAGAAATCTTACATATCAGGAACAAGAGTGTGTTGTACAAGAGTATTTTAGGGGTGACATAACAAGATAGGCGCTCTGATAGCTGCACTGGCTGAGCTCCTAAATCCCCCATCCCAAGTGAGGGTGGATAGCAGGTACAGCAAGTCATGGCTCAGGACACCAAAGGCAGTTTATTCCACATGCTCTGTTTCACCACAGATTAAACTGAATGTGAAGAATAAAACCTTCAAAGAAAGTTTCTTTGTGTTTTCCCAAGAAAGTGACTCATCTGAATTCTAGTGGAACCACCTCTTTCAGCATAAATTAATACCATAGTTCTCAAAATTTCCTATATTATTAAAGTGTTTATATATTCCACATGCATTAATTCTGCAGAGATGCATAGGTTTCGGTCTTTGGTGGCCACCAAACACCCAGGCCTGTAATAAAAACATACAACATATACATGAGAAATTTCAGTTTCATGTCAGATAATGTATACTGGATACACACACTGCTTAACAAATTGCATCATCACTGCACCTATACCTGGAGCAGTTAATTTAGATTGTTACTGATTTAAAGGACAGAATGCCACCACATCACTGACATATTACAAAATCAAATTCCACTTCCCAAATATTTCAGTGGCTTTCCCTGGCTGCTGTGGTGTACTATCACCCAAGACATGCAGGTTGAGTGTCATTACTGTGCTTGGAGTTGATAAGGTGAACTGCAAGTCTTCCAGGCTTTCTCCCATCTCTGTTTTATGGTTTTCCAAAGAGAAGTAGGTACTCTGAGCTATTTATTTGGAAATAGTTTCTCACATAATTTTTTGGAAGGTAACTCTTTTACTTTTTCAGCAAGTAAAATATCCCAAAAACTGAAAACTAGGAAAGGAATGAGCTAAAACATAATATATGTGGCCCTTTTATATAGAGAACATGCAGTGTCATGTGTTTATTCTCACTTTTCTTCGTGGTGTTGAATATCACACAAGCCAAACAAAGCATAGCTAGCCAGGATTTGCCTATTGATATTGCTGATCATAGAATCATAGAATCATTTAGGTTGAAAAGACTTTTAAGATCATCGAGTCCAGCCGTAAACCTAACACTGCCAAGTCCACCACTAAACCATGTCCCTAAGTGCCACATCTACACATCTTTTAAATACCTCCAGGGATGGTGACTCAACCACTTCCCTGGGCAGCGTCTTCCAATGCTTGACAACCCTTTCAGTGAAGAAATTTTTCCTAATGTCCAGTCTAAACCTCCCCTGGTGCAGCCTGAGGCCATTTCCTCTTGTCCTATCACTCGTTACTCAGGTAACAAGCCTGATAATCAGGTCCCAGTTTACATCTGAATTACAAAAAATATTGATCCTTCACAAAAAGGCAAAGAGATCAATTTAATTAGCAGATACTAAGGTATCATTGTATGCCTCTTCCCATTAATTTCAGTGAGTAAATGACACATTTATAAAATGTTTCTCTTGGAGACCTTATGACTGGCAGCTGTCAAAAGGTAGGTTGTGTTTATGTGTACTTTCTTCATCTGATAGTTTTGATTGTGCATTTCTACTCAAAAATAATATTAAAAATAAGGTCAGACATCAGACACTCAAAGTTTATTTGAAGAGAAAGAAGAAAATCATAATTACATTATCATGACATTCTCTAGACTATTGTTGTGGCATAAACATGAAACACAGTTGTTTATTTGGAACATGAGTCCAAGCCACCATCCAAGATCTAAATCTTTTTGTCAAATGATGATAAATCTAATTCTTATAAGTGCAAAGATCCTTCTCTGTCTGAGAGTCAAAAGAGCCAGCAGTCTGAACACGAAACCTCTTTAACTTATTTCAAGTTACTCATTTGACTCAGGTTATAGTCCTCAGTTTCCAAAAGAAAAGGAGCTATCCAAAATTCAAGGTCCCTTTTGAAATCTTGATCTACTGATATAAAGTACGTGATTTGTAATGTGTATTTTGGTTGAGAAGAAAAATAACTTCTCTGTATTGGCAATTTCCAATTTCATAGAAGTAAGGAGTGTTAACTGCAGTACTTAGGCACAGAGTTCTTCTTGGCAATTAACCAAGTGTGTTAATCACTGAAAATAATCCTGCAACAGTAGACAGCACAGACACACCATACGGCTTGGTTTTAATTCTCAAGCATGCTAGATTTGCATCCACTCCATATTGCTTTAAGCTCATCCTCACAGCAGTCAGTTTTCGAGTTTTCTAACGATTTGACAGCTAGTTGAGATTCATAGCGGTGATAACATTAAAACAATTAAAGCTATTGCAATTGAGGAAAAAGAAACAAGTTCTTGTGCCTATTCTACTGTGTCAAATTCAGCCACTTCAAGTCCTAAATAACTAATGAAGACAAGATGAAGCTCTCTTTTCCTCTTATTACGTGGTATTACTTATTACAGTAGTTATCCCATTGTTATTATTTTTATATTGTATTCCTGCCAGTCACAGGCCATGTAGGCCTGTCAAAGGGCACACTGTACCTCTCTCCAGCAGTCATACTGGGAAGCCAATGAGAAAGCCAGGCTCCTAATGTCTCCGGACTCCCTCAGTGGGTTTCCGCATCAATGCAATGAGAGTGAGTGAAAATTTGTTCTCCATTGTTAAAGCTCCTGTGAGTCCATCCTACAGACAAAATCTTGGAAGCTAATAATTTTTGCATTTTTAGACTCCACTTTTATGTAAGCCTTGGAAAAATGGTTGTCAAGTGTCTGAAAACAAAAGACCATAAAGAATTAAGGTAGTCTGGAAAATCCCTAGAAGCACAGTCATAAAATGCATTCCAGTAGCGGTTTCAGTGGATGACTTTCATGTTAACATGGCATTTTTAGGACACCCTCAGCACGGTGTGGTTAGGAGTTTGGTCTGCCTTTTACATCAGCAGGGCGTGCCATGGAAAGCAGTCCCAGGATTTTGAAGCACTGCAGCTTCCGCAGAAAGACAGAAATCAGTCTTGGAAGGTAGATCACAAGACCTCAACACAAGACATTTAAAGCACTTTTGAAGTTTGAGAGCAGATTAAATTGTCTGTAAAAGCAACCAAGAAAAGTTGTCATCTGAATTGAAGATATGTTAATGTATTCTCACAGATTTGACAAGAATAAATGCACCGTCATAGAAGTATAAGACATTCCTTGTTGTCTCTAGGTTATTGGGATTTCTTTCCATCTAACAGCCCTGACTTTTAGCTCTCATGTGCAAAATAAATCCAACGGTTAGCATAAACCTGGGTTTTTCTGCATTCTGCGACAGACTCCCTGATAATTAAATGGCAGAAATTTGAAATGAAAAGAAAAATTGAAGCTGACAAATACATTGAAAGAGAGATATGTAATAATCTCAAGGTAATATCACTCTATTTTACATCCTGCAACCCCTTAATAGATACTGTTATTCTAGAAATCATGCCCATTATTTTTCAAAACCTGTTAAAAAATCTTAGAGAATGTTATTAAGAAGCAGCAGAAGCCATAGGAGAGTAGAAGTGCGGCAAACTTGTAAAAAAATGAAAGTATTCTCCAGGATACTCTAGTTCTCTGCAAGTCTTTCCAGTTCCAGCAATTAACCTTGCTATACATTATCATATCACATTTGGGGGCTTTTTTCAGCACTCCTTTGATTTTGTTAAATTGAGAATTATGTCTGGATGAAGAGGAAACATGGTCTAGTGACACCCTTGGAATGATGTTATTAGTAGGGTTGAAGAGTGATAACTAGGGATTATGCAGAAAGAACTTAAGTAAGGAAACTAGGAAAGGCATTGTGAGGAATGCTGAAACAAAGATGTTGCATTTATAAGTAGCCTAATAGCCTGGATTTCATTTGCCATTGTTCAGTCCCACAAAGATTTCAATACCATAAAGATGCATTCCACTGGATCCTTTTACAGAAAAGCTTTACTGATTTCTCTGCAGATTCAGACTGGATTTTCATTTTCATTAACTACTTTCACATCGCATTTTGAGATCCCAGGTTAAATACTTTCTTAGAATTTCTTAATTAAGAATAAAAGTAATGTACTTTCTGAGCATATTCTGCCAGATTTCCAAAGAGATCGAGGCAGTCTCAGAGGCAAATTAGTACTTTAGACACATATTAACTTCGCAAACAGCTAGAACAGTTAAAGACTTTATTGATTCCAGGCTGCTACTTACAACCCATTGCCAAAATCTGTCCTCCCCACTGCAGGGGAGAGGCTAGAGCATCCCCCAGCTTCTCCAGCACAACCCAGCTCCATGTGTCAGCTTGGACAGGGAGGAGGCAGCAGGAGTAATGTGGCCGCCTACATGGTGCTGCAGGTACAGGCGCACTCAAGTCTTCTCCTCCAGCAGTGAGCGCTGAGGCAGATAAATTATCTAACTTGCACTGCCTGGCATTTTGTTTCCAAAAGAGTGAAATAATGTTCTGCCAAACATCTGGACTTTTCCGCCCGGCTGCTTGAGATCTCAGTTTGATTCCCACATGGTCAAAGACTACTCTGTGTTGTGCCAGGCCACTGAAGAGCATTCCCTACACACATTTTGGGTCCACTTTGGAAATAAAATGACTGAAAAATCTTTATCACTGATTTAAAAGACTGTAATTGATTGGTTAGGTTTCTCTTTCTCTTTCTTTGTCTCTTTCTCTTTCCCTTTCCTTTTGTCTTTCTCCCCCCACTTTCTTCTTCTTCTTCTTCTCCTTCTCCTTTTCTTTTTTTCTCTTTTTCTTTTTTTTTTCTTCATGTTGTATATTTTAGAAATATAACTTCTTACTTTTCATCCTAGTCCATAACAAGACTGATGAGCTACTGAAGATAGCAGTGGGATTTTCCAGCCACCCTTGCTCTCCACACACTGGACTCCAAGGTATAGGTCTTGATGACCTCTGGAGGCCAAAGTGAGAGACTTTTGAAATTCTTACCATGTGTTTCTGCAAGAAAAGGGTAGAGCCACCACCAGTATAAACCAGTGCTCTCCATTGCCATTAATTAGGATACCCCACTAAGGATCAATTTCAAGATATAGAAAAGGACTGAGGATGGAGGAATTTGGAAAAGCTGCATTTTGGTTTCATCAAAGACCAAATGTGCCTGATACAGACAGAAAGACAGTATCTGTGGCTCTGCCACAACGTACATTGAATATGTTGTAGGACATATTGAAATAGCACGATTTTAAGTATGATTTTTCAGGTTTTCTCATGCTCTTTCATGCTACAGAGATTCAAGTAAGTTCACAAAAACTCTTTTCCAAGTCTGACCTCTTGCTATTTTACTCGTCTTGTTTGACTGCTTTGCCAAACCTCTGTTTTAATAATTTCTTTGCTACAGAGAGATTTAAATTGCTGTAAACGTGGGATTTAGTCTGGTTCTCCTTTCCTTAAAGACAGTGAAAATCAGTCATAATCAGTGTAAAATGATAAATTGGGCAGAAGGTGCACTCCAATATTCAAAAGGGAAATTTCGCAGCCTTAGATATTCAGATAAAACTTTGATTGAGCTAATCCTGAATTTAAAGTTTAACCTTAAACAGGTGCTCAAATTCTGTTGAAACGTGGAAGACTTAAACACCCACATAAAGTCAAAACCATGCTTAAGAGCTTTGCAGAATCAAAATTATACCGGTATTTACCCAAGATGGGGTAATTCCCTGTATCATCTCTATAATTTACATGCTTTAAATGTCCTCTAATACTAACTTTTGGCATTTATCCTTCTGACAGTAATCTTTTGTCTTGCCAGGCTTTAGTGTTTAAGATTAGAGGGGAACCTTGCACACAAAGGCTTGATATTGGCCCCATTATCCCTGCCTGGAGACCAGTTACTCTTGGTTAACTGAAGCATAGCTTCCAGAAAGCCACTTTCTGGTGGTTATCAAATTTATTCCTTTAATGTCTTGCTCCAGTGGTCAATGCCTGTCATTTTTAGAAGTTTGTGCTTTATTTCTCAACTGGTTGTGGCTGGCCTCAATATTCAACCATTGACTCCTGATGGGCTGATCTTTGCTAAAGTTAAGATTCCTTTTGCATCTTTCCCCAGGAAGGCACTCAACTCATGTCATTTCTCAGTCCTCTCTTTGATAAGTTAAACAGACCTTCTTAGTTTTTCACCATGAGAAATGTTAATAATTTTTAATTAAATTTAATTTTATTTAATTTAACCTAATAATTTTCAATAATTTTAATAATTTTTGTGGTCCCCAATAATTTGACTTTCTTTTTAAAATGTAGGCACCAGAACTGTTTTACCTTCTGTGCTGGTTTTGGCTGGGGTAGAGTTAATTTTCTTCACAGTAGCTAGTATAGGGCTACATTTTAGATTTGTGCTGAAAACAGTGTTGATAACACAGGGATGCTTTCGTTACTGCTGAGCAGCGCTTACACAGAGTCAAGGCCTTTTCTGCTCCTCACCCCACCCCACCAGCGAGGAGGCTGGGGGTGCACAAGAAGCTGGGAAGGGACACAGCCGGGACAGCTGACCCCACCTGACCAAAGGGATATTCCATACCATATGACGTCATGCTCAGCATATAAAGCTGGGACAAGAAGAAGGAAGGGAGGGACGTTCGGGGTCATGGCATTTGTCTTCCCAAGTAACCGTTACACGTGATGGAGCCCTGCGTTCCTGGAGATGGCTGAACCCCTGCCTGCCGATGGGAACAGGTGAATGAATTCCTTGTTTTGCTTTGCCTGCGTGCAGCTTTTGCTTTACCTGTTAAACGGTCTTTATCTCAACCCATGAGTTTTCTCACTTTTACTCTCTGACTTGCTCCCCATCCCACCAGGGGGGAGTGAGCGAGCGGCTGTGTGGGGCTTAGTTGCTGGCTGGCGTTAAACCACAACACTTTCTGCAGTAATATTCAGTTTCTCGTTAACATACTTGAAACTTTTTCAAAGTTCCTTGTGCTGGGACAGGGGATCTTAGTCTCTTTGTATGGCCTGCATCCCATGTTCCTACACATACAGCATTTCTTTTGGCTCTGTTTAAACGATTTGGACTCAACTTATGGTCCATCGAGAGTATTCTCTGTTGGTGCCCTACCCTCATCTCTGTAGATGCATTCCTGTATGTAGGCTTAAACGAGCTAAATTGTATTAGAAATGATTTTATATTTGCTTCTAGTACACAATTAGAAATGATGAAGAGTATCACTTAGCGCTAATTTTGGTGAAAACCACTTAAGAGATGCCCTCATGGATTGCCCTTGGAGATCTTAAAACAGTTTCGTGTAAGGTTATTGATATTGTATAGTGCCAATTTCTCAGCTGGGGTGTGTGTGTGTGTGTGTGTGTGTGTGTATGTGATGATAACAAACCAAAAATACATCCATTACATCTATTATGTATATATAGTACAGCAATCAGCCAGCAAGTAACCTCACTGAAGAATGAAATCAGGTTTGTTTTGACAAGTCTTGTTGCAATCAAATTATGTCGAGTGACTTTCATTGGTCTGATTGTTATTAATTCATTTTTATATTTGCCTGGGGTTGAAGTCAGAATAACTGTGGTCTACAACTGCCTGCAATAGGCTGCTGGTTAGGTCTGAATACTTACTGTGGGAACTTTGTTAAGCACTATGAGTTAAGAGTAATGAAAGTATGTACATCAGTCAGAGGTCTCCTTGACTAGCTCTTTTATGCTGATGGTTACTTAGGCCAGCTAGTTTAAAAATAGCTGGCAGATGAAAATAACATCTTTTTTTTAGTCCCTTTTGAATAATAAGCATAACTTCTCCTTTCTTCATGAATTAGTGAGCTATATGGCTTCCTTCCAAACAAAAAATAATTATTCATTGAAAACTCTACTATTTTCCTTCATTACTAGTTGTGCTATCACTCTTCTGTCTCATGACAGGTATATTTAGTATCACTAAGACTTCTTTTGCTCCTAATATAGTTGTTTTAATTCCATATCACCATTCACACTGCCACCCAATCATATTTTTTCCAAAGTTCTTCCCTTTTGACTTCCATTCTTATTTTTCTGTGCTCCAAAATCTTACACTGGATTTACACTGACTGCTGTCTATTCCTCCCTTTCCTCTTTGCAACATTTGTTGCTTAACTTATCATTTTCATCTTCATTTTGCTACTGAACTAAAAGGAGCTTTTAGCAAAACATGACATCTTTTCAACTATACATCCACGGCTTTTTAATCATCTAATATAAGTTTCTAAAGAGTCCTCTGAGAAGCCAGAAAAATGAGACTGCCAGGCAGAAAATAATCACTTCTTCTCATAATTTCCCACAGCTTGAGAAAACTAAACCTTATTCTCTGTTTTTCTGCACTGAATGTAATCAGGTTGTGATCGTTTTGCCAGCCTCCCCTCCAGCGACTAAATTTTTTTTTAAGCTAACACAACAAAGCCTGCAACAGAATTGCTTTGTGTTGGACACAATATCGTTGCTGTGAGATTGTACCATCTACTGCTTTGGGACTGTGGTGTTTTACTACAGGATCCCTGGGTAAAACCTACAATCCCTCCAACATCTTTTTCTTCTTCCTCTGTATTGGGAACAAGTGCTCAGAAAGACAACCATGCTGCTCTCCCGCTCCATTCATGCCCTGTCCCATAGCAGCCACCCCTGCCCATCTGCCCCATCTCAGTTTCCCCTCCTGGGTTTGTCTGACATGCATCAGACGCTGTAATTCTGCGTTTCTCTCAGTTATGCTGTACTGGAGCAGCTCCAAGTCTATAACTATCTGCATTGCTGGCTGGGTCAGGAGGAAGAAACAAGCAGCAAGAGATGGGCTCTTCAGCTTGGCAGACTGGGGTCCCCCGGGGTGTGGGAGAACCCAGCTCAAGTCTGACCTCCCCTCAACATGCAGCAACGCAAAACTAGTGCCACTGCTGCAAAGTCCACTTTTGGACTTACACAGGCATTTTCTGGGGTGGCATAACACCAAGCTGAAGTCCTCAGCTGAGTCTGGTTTGAACTATCTCCCCTGGGCAGCAAGGTGAGGAGAAACAGTACATGGTTTTCTTCCTTCTGTGGGTACACCTCCAAGAAACCTGCATAAGCTTAGTGACAAACATCCACTGCACTTAATGAATCATTTTGAATTTCAAAAAAATCTAGACATGGGAAATGAAACCAGCGCAAAAAGGTAGTAGAGAAATGTGGCAAAATATTTGAATGGAAGGACCGTAAGGGCACTTCTTACCTGCACTACACCACCATCACTTACCAGCGCTACTACCAACCCACTTGAAGTCTCCACCATTTTTATTTGAAATAATGTAGTGTGGTTTTTTTCCTCTGATACTCTTTCATTTTTAATTACCCTTTGCTTCCTAATAAATTTAGAAAACTTGAATTGAGAACAGCTATGACCCACAGCCCCACGCAATGTCAGAAATCTGTATGCAGTCACACCCAGTATTTCAGTTTGCATAACTTATTTGCAACTTGTTATTAAAGCTGCTTGCATAATAAAATTAAATGCAGTTTACATTTAGTAATGTGTCTGTTCACTTGCCTGCAATCAAACTGACAGCTTTTCCTTTAAACAGTCAATCAAGTCTCCAGTTCTTTCTGGCTCTGTTTGTTTGATTGGACTTGAGATGTCATAAAACAGAATGGAATATTTTCCAAGTTCTGATTACACGCTTTGACTTTTTTAGGACTACAATTTCTTTCATTCATTAAAAAAACCTCCTGAATTATTAAAAAAACTCTGATTTTAATTTCACAGTTGATGCTACAGTTATCAAAAACACAGTCTGAATTCTAAATGTTTTTTTCTCTGTCAAAAACAGCTAAAAAGCCTACACATTAAGATCTTAATTGATTAGATTATAACAACAATTTCACAAATAAGATATAATTTTTCCAGGCTATATCCTCTGAATAGAGCTGTATTTAAAGGTAAGGCAAAATGATTCTGCTACAGAACAGAATTTAGGAACAGAATGACAAGTCTGCAGGTGGAATAGTAGGTGGTTTTATGAAGTAAAAAAAATTACCTGAAATTTTTTATTATTTAGAAATGAAGAACATGTCCTAAGTGTCTTGAAAGGAAAGGAAAATTAGCAATGAACATGAAACACCATAAAACTTTATATCTAATTCATTAAAAGGTAGACTCTTGCTAACGTGTAGGAAAAGCTCCCAAACATTATATTTCAGATCAATCCTCAGTTTCAATTTGTAATATTTGGCAGACTGCATGAACATCAAACACGGCCATATTTTTATTCTTTTCATCTTACCCTTTGATCTTTTCACGTATTATACACAGATACTTAATGGTCTTACTGCTACAGGCCTCATGGGATCCTACATTCAAAATGCCTCTCTGAAACGTATATTTGAAATAACCATTTGAAAGACTGATGAAAGCACTATGATTAAATTGACTTTTTGTATATAACCTGATATAATCACAAAAAAACTAGGACAAGTTTTTCAGTCCTGACTCCTTCTTTGGGGTGTCACTATTTTGTAATCCCGAGGGACCCAGTTTCAAGAAGTGATCGGTACTTTTAAGATATCCCTGTTTGAGAATCAAAAATTTGGATTGCAGCATTACCAAGGTATGACTTCTAATAAAGATAAATAAACTAAGAATCCAACCCAATGATATGCCATACACATATTTGGAATGCATGTCATTTATAAATCTCTTCAAATACACTTCTTTAACTGTATGACACGAACCTTGAAAAAAAGATATATTACCAGTTTAGGATATCCTTTCTCCATAAACAATTTAAATGGGACATATTACCAGTAGGAATGGTACCCCTACTAGAATGCATATTCCTACCTTTATAGGTATATGATCTGTAAAAGCAATATCTTGAAGCAGTCTTCCACAGGGAAGACAGGCATAGTGCAAGAAAGTGTAAGAAGCATAAATCAGAATTGTATCCTTTACTTTGAAGTCTCATTAATTAAATTTGTGTCATGTGATTGATGCTCTTTTCTGAAGGTTTAGCTGTGTATAGTTCTCATAAGGCTTAACATGACTGGAAATGAACCAAATAAAGCGAATACCCTGGACCCTGCAAAAACAGCCGCATTGATCCCAAGAGATGGAGGTGTAACTCCTTCTTACCTAACTTCAGCTACCTAAAAGTGAGGCATCCGGGCTAAACCAGGGAGCGCTGCTCCCTGCCTCGCCAGGGAGATGGACCTCCATAAGGCAGTACCTAGCTTCAGGGTCTGTCTGAGGACAGATTAATCACCTTCTCTCCTCCTAGTAGCTACAAAGACAGTCCATGTCACTACACAGTGTTCATGTATGGATTTTGCAGGACTACATTTATGTAAGAGAAATCTGACCCAGACGTAAAGACTGGTTTGATTATTGTAATATTAATTAACTGTAACTACAGTTTTAGCAGCTCCATAAAAGTGAAAATCTTCTGAATATCTCATTTAGCATAATAATTAAACTCTGCATTATGGATATAACCTTAGTAGAAAGCCAATCTGAAATATCAAGCCTGAAGGAATTCTTATCCCCGGTCCAAGCCTGGTGGATTCTTATAACTCTTCCACATTTTAGGATACTGAAAAAATTAAAAGAAAATTGCCGTGTACTTTCTCCCTGTACTCTGTAAATGCAACTCATAAATAAAATGACTGCAGACATTAAAGAAGTTCTATCTAAATTATTAGAATTTAATTAACATGATCTCTGGACATAAAAATTTACAATTTAGAAGGTCAAAAAGAATCTTCATCCATATTAGAAAGGGAAAAAACCCAGAAGAATAGAAGAATAGACACTTCTAAATGTATCGGCAGTCTTCCAAACCTTTTGAGAAGAAATCCTGATAATTATTATTTTTTGAATGTATGGGAAAACTAAATCATATACCAGTTCAGTGACTGAAGTACCTTTCAACAGTTCTCCAGCCATTATGAGAATGGTTAGCTGCCGGAAGCAAAATCTAACAGTCTAATTTAGTCAGTTCCTGTTTGTGGAAATCAAAAATAATATAAAATTGTTTGGGCTACTTTTTTACATCCATCTTCTGTTTTCTGCTGGAGCACTTGCAGCTACTGGCAACTAAATATATGACGTTTTAATAAACCAGTCATTGAAAGAGGGGCAAATTTCTGTATCTTGATGGTGAAAAAGTTTGTTTAACTCCCTTTAGAGGCTTACAAGACTTCCTAGTAAATAGTACAATCTTGCAATGCACAGGACTCCGAGAGTATTGATCTTAGAGATATTAGTAGAGGTTTCCATGCCTTTTTCAGCTTTACGTCTGCAAATATTTCCATAGGAGTATCTGCAAAGGAGAGATTTCTCTATGTCGGGCAAGACTTGAAGGTGAGCTTACCCATGGTTTTCCTACCCCACACCATCCACCTGGCTGGGCAGGGGCAAGGTGGTACCACCTAGGAAGGAGACAGGAGAGGACCAGCCGACGGCGGCCGAATGCTGGTACAGCGGAGATGCAGAGGCACCAGCGCAGTACAGAGCTTAACAGGGCAGCTCGGTGCTGCTCACAGGCGTGAAGACCATCACGCCCTGAGCTTTGCTTTCGGGCCCCCCCAAAGGCAGGCAGGTTGGCTGGTGAAAACCTGCGGTGACTGGTGGCAGTGGCTGTGCTTTACCTTGCTAGATTCACACTGTGTTTTTTTGCCAAACATAAATAATGCTCTTGAATCATGCTCATTAGGGCACTGTATAAGCGTTTGATATTTCCCCCTGCTGTACTTTTGCTTTAACTGCAAATAACTGACGGCAGCAATTTTGTTTCTCAGCACAGCCCTAACTTGATATAGAGTCCCTTGGACTAGTATCTCATCGCTACTCCCTGCACATTACAGAAAAAGAAGTCTTTATTGTATGTTTTATGGCAGTTCGGCTTTAGCTGGGTTTTGTATGCTCCTCTTACAGAGACTGCTGAAAGAGGCTGTCTAAAATGCTTAGCAACTTTGCAGTTACTTTGCAGTGGAGCCGCGGGTTCAATGTTTTACGTGCAGGGGCCTAATATGAGCACAGAAGAGAAACAGGAGATCCCCTCCTCACTAAAATAAGAATAATCCTGGATACAGCCTCGTTGCAAAGAGGCTTTCCCCAGCCTTGAGAGAGAATATACTTCAAAGCTGCCAGTCAGCTTTTCCCAGTCACAAAGCTGCCTGCTGATTCTCAGATTTTCAAAGTGCTCACTCCAGATCTAAAGCAACCCTTCAGTATGCTCTGACCTAAGGCATACTTGCCATGGGCTCCAGTACAAGGGATAAAATTATATCCTCTGACCAGTCATCTTCTGTTTTATCGCCTAGCATCACAGGTCTTCTATCCCATGCGCTCCCATTCAGCTGCATTTCCAGCATGTTAAATAATTGGGCTACTGCATTTTAGAAGGGGGCTCCCAAATAGCAAAGCTCTCACCAGCAAATGCTAACAATGTTCAGTGTGCAGGGAGAGCTTCGTTTGCAACTGTCATTTGGATACAAGTCCTGCTTACCTCTGCTGACCAACTGCTAGGAAAGGGCTTACCAAACTAAAGGAATAATTGGTTTCTGCCTGTCTAAGATTACTTTCTACTCTACTCTCCTAAGGTATCTACATTGAAATGGTGTTTTTTGAATGTACTGTTGAATCGTTGGTCAACCTGTGCCTGTTTCAAGCAGAGAGGGGGTATTTGAGAACCACAGGAACAAGCGATTCATTTGCTTCTTATGCTGGTGCTGAGTATTGGTATGTTACCGGAGCCGATGTCGTTGAGAGTCTCCCGAGACGTGCGAGTTCACTTTTGCTTCATGAGCAAAGCCTTCCATGTGCTTCATAAGCAAAGCCCAGCACAGCTGGGCTTTGGGCACCTGCTGCCCCTGTGGCACCCCCTGTACAGCTGTATCCTAACGGTAAGTCCCCTTGTCCAGGAGCAGATGGGCCTAGCATTGTCTCTTTCCAACAGATTCAACTACCGATTGATAATATAGAAATTGCCTCTCTCCCCACCGCAGCTTGGCCTGTAGCTTGGTGGTGCAGAGCACTCTCTAAGAGGTACCCTCAACCTGGGGAGGGTTTGGGATCAAGGTACTTCATTTTCTCAGGTAGTGCTCTAACTTCTACACCAGTGTGTAAAATGTAGGATGCCTTTTGGAGTGAAAGTGGCCCTGTTGCTATATTTGTGCTGGCCTCAATGCTATTGCATGCTGCAAGGGTACCCCTCAAGGAAGGCAGGTAGAACCTACCCCCTGCTCTGCTTCAGTTCCTGGTGGCCAAAGTAGCAGCAATTTTATCTATACTATCAGAAATCTGAAAGAGGTGAGGCTAGAAATATCTCCAGGCTACATTTCCCACAGCACTGTTCAGGATAGCTTTTGTTTTTGTAACTGGGGAGGAAAAATTTCCCTGCATGTTGTCCGTATGATGCATACCTCCTTTAGAGGCTACGAGATGAAAATGTCAGGCCAGAAATATTTTGAAAGATATCAATCAAATGCAAACCTTCCTCAGTGTTATCAAAGCATCCAAGAAATACTTTATCCTAACTACTTCATTATGTATCCCGGCCTGAAGAGCTGCAGGAGGAAAAAAACTGGAAGTATTACTATTCATGGGTCCATTTATCATAAGTAAGATGGATTTACATGTTCTCAGGGTACCCAGCCTGAGCAGTATGCAAGACACCGTTTAAATAGACCTCTACCAGTTTTCAAAAAATTGAAACTGCTGTCCCCGAGACGAAAGGTCTTATTCATAAACGCAGCTTCCCACATTAAAAATGAAAATGCCAGTCTGATATGTCATCTTAAATTAAGCAGCAGCAATGTTCAGACATGGCAAATCCATCTTATTTGAAGCCAGAGAAGAATTATTTTAATTTCCGAGCTCATTTAGATTGTATCTAAACCAGAAATGTTTATTTTTCAAAGGATATGAAGCGTATTACACTAATACTGCCAGACTCATTACTTGGAGGAAGGACTAAAACTTTCAGTCATTAGGCAAAGTCCCATTTCTTTTTGGCATTTTAGCAGTTTTCCAGGTTTGAATTCAAGGCAGTGATCGCATTTGCATTTTTCTGGGCAGCAGATAGCAAGTGAAGTTATCCCACATCTTTTATTATTGAGTGGTTTTATTACCTTATATATGCAGGAGATTGATCTGGTTTAAAAATGGCTCCTTTCAAAATCATCTGGTGATCATCAGACTGGGATGGATCTGTTTTATTATTATTTTTTCATTAGTAGTAGTAGCAGCAGTAGTGGTATTATAAGAATGAAAAACGACCCGGTTTTCCCTATGTTTAATTTAGATCACAAACCCTTGCATGCTGTCTCTGTGTTTGCGAGGCACATAGAAGTCACGCCGCTACCACAGCCTCTGTCAGAGTTCGAGCTGAAGGAAGTTCAGCACAGGAGCAGTTTCTGTTCAAGCAGTTTCTTCCCCCCAGACACACCTTCTTTTCTGATGTTGAAGTACCTCCAATGCTTTCATTAATGTTTCATTTTCTGTCCCCAGGAAACCTCTGTTTCGGGCACATTTGCCTCCCGATCCCTGGCAAACACTGTGACAGGGGAATCATTTTGGTGTCCAGCAAGTGCCACCTCATTTGTCACCGCACTGCCTGTGCCGTCCCCCACGGCTCCTTCTGCCTCACCCTCTCTGACCTCCAGCTCTTTATATATTTGTAAAGAAGGGGATTTGTCTTCACAGCTCTTGCAAGTCTCTTTATTTTTTATGTTTATTTTTGAGATCGGGCCATCTGTTCTATGTAGAAGGAAGGGCTTCAGGAGAAAGGCAGATATGTATGCCTTTACAAAATACTTTCTTTAGCTTTTTCAGTTTATTTGACTGGTGATGCCTGCTCTTTCTGTCTCTTGTGATTTGCCTTCATGAAGTGCTCTGATCATGCTTAAAAACATATTTAGATCCTTATAGGTCTCCTTCTTCCTCTCTAAACATTGCATCCCTCAGCACTAAATCAAGGCAGAAAAGAAAAGCTTCCTAAGGTACACTGTGAGGAGAGTGTGCAGACACTCTCTCCAAGCAAACCCAGACAGAGGAAAGGATTAATTCAAGCCTGAAAGTTCTTTGTAACCTGGGAAGGTGTGCTGGGAAGGTGTTCAGCACAGATAAGGGTAGAAGACCCAGGGAGACAAAGCCTAAAGTTAGTTTTTTTGGAGCATTTGGTAAAAAAGATGCCAGACGAAATAGTAAGTAAGGATTCAACTGAACAATGTAGTATCTGGTAGCGAGGCATTAAAGGGGAGCCCTGGCCCTGGAAAAGCAGGGAAGCTGGAGAGGAGATGAGGAGGATCGGAGGCAGTCATGGCAGTGCCTGCAAATAGCAGGGAGGTGCTGAGACCATGGGAAAAGTTGGGCTGTGGGTCCAGTTCCCTGCTCCACCAGCAGGCAGTGGAACAAGCATTAATTATGTCAAAACTTCAAAAGTTTTGTGGTTTTTTCCCCTCCCAAATAGAGTCCGCTGTCTACAGTGGAATCCACTGATGGACAGGATTTGTTCAAGACAGGAATGAAAAACTAATTTGAAAATCCAGATTCTGTCTCTAAAACACTTCTGAAAAAATGAAGACTTTGAAAAGGTAGAATAATGAGCTGAAAATCTTGCTGTTTCTACCGAGACTGAAGAAAGACTGTCTAGAAGCTTCCTTCTCATGCTATTTTTGCATTTTTCTTGGAAGCCCTTAGGGTCTCAAACTGTAGCTCTATGTAAGAGAAAATGAAAAATGATCTGAATATATCTGCCATAAAAACAACAGGAATGCAGAAAAAAAAAATGCCTCTGGTTAAGAGAGTCTGGAAAAATTGAGGAGGAAGGCTACAGGGAGTTCTTTGAAAGGGTTGGTACTGGTGTCTATGGAGCCCTGGGAGAGTAAGCACTATATATCTCTGGAAGGAAACAAAGAGAATCACACATGTTGTGAACAAACTTAAATGTACTGTCCAGAGAATTTTACCTCCATTTTAAGGTTTTTAACAGTCCACAAAAAATAATTAAAAAAAAAAGAGAGGAAAAGAAAAATCAAAACCCACAAGTACTCAAGATTTTGTTTCAACATGAACTTTAAATCTTTTTCATTATTGCTCCTAAACTCCATACAAAGGTGTATATCCCTTACATATTCTCCCTATGGTTTAACTCCTAACACAAAAAAGAAGGTCGTAGTACCTTGCAAAGGGTTTTTGTTCCTTGTTAGAATAAGATTCAGAACTCACCAGCTTCGGGCTCTCTCCAGTACAGGTCTTCTCCCTGCTACAGCAAAACTTTTAGGGCGAGATCCAAAATAACTACTGTCACATCAAGTGTGACTTAGAGGTAAAGCACCTCACTCCAACAGCATGATCCAAGAAAACCGTGCTCACTCTTGTTATGGCATTTAAGAGATGGCAGTCTCCTAATTTTCCATAGCGAGCTCATTTAGCTGGAGTTTTACTATTGCATACACCTACAAATGTCACCATCTTAGGCGCACTGAACTCGCATCCCACCTACCTCTTTGGCAGGTGCCCCCCCCACAGTGTCCTGGCTTATTTGGCATGCTCACATAACACCTAAACAGCACCGATAGCCCTCCGTTCACTCAGATGGAGGAGAAGGAGAGAGGAAGCAGGGGCAGCAGATGCTCTTTTTGTATTAGGTTTCCTGCAAAGGCCCTTTCTTAGAAAGCAGGTGATACTAATTCTTATTTATCCTGGCTCTGAAAAGAATTGAAACCTACACTTGTGGTATCTAATTTGCTACTGGTATAGAGATGTTCCTATGGTGGAAAGAAAGGACTACTCCCTCCTTCTCATGTAAAAAAGTTAAGGATGGAAGCTATACTGCAGAGGACCAAGAAAACAGAGCAGGTCTGCTCTTACGTGCTTAGGACCTGCATGAATGAGGCGATTTCTGGCCTTCAGTCCCAGCCTGGCAGAGGCACCTGTGCCTGGGAGGCAGGAGTATGTCCACCCATTGCGGTGGTGGTCCTGAGCCTGTCTGCACATATTAGCATGAGATAGTCCTCAAGACAGTGCCCACCTTTAAAAATGAGTCTCAGTTTCTGGCAGTACCCTCCTCTTAGTTTTCTCTTTGGACTGGTTTCAATATCTCCTTGCTTGGTAAGCTGGGTGCATCCCATGAGAAGCTTCTTAACTCTGAGCACTAAGCATGTAGGAAGCACACACTTAGATAGGCTGACACAGCATCACCAGCTCCTGGTCTGGAGTACAGTAAGTTTAAGGCTTTGCAGCACTGAGTATCACAATGCTGAGGCCCTTTTTGCAACTGTTTTAAATCTGTATTAAGCAGCGTTAAGTATTCATGGATACATACTGAGCATAAACTTGCATGCTTTTATTGCCTCAGGCTCTTTGAAAGTATTACCACGAAACACAGTATGACTTAGAGTAGCATTTGCCTAGTGGTTTAACAACAATAAGCAAAAGATCATCAGGATATCTCAAGCTGCTATAATTTACTTGGTGATACATCCCTTTATTGTTTGCTCACCTTCTATATGAGTTTAATTTCAAACTGACATTTGGCCTTTTGTCTCTTTGTGGTAAAGCAACCAGAATAATATTTAATTACAATTTTTCAGTTTAATCTATCATTTTAAAAATAGACCAGAGTTGAGTTCTGCAGTACTTTTTAGATAAAAGAATGCTCTCACAAAAATCATGTTAGCTTGAAGAAAACATTCATATCATCATCTCAGTGTTTCCTCAGTGACATAATTAGGTTCCCTAAAACTTCTATGATTCATTCTTTGTGGCAAGAGAGAAGAAAGATCCCCTCCCATTACGTGCCTGACAGATTGATGTTGTTTGCATTTCTGTTTCTCTCCAAAGGGAGTATTAGGGGCTTTTGGGGGGGGTAGGGAGAATAAAATATTCACAATTTGGGTGAGGAAATTTACTGCAGATTTTATTTCTGCAGTAAGTGTGTCCTTAGATTTATCACTTCCTCAAACCAATTTCCTACCAAGAGACCAAAAGCTCCCTTAGATGCAGACAGCGTTTTTCACATGAACTGTTTCTAGATACCCATTTTAATGCTTTTTGGAAGCCTATTGCTGCATTGGTAATGGATTTTGTCACTCTGCCAAGTTATCTGACAGCTAATTGATAACCAGTGATAAGCTAACATACATATGCTAGACAGGTGCCTGCATGTGATTGAATTAGCATTATCTGCATTTAAACTCTGTTTTTTGCACCCTGAAAGTACACAATGAGGAAGCAATCAGCAATTACAGAACCTGAAATATGAAACACTACAATAGATTCTCAGTACAAGGATCTTCCTGAGCTGGCAGTGTGTTTTGGTGACCTAGGCTGATAAATATGGAAATTCAGCTGCCTGATTTCAGGTGACTCAATAGGTGCCTGTGTCTTCCATGCTTTGCAGTCTCAACTGAGTTTCTCACTAGGTGTTAGCTATTCAGGTAATTTGGGGGCATGAGAAAACATATTGTCAATGTCACAATGTGTTGCTGAAAATCTTAAGGATTTTCAGAAAAATTTTCATTTGGCAATTCCCCACAGCAACCAAAACCCTTTAAAATCACAGGTTTCATGTTTTCTGCAATCCTGGTGATCCTCATTGAGAGCTTTTCCTTACTCATTCCTGTCCTCTTCTGCCACAGCCCACTTTCGGAAAATATTGCTTTTGACCATTAAAAAAAGTCAATTTCCAGAAAATTCCTAGGTCTTGCTATCTCAGAAAGCACTATATTGGGTTGCCAAAAGGGCTCAGACTCTCATGCCAACAAACAAAATGCTTTACTAAAAAAATTGGTGTGGGAGAGGACATAATTTGGAACATCAAAGCCTGTGCTGTCACAGCCACCCTCCTCATGCTTTACCAAAGGTCCTTGTCTCCCTTCAGCTTTACATGTACATGTCCGAGATCCCAATCCCACTGTACATGTCCAAGATCCACTGTTTTAAAGACATTTCTGAGGAAGCTTTAAGGGTCTTGTCATTTCCTCACTGACGATTGTTGGTCAACTGCACCAATTATTCATGGTGTGAATTCATCAGAGAGGCTTTAAAAATACATGTATGTGTTATGCTGCTTTGTTTATTTTAATTTGTCTTGCCTTTTGTGCCTTTTCCCCACCACTTTCTTTCCTGTCACTTGCCAGTGTGTAAAGCTGTTTCCATCACTCAGTAACATATTTATCTGATGCAGTGATAAAAGGATACGCTACCATCCTTTCAAACTGTCATCTGCTTAAAAGAAATGTCAACAGTGCCAAAATCAGTGATGCTCATCACATTGACACTTCAGGGGTACAATTAAATGGCTAGATTAAGACCCACGTGGGTCAATTTTTTCATGCATTACAGCTAAATGAAGTTGAGTGTTGCAAATGGAAAATGCCTCTTACTAAGCACTTAACATAATCTCTTTCTGTTACCTCAGACACCTACAGAGAGCACATATCTTTCATTAGCTCACTGAAGTACACTCTGAAGGTCCAGGAAAATGTCAGTTAAAAGGGCCACTCTATGGGCTTTCCTACCAGTGCGTAGAGGTAATTGTCAGCACAGCTGTAGTGGGGAGACCTGGGGAAGGACGGAGGTGGATTTCAGAAGTCAGGAGAGAAACACCTCAAGGTGCTGTTCAGAACCCAAACTGTGCCTCCTCAGCCCAGGTGCTCTTTCAGCAAGCGATTCACATAAAGCCCCAAAGAAGGCTAGTGAGAGAAATAAGCTTTTGCTCACCTGTGATCTGAAATAAGCTTTTGCTCACCTGAAGATCTATTGGGCTGAGATAGATAGTTATTCAAATATCTCAGCTGAGTTTTGGTTGCCACTCTGGCATTTATAGAATCCTGGCTCATTCTTTTAATATTGAACACATATAGTTTACAAACACGTTCCTTTTCCAGGTTAGATAAGGTGGCCCATCCAGCTGAGTAAGGCTGGTATGTTAATGTTGGCAGGTTGAAATCATGACTATATGATTCCCTTTTCACATCGTACGTATAATCCTTCCTACAAGCTTCACGTGGGCCTCCTTCCCAGGTCATGAACAACCTCACAAATATAGTTTATTTACAGTCAACTCAAGTAATACAGTAGACCATGGAGCTCCCAAATACATGGGTAATGTCCACCAACATAATAGAGCTGTCTGAGAAGAGTCCAGCCATATTCTTCTGTTGGGTCTTTGGATGTTCCACCAGTCCTGAGATTCTTCCTGTCCGGTTACTGCAACATGGAGACATTGGATTCCTGTCCAGGGCCTTCACAACTGGAGCATGACTGACTGGAGTTTCCCCCCACCCCCGCCCAGCAGCTGAGGTAGAGGTCCGTGGCAATATGAAGAAACTGGCTAGGACGGGGAGAGAAGAGACTGCTCCCTGTAACCTGGCCAATCAGTCACTCCCAGAGGAAGGATAACATCATTTTAGCCCAACATATTGCCAGTTTATAAACTCCATTCCTGCAAAATCCATTTCTTCTTCCTCCAGACTGCCGCGGCCTGTGGTACCTGTGAACACCGTGTCACAACACAAGTCAACGTCATACATAATGTAGGGAGCAGACAAAAGCCAGGCAAGCCACCCCCCAAACACCTGCCTGACTCCACCTAACACCACCTGTGGGCACAGGGCAACGATCTGTATGATCAATTGCCAAAATTGTGTTTCACCTAGAAGAGAACTATTGAGTGGTCACTGAAGCCAGTCGATAGGGCTGGAGGGCTGGAGGAAGTAACCATAACTCAACACTGGGGCAGAGGCTAAGGTGGTTACCCCAAAGGGCATCCAGCAGAACCATGAGGAGGTGTAGCCTCTGCAGGAAAGCCCAGCTAGTAACTACGGTCCTGTCTTAAGAGAGTCATAGTTACTCCTGCTAATCAACATACAGATTTCAGGTTTCCAATCTACATACAGATTTCTATATATGCCAACACAAGCGGCAGGAGGGAAAAGGGAGTGGCATCTTGCTGTACTAAAAACAGTAAACAGTTATAGTTGCAAGCAATGGTGACTCAAAGCCAGCAAGAGGAAAGACAAGGGAGCTGCCAAACATCAGCTGAAACTATTGTGGAAATTAACCTGTGTCTTCTGAGGAAGCTTTAAAACAATGTGCCTAAGATGCAAAAATCTACCTTTTCAGAAAAAAAGGAGGAAAGGGAAAAGGAAACAAGCATAAAGGGTTCCTCTAAGAGAAGGTGACTTTGATTTAAATCTTATAGAGAAAACTGAGATACCTTTGCTGGCAGAAGTGATTACCTTCCCCCCCCCCATTTTGTAATCTCAAAGTGATTTTTTTGTACTAATTAGGGTGCTGCACT
This sequence comes from Calonectris borealis, assembly GCF_964195595.1. Lineage (NCBI taxonomy): Eukaryota > Metazoa > Chordata > Aves > Procellariiformes > Procellariidae > Calonectris > Calonectris borealis. Next base: position 132,176,229 of record NC_134312.1, read on the forward strand.
GACAGCACAGAGAAAAAAAGTACAATCCCTTTGCCTTCAATGACAGAACAAATCCAGCACAGACAGCAATATTCTTTGTATTGGTCTATCACCGTGTCTCAAGTCTATTCAGAAGTGATCACTTCTAGGGCAAGAAGTTACGCAGTTATGTTACATAGTGCAGTGCAGCCATCAGTGTCAATTTTATATCTGTCAGCTGCGTACAAGCTGTGGCAGTGCTGCATTGCTTCTTCGCCAACCCCAGCAGCCCAGGGCTCTGGCTGCAGAAGTGTGCCTGCTGGTAGCACCCAAACTAGATGAATCTGCACTAGCTTAGGCACAGCTGGGCTGCACCAGCCTGCCATGTGGGCTATGCCTTCTTGTGGATAGCCAAAAATCAGCCTGGTGGAGGGGAGTTTCTTTAGCACAGGATTTCCTCTGCTAAATGAGTGTTATTCCCTGGAAGGAAGAAGGAAAGGGGTAGAGAGACAGACCCATAATGGCTGTCTCTGTGTTTCAGTCCAACAGATTACCTTTTCCAGCTCACTATGGGGACATCATTCTTACCAGACCATGGAAAAGAAGCACAGGAAATCCATTCCCTTGTTTTCTGAAGGCATCTAGCATCAAGAGCTCATTGAGTCCATGTCCCTGAGTTTGTAGTTATCAATTGCTTTGAATCAGAGCCTGAATTTCTCTACGTACCTTCACGATTACTTGATCTTCACGTGATTCTGCAAGGACAAAGGACATGGGGAGGGAGACAGGCGTAACAGAGCTGGAAAGTTGTGATGCTAGTAAGAAGAATATGCCAACAGGAAACATCCTTCAAAATCACTGCTATGACTCCTTTCCATGGGGGCAACCAATTAGCTAAAAATGCAAATTATTGAATATCACAGAGCTAATGCTGTAGGAAACAACTGTTCTGACAGCTGTTTGATCACTTGGTAATCTGTGGGGAAGTGGATCATCTGCACTTTCCTGTAACCTGACACGCTGTGTGATTTTGAAATTTTGACCCTAGTAGAAGTACCAAAGACTTTTGAAATTTCTAGTTATAGTATCCAGAGAAATAGGAGTAAAATTAAAATTAAGATACTCTAAAATATTTCACCTGTGATCAATAGAACTCAAACACTTGGGTGTTAATTTCTATTTTAGGAATTAATGCTAGGTTTTCTTAGGTATTCCTGGAGAAGACTTCCTCTCATTTTTCATTTTCTAAAAGAAAAAATAAATTAGGAAAATTAAAAATATGAAATCAGATCCAGATATAAGAAAAATGTGAAGAAAGAGTAAATTACCTATTGGAAAAGAAGGCACTCTAGATTTATCTGAATTGTAGGGCAGAGGTAAACAATGGCATATAGTAAGTTCTTCTTGTCCAGCCTAAGGCCTGCTCATGCTGGAACATCCCTTTGGCTCAGGTGAGCATGTTTCTATTATAGAAACCAGGATACAGAGATGGGGAATGGATGTCCTCCTGACATCGACAAGCAGCACTTCCTTCATCAGGATCCTTTGTCCTGCAGTTTAACGATGGCATACTGAGAGTGCGCCCAACATTTTTCAGTCCTGTTCTCTCTGGAATCTCTTTATTATTCAATTTTGAGCATGTATAGAGAGACTTGCTATTTTAATTTTGAGATGGAAAAAAAAAAAAGAGAAAAACCCCCTCATCTAGTAAGTAATGAATGAATTTACCAGAAAGTTGGCATGCTGGGATGTACCAAGAGTAAGAAACATTTACAAAAAGAAGGCTGGTCAATGGGCAACAGGGGACCGGGTCTGCAAACTGGTTGTGCTTGTTGGGACGGATGTGCATCCCTGACTACACTGGTGCATTTAGCTGTTTCTGCAGGGACACACTGGCCCCGTAGCTGGATGCTGTCCTCAGAGGTGCGGGTGGAAGTCCAATTCCACAGCCAGCCGGGAAGATAACTTATCCTTATCTCCACCTCAAAGGACAGGTCAGTCTGTGCAAAATGCTGACACATTTTTCCCATCCCCTCCTCCCCTGCTAGGTTGAGCTCACTCAGAGCATGGCCACCAGGCAGGTCCCTGGGCCCAGGAGACACACAGAAGCTTTTGGGGAATTCTTTTGGACTCTAAGCCCGAGTTTGGTGCTGAGCCTCCCTTGCGTGGTCAGGGCTCCCATGGTCTGCCTGCCCTGACAGCAGAAATTTAGAGGGATAGAGGTCATTACTGGGAGCAAAGATGACACCAAGGGTTTTAGCTCTCTGAAAGGCAAGCAACTGAGGAGCCTTGAGGGCGACAGGGTGACAGCAACACCTACATGAAGTCTCATGCCTAAATACCATCATGAATTTAAGATCCACTTACGAACAGTTGTACCACTGGCACACAGGGCAGGGGTAGCACTCAACAGACCTCAACACTTGCATGAATCCAGACCCAAATGGAGGCAGGGAGGGCCAGAATAACACCTGGATATTTTGTCCTTGCACCTTCATGCTCTGTTTTCCATGGGTGAAAAAGAGGACCTCTCATTGCTCTGCGCTGACTACTGACAGGCAGGAAATATGACTTCCTTGGGGTTTTCTTCTATAAGAAACACATCAGCAGAAATTAAGTTTCTCCTTGACAAAATCCATGGTGCCATGTGTCACTTCTGACAGAACAACAGCCGTCTCCGTAAGTTTCTTTTGAAAATGACGGGAAATGATTGTGTGGGGATGGCAGGATGTTCCAGCTGCTGCAGATTAGACAAGTCACCTTCAGCACGCTCTATATGCCAACCTGAACGGACGGAAAAAAGAAAGTGGATGATGAAGCACTGCTAATTTGCAAAACACTTAACCTGTATGCAATTATCATATATAGTGCCTCTAGCAGATCAGTTCTAGCACTTTGCGCTCTTTCAAAACAGCAGACCCATGCTGGGGATCACCGCAGGACTATAGCTTCATGCAACTGGATTAAAATGTAGGCTGCTGTGTAATTTTCCACAAACCCGCTTATTTAATCGGTGCTGCCAGAAAAGCCAGTGCTCCTCATTTCCTGAAGAAGTTAGAGAAGCACAAAACAAAATAAAAGAGCATTTCCTTCCTAGGCAAAGACGATTTGTGCAAATATTAGGGGTGAATGGGTGGCACTGAATTTTTGCTGTAGTTTTTATCACAGCAGGCACCTAAGGCCATTAAATACAGATGGAATATACTTCCTATTGCACAGCCAAGGTTACTAATAAATCAAAAGCTGCAAGGCTTCAGAAAGTTGTAATGATTAGACTTTTTTATAAAACTGTTCTCTAAAGTGGCTGCTTTAAGGAAGAACAAGTGGGCTACCTGAACCATAAATCAATGGGGTTTATTTAGTGTTTGAATTAAAACAAATTGGATGGAAATTAAATAGTAGTTCTTTTCCTGCTTTTACAGGGAGCTTAAAGAGTCACCTCTCTGATATTTCCATTGTATTTCTGTTTTCCCAAATGCCCTGTTTTTCAGCTGAAGTGCTTTATCTGTAGAGCATTCTTCATCTTGTATACTGAAAATATGTGAGTGCATGACACTTGTCTTAGCTCTAAGTCTCCAATCTGGGGATTTTTCTGAATTACGGAAGACCTGGAAATGAGCTTCAGGTCTGAGTTATGTATTTACAAGCAAAGACGTTTATTAGAATTATCCTTTCCTTTTTCCTGCCCATCTCAACTGCCTAGAAGCCTTTCTTCTTTCCTGCCCAACAACAGCTACTCTGGGACAGCTAAGTAAATTACAGGTGCAGTTTTGGTTCAGCTGCAATAGAAAACACCACCCTTGTACACTCTGACAAATGCCGGGAGCCATATTAACTAACTCCTTTGCAGGGGCTCCTTCTGAAGTGAGCACCTCCCATGCTCGGAGTCCCGAGGAGCACAATGCAGGTGATACCCATTTCCATGTTTCCCTGGAGGAAGGGGACATATTTCCAGAGGCCATTATGTTACATGGATCTTGAGGGAACTGCAGCCCTGAGGACTATTTTCTGAGGTTTCATCCGCCTGCAGGAAGTCTCACCATCTCTGTTAGAAGGACACAGGGGAAATCTGCAGGGAGAATGCCACAAAAAAGAGTTTTGACTCATAATTCGTTAAGCCACAAAGGTCTTGGCCAGGGCCTGTATGAGACGGCTGCACGCCTGCCCCGCAGCTGAGATCTACTCATCCCACATGTTAACGCAATGGGTTGTGCAGAGCCCACTGAGCAGTAAGTCCAAGGAGCTGACCAGACGTAAGCAGGTCTGTAGCCATCATGGATTTAACCAACATGGCCTGGCTCTGCAGTTCATCACACATTCATCTGCCCCTCGAACTTGGGGGTTGTCCTCTATTTTACATTTTTAATGTATCTGTTGCTGCAAATGTTTTTTAAATGTAGTGCACAGGGCCTCAGACCTGACACAATAAAAAAATTGTTTTCTGTATGGTGATAAAGTGATGCCCCTGAGGGAAACACGGAGATATTGCACCTCCCTCCGTCAAAACAGATTCTGGGCGGACAGTATATCCTTTACATCAAAAATAAAAACCGCTGCAAGTGGAGTTACCAGAAATGTCATTTATACCAAGGAGGATATCCTGCAGCTGTTCAGGTTTCCTGCATGAATCTTTCATTTGTTTGTGCTTGTTCCTCTTTGTAGTGATGAGACACACGTATTTGGGCCTTGCAGGCTGAAAGGCCCGGGTATCATCATTAAGCAGGCATGTCAAGAAACGGTACTTGTGCCAGGTAGTCACACTTGGGCTGAGCTTGGAAATCCCACTGCAACTATTTAACATACACAAGAATCTGGCGGCTGACTCGCAGGGTTTCATCTGAGGACTTTTGCCTCTTGAGCCATATGAAGCTACGGCTGCCTCTGTGATAATTAATCATCTTCTACTTTCTTTTGTACGCTTGGATGTTCATGTATTTATTCTCTTTCATAAGCTCCTTTGGCTGGCAGATGAAACTGAGGAAAAAAGGGGGAATTATTCATTCCCACAGCCCAGACAGGGAACTGAAGTCGATGGGTGTTTTTGCGAGGGGGTGCACCAAGTTCAAGGTCAGATCTTAAATGTGAACACTTTATCAGAGAATGGGAACCCTGTCTGCTTCAAGGTGATAAGTATAAAGTGGTTTTTCCCCCCTATTTTTTAAGCACTGCTATGTAGTATTTGGTTTTATTCCTGTCAGATAGTTTATGAATTTTGGAGTCTTCAAACTTCAAAAACCTCTCCAGAAAGTTAGCTTTTCTGCCATTTTTGCCATTCTGCTTTCTCTACCCAAAACAGAAAATGTCGATGTCTTACACCCAGAAGTGTGGGTGTCAGTCTAGCGGCAGCTCCTGGCCCACATGAGAGTTACCACTCGCTGCAGCTTTCAGGAGTAACCAGACCAGCTAGGTGCCACTGAACAACTCCTCCATCGCCAGACAGGTCCCTCCCTGCTACGCTGCTCAGCACAAAGCCCTGGTCTGGGTGGGAGTGCTGTGTGCCTGGCTAGACCTCTTGTGCTTGAGACTGGGGATCAGCTCACACTGGCTTCAGTGCAGCCCTCCCTGTGGCTTGCCTGCAGCTCTCTATGTTTGAGGAGCAAGCTGGGAAAGGGTCGGATTTTCTTTTGTGCTTTCCAAATCATCTTCTGGAGCACTAAGTGCACCATGTAGTGAGAAGCCTTCCTGCTAGGAAAAGGACTGATCTCCTGGTGCCTTGCACTTTTTACAAGAAGAGCTGGAAGCTCTGGAGATTTAATCTCTAGTCCAGCAGATGAATCTCCAGGAAAAGAAAAAAATCTGGACTCCAGCAGGTCTCTAGCAGAATACCAGATACTGCTGCTACAGCCTCCAAAAAACATGCCAGACTGGCCATGACTGCTTAGCAACCTCTCCAAGCCAGGTCTAGAGCTGCAGCCAGCCTGTGATATGGTCAGCTCTGGTCCCTGAGAGCTGGGAAGGCCCACAGTGATATTTCTTCTGATGCTGACTTCAGTAGCTACAAAGTGTCCTTCCAACACCACCACTCTAAGGGTGTTATCTAAGACCCGAAAGCAGAAAGTGTATTATTACATGCATTGCATGGCAAAAACACCTCTCTTTTGTCATGAGCTTTCCTCATGACAAAGATCCCTCACAAATTCAACTAACATTGCAGGTAGGTGTGAGCACAAGCAGAAGTGAAATGAAAGTATTCAGCATGAGGAGACACACCGGGCAGACCGAAAGGTAGCTATAAATGAGGAACAACAGTCAGCTGGAATAATGAGTCAGAAAAAATTTTGCGAACTCAAAATCAATAGGCAGCAATGAGTCAATCAACTGATACCAGTAAAGACCACGTAGGACTGAGAGAGTAATGGCCAGTGATTATGTCTCTTCAATAGTTTTATCCAAAGACTCTTACTCTCCACTCTCGGGCTATTTTCTGTCACTTTTTTTCAGTCAAATATGAAGACGACAGCAGGTAACTCTTTGTATTTTTATTCATTTATCTCTTGTCCGTGAATCCAGTCAACCTCCCAGCAGCTTTCAGTTTTGATGGCCCCAGGGCAGAGGAAACAATTCCCAAGGTGTTCTGATATGCTTGAGTCTGCAATTACCTCCCTGGCACAGTATCTCCCTGCCTATGTTAACATTCAGATTTTATCACAGTATCACCATATACCAATGCTATAAACATTTACTCTAATTTTGTAGCCAAGAAAGAGCAATGGTAATTTGCCACTGCAATAATGTTTGTGAAGCATTCCTGAAAAATGACAGGCAGGGAAACAAGAATAATTGGAGCTAATGGAGACAAAAATCCACAGTTATAAAGGTACCTGGCACTTTAGAAAATTGATTTAGTAACTCTAGCCAAAAGCAAAAGGGAGAGTGCATGACGTCCAGTTATTCGTAATCTACTTACCGTGAGTCTTCCTGATTGATTTGGTACCAGTATAAATCAGGCGGAGCCCAGAGAGTTGTGGTGGACGGAGTTAAATCCAGTTGTCGGCCGGTCACAAGCGGTGTTCCCCAGGGCTCAGTACTGGGGCCGGTCTTGTTCAATATCTTTATCAACGATCTGGACGAGGGGATCGAGTGCTCCCTCAGTAAGTTTGCAAATGACACCAAGCTGGGCGGGAGTGTTGACCTGCTCGGGGCTCTGCAGAGGGACCTGGACAGGCTGGATCGATGGGCTGAAGCCAACCATATGAAGTTCAACAAGGCCAAGTGCTGGGTCCTACACTTGGGTCACAACAACCCCAGGCAACGCTACAGGCTTGGGGAAGAGTGACTGGAAAGCTGCCCAGAGGAAAAGGACCTGGGGGTGCTGGTTAACAGCCGGCTGAACATGAGCCAGCAGTGTGCCCAGGTGGCCAAGAAGGTCAACGGCATCCTGGCCTGTATCAGAAATCGTGTGGCCAGCAGGAGTAGGGAGGTGATCGTGCCCCTGTACTCGGCACTGGTGAGGCCGCACCTCGAATACTGTGTTCAGTTTTGTGTCCCTCACTACAAGAAGGACATGGAGGTGCTGGAGCGTGTCCAGAGAAGGGCAACGAAGCTGGTGAAGGGTCTGGAGCACAAGCCTTATGAGGAGCGGCTGAGGGAACTGGGGTTGTTTAGCCTGGAGAAGAGGAGGCTGAGGGGAGACCTCATCGCACTCTACTACTACCTGAAAGGAGGTTGTAGCGAGGTGGGTGTTGGTCTCTTCTCCCAAGTAACAAACGATAGGACGAGAGGAAATGGCCTCAAGTTGCACCAAGGGAGGTTTAGATTGGATATTAGGAGAAATTTCTTCAGCAAAAGGGTTGTCAAGCGCTGGAACAGGCTGCCCAGGGAAGTGGTTGAGTCACCATCCCTGGAAGTATTTAAAAGACGTGTAGATGAGGTGCTTAGGGACATGGTTTAGTGGGCATGGTGGTTTACGGTTGGACTCGATGATCTTAGAGGTCTTTTCCAACCTTAATCATTCTATGATTCTATAATTGATACCAATGGTGCTCCACTGATACAAAGTCAGTTTGAGATCAGAATCAGTTTGAAGATGTGGATTTGAGTTACCTTGCTTCATGCTACTTGGTAACACATAATTACCAAGTAATTTTTAAATCTACATGTGACAAATCAAGATAGGATGTGCATCATTTTGCAGCTCTTGTACCAGGACTGGATAAACCAGAAAAGTTGCTTTAGTTTTTTCTGTGAGAAAAAGAATCACGCTTGCCAGGATATCGGTTTGTTTTCTTTCAGAAAAGGTCTTGTACCTAGCATTCGCCAGGCATCATTTGTCCATATATGTATTTTTTTTAAAAGAGGAAAATATCACTGTGCTTGGTTTCACAAGGAAAAGTGGACTTTCTTGACACACAGTAGAAACTTTGAAAATATTCAATGTGGACGCTGGTGTTTAGGCATCTAATTAAGGCATAAAACAGAATATATTTTGAGAGCTTGCCTAATGCATGGCTAGTTGATACACTGTGTTAAATTTGCTCTGCACTTTTCTTTCCAGCCAGATTTTGCCAGTGGGAGCAGAACGTATTATGCCATTTCTGCAAAAGGTCTATCATTAGGTGCCTAAATATAAATGCAGTTGTTTTATTTCAACATACTTGGACATTATGACTATTCTGCCTTTTTACCATTCTTTCTTAGTCTGGGTGTTGCTAACATTTTTTATATATATATGTATATATATGCACAATTTGATATTTAATCTGCGATCATTGACTTAATTTATGTAACATATGGCTAAATTAGCTATTTTCCAAGCAAGGCCTCCCATATGCTGCAATGGACCGGAGGTTGGTAATTCAAACACTTTTTCAACACACCAAGGCATTTCCTCTGTCAGGATAGTTCTTCAACCTTTTACTGAAATTCCCTGAGAAGTAACAAACAGATTTATTGGCTGATAATAATGGATATTGTGACTGGTACCCCTTGAGTGTTCAAAAGCTGACACGCAACAAATGTCCGCCACTCAGAAAAAGAAAACTCTTTTGCCTAAGCACATTCACTTTATATGTATGTATGAATTTGGGGTATGTTCTTGTCATCTCTTTCAGCAGGAGCAGAGAATGCTGTTGAGCTTGGAGTTCAACAAGAAATTTTTGCATGTATATGTTGCTTCTCCCATGGAGTTTTCAAAAAATGTACTTGCCTTTGGTGATTTACAACAGGATTGTTTGTTTCCTTCTTCAAATATCTCTCAGACGATGTTTTTCTGTGTCATCTTTCTTGTAAGAGAAATACATCTTAAACTAAACATGCCTCACAGGGAGATTTGCCATCTCTAATGGCTTGTCTTCCACTGTCAGTGATAGTAAAAAACAATGGGAAGGAAGGCAGCTTTTTGGTCTTTCAGCACTGAAAAGACACTAAATTGGCTGTACCAGTTTAGGAGAACAAAGAATATTCAAGCAAAATTTATATGAATCCACTAATTGTGCATAATTTATACATTTTAAGGCAAGACTTAGAAATAACTGTAAGAAGTCAAGCTTTCAAATAAAACAAACTTCAGTGAGTATACTGTTCTTAAGATGCAATTTTTTAAGGCTTCCATAATCTCCAACTCAGTATTATGCCACTTTCTTGAAATTACAGTGTTAACTTGCATGAACAAGCACCATTAGGAAAATACGCAGGAAAATGGAATAAAATTGCCTGGAGACAATGACTGCAATGACATCAAAATTTCTTTGTTCTATTTTGGTGGGTTTTGTTTTGCTTCTGAGACATTTTCTTCTTTTCCCAAAAGTACAAGCTGGTTAGTAATAGCATCGGAATATTCCATGGTCCTGATTCATCCCATTTTAATATACTTAAGTGTCATGTCAGACTTTGAATTGAATCACTTGTTCTCCATCCATCCATCCATCCATCCATCCATCCATCCATCCATCCATCCATCTATTTGGACTGTTTATGGTCAATGGATAGGGGCCTACAGTTTAGTAAACAGAAACTGCTCTTTAATGTTTAAAACAAGACTCTTTCACCAGAAAACTATTCATCACAGTGCTGCAACTGTGCAGCTGTGTGTGAGGTGATTAGACCCTCTGTTGCAGTACATGTCTATTGGGTTTGGTGGTCTCATAGTTGTGTCTGAGATCTGCAGGGCATTTATCCATTGGACTACCTCAGTCTTAGTTCTGCGAACCATTATTTTATCTTTTGGACTATGGCACAGTTCTGGGAATGGTGCAGCATGATAGCTAGCAATGCAATGTAGTGATCTCTTACTGTCAGGTACATCTTTGCCATCAGTTTCTCTGACATGAACTCCAAGCTCATTAAATGGTTGAGTGAATGACCTGTCAATCCTACCCTCATTCATGGCAGGCCTACTAACATATGCTAAGTTGTGCCCTTAGCTGATATGCAAGCACACTCTAAGCCTGTCTACATGGTCAAAATAGATAATCATGTCTCAGATGAAAGGCAGTAAGCCAAGAACTGAGAACTAGTGCTTTTTATACCTCCTTTCTGCTGTAGCTTGCCGCATGAGCATCCCTAGTAGTAGCCCAAAGTTTTCAGCCTGTCTTTGCCCTTGATTTTGCTTTAGAGATGCTCACAGATCTAGCTGGCATCTAGCACTGGGTGTGGGACCATACATCCATGCAGTACATGGATGTACGTGGATGAGGTGGATGTTGGTCTCTTCTCCCAAGTAACAAGCAGTAGGACAAGAGGAAATGGCCTAAGGCTGCACCAGGAGAGGTTTAGATTGGATATTAGGCAAAATTTCTTCAGCAAAAGGGTTGTCAAGCACTGGAACAGGCTGCCCAGGGAAGTGGTTGAGTCACCATCCCTGGAGGTATTTAAAAGATGTAGATGTGGCACTTAGGGACATGGTTTAGTGCAGCATGCAGCACATGGATGTACATGTGGAATATGTATGTGTGCTGTATCTATTATATCTATTCTGTATATTTTTATTGTATTATATTTCTATATATATATTCTGTGTAGATACAGATGTCCTGTATAACTTGAAGATGGCTAACTCTCTTGAACCCCCCGGCTCTGTGTCCAGCTGCAGAGAGCCATTCAAATGGGAAAAACAGCACTATTCAAAGAAAACAGTACCTGTATGTACAGAGTAGACAGGGACCTGGACAGGCTGGATCGATGGGCTGAGGCCAACTGTATGAGGTTCAACAAGGCCAGGTGCCGAGTCCTACATTTGGGTCACAACAACCCCAGGCAACGCTACAGGCTTGGGGAAGAGTGGCTGGAAAGCTGCCCAGCAGAAAAAGACCTGGGGGTGTTGGTCAACAGCCGGCTGAATATGAGCCAGCAGTGTGCCCAGGTGGCCAAGAAGGCCAAACGGCATCCTGGCCTGTATCAGAAATAGTGTGGCCAGCAGGAGTAGGGAGGTGATCGTGCCCCTGTACTCGGCACTGGTGAGGCCGCACCTCGAATACTGTGTTCAGTTTTGGGCCCCTCAATACAAGAAGGACATTGAGGTGCTGGAGCGTGTCCAGAGGAGGGCAACGAAGCTGGTGAAGGACCTGGAGCACAAGTCCTATAAGGAGTGGCTGAGGGGACTGGGGTTGTTTAGTCTGGAGAAGAGGAGGCTGAGACCTCATCGCTCTCTACAACTACCCGAATGGAGGTCGTAGCGAGGTGGATGTTGGTCTCTTCTCCCAAGTAACAAGCAGTAGGACAAGAGGAAATGGCCTAAGGCTGCACCAGGGGAGGTTTAGATTGGTTATTAGGCAAAATTTCTTCAGCAAAAGGGTTGTCAAGCACTGGAACAGGCTGCCCAGGGAAGTGGTTGAGTCACCATCCCTGGAGGTATTTAAAAGATGTAGATGTGGCACTTAGGGACATGGTTTAGTGGTGGACTTGGCAGTGTTAGGTTTACGGTTGGTTTCAATGATCTTAAAGGTCTTTTCCAACCTATATGATTCTATGATTCTATTATTCTGTGATTCTATAATCAGGACATGGACTTTAGTGTCAAGCAGCCTTTGAATATCTCCCCCACCTCAATATTCATCTTGTTCTTTCCTCTCAGTTTTGATAAGAAACTGTAGAGCATAAAGTTACAATAGTCTGTGCATACCTACTCAGATTTTTTTAACTTCCTAATAAGATAACCATTTCTCCAGTGTAATCATTGGCTGATTTTCCTCCATAGGCCATCAGTGCTGATGGAAGACATTGTTCTTTGCGTTAGTACCTTTAAGCAATACTCAAATGATGTCTTTCTATTAAGACTCAACTATTCCAAATCCAATTCTTTCCCAAAATTTTGGAGACTTTAGAAGAGAAGCATAGGTCAGTAGGTGACTTAAAACCCATTTGTGCAACATTAAACTGTATGGAAACTTAAAAATCAATAAATTAATGGCATTCAAAGATCAATTTTTAAACAGAAATTGGTATTAACCTATTCCTGTGGTCATTGGCTGTGCATGCAAGGAAGGATAACAGGTACAATATCATTTGAAGAATGAAAGTTTATTTATCTCTTTATGTAATACAAATATAATAACTTGCACAATATGATTGATTAGGATGATGGAGCTCAGACTGGGTGTCTAATAGATGATGGATATACAAAATATGAAACTGAGAACAATTTTCATGTTCATTTAACTTCTTTAAAGTGTTTTAAATGAGTATTAGAAACTAAATCAGGGAGACTTGTCAGGACTTGGTTGAATGATGCTCGCTCAACACAGATTATCTATCACTGGGCTACAGGTTATTTGTTGAACTAATGATCTAAAACATGAGCTAATCGAAAATAATATAAAACCAAAAGTGATCATGAAAGAAGCTGATAGCAGTATGACAGACAAATCACTCTGTGGGAACAAAATAAGCATGACCTATGTGTACTAGGCATCAGAGGGGTTTGCCAGCACAATTTGTCATTGAATTTCTGTTTCTCACAGATATTCATAATTAATGGTAAGCCATTTTCTGCTCCTTGAGTCTCTGGATAGCAAGTAAAACCTCAGATAAAATCTTCAAATTAAATAGAATTGGATTTAGCCACTACAAATCAGATTGAAGAGGATATTATCATTGTTGCTGTGTTCCCGCTAGAATTGGTGATGCCACTGAAGCAGCAAAAGTGCCTGTAGGATATAGCAGGCACATAAACCAAAGCAGAGAAATCAATTGCTTCTCCAAGCCTCCCATTGCATGTCCCATAAACCAGCAGTCTGCTGCTACTGCTCCCCTTTCTCTGTGTGCCTTTCCAAGGAGGCTGGCATGGCCACTCTTTGAAATGTAGGAATGGTAGGGTTTTCCTTGGCATGGGGAAGAGGAAGATAAGGGTAAGAAAGAACTGAGGTCTCAGGAGCAGGCAGACAGACACCTTTTCTGTAATATGTAAAGACTTCCCACTCCTTCTGAAAGCTGAGATGAGGCACCACAGTTTTGGGGATCTTAAGCAACCCAGGGTTGAGATTCAAGCAACATTAACCTTGATACGCAGTTCCAGACAGAAATCACTCAAGGCATACTGCATATATTCATGTCAGAAAAACTATGCAAATGGCATCTCAGAATAGCTTGGGAGACTGCAAATCTCCTTTTCCTCTATCTGAGCCAGTTCTTGATAAACTAGGTGAGCCCCAGCAACCATAACACTCATAGGACACTTGCAAAGGACTTTGTTGAACAGGTCTGTTAATGCATAATTGAGTAGATCAATTATCTTTTCTTGTTTGATCTTTTGTGACACAAGTCCCTGTTTTGTCATGGATACTTTGTTTTTTTTCATAAAATTTCTCAAAATTGATCATAAATCCTCCTTTTTACCTGATTGCAGAAAGAACATAAAATGTCTGCTTTTCTGGGAAAACAGCTTTAGAAAATAACTTTTTTGGGGGATGGAGAGAAATAAAACTAAATACTTCAATATCTTTTGAACTTAATTTTCATGCCTTTTACACTTTAAATTTTTTTTTGGCTGTTTTTCAATCATGCTTATGTCATCACTTTGACAAGAATCTCAATAAAAATTGTATCTTATAATTTGGTTTTCAAAGGCAATACTTTTCCAAAAACTCTCTGTCAGATGGAGTCCTTAATTGGTAGAAAGGATAGATATCAGCAGATTTATAAAAGCATTTGCCCTAATATTATTTGCTTAAAATAATAACATTATATGAAATAAAATGTAACCCTTTGTAAATGGATTGTAAACTGACTGAATGATACATCTCAAATTACAGGATTAACTGAAAAACATCACCATCTGAAAGGATTGTTGTCAGTCAAATCACCCAGAGATCTGTTTTTAGCTCAGTGCTGTTTAATATTCTCATCTATGACACCGAAGAAAATCTGAATCATTGCTGGTACTGTTTTCAGATGGCACAAACATTAACGGATTGGGAAATAATTTGTAAGCAGAAGTCAATTCTACAGGATGATTTGTATCTCTTGGTGTTCTGGGTCCACACAGATGGAAATCTTCCATAAAGAAGAGTTGAGAGCCTATGGAAACATCTATGGGGCTGCAAAACTAGGTTCCAAAGCCATAAAAAAGCTGTGAGGACACAAGTAAATCTGTCTTGAAAGTAAGACTGTACTGTGTGCAATAAATAAGGTGTGGAATATACACTGAACAATAAAGGTAAAACAAACTGCCCGAACGTGAGCAAAGTCTATTTTAATCCACTGAATGAGACAGAGGTCCTGCGAAAAACTAGTTTGTTCCTTTACCATAACTTTATAGTTTAAACCTATGAGATATGGTAAATTATGCAAGAATTAATGTGTGCATATCCTCATGAATAAGACCCCAGCTCTCTCTGACTAAAAAGGCTTAAAGTATTGATTAATTACAACTATTTGTACCACAGTCATGGGCTAGTAAATATGTCTCAGTTGTCTAATTTACCAAATTGCAAGTATTGATCCAAATCTGATACCTGAAGTTCATTATTTTTACTCTTCTACTTAAAACATTTCGATCTTTTACTCATAAAAAGGAAACCACTGCATTTAACATAGATAAGTAGCCTCAGCATGCAAAGCAAATCAGTCATGAACAACGCATTGAGTGAAAATTACTGGCTGAATTAGTAGGTGGATATTTACAACGATGGTATTGATTCAAGCAAAGTATGTCTGGTTTCCAAATGATTCATTAGCCAACAACTGTGATGAAAAATGTAAACTCTATAAATGAAAATAGTATCTAATAGAAGCATCCGCCTGCATATCTGCAGATTTCTTTCTGCACGCAGCCTCCTGCTTCTTCAGTAGGCAGAAATTATTTTAACTGAAGCAGTGCAACAGATCATAACCAATTTCTGAATTAAATGAATCAGAAGGAAGTACTAGTGAAAGCTATTCTGAGGTTTCAAGGAGAGAGAAAGAACAAAAATTACCTAGGCCCTTTTAACAGGAACAAAATAAAAGTGCTAATGCTGAAAAGTTTGATTCATCTTTCTTTTTAGATGAATCTCGCGTTTAGAGCTCTCTTCACAGAATACTATTGGCAGAAAGAAGAGGAATAACATGATCAAGCAGAAAGAAGTGGCCCTTATTGAATTGTAATGAGTTTCAGGGACAGAAGACTATAAGCAAATAAATAGCAATATGCCAGCAAGTTAAGTTGAGAGACTTAGATGATTCCTCTGTGTTCACTTGTGTGTCCAAAGTATACAAGATAGGTGATTGATCTGGTGAAAATATTTGAAATGTAAGGGTCATTCATAGCATGATCTGGGCTGCTAATTTTTTATCTGTCTCTGCCGTGTTCCTTTGCAAAACAGCCAAGAGTAAAATGTGCTTGCATTTGTACAACACCGAAGATGCTCTCATGCTGGACACCACAGAGGAAAGTAAATAGGTGAAAACCTAGGGAGGATGAGGCATGGATTTATAGAAAGCAATACAGAATTCATCAGTTTGCTTTGAAACCTCACATTGTTAAAAAAAAAAGGGGGCAACATGTACCTCTAATAGTAATCCATGCTTAAAAACTACCATGCTATTCCAAAATGGTTCCTTGTGGCACTTTGTTTGCTGCCTCTGATGGGTGTCAAGCAAAGAGGAATGTTTGACTTCCTCCAGCTCCCAAAAGGAAGGGGATAAAGAGATTGAAGACATTGTTTTCCTTATGGGTGTCAAATGCAAAAAAAAAATAACCAAACACAGAAAGCTAGTGTAGATGAGTCTGGTTTGTGGAACTGTGGCACAAATGGCTCTGCCTCTGCCCAACAGGAGCAAGGTGGGACATCTCCAAGAGATGCGCAGGCAGTGTCCCTGGAGAGCTCTTAGGCTATTGGTAAAAAGTTCAGTTAGAAAGCTTGTGCTCATAATGGATTTGAAATCTGATGTTACGTAAGTGCTTACTGCTCATTGTCAGCTTTGTTAAATTTGGTTAGAAAATGAGGGCCGAGAAAATCATCCCTGGCAGGTGCTGGTTAGGGAAAGCAAAGGTATGTGTTGGAAGCAGAGGCAATGGGAGCTGAAATGGCAAACACAGCAGATCACTGTTGAATAGTTTGACTAAGAGCTGTCACAGAGCTCCATAAATGCCATTAAAAATTCAGCTCAAAGTGTCTAAGCCATTTTAAAATGTTCCACAGTCACTCAAGATCTCTAGAAAATATTACTCTGTATTTGAGGGATTTTTGTGTTTGTGGAGTGTTGTTACAATCATATCCTGGAAGCAAGTTTAAGCCAACCATCCTAGTAAGCAAGGGTTTAGAAAATCTCTGTATGGAATCGAAATCACTCCCTGAGGAAAAGCACAGCACACATTATGCCAAGGAAGTGCTTCAGTGTCATTACCATGCAAGTCTGTTCAAGTCCTTAGACGAGCATTGCTGCATGTGTGTTTTCTTCCTCTCCATTTACTGCATCAAAATTGGGTTAAAGCGTCATGTTTTGCCGAACAAGCTCAGCAGAACAGAAGATGATTGCCCTCTGTACAACATAAAATTATAGACATCAGATGCTGTAAATATTGTAATGCCGCAATAAAGCTACCAACACCAGGTAGTGAGGATACTTTTAATCCTTATAAAACTAGAGAGAGACAGCTCAGCTCTTTAACAGTAAAGAGAAATGTGAGAGGTGTGTCATGAGATAGATGTATTTATGAAATATAAGGAGGGTAATGAAAATTCATCTCAAATTTTGTATTCCTTGCCCTTTTTTTTGATGTGTTCATCCATGGCATTGGGCAGTAAAGTAAAACAACATTCAGTATGCCTGTCAAAGTTATGACACTGTATAATAAATTGACCTATAAAACTATCCTTATCCCTTTATATTGATTCCTATATTTTTTTCTCTGATTGATGAACATGTTAGTAATCTATTCGTTTTCATCATCAAAGTAAAGGATAAGCAAATATCATTTGCTTTTGTACATACATATATGCAGTGCTATTTTGAAATATGTTGTCGAATAAATATTACCTAGGGTTTAAGATTATTCTTATCCTAAAAATTTTTTTTTTCCTTTGAAAATGTCCTGATCCAATTTGAACAAGCGTTTTTTTGCATCCCCCCCAAAAAAAAACCATAGAAAAATTCTGGAGAAAGACAACATCTGTGTTGTCTTGCTTTTCTTGCAATGAACCATTACTTAATAAACTCTAAATTCTCCATAGAGTGATGGCAAGTCTTAAAACATGCATGAATACTTCATTGCTCGTCTTGGATTTAGCTATGATGTGAAACATGGGATGTGAAATACCATTCCACTTCCTCCTACCACTGGCCATTAGGTAGCAGGGTTAAAATGCTGTTGCTGACACTCTTGTTTGTATTTGAAACACTCAGACCTTTGAGAGTGCAGAGAGCCATTTCCCTGAGCTCTGAAAATGCTTATATGTATCAGATGATATATTGATATCACTATAGACTGCAAATTTACTTGTAAATTGTAATTTAGTATTTCACTTTAATGGCAAAAAGGAAACCCCAGTCCAGGAACAGGAAAACCTGCTGGGGCACATTCAGCCAAGAAGGACTTGTCTCAAAATGGAACAGACATTTGACTGCAAATTCACAAAAAGCACTAAAGTATTCATGACCAGTTCTACCACAGTATTTCCCATAGAGAGTCATTTAGACATGATGAATATGCATAACGCAAATATATTTTCCCTTCTTATCTGGGCCTTCCCATTTACTAAGGTTAGAGGAGAAGACGTATGCCCTTTTGTGCAATGGAAACAATTACTGCAACTTTTCAGTTTGAGTACTGTGGTATTTTCTGACCATAAAGTCATCTGAATCCCTTGGATTTCTCTGCTTGATGCTTAGTTTAATCAAGTGGATCACTTGGATTGTAGAAAAGCAGATGGTAGAGACAGATCCAGGCTGCAAAGTATCTGTAAGCTGGGTTCAAATGTGAAAGCTAAGGGAGAGTTAAGCCTAAAATTTGGAATCAGCCAAATTTTCTGGAACTATATTTCTAGTACTATTTCAATTTTTTTAGTACTATGATATTTCCCTTGCTGCACAGCAACTTTGAGGAGGAAACACAGAACGACTGTTTCAGCTTCTAAGGAGCATCCACACTCAGAATTGTAAATGGCCATCATCCACCAAGGTAAATGAAAGCAAGCTGCCACATTATTTGTAAGATAAGAAGCAAAATATGCAATTTAGGCACTATACAGTTCTATTAAGCTGAACTCATGTTTCTTTGCATGTAATGACACAGGGACTAAGCTTAGCATTAGCATTTCCATGCCTGTATAAGAAAAAAGTCTGTATTTTTTTCAAGTCTTGAAGTTGATAGTTGAATAAAGGGAATTTAATGACAGACTAAATTCTGCTCAGCGTTTGTGAAGCTCAATACGAGTCCCTTCACTTTCAAATAACCTTCTAGGCCTGGCTAAAACTTTGAAGACCTGAGGATCACTGCATATACATAGGTCCCAGCAGATGTTTGATGGTGTATGAGACATACAACATGGTATCAATCCATTTTCTAATAGATCATAGCTCAGAAACCATGACTGTGGTTTTAAGCATAGAACATGCTTGCCTTAACAAGTCAAACTGTGTCCTCCCCTTCTGCCAGCATGGAGACCCAGAGCCTGGACAGCCTCAGGACCATGTAACGCAAGTGTGGGTGCATTGCCTGTTTGCAGCATGCTAGATTCATTCTTCCATAGCCTTCAGAAAGGATCTGATGTCTGTCATGATGAAATTTCAAATGTATAAAATGGAAAATAAGTGAGGAAAAAACTTACACTCTTCTTCTGTCAATGCTTTTTGAGAGTAAATAGATAGAGTACTACTATATTGTATAATATACTGTATCTCTGTAATACAGCTACAGAGATAAAGACATTACAGTAATACAGTAATTACAGTAAAAAAAAATTATTTTTTACAGGAAGAGAATAGTAAAAAAATAGTATTTTGCATACATTGTTCATACCAAAGGATTAGATTTTGATATTCATCCTGGTTATCACATGGATGCTTCTGCTGAAGCTGAACTAAGGAAGCAACAATCACTAAAGGCTCTGTCATCGCTGTATGAACACCAAGTTTACGCTTCCCCAGCAGTTTAAGCTGATGTAACCTGAGAGTACCACAGTGTTACTCAATTCCTTCCTTGCCTGAGCTGACACTGAAGTTCACCCTGTTGGGTGGTAAGAAGTTCAGGGATCTCTTCTGGCCTCAGACTGAGCACTGTTTCATGTTGTTGGGTTAGGTCTCAGCTGGATGCTCTCCTGGTACTCGCCTGTGCAGGGCAAGAGAAGAGGAAGGCAGCCCCAGTTGGCAACTAGTCTGATTTGCACTGCTGTGGCCATCACTCACAGCCTCACTTAGAAGGGAGGAGACCTTTTCCCAGTTCACCTTTCCAGGTGGTTCAAGTGAGCTTACACTAAACAACAACAAAAAAATTCAGGGAACAGGACCTGAAACCCAGTGCTCCACACCATCTCATTAGCCCTCTTGTCTCTCAAAAATACTATAATTTTGCACCACAAGACATCTGAAAACAATTCAAATTGATATGCATAGCTTTCCAGGACTTTAAATTACTAACTTTGGTGTTGAAAAGAGCAGGTGTTTCTCATCACTGGGCAGAAATCAACATAGTTTCATTCCATTTTGGGAATAAGTAAAGTGAAATCCCAGCCCTCCTGTAGTCCTTGGGATTATAGCTGTTGATGAAGTTGGGACTGCACCAGGAAGCTTTGTTCCATCAGGCTGCTGAAGGAAATGGCATAATGGGCCCAGATCCTAAATCCTCCCAGGGTTCCTTTTTCATGCTCTACACAGGACTTCAGGATTTCTTCCAGCAATGACAATAAAAAGGTAACTGGGATTAAGCACCATTAACTCTATGTTTAAAGGCTGCTCTGTTTATTACTCAGTCTTTTCACACCAAAAAAAACCCCCAAACATTGACATAGTAGTTTTTCCAAGAATTAAACTAATGAAAACAAAATAAGTGTATGATCTTTTGAAGGACCATAAATACTGTTGGCTTCCAAAGCATTTTAAAGAAATATGTGTACTTACTGTGTTTAAATCAACATAAATAAATCAGCAATCCAGAAAAATGGATTACTTATGACATTCATTTTTCCATTGTGTATTTAAGCCCTCAGGAAGATCCATTTTTTGTGTTCAGACCTCTATGGTTCTTTGCAAGTCTTTTTCTAATTTCCTTAATACTGTGTTTCCACAGACATGGAGCTATTCTGTAAAAATGATAAATCGGCCTGTTAGAGATATTCCAAAACTCTATTCTTCATGTCTATCTATAGCACTGCAGTACATGCTTCTTGGAAGCATTAATAGCTGCACTTCATTTTACTATATAAATATTTAAGGTTTGTAATTTCTCTGTTGCTGACACTGCCAGTGCCAATGCAATACCATGTTTCATTATCAGTTCCTAGTATACACATAATCTTGTCAGACTTTGTTTCCAATAAATATAGCATGATCTGTTTTGAATATTTGAATATCTGAGTGCATTCATATTGCTTTCAGTCATGACCTGCTTACAAATTCCCAGCTAAGAAGTACAGCCACATGGAACAATAACCTGCAAGTATTGTGCCAATATATTTTCATTAGTCAGTGACACTTAGCTGCAAAAAAAAAAAAAAATAAACTACATCCTTCAGAAACAAGTCAGCTTGGCTCCTGGATCCCCACATTAGGGTGAGCCACATCCAGGATCCATATTGTTATTGTTTCAAAGTTGTAAGTGGGTGGTTCAAAGTTAATCTGCCCATATCCATTCCTTCTTCAGCAATTTGCCAACGTCTTTGTCTTTTGAGAATTTCCTTGTGTGTGAATATCCAGGAGGATATCCAGCTCTCATACTTGTTCTGGGAAATCAATCTGGAACAGGTATTTATTAATGGTCTCTGATTTTGAACTGGCTGTGAATTTTGTATTATTCTGCACCTTTCTGAAAGCGGCAAGGTGTTTTATCAAAAGTGAAGATAGTTTGAGGGAAGTCTCTCTTTTCATGCTAGATTACAGAAAATGTAATTTTAAATAATATGGGCACACTTTGTGAGACTTCTGCTGCTGCATAAGTACATTCAGATCTACTGAATTGCTGTGGAGTAACACCATATTATGTGGGATATACCCAGGCTCTAATGCAGGAGCACAGGTGAAAAATGAAACTGCTGTCCTCTAGACAAAACATCCTAAACTCTGATAAATGAGAGCCCTGCCTGAACTCACAAAACAGAGGTCCAAAAGCCAACTGCCTCCTGACTGCCTCCCAGCCAGCCTAGGGACTATTCCCCCATTTTCCTTTTCACACCTGGTGCCAGCATCGTGGACCCTCAGTTGTCTGCTGATGGATTTCCAGAACTCTTAATCTGGAGTTGATTACTACATTTAATTTCTGGTTCCTGGAACTGACTGATGGATGATGAGGGGACACTGTCTGTCAATGAAAAAGGTTTCTGGCTCACACCAGGTTGAGGTTGTGAGGGACTATTAAGAAACATTACTTGCATACATCCTATGAGCTCAGACTCCCAGCAGGAAAAAAAAAAATCTGAATGCTATTGTTAATTTTCAGGATTTAAAACCTGAACTCAGAATTGTTGAAGTCTAATTTGCATTTTTTGAATGCTTCAGATTTTGGCAGTACTGCTCTTACGAGCAGCTCCTCTTTTTGAGAGCTCATGGCCAATGCCTTCATTATTGCCTGATCACTTTTTCATTCATTCATTTAATTTCATTTCATTTTATTTTTCTTTTTTTTTCACCTGGCAATTTCGTCTATATGTATAACTTCTTATATTTTTCTGCTGCTTGGGCAGGATCCAGTGGTGACTGCCTATTGCCCTGTAGCAGATCTGGTAAGCACTTACATTTCACTCAATTTTGCAGGGGTCCAACAATTCAAGGAGGAGTCCACCCCCTTCTGTGTCTAAGCTACACTGTCCAGTCATGCATGCACAGAAAATATGACTCACTAGCAATATTAGAGGCCTGTGAAAATGGATATTTGTAGATCTGGCCCCTAGACACTGGGTAAAACATCTTGGTACCTGAACTGTCCCTCCAGTGCAGTCCTCCCAGACTTCTGTTTACCTGCTAACTGTGTGCTTTGGCCTCCAACATTACTGATTAGCTTCTGTCTATTCTTTTCTCACATCTGAAATAGTGGTGGATTATGGAGAATGCAAGGGTTAGTTACACAAGAAAACAACTAAAAAGATATTTGGTTGTCAAACTGAAAAATTTAGAAAAGTCCAAATTTAGACTAGAATTAGATCCTACTCAGCCATCCCATGGGCTCAGGTAGGGACATTTCCTACCAGCATAAATGTCTTCCACTTTCCACATGCGCAACAAGCCATGTCCCAGGAGATGGGTTATAAACGAGGCTTTCTTCAGTGATAGTTGTAGTGGAGCAACTGCAGCATCGGGCCCTACTGGAAATACAGGCTAGTCAGGTTTTCTCTTTGCCCAGTGGGTCATGGTTCATGGTCAGAGACAAATTAACACTGGGATGTGGGATACCCGGGCCCAAATCCCTCTACCTTGACTGGAGTTAAGACTGAATTCTGTATATTTCACAGATGAGATGAAACTCCATTTTCTTAAGCAGAATCTCTAACCACCAGTATCTGCTCTTTGCTGCTGGGTTTTGTGCAAGAAAGGCACAATCTAGAGTTGGTACCAGGTCTTTGGAGAGAATCCATGGCTGTATATACCTAAAAGGAAATAAACAGCCTCCTTCAGCACTGTAGAAGTCCTTTTAAGGGCAGAGATTTCTAAGCCTGATATTTAGATATAAACTTCTTAAGTATCTCACTCTCCTTTAGCACTGAAGTAGGAATCAATCTAAAATGTTAGGTTTGCAGTCAAATTCACAGTGCTGAGCAATACTATGTGAAACTACCCATGAAGTCCTGTAATACACAAACAATGTTTTCTTTTCATTTTTATTTATTAAACTTTATGTTGCAGAAACATATGAAGATCTGCAAGACTATAGACTATCTTACTGGGAACACACTAAAAAGAGGAAGATACCTCTTTTGTACCATATAGTTCACCAGGCAACATGCACAGCCGCACAAAGAACGTCATTTTCCCCTCAGAGCTCTCCTCCACTGCTGGGACCATAATTTGGTCCTTGCAGCTTGCTATTCAGCTCAGTTCCTCTCTCCTCTGAAACCAGCTGATCTCTTACAATGATATTTAAATGGGTCTTCTGGGCTTGACTGGGCAGGCTGGTGAATAGCCACATAGTAGGTGACAACCTCTTCTCTCAAGGGTCATACAGGAATTCCATTTAGATCCACTACAATGAAAGGAGAAGCTCCTCATAACCATATTACCATGTTTTGAAAATATATTTCAGGTTTATCATACTTTTTTTTTTTAATTAAAACCCAAATTATTCAGGAGTTGTCCTCTAAATGCAGTACTCTTTTAAAGGTTCTGTTGTCTATTTATTCTCTCTTTGGAGGAAAAAAGTGTGTATGTACCTCCTATGCAAAGAAAGATAAACCTTTCTGTCCCAAGGAGCAGACTAAGGGCTTGACCTCTTGCTGGATGAATGCAAATGCAGCCAATGATGAATTAGGCATGATGTGCAGATGAGGGGAAATAGAGTAGAGATGGTGGTGAAGAATAAAAGATGTGGAAGTATCCAAAAGGCCATTCAACAAGGACTAGTGTGCAATATGGTGGGGAAAGAAGCAGAGGGCTTATTTTCAGCCTAGGCTAGCTTTTTTGTTTTCACTTGCTGGACATTTCAATCGGTTTAAACATGTATTGGCTATAGCATTTAATCCAAGATTTTTTTTGCTATCCAATGAAATGACACACAGAAGAGCTGAGTAAACCTAACCTTTATGCATTTAAAAAGCCAGTCTTGAAATCCTTTGTAGTTAATGGAGGAAGTGTCTTTCCCTTCAGAAATCCTGACTGTGTTTGCATAAACCAGGTGTGAGGCTGTGGTGAAGCACTTCCTCACATGGTATGTGCTCACAGCTCAGAGGCATCATCTTAATTCACCCTGAATCAAGTGAATAACTCGTCCAAAAAAGACTATAACAAGAAAATGTGACATGAGGGTGGACTCAGCCATTGGGCTGGCTTCAAATGCCTCATATCCTTTAGGTTTTGCACCAGAGGTACCATCATGATACTGAAGTGTTTTTTGTTAAATCTACCCAACACAGTGCATAAATTATACCACGAGCTGCTGTTGCGGCTGACAGCTGAGCTCAGGGAATGGTGTCACCACTTGCTTTACTGTGCCCCACATGGAAACGTTTATCATTGCTCTCTGCAGCCTCAGGGTGGGGGGCTCTCCCACAGTCAGCTGAGCTCGTCCTATGTCTTCATCCAGGACAGTAATGGTGCATTTCAAATCACCAGGTGCTCCCTGGCCTGAGTGTATATAATCCACATCTGCATTTTTGTAGATTCAGGGATATTCTGGTCCACCAGAAAGCAAATGTAACCTTGAGCGTGAGCCTGATTGAGGTTTAAACCCATCCCTGATTCCTTCAAGGGGCAGCCTTTAGTGCAGACATAGCACACACAGACCTCCCTGTAGAATAAGTGAACTTATTGGTAGAAGGGCAACAGAGCTCTGTTCTGACAAGTAACATTTCAATGGTATGAAGCACTGTTTTGTGAGCACAGCTGTCTGTAAGGCGCTGGTGAGACACCTAGGACAGATCTGATCATTAGTGGGAAATGCTGTAGCAAGCACTAATCAATGCAGTTAACATGGTTATTTAAACATTTTGCTTACAAAGTAATTGTCAGGGTAATAAAAAATAAGGCTGTGAGAAAATTAGCCAGCTATCCTATAACAGTCCTACTTTTGCTCCATTATTTTAAGTCTCCTCACTGCCTCAACCAAATATGACTAAGGCATGGGCCATGGTACGTGGGTTAGTAATGTTCCAGATCACATCTTTCACAATAACATTTTTCCTTTTTGCTATTAAATCTCTGGCATAGCCATAGTGCATGGAAGAAATGTAAAAATAAAAAGGTAAATAAAAGTAAACTACATTCTTCTGATGATTTAACATATTTCAGTACTAATGGTTTCTTTAAAATAAAAATGGTTTCTTCAATTAGCTTATTTTTACAGACATTATAAAAAGCAGAACCTAGATCAATAATGGTAATGACAACAGGATTTGTTGAGGCTTTCTTCTCAACAAACAGCCTGAGAAACAAACCAAGTTGATTTCAAATCTTTGGTTGACGAATAGGATATACAAAAGAATTTTCACCACAGTATTTAAATGCTGATTTCCTCATAATGTAAATGGAAATGGAGTGTTTTCTTCAGTAGGCTAAAGAGAAATGGTTTGTTGTTAAACCATTCTATACAAGAAGGTGAGTGGAAGATTTTTTATTTTTTCCAAATACAGCTTTTTGTTGCTTCCAAGAATCATTCTGCACTCCTGAAATGGAAAACATATGTGTGCTCTTCTGGATTGGTAGGGTTTCCCTGCTTCAATCCCTGCTGCCCATCGCTCCCTCACCAGTCTCTGTGCAAGGCTGTGTGGAAATGACAGGCTGATCTGACCCTAAGCATCCTATCTCGGCCTTCGGGAAATGGTGCTACTTCATTTAGAGAATTTGAAAGATGACGGTAGATAAGCTATGAAATGAAGATAAGATGTTTTCAAGACAAAACCCACTCATTAACCGCTAGAAAGCTTGGGATAAAAAAGGCAGGCTGCAAGTTTTTTTGGCATTAAACTCTACAGATTATAGCTACTGTGTAGATGCTCTTCAAATTAATGGCAAATTGAAAAGAATCCATTTTAAAAAGGTGGCTTTTTAAAGGACCCATGGATTCAAAACGTGATTTCTACTTGTATGTGCAGTTCACTTGACAGTGCAGGTTTTTCACGCAGGTTTGTGTTAATAATTTATGTAGACACAAACTCTTACATGCCTTATAAAAATGGAGCACAGCTGGATTTGTGCATTTACAATCCATCCTCTATATACAACTCAGAGTGACAAAGCTTTGTGTGCTGAAGTAGGAATCATAGGGAAGCCTCTCTGTAAATTTAGTTCTTATTGTGAAGAATCTGAATGCACACTGAAGCGAAACATGGGTAGCATTCACATTCATTTTGGCTGTTTGCCTTAAATTCCTGTGGAGGACCTTCTACATCATCTTGTATCCTGTAAACATCCGCAGTAGTACCATTTCAGTAGTCTCTGTGAATATATGTGGTTTATTTAATGGGAAAAAAAAATAATTTCTATAGCTGTGCCAACCTTCCAGGTGCAGCCTGAAAGAAGCGAAGGAGGATTGACTCCTTTTGCCACTTAGCAGACCATTGGATGTAGTTATTATGGCACCCCAGAGTCAACCCTGGGGATCACAGCTGCTCATCTTAACATAACTAATGAAGTGCAGATGGGAAAATTTACAAGTCTTAATCAAAGCAGAGAAAAGAAACCAAAATTTCCAGTATTAATTTGCTGGTCATTCTGATACAGAACTGCTACACAGTCTGGGGATGTGCTTTTCCAGCATGGACTTCATAGCTGCTGGGGCTGATCCAAAGCCCTTTGGAGCGAATGGTAGTCTCTGAATTACATGGGATTGCCTTTGTTGACTTAAATGGTGTTTGGATCAGGTCCATAATGAATTATTGCTTAATATAGTCCACAAGCATGATTAAAAATGTTGGGTAAAATCCCAAGGAAGAAAAGGAGGTATACTGCAAACTTCTGTCGCTTGATTTCCCATTACAAAATTCCCTATTTAATAAATCATGTTGATTCAGATTGCAACCAATCACAGTCTGATCAAACCTCTCATTCATAAAACCAGGTCTTTTCATGACACTCTGCAACGCTGGGTTCCGTTTTTATGGGGCAATGGTAATGGTGTGGTGCACT
The DNA here is from genome assembly GCF_964195595.1 of Calonectris borealis. Taxonomy (NCBI): domain Eukaryota; kingdom Metazoa; phylum Chordata; class Aves; order Procellariiformes; family Procellariidae; genus Calonectris; species Calonectris borealis. Next base: position 132,203,526 of record NC_134312.1, read on the forward strand.
CCAGACTGTCTGCTGGCATTGGTTGGGTTACGGGGACACTCCTAGGCATGTATCATCACAGTAATCACCTGTATTTAACACACTGAAGTGAGTGGCTAAAGCTCTGAATAAAACAGAAACTATGTCCAAACTCCAAAGGATCTCCTTTAGGTAATAGATTATATCTGACCTAATCAATAGCGTCTCATGTGGAGGATAAAGGTTTCTCATTTTTATATTTCTTTCAAGTTAATTGGAATAACGTAACCATCCATATGACATCTAAACCCCTCTGAAAACATATGAATGGGAATCTTATGCGATTCTAATTCATCTGGAGCGACAGTTAGTAGACAATAAAAGACAGACGATAGTCAATATATTTAACAATAACAGTGTGTGTCAGGCTACTGCAATAAGCTTTTCAGGAACTTTTAAGTTCTTCTATTTAACATTTTGGTACTCCAGAAATTCCCACCTAATCCTAAATTTCTACAGTATGAATGCAAACACATAGCTAGCTAAGTCCTAAAAACACCAGGCTGGTCCCCGACATAACCTGACATCCCATCCATAGACACAAGATAGGCATGCCTCCCAAAATCCCCCTGTGAGATGAAAAGCCCTCACTGCTCTGAGTAAACATTAATGGCAAGTAGGCATTAAATTAGTGACAGTAGTGTCCTTTTCTCTCCCTTTCCTACCTCCCCTTCTCCCACCCAGGAGGGACGCTTAGCCAGCAGTGGGCTGAACGCCGAGCAGCCCTGTGCGGCTCAGGGTGGTCTCCAGCCACTGCTAGAAAGGACTGCCACCACCTTGGTCTTTAAAAAAGAAAACTATAAGCAACATGATACAAATATTCAGCCTCCCAGTTGGTAACGGGCACTTTCTGGTTGACCTGAGGTGATTCTAAACCTGAGGGACAAAACATAGAAAACTCTGTTCTTCAGTCTTTTCTGCTAACAGCGTGCCAGCTTTCCCCACAGCATGCCAGCTGCTGTGAAACATGCACCGTGGTACTGAGCCCTCTTGCCTGGTGTGTGTAAGACCAGATACCTAGCACAGCAGCTGTGAATTCAACGAGGATTAAATGTTAACTGTTGTCGCTCTGAATATCGCATTACTTCATTCCTCTTTTGGGAATGCGTATCTAAAAGTGATGAAATTTCACTTCTGTGGTCTAGAAGGCAAGACACAGGTCATTTTCACCTCCTCTTCACAGTGACTGAATAGGTGGAGAAAGCTCAAGTAATGGATCTTTACACTGACCCAATGATGCCCTCTTAGCTTGTGAAAGGATTTTGCAGTGAGCTGTATGAAGATTTTTTGCTTAAATTCTGCTAGTGCCTAAGAAGTAGCTTTAAAATGGCATTCTTTCTTTATAAGTACTCTGCATCTGTTGAGTCAATTTGCAAATAGAAGTATCGTGTTTTGTCCCCACTGCCACTTCTGTTAGTTTAGCTGCAGATCTGAATATCAAGCAGAGTTATTTTGTTGCTTGTGGATCATCAGCAGTAATACTGGTTCTCCATTCGCAAGTTTGTTAACAGAACCATTGATGGGTATGAGTCAGCACAGCAGTCAGTTCTTTCCCAATTAGCTGATTTGTTCCATAGGTTTTATAGAAAAAGGGGCAGGGAGGAAGCAAAAGGTTAGTAGTAAACTGAAATAACAGGACACAGGCACTAAGCAGCAGGTGCACCAAGGGAGAAGGACTTTTACAACCCTGAAACCCAAACAAAACTCCAAAAAGTACCCCAGGCTCAGAAAGGTGTTATCGAAGGTTACAAAGCTGGCATGCATTCCACTGTCCCCAAGGCAGGGCTGCCCCTGTCTGCCAGTGATGGGTTTATCATTTAGCGTCAAAGCCTTCAGCAGCGAACAGGTACGGCCCTAACCCTCAGTTGGAACAAAATGGCGTATGCACGTACTGATGCTACCTGAAGAGCTGGTCTGTCATTTACCCTGCTTTCTGAGAAAATAAAGTTTCCTGTGTGTATTTAAGTACATTAAATATCTATTTACTCAATCCTAACAAATTTTAGACAAGTGAATTCAACATAAGGACAATCATACAAAAAATGATGTATTTCTACCAATTTCCTGAAAATCAGCAGCTGGCTTAGAGAGAGAGATGCTCTAAATGACGCCATGGATGAAAAGGCTGCAGTATGCACCACCCGTTGACAAGGTAGCAGAGAAGCCAAACTAGAAAGGCATGCTTGGAGGGCTCCAATTGCCTCCAAACATGCAAAGCCTCGTTCTGCTCTCAGACCCTGTTAAATGTTAGAGCATTTGACTGCAGATGCAAAGCTGAGGAGCCCAGGCCATATTACTGCTGTTGCTCATGGAAGTAGGTGCTAACTTTTGTGGTTATGAAATAAATCTTGGAAAGCCTGAAGCAAGGTCACACCTGAGAGGTGTAACTTTTCCCATTCATCTCCATCAACTATTAATCCTGAAATCTGAAAGTGACAATTTAATTACCAATGTTAATGATTTCACTACAAAGAGTTTTCATCCAAACATACAGTGATTTGTTTGCCTGAAAATTTTCAACTGCTTTATCCTTCTACGAATCTTATTTTTGCCAAAACCCCTTTAACTTCCCAAAACTTCTAGTTCCCCCATCTTCCATAACCCACAGCCTACTTGAATCTGAAGGGACAGATTAAAATATTTCAAATTTTAAATCAATATGAATAGCCTAGGGCCACTGTGATGACTGTGGCATTCTTTGGCTTTTTGATCTGCCACACCAGAGCACAGCAGAACATGGTCCCCACCATGGGACACAGAAAACTCTGGCTTTGAGGTGCTTCTCAAGGCAGTCTATTGAGTACTTTTTGCCACCTTGCAGGCAAAGGGCCTAGAATTTCATTTTAACCAGTACAGGATTTATACTCTGTTAGTAATTTACCTTTTTTTAAATCCAAAATTGCTCTTTCATACACACGTATAAACACACATGTACTCCCCACACATGCCTGATTAATTTTGATATATCATTCTCACAATGAAGAATTGTTTACTGGGAAAGATTTTTGGAAAAAAAAATGCAATAGTATTCCCAGGATTCTGTATTGCCAGCTATGGCTAGAATGGGAATCCATCAAATAGACAGATGCATCATCATTTTCCCTAAACACTATCAAGTATGATCATCACATCAGTCTTTCATTTATCATCACTCAGAAACAAAGATTTACTCCAAACCCAACCTTTTCGCATAAAAAATAAGTTATTTGCCCCTGTCAAATTGAGTATGGGAACGTTAAAGCTGTTAGCATTTTCCTCCCTTTAACTCAATGCATGTGACTTTACTTGAGGATGTGACCCAGTATCTCAGACAGAAATATGTTTCATCTTCATTGAGAAGAAATTAGTTAAGTTCAAAGTTAAAATAGTGGTTTCTTCAGCATAATTCTGTGATGATGTTAATTTTGGCCTGAATGAAATGTCATTTGTCACCATTAAAGCAGAAAATGGAAAACACACAAGCTAATTAGATAGTTTTCTATAAAAATATTGCTATTGAACAAGTAAAGTTAAAATGTTTTACTGTCATCATGTGCCCATTTAAAATTAAGGTGAAATCAATGCTTATGATAACTCGAAGAACGTTATGATTGTATTTGGAGCTTTTGGGAAATCATCCAAAAAGTCTTGTTTTGGAATATTTCTTCAACATGTTCTTGTTAATGCAGAAATGGTTGAGTGTCCTGGAGTTATGGGATATCAAGGAGTAACAGGGTGATACACTCCTTTCTGATCAATAAATGACAGCTTTGTCTATTAAGAGCAGAATAAAACAAGTGAATTCAACACACATTCCTGTGAATGAATGAATTTCACCCTGGATTGAGACTTTTCCTCACATTCAGACAAATTCAGATGATGCACTGCCCCATCGCTTTCAGTCGTTATATGTCTCAACACCCTCAGGTCACAAAGTACTGGGAATTTCAGAAGCAAGCCAGTCAGGTTTTCTACTGCAGAAAAGCAGTTTGGATCAGTCACTCTAATCTGAACAAAATCTCCAACCTCAATTTATGACTGCTTCTGTTTGTTTATCATTTAATACTCTTGGCAGAGCTCCATTGAAGCCACATCCTAAGGTCAGACCTCATATGGTAATCCCCCTGAACACATTGATGGTTGCAAGGGTCTCCTTCCTTGTCAGAAAATAGCAGCTATAACTATCAGTCTGTACAATTATCCATATGAAGTTATTTTATCTCTTTATACAACCTCAGTCACTAACCCTGCTTCTTACATACGTGGGTGACACAGGCAGGATAACTCAGGAGAGCTCCACCAGAACTCTGTCAAAGCCAGTAGAGTCATGCTGATTCATGCCAACTGCTAACCTCGCTTTTCTCCCTTTCTCTTTCTCTCCGTTTCCTTCACATGTGCATCCACAGGGTGACAGAAACTCACTGCTCATTACATCTGTTCTTATGCACTAAATCCTACAAAGCTCAGCCCCTCCCCAAGAAACTTTGCTACCGGTAACCCACAGTTCCCATTCCCTGTCAGGTCTGTAGTAGCCAGCCAGAGGAGACAGTAACAGTCAAAGGGATTTGCCCTTCAGCTGCTAACATTTCCCTAGTAAGTTGTTTTATTCAAATATGATTTTACTGTCTATTACAAGTGTGAAAACCTATCTTCCCAGAGGCTGGATGCAGCCTGTGTCTTCATTACCCGCACCATGTTACTTTTGTTTTGTGTTTCCCCCCCCAGTCTGTCCCTTATTACTGTCTTCTGAACATATGCTATTTATTACTATTTTCCCTAAACCAGGGGTTGCTGGAAGCTGAGAAAATACATCGTGTAAAAGTCCTCACAGTATATTTCTCATTTCTTACAACCTTTTCTTGGGCATATTCAGAAAGAGCTCAACGGTCTTTTGGTCTTACCCAGCACGTCCATTCTCACCCCAGTGAAGTACGTGTTAGTCTGTAGCCCACAAAAGGTCTTTTTGGTCTCTGACAAGGGAAGAGTCCCTCATTCCCTGCTCTAGAGGTGTTACTAGATGTGTGTCTATGTGTCATGCAATATGTAACTCTTCTTTGGGCAAAAATGGTAAGCTGGTGTCAGAAGAGCGTTTTGCAGCTGATCTGTACGCCCTGCGTGTGTTGGGAAAATGAATATATGAATGATATTTTGAATGATCAATTTGTTTCATGTAGAAAGTGAACAAATGGAGTAACTATGAAGATGGCACTTTGGCAGCAATGACAGATTAAACTGGATGTGCCAATTTGTATGACAAGAAACATCATTGTATGCAAGGCAAGACATCGAGTAACAGGAGAAACTTTTGAAATTGGGAGAGTCAGGTGATAAACATCCTTCCAAAGAGAGTGTGGCAAAACGTTGCAGACAGCCGTAGCCTGTCAGAGATATTATAGGAAAGGAGAGATGACCTGATAAAAGCTTATACTTTTGCTGGCAAGCACGGCTCCCATACTGTTCTGCAGTGCTGTGACACCTTGTGTAAAGTTACAGAATGAAACCAAAGAGAAACCTCATTACCACTCTCAATAATGCTAGAGTGGCTCTGTGCCAGCTTATACCAGCAGAGTCTCTGCGTGGGGCTCTTTGAGGGCTCCTTTTTTAAGTTCTTCCCTAGAAAGGGAATTCCCACCATCACTGCATTTGGATAGTAACTGCTGAAAGCTTCACAAGCACAAAGGACTCTCCACTGATGCCTGTGCTACTTACAGCTAAATTCATTGCCCGTATATGTAGAGAGTCCATTTGTTCCTGTGATGGTTTCAGGACCTTCCAGGCGATCCAGAAATATACACATTCAACCCGGTCTTTATTGCAAAGGCGGAGTTTGGAGGTGAAAGTGAGTTCCCTGGAAGGGGCCATATCTGCCAATATGGATAACATGGACTATTCATATTGCAGTTTCCATCTTTATTTTAGCCTTAATAGGTACTGGTGGATCCCTGCTTCCCACGGTGGGTTCAGATGCGAGTTGTGCAAGTAGCAAGGTAGAATCACTTGAAGAAATCTCCTCTAGAGACTTCACCTTCTCAGAGCATCTACACCACTCATTGCTAAGTCAGTCCATGGCCTGAAGATCATCTCTGACTGCCTAACATACCCAGGACCACAGTGTGAAATTATAATGATGGCAAAAATAGTTTAAAAAAATCTCCAAGCATCCTTCTGAAGTCCAGGAGGTCAAGACTCTTGGACTAATAGGACCGGTTATAGGATGAGTTCATAACATCATATTGTCACTTACATTTGTATTCAAGGCGAATGATGCGGTTTGGCAGGAGCAATCGCTCGCCTTGGAAGAGAACCCTAGTTCTAGTGCAGAGAAAGCTCTGGCTGGATTTTGGCTCTGATACCAGCAGAGAGATCCCAAGGAACATAACCCCAACGCAGTGCACCTCGGACTAGAACACTTCCAGTGATTATCCGCTGCAATCAGAGCGCTTTGCCCTCCTGCAGGGAAAAGACAACATCAGACTCAGGAGACAATAGATAAATAAACCCACATAGTTGGGTGAATAATCTCCCTATTCTATTTAGCACTGGGAAGATCTTGGCTGGAGTTAGTGTGACTGATATCCAGCATACATCAGTAAACCTGTGGGCTCTCTTGGGAGAATTCATTGAGCACTGGATGTGGATGCTGTACATGAGATTCTTGGGTTTATTTTTTTCAGAAAAGAGAAGGCTGAAAAGAGACTTGATAATTATTTTTGGCTATATGATCAAGACATAGAATCAAAGCAAAAAAGACGTTTTTTCCCATCCCTAACAGGGCTAGGACAAGCAGCAGTGAGCTTAAACAGCAGCAAGGGAAATTTAGGATAGATGTAAAGTAATGTTTCCTGATGAAAAGGACAGCTAACCATTCCACCACTGGAGGACTGTAAAGAGTAGGTTAGACAAATTGGTCATGAAAGACCCAAGATCCTGCCAGGAAAAAAGACAGAGAGTAGGTATTCTTTTCTGGCTCTGTTTTTTAAATTTCTGAGAGGTTTTGTGAATCTTTCTGTCAGACTGGCTTTAGCTGCTTGAAAATGTCTTCCTTGGCAAGTCACAAAGAGAAATTTCAGTGAAAGTGTCAACCAGCAGAGACTATTTGCACGGCTGCAGAATACAGACATAGTGCTGGAAGATGCCCAAGTCTTTGGGATTTACAGCAAAAAAATTAACAAAAAAAATGGGTCTTGGGATTTAAAAACTTCACTTCTGAGCCTCAATTTTTCCAAATAGTACCTTAATCTTTCATTTTCTATTACATATATATACAACTCTTACACCTAAAAGAAATGAACAAGCAACCAAAAAGAGTGCTTCTGAGCACCAAAGAGAAATGTGCTTTATAGCATTATTGTGTTTGCACTCAGGGGAAATGCAGAGATGTTACAGTGATTGCAGTGCTAGATGGAAAAGGGCATTTATTCTGAAATTATGAGTCACCTGTCCTTGACCGTCTCTTTCCAGGAAATCAATGTTGTACCTGGCATTACGCATACCACTAGATTTTTAGCTAGCTTTGACATCTAGTTATTTTCAGCTCATATTGAAGTCCTCCATTCATTAGTTCCAGTTTTCCCTGGGTTTTTGTACAAAACCTTTTCTTTTTCCCAGGTTTTCTCATAATGAAAATTGTTTGCTGATTCACCAGGTAGCTTTCTGATAGCTCTTGTGAAAGAACAAAAGGTGGCTTATCTCCTCCTTATTGACAATATCACCTCGACTTCAACATGTTTCCAAACTGCTGTGTTTTGTTTTCTGTATGCTTTTAATTACAGCTCTTGTTCCTTCGGAAGAGTGGGGTTTGCTTCCCTCCCTCCTGGGGGCTGTCCTGTTTCCCCTAAAGCTTTTATTCTCTTATCTTCTCTTCGCCCCTTGCTATCTCGATATTGACAGGATCTTCATTACTATCTGATTCTGTCACCCCTCATTCTTTAATGATGTTATCTCTCCGTCTCAGAAAAGTGTTTCGAGGATTAGGACCAGTGCTGTTCAATATCTTTATCAACGATCTGGATGAGGGAATCGAGTGCTCCCTCAGTAAGTTTGCAGATGACACCAAGCTGGGCGGGAGTGTTGATCTGCTGGAGGGTAGGAAGGCTCTGCAGAGGGACCTGGACAGGCTGGATCGATGGGCTGAGGCCAACTGTGTGAGGTTCAACAAGACCAAGTGCCGGGTCCTGCACTTCGGTCACAACAACCCCAGGCAACGCTACAGGCTTGGGGAAGAGTGGTTGGAAAGCTGCCCAGAGGAAAAGGACCTGGGGGTGTTGGTTGACAGCTGGCTGAACATGAGCCGGCAGTGTGCCCAGGTGGCCAAGAAGGCCAATGGCATCCTGGCCTGTATCAAAAATAGTGTGGCCAGCAGGAGCAGGGAGGTGATCTTGCCCCTGTACTCGGCACTGGTGAGGCCGCACCTCGAATACTGTGTTCAGTTTTGGGCCCCTCACTACAAGAAGGACATTGAGGTGCTGGAGCGTGTCCAGAGGAGGGCAACGAAGCTGGTGAAGGGCCTGGAGCACAAGTCTTATGAGGAGGGGCTGAGGGAACTGGGGTTGTTTAGCCTGGAGAAGAGGAGGTTGAGGGGAGACCTCATCGCGCTCTACAACTACCTGAAAGGAGGTTGTAGCGAGGTGGGTGTTGGTCTCTTCTCCCAAGTAACAAACGATAGGACAAGAGGAAATGGTCTCAAGTTGCGCCAAGGGAGGTTTAGATTGGACTTTAGGAGAAATTTCTTTACTGAAAGAGTGGTCAGGCCTTGGAACAGGCTGCCCAGGGAAGTGGTTGAGTCACCATCCCTGGAAGTATTTAAAAGACGTGTAGATGAGGCGCTTAGGGACATGGTGTAGTGGGTATGGTGGTGTTGGGTTGATGGTTGGACTTGATGATCTTAGAGGTCTTTTCCAACCTTAATGATTCTATGATTCTATGATTCCATCTATGCAGGTATTTTGGAGCAGGGTCAGCACCATCCTCAGACTGCCAGTCACTATGCCCCCACCGTGGCGCAGGTAGTGTTGTCCAAAAAGCAGATTCGTGCCCGGCGTGCAAGTAACCAATTCCACACGTCAGGAGAGATATTGTTTTATTCAGGCCTGGGTGCTCGGTGGACTTGCCACAAATCAAGCACACCTGGTCTAATCACCTTTCTGTTTATATCCATGCTTCTCATACATATTTTAAGATTCTCTTTTACATATTCATTACATTTCCGAGAACTAATTATAATATTACATCATCCTAGACACATGCGCACTAAAGTCTTTAGGGTCTTCTTGAGGGTCTCGAGTGGTCTCTGGTGGTCGGTAGGGTAGTGAACTCTTCGTGAACCCGTTCCTTTCTTTCCTTCTAAGGTCGAGGTTTGTCTCTGAGCCATGTCTGGACCACGTTCATTTATGGTTCTTAATTTCAAGGTTAATCATTACTAGGGTCTAACAATACTACACACCTGCAAACACAACACCTGCTAGTTACCTAACTCCTAAGCAACAAGTCTTCATTGTTTAGAATTAAAGAAGCGAGCAGTATGGAATAAGAGGTACTGTAACAGACTGTATCTACTGCATCAGTAGGTCCATCATAACTTTACTCCATGCGTGTCAAGTCCCTCTAGAGCTGCACCAAAGACAAAGAGAAGTTTGGATAACCTTAAGTTAGCAATTAGTGTAGTAGTGAGGGTCAGGAACATCCCAAGGTCCTTCAGCAGCTCTAGCTGTTAGTAAGTGATATGCTTTAACTGCCAGGAGAGCAAGGATGGGCTGGAGGGTGGGGGCTTTGTCTCCCCTCATCCCCTTACTTTTAGAAGCATTTTCTTGCTGTGCTTCCTCAGAGACAAACTTAGTACGTCCTTACTAAACATGCAGCTACCTCAGGATGATGTTTCCTAGGCAACATTCCTATGGAAAAGCAGACTACTGACCATTCTCACTTTGCTGTTGTGAAGTCAAGCAATAATTTCACTTATTATTCTTCAAAAATGCGGTGGCCACCTTGAAGGTGAAAAAGAAGACAAAGTAGCCACTGGTATTTAAGAAGAGCCACAAGCTGGTCTTTACACACCGCTCTTTAGACAGCACAGCTGACAAAGGGCTCCTTAGGCTCATAGTCATTCCTATGAAAATTAGCATCAGCTACTAGATTTATGTGATCCACAATTGAATAACCCATAACTAGCCTTCTTATTTAAACTAACCATAAAATCCCTGTCAGCAGCCCTAGATGGAGGTGATGATAGCCTCCAAGCTCTGTTGCAGGAGGCTTGTGCTGATCACTGAGGTCAAAGTAACACACTTCAAATGTGCACAGCACTGCACAAATGCTAAGCACTGTTATTGCAGTGCTCCCGTTTTCACCATGTCTGTCTCTAGGGCACTGTGAAATTTATATTTTTGTAAGCTAACTCAACCCTGCCTCCCTGACAAGCATGGCTTTAAACTTAATTTTTCTTCTCTTTTTCAAGGAAGAGGAAGGAAGGAAGTAGCAAAGGAAGCATCGCACACTGATGTAATCAAGCACGGGAGAGAAAAAAAAAAGCTCTCCAGCAACAGGTGGCACCTAAACAAATGGTGAACGAGGCAGTTAGTCGATAGCTGGTCCTGTGCTTCCTGGGCTGTCTTTCTATCCTCAGATTCGTAACTTGATGGACCGTTGATTGCCCATTTTTTCTCAAGAGACAGCACTAAAACCTGCCAGAGGTCTATTCTTAGCTGTGTCTATTCTTAGCCTCCAGATCTATTGCAGGAGAAGAGAGGTGGGGTTCTTCTGCTAGCCGAGACAAAAAAGATACAGCTGCCTGCCGGCTGATAAAAGCAAAGCTGCAATTTCCATTTATTTTTCAGTTTCATATATGTGGTGTTGGGCTGCTTCAGCTCCCCGTCACTGCAAGATTTGGCTTATATTAGCAAATAGCAAAGCTCACGTTGAGGGGAGCAGCAGTAGGTAACAGGAGAACTACCGCCGCTTTCTTTTTCGAAAAATCACTTCTAAGCAAGAAATAACCCTCTCCTCGCAATCAGAGCAATTGTACGCCAGAAGCATACAAAAGAATAAAACGGGTGGCGTGTTTTAGATGGTTGAGACATGGACATGAGACTAAACTAAGATTGTTATTTTATCCTGGGGAGATGGGGATTCCTTCTTTTCTACTTTACCCTGAACAAGCCATGGGAGAACATGAGCTGCAGAGGGCAAGGTGCTATCCATCAGTGATCCCCAGGGCATTTTCTGCTCCAGTTCCCCCAGCCTAGCAGCATTTATCATCACTGTAAAACTATGCAACTGGCTCTAGAGCAGAGTAGATCCATGCAACCCAGAAGCATTGACGGTACAATTCTGAGTACTTGCATGAGGGAACTTGTGGGCCTCACACACAGAATATGAGATGATATAGCTGTCTTTATGGGTCTTGCCTATGACCCTATGCATTCAACAATCAGGAGGAAAAACTCCCTTCCCTCCACACTCCCGGAAGGCTGATGTGGGTCACACATGAATGAAGGCAGCTATTTCACACTTGGCTTGCAGAGGGCACAGCATGCGTGTCTGGGGAGCGGGGAGAGGAGTGAACAGGGGAAGGAGGATGAGGAAGGAGAACAGTGCAATGGGACCTGAATCTGTCCTTGAATCATTTACAACACTGGCTGGGTCTAAACGCAATTTACTGAAGAGGCTTTGTTTGGGTTTTTTGTTTGTTTGTTTGTTTGTTTTTATCTTTATAACTTGTCAAAGAAAGATTGGAGCTTTTATGACTTTTTGAGGTTTTTGGAGTTCTTAAGTTGTCTTTTGTCCTTTCTCTTTGGCTCAATGTAGTTTGAGACTGCCTACTTTTTCTCCCAATCCTAGGAAATTGGGAGGCTGCCCTCCCAATGCCTTTTAAAGTTTTGAGGTCACTCGTTAGATACACTGGAAAGGAACAAATTTGATTCATTTAGCAATGACCACCCAAGGCATACCTGGCAGATCAAAACCAGTGTAGATTTTGAAGAGAGACACCTATCATGCTACCCCTGATTCTGCTGTACAGATCTTTAGGCCAGTAAAATCCTAAAATTTATCCCAAGATCATCTCAGATAGTGGGGAAGTGATGAGGATAATTGTTCATGCCTCTCAGTAAGCACGATTACAAGCCATGACACTTGCTTGCATGAAACCAGAGAGATGCAAAGCAGGCTGAGTGAGTGAAAACCGCCTGTTAAAGGAATTCTATTTAGATACATTTCCAATTCTGGTTCTTAAAACTTCCCAGAAAGAAACAGAAACAATGATCAAGTCTGGATGAGGGAACAAGTTTTGAATCAAATAATCTAAAAATCTTTCCCACAATCACATTTTTTTGAGAAAAAAATTATATTTGGAGACATGGAAGAACATTCTTAAAAAGTGAGCAAAGGCATGCAGATGTATAGTTTTATTCCTTTTCTGCTTTGGGCTGAAATGCAGGGTTTAGTATGAGTGTACTCAATCTTTGAGAAAGGTCCCTTGGGATACAGAGCTCCTGAATGCAGCTTTTTAAACAGGTTATGGTCACTGTCTTGAAAATTGGTCGCAGAATGGTTTCTCTCACACTTTGACACAGGAAAAATAGCTTGGGGGTGGAAAAGTTATTGGCACATATTTGGCATGGGTGGCACTAGGAAGGCTGATGATTTCTTCTTCTCAAGACCCAACTTACACTCCTTGCAGGGGCTGGTATCCCTGCTTATATCAGGCTGGGACGTGTGTCTGTCCCTGCAACGCTGTGCTTACAGCTTAAGGTATCAAAGCCAGCGCACATTAATTTTCATTCCTGTGACTATGTCAAGCTGTAAATTGAGGTAGTTCATGAATCATTTAGCTGGGGAGGCAGCTTCCAGGAGAGAGGCAAGGCAGAACCCAGCTATCACACGTTTAACTTACCTCTCTGGGGCAAGTTATTTACTCTGCCTACTGCAGTCCTGCGAAGACAAAATATTACCGCTCCCCTGCAGATTTTTCAGCTTTCCTTCTCCCAGGAGCTACTCAGAGCTGTCAGCTCACCCATATTTGTCCCTAACCAGCTCCAGATGAAACGAGAAAAGAAAGCCTTTCAAGCTTCAGCTGTAGCTTGCTGGTAAGAAAGCCCCGTTTGGACTGCAAGGGAGGAGAGCTTGTCTCAGAGAGACAATAATTCAGAGAGACAGAGACAAGTAAGGGCAGGGCACAAGCAGCTGAGTTTTCCCTGGGAAACCTGGCCAGAGTGGTATCAGCAAGAGATTATCCCAGAAGCTGGGGAGGAAGCTGTTGTGTCTCACTTTCTCAGTCAAGAAGCAGTGTACAGAAGAACTACAATGCTTCTGGAGGCAGGAGAAAACATGGGCCAAAGATGGGACGTTGTCTCATCATTATATTGTGTGGCTCACAAGCTAGCTCCTTGTCTCTGCAAAGGAGCAGTCCTAAGCTGCCTTGTAAAGATTTTATCTTTAAGAACTCTCCCTTGAGAAGTCACACCCCCTCTGTCTCCCAAGTACAAGGCTCGCAGTCTTCCTACATATTTAAGAGAAGGAGGGCAGTTTATCCCCAGGCTTTGGCAGGCCTGTGCAAGACTATTCAGGGCTCTTGGGGAGCCCTCCTGCTCCCCGGGTAACTCAGCCCTTGCCTATCTCCTAATCCCTGAGAGGTAAAGCACAGACACCCACACAGCTACAGCTCTGGGAAATGCTTTCGTCGTGGGGGATCCAAGAGCTCATCAGTGGTACCAGGGTCCAGCTCTCTGGTAGTTATCTGAAGCCCAGTAGCCCAGGGTTGTCCTTGGACTGTCCTTGGTCTCCTAAGGTTCAAGCAAAATGTGAGGCATGGCTATGTACCCAAGGAGTGCCCCAAACTGAGTGCCTGACAAGGACGTGCTACTTCTGAATCAGCTCTGCAGTATAACAGGAGTTTTTAAAACCAGTTAATGGAAATGCTGAGGGAAGCCTCAGAATTTACTTAATTTGCATTGTATCAGTTTTGTAAATACCTCAGAAGGGATATAGCCAGAAATGTTGTTTCTACCATTAGATAGCACTGGCTTTGCATAGTAATGAGCAAAAAGTGAAGGAAAGGAGAAAACAACGTTCTACAGTTGTGTTATGGCTCCTGTAGTTCAACCAAACAACTCCCTGTTTTGAGCTCATGAACATTTACTGCGTGTATATTTTATGGGCTTTAGGTAACTCTTCTCAGTCAAAAGATTTTTTTCAGCACATATGGGCTTCCAAATGTAGTGAAACCAATATTCTTTGAAAAGCAATGTATCTGCTAAAGGGCAGTTTTATTTTCCTTTAGGTAATGCACATCTTTTACGCATAGCAGGATCCTGAAATACAAAGCCCACCATTGGGGGCAGGGAGAGACAACATACTAAAACTAGTTAAAAACTCAGTGACATATTTTAAAATTTCAGAGGATCCTGACCTCAAACCTTTTATAGCAGCTATTCCCAACCATTCAAGCTCCTGCCAGCACTTAAGCAAGAATGAGCAATCACTATTTTACTAGCTGCGTGTCTATTAAACAAAAAAAAAGTTGTTTATATATTTGAAGGATCATTTGTAGGCATTTCACTGAGAACACTTTTGACAATGATTAAAGAAAAGCAGGTCTGTCAAGAGGTCTGCTTAGCAAACAATGAGACCTCTTCTGCCACACCTTGTGCACTGTCCCATTCATCCCTGACTGCCCCACACTTCCAGCTCTGCTCTCATAAAGAGCTGAAGTTTGTTTTTTTCTCTTGCCATAATTCTGAGAGCTAAAGCCAAAATCTGGGGTCTAGGTGCCATGTCTGGCCAGCTGGGGACACCAGGAGCCAAAAGCCTGCAGTCTGAGAAGGGAGTTGCCAAGAGTTTGCCTGTGGGAAACACTAGCGGTGAGATCTTGCTGTCAGGGTGCGATACCTAAAGCTAAGTGTGGTATGTTAAGTGTCAAGATGTGAACAACATGCCCAGATCCTTGGGACGTAAGCAGTGGGGAGTCAGGTTCCAGTTCAGCTCCCCAGCATCACCTCCTGTTGCCATCTGAGGCACCAAAGGGTAGCCAAGACACCCACACAGGGCTGGCTGATGTGATGCAGGGCTTAGGGAAGACCTCAGCCTCCTGAAGGGAGGCAGGACGTAACACCAGAATAATGCTGCATTTAAGCAACTGAACTTTGCCCCTACTCAGTCCAGTCTGCAGGGTCAAGGGGGTTCGCCTACAACAGGCACCAACATTTGGCCTGGTCAATAGTTCTCCTAGCTCAATTAACTGTATTGACAGTATGGTCCACTGACAATAATGGGAGCATGGCTGCCAGGTTCTTATGTAGACAGCTACATTTTGGTGTATTAAATTGGAGCTGAATTGGAGCTGAATTAAATTGGAGCTCTAAACATAGTAACGCATCCGAATTCCTACTCACCTCTGGAGTCTACGTGCTCCATCCACATGGGAACAGAGCTGATGTCCTCTGCAGATGGTAGGTATGCAGCTGAATGAGGTCGAGTCTCCTTAAACAGCTGGTGAGGGTGGTAAAAGTGCTCTTCTTCTCCAAAGCAGTTGCCATGCACAGCCAAGCATGGAAAGGTCATGGGACAGAAAGGTCCTTACAGTAGAGGAATACGGTGAGCACTCCCATGGGAAAAAGGATCTGGTTCCTGATCCTGGATTGTGGGGCTCGGGTTTTTTTTGAGTTTGTTTGTTTGTTTGTTCATTTTGCAGAGGAGAGGGGCAATTAGTTGTGAATTGCAAAAATGCATCATCAGTCCCTGTAACTGGAAGCAATGTCTGACTCTTTTTCTCCCCAAGTCACTGTCTGAGTAAATCACAGGTCTAGAGAGCTCAGTTCCCACTTGCTTGCGCTTTCCCTGTGTCATTAGTATCCCTAGCTTCGTTCCGCTGCAGCAGAAAACAAGTTTTGGAGGCTACTCCTTTCCTGGCCTCACTGCAACCTGGTCTCATGAGTCTTACATTCACAGTTACACAGTGAGGAGGAAAAACTAAGAGAGCTCTCTGCTGCATAAACATCCCTGTTTGAAGAGACTACCAGGATAGAGAAGACGTGTATTTGCTGGTGAAGGGATTCCCCAACCAAGAAGCATGAGCAGTGCCCTAGTCCATAGGAGGACACAATACCCTCTGTTATAAATACAGCAAAACATGCAAACAGGGTCCACAGAATAATAGTACACCAAAATAATATCCTGCAGGGATATTCGAATTTTTAAATTATCATCTTCTGAGAACCTCTCTGTAGGATCTGGAAAAGCTTCTTCTCCAAACAGCGCATCATTCTGGGCCCCAAAGATAGCTTTTATAGCCATGGCAAGTGCTGACAAAATGGCAGCCACCCCCTCCACAGTGGCTCCGCAGCTAGGGCTTGTGCCACCTCCAGCTGGGACAGTCCGCCTGAATTGCTTCCAGGACATTAAAAAGCTGTTAAGTTTCAGCCACAGCTCTTGTCTTCCATAGCATTTTGACCTGTCCTCATTGTGGGAGAAAAGGTATTTTATTACTATTCAATAGCTGCCACAATAAATCAAACTCCATATATTAGCAAGAGGCTCTGGGTAATGATTTCTAGCTAACAGAGGCATTTGTAATTTTATTGCACATTTTAATAAACAGTCCTCAAATTCATTTGTGAGGACGGCGTGTATGCGTGCTTTCTGCCTTCCCTCCCCTGCCCCGCTTCAAAAAGCATTATCTGCTGCTGTTGTGTGGTGGTGCGCTCCTCTGCATATGGAAGCAAGTGCTCCCCGGTTATCACAGACTGACATTCAGCAGCTTTGCTGATGTGTAGATAATGTCAGCCTGGAAAGGTGGCAGGCAGCGTCTTGTCCAGCCTTCCCTCTGGTAAGGAAAGATAAGCATCTCCAGCTGTCAAAAACCTTCTCCTTCCTTCTGTATGCAAAACTTACATCCCATTTGTGGCAGCTAAGGATGAGAGATATGCCCTTGGTTTAACATGCTTTACAGTTAATCCTCTCCAAAGTGTATTCTAAAGCCAACTGCAGTAACTCAGTATATTAAGGGATTTGGTTAGTGACCATATTTTAATAGCCATCAGATTGATGGTGCCCCTCTTTATATTGTAATTCTCTTGTGATACTTACGTATGCATTGCATGTACAAGCAAAAAGGGAGGAGGGAATTTAATAAATCCTGGGCCTGAGAGAAATGCAACCCTGGCCAGGAATGAAATGTGCATCATTTCATTAATTTTTGTATCATTACCTATCTCAATTTGCAGAAACAAGCTGCTTATAATTGTAATTAAGAGACTGATGTATGACAGTTAATATTTTAAGCACTTTACTTTAATAGCACCTGATGATATAAGCTGGAACTATTGTACTTGCTCTAGACAGTGGCCTGACACAATGTGATGATGGGGTGTTGCAAATCTAGCAAAAAAAAAACCCCAGGCATAGGTACTATAAGATAAAACATTTTTATTCTACAAGGAAACATTTTTAATCCTAGTTTCTTGAGGTTTATGTGATTGTACTGAGTGTGCTTGTGTCTGTATTTGTCTGAAATCTGTTGAGTCAGTAGCCAATTTCAACCAGCTTTGACAGAGCTTCCAAGAGTACCCTGCTCTTGCCAGCTCTGTGAACACTGGGTGTCTGAGTAGAGTTAAGAGAGACCCATTTAATACCCTGATGAGGGAAGAGGGGGAGATAAAAAAGGAAGGGAAAACCAAAAAGGGAAAAGGAGAAAAAAAAAAGTTCTCGTCTTACTAGATATCAGCAGATTTGCTGCCGGACACAGATCTCGGCGTATTCACCGCTTGCCTTGCCCCGACACCCAGCACCACGTGCCAGCCTGAGCACAGCAGCTAAAAAGCAGCAGCTGGACTTTAAACCCTGCCAAGCACAGTTGTACTCAACAGCATGAACACACTTGGACTTACCACTCTGAGGTTTCCTGTGCTCCGCTCTGGTGCGTGGGCCTCCATGGGGAGAAACAAATCCATGGAAAATCCATGGAAATCAGGGAGCTGGAAGAAAACACATCTGACTTCCCCATCTCAGAGCTGATCGCTTTTAGCCACTACAATAGCTTGACACTGGTCTCTTCTGAGTATTTGAGTGCAATTGGGCTGCAACGAAGAGGACTCTGAGCAGCCCCTCACTCGCACACCACGGCTATGCATCCCTTGGAGCAGGGGAAGGGATGGATCCAAATCTCCCACAGCCTGATGGAAATCTTTAGCTGCTGAGTTATTACACAGCAGGACAAGCACCTGCCTGCTTTTCTGAAAGACAAGCTGCACAACTCTAGAGTATGTTTGGCATCCCTCTTGGAGGTAGGTATTTGACAACAACCGAAAACCACAAAGGGGCAAGTTTTAATATCCACAGTCATCCGTGTTCTGTATAGACTACTTTTGGAAGCTCTGCTCTTGACACTTTATGTCCCATGGATCCCTTCTGTCATACCTTACGCCTCCTGTGTGCTGCACAAAGGACCCAGGCACCACACGCGGATGACATGGATTCTTCCCGCAAGTAGCGCCTGGCACTCACTGCCCCACGCTAACACAGTCCTGTTCGCGAGGTAGCGATTCTGCAGTTGAAGAACAGCCTTCCCAGGCCTGCAGGCAGGCTGAGGTGGGAAGGCACTTCTGGAGATGGTCAAGTTCAACCCCCAGCACTTCAGGTGTGTCTCACCAGGGCTGAGTCACCTCCCTTGACCTGCTGGTGACACTCTGCCTAATGCAGCCCAGGGTGCTGTTGTCTTTCTTTGCGGGTAGGGCACATTGCTGGCTCACGTCCAACCTGGTTTCCACCAGGACCCCCTCATCCTTCTCTGCAAAGCTGCTTCTGAGCCAGCCGGCCCCCAGCATGTACTGGTGGCTGGGGCTGTTCCTCCCCAGGTGCAGGACTTGGCACTTCCCTTGGTTGAACTTCACGAGATTCCTGTCAGCCCATTTCTCCAGCCTGTGAAGGTCCCTCTGGATGGCAGCATGACCCTCTGGTGCGTCAGCCACTCCTCCCAGTTTTGTACAAGTTGCAAAGTCTTACGCTCTCCCATGGCCAACGCGCTACTGTGGGATGATGCTGTGCTTCAGTGTGAGCTAACTACGTTGCTTCAGCAGTTCCAGCCAAGGCTGAGCCTGCTGTTTGGGGTGGTGCGGGCACCGAGAGGCCAGGGCAGGAATCTAGTCTATTTACTACTCTAAAAGTAAATTTACAGTTCTAGACAATTTACAAATGAACACCCAAAGCCTGAAATGCCTCAGGTGTGAAACATGGAGACCGTGCCCTGAACCTTTTTTATGTAGCTCACCTTAAACTGTTAATACCTGCTTTGCAACTGCTTGTCTGAAATGGTATTGCAGCTGAATGAACTGCTCTGCAGGACCTAACCAGTATTTTGTTGTGAGACATGCTAGATACAGCAGAAACCACATTTCTACCTCCAACACAAATGCTTGCCTCCCCCATCCTTATGTTTGTTCAGGCCCAACAATAAGTCATCTGTCTTACATTGCTTTTTCTACTGGTAACCACCAAAAATCAGTATGAAAAAAGAAAAAAGTGGAAAAAACCTCAGAATCTGAGAATTTTAGGACAGTGCTACTAGAAATATGGGTGTATTTTTAACGCAGCTACATTTAGCTAGGTTCATGCAACCAAAAAGGAAGGTAAATGAAAATATAGTTATTTTGTTGGCATTGTGACTCTCTGTTTTACCTTTCCACAAGCAATAACAGGTTCTCAAATGTTTTTTGCCTGAACACATAGGATTTCAAATGCACTTTTACTGCAGGCGGGATAAACAGAAATAATGGCAGGTAAACAAAATTGCAAATGTGTCTGGGGGGAAAGGTAGGGAGGATGCCGAACCTGTAATCACACCTCTGTCAGGCTGGCTGCTCACAGCTCGGTTGGCAGGACGATGCTCTCTAGGTATAATGGAGATCTATAAATAGCTGCACCATTATATAACCCAGCGGCAGTCTCATTCCCTTTCTAAATATAGGCTGTGCAGCAAAGGACAGTCTGGTGATGTGTTGCTACTGATACCGATTAATAGCATGACTCACACTGCCCGGCTAATAAAAATGAAATGTGTGCCTTGGAGGTACTGCACTGGATAGGGTATATTTATAGGAGAAAAAAAAAACATATTAGATTTGGTTTTGTAACCAGTGGAGGAGAAACTGAAATCTAAGCGATTTCATAATGCAGGGCAATATTACATTATGTTTCTCTAGTCATAATGACTTCAAAGAAATGTGAAGCTGTCATTAATGAAATGTTTAATGTCTTGTGTTCTGTTCATAAAAATTTGTTTATTGCCTTTGAGTAATTACAGCAAACTCATTTGGGACATTATAATAATCTCACATTTCCTAGGTTAACCTGGCTGGCATGCATGGGATGATAGGAGTTCAAAGGTAGGTCACGTTCATGCAGGACAGACGTGCAGAGCTCCCACTGTCAATGAGGGTTGCACGTGAAGAAGTGAGGGACAGTTTCCTGTAATGTATAAATACTCTTTACGTAAAGAGCTTTGAGATGAACGCAGCAAATTGCTTCTAATACACACTTTGCCCTTCAAACTTGAATTATCATAAATAGTGAGGCATGTATACACTTGTTCAGTCATATTACCTGTGTGCTCCCTCACATCCAGTCTCTGCAATCAATATTGCCATTTCACACACAAGAATTTTACATCCATCTTTTTGTATTTCCAGTTAGGGTGCTGTCTCTGGTGAAGCTCTGCTGATGTCTTTAGTTCTTTAGTTAGGGAAGGTGAATGTCTCACTCTAAGCTGTGAATTTAACTTTGATGGAGAGTGCTGCAGTGGAGTCCCCTTATAGCTCAGGACGTTGGTCTTTGCTCAGGAGTGAAAGACGGCCTTCAGCAGTGAAGTGCAGCATAATATCGCACCACCGTCTCCACCAGTTTGTCCAGACTTTCATGTCTTTCTTTAGAAACAGTTTGGTTGTCTTCCAGGGGCCTCCTTGCGCAGTAAAGCAGCTCTCAATAGGAGCGAAGGTCCTGAGTTGATGTAACATCTGTTACTAGAAAGAAATTGCTTGGGGAATTGAAGTAACCCCCTCCATCCTTTGCATTAGCTAGGGACGTAGTGAGGAGAGCTGTGCTCAGGTCTCCATTTCTGTGGGGCAGCTCCTGCTGCTGCAGCAAGGGCACTCACGCTTCCCTCGCGCAGCTGCTGCTCCTGGCAGCAGCAGAAAGAGCGACTGCGGGTGCGGGTCCCGCTGCGCGCAGGTGGGAGCAGCACCCCGAAACCACCCTGCCCTCCCGCCCCGCACAGATGCTGCTTGGGGGCATCCTTTTGCCCTCCCCCTTTCTCAGTGTCTGGGGCTGAAGAATAATTTCTGAAAATGTCTGGCTAATATTATTCACCAGTATCACTGTCTTCCTTTTGTCTAGCTCAGTATAATCCAGAAGCAAAACTATACCAACCCCAGCCACAGCAGGTACCCGAGTGCTTCAGCCATTGCATGAAGCAACCTCAAGGACGCTGCGTGGGTGCCCTGGGACATGTCTGTTGGAGCCGCTGGGAGATTAGAGATACCCGTGTACCTGAATGCAGCTGGCAAAGATCCTGGTGTGAAATAAGGGTACCCCTCTCAGCAGCTCAGGCATCGCAGCCCCCCCGTGCCACCAGCCCCCCGGCTTCCCCACCTCCCTGTCCAGCGAGCGGCCGCAGAGCCAGACCCTTCCCTGCACCTGCGGGGAGAGACACCACGGTCCCGGCTTTGCTCAGCCTCTAGCGTGAATGTTGCTGTGAGATGCTCAGTGCTTTCACGCTCCTCTCTTCTGAATTAATCTGTGTAGTACTTCACACCATCATTTGATTTCATTTTGTGAATTAAGAGGTGGATGGACAGACCCTTTGGTACCTGATGTTAGGAATGACGTCAGGTGAGGCTAATGCTCCAGTTCAGGACACCTCTGCACACTGACACGGGTGTACTCCAGCCTGGAGCCTTCTTGGTGTCCTTGGGCAGCAGGGTAGTGCTTGCTCACCACTGGAACAGATGCTGTTATTGTGTGAGGCCGAGGTTCGCAGCTGGGAGGCCACAGAACCATCGAACGCTGCGATCTGAAACTTGAGCCTCGACTTCCTTCTCTGATATATTTTATCCACTGCCTCTTCGGACTCCAGCTAAGGTTCAACAGTAAATCAACCATTTCCTCACAGCACCGCATGGTATTTTGATGAGGACAATCTTATTAGGTTAGCAAGCACCAGAGAAGAGGGAGTATTATGATTTTTTTTGCACGACTTCTCTGACTTTTCCCAGTCTCTTGTTTCAAGCAGGTAGGTGCTCAATTTGCACCTCCAGCACCCACAGTGTCAGTAATTCCTAATTTAAACGATTTAGCTGAGTTTCCCACCAAAACAACATTTTTTCTTCTTTTCCCTCAGGGTGTAGAGCTCTGCTCCAGCTGCTTCCCTTTGACAGATTTACGGTAATAAAAAATAAAATAAAAAAAACCTTACTTTTGCTTTCAAACACAAATCTTTGGTGACAGATGAGACATGGAGGGATAACCTTCCCAGCTGGAGGAGTCAGGTATTTATCTGCAGGAGTGCACAGCAATATTCAGCAGAGACATGGTACCAGCAGCTTGATCTTGGTCATGTGAATAACCTTAAAACCTTTAAAACCCAGGGAAAAAATAAAGAGATGCTCAAAGGGAACTTGCACAGAAGTGACAAGCCTTATCCATCAGGAAGGTTTCTGCACCGAAAGCCTCACCCCTGCTACACAGCCTTTGCAGTCCCCCCACACTTCCAAGCACCCGCACTGAGCCGAGGCTGTGCAACGCGGTACCAACAGCCAGCCCACGGCTGTCCCATGCACCAAAGGATGACTCAAATCACCAAAATACAACTCTTGGGGGCTTCCAAGCCCAAGAACTGTCATGAACCCAAAAGCTACTGTATGGTGAGGAAGAGCCAGACCCAAAGAAGAAAGCTGCCACTCTGATGACAAGTCACGTACATGAAGATTTGCAGTGTTCCTAGGTATTTCTATCAGGATTGAAAGGGCCTGAAGAGATGCTAACCCTGATGGACATCCAGGCAGAAGATGGCTTACCACCAGACCCTGCTGTAACTATTGATCTGAAAGGCATTTTTAGAGCAAACATAAAATGTATGGACACTTTTGGGTTTATGGTAATGTACAGTGGCACACCGCTGCTTGTATTTAAAGTAGGAGGAGGCAGAGGAGCACGTTTTAGATACTCTGTTGGATGACGAACTTTCCAGGGAAAGCCAGACTGCTGCCTCAGGAGAGCACAGATCCTGTCAGAAGGCTCTGGGACAGGCGCTCCCCAACGCACCGGGCACATCAAACCCCGCGCAGCAAGGAAATTCAGAGTAATTAGGCACTCGCAAAAGGTAGCCCGATGGCAAAGCGGTAATTAAGTCACCAGGAGAGCAGGGATGCTGTTCTCTGCTCTGCTCTCTTCCAGAAAGTGCTTGCAGGTTCTCCGTCACTGGACGTGTGGCGAGGCCACCCCACTGCCCTGTGCAGACCCCCTCACAGGCAGGATTTAAAACTCGCCTGGCTCTGGCATTTCCCCAGTGGCTAGCTCCTAGCAGCTGGGCGCCGAGCCTGCTGCGGCTGCAGGCAGCACCCTGCCAAGGCTGTTCACTTGATCCTCCGAAGGCTCTTGGATTCCCCTCGCCCTGTCTGTAAAAGTCCCAGCCATCTGCATCCACACCTTCTCGGTGAAGCCGCCGTGACTAATTTACAGTCTCTTCCCTGATTAATTATTTTGGAATGAGTAACAAATCGTTAAAACCCAGGCCTTTTATTGATAATTTGCAAATGGGAGCAATGGTTCGAATCTTGGAATTGATCATTTGTTACAGCCACTTCCCCACGACTATACAAAACATGACATTTGTTGCTTGGATCATGTAGGTTAAAACTGCATCTAGGAAGAAAATATGCCTCCCTGTGGCATGCCGCAAAAGCATCTTGTCTTTTACAAAACAGCTGCAGGAGGAAAGGAAAAGAAGCAACATGCTGCCTAAAAATAATATGCTCATGCTCCTGTGGAGAACAGAAAGGTCTTCCTTTATTAGCTGCAAGAAAAAAGGTTAAGGTGCAGGACAGCATGGTGATTCAAACCTTACAAGCATGGACTGGAATTTGTTGAATCTTCCAAGTTAATACACAAACAGCCAGACCAAAGTAAAAAGACCTACAAAGCTAAAAAACATTTCTGGCTTAATAAAAGGTAATTTACTAAAGCTGGGAACTGAATAGCCATCCTGCCCATCCCTTCGTCCTGCTGAAAGAACTGCAGAGGCCCTGCCTGTGTCCACGTATGTCTCCAGGACCCCTCCAGGTGTGAAAGCCTCTCCCATCCCCTCCACTGCTTTCTGCAAGATGTGCCATGAGCCTGCCTGGCCCAGAGAAGCCCAGAGCATGGAGGGGTTTAATATGATGAGCTGACAGACAATACAATCAGGCTACCCTTTCCTGCGGCACAAATCCCTGACAGAGTAAGGATTGAGCAATGGAGTAAGAAAGTGTGGAAGAAAAGCAGTCAGGGGAAACAAAGAGTGGAGATGGTTGAGAAGATGTCTGAAAGGCTCTGGAAGATTGCAGGCAATGTGACACTTCCAAAACACATTACCTGTGTAACGTAAGCAGGTCAAAGCTTTTTAATAAGCTCTCTGTCCTGCACAGTCCCTCATGCTGCGGTGATGGCAGCATCCCGCTTGGGGCCATTGCACCTCCCTGCATCTTCCTGCTGATGCCTCTCACCGCGCACCGCCTGAGTGGGACAGGCTGCACTGCTGCTCGCTCTTAATTCCCCTCAATTTACACTTTTATGCATTCCTGCTTTCTGCCTTACTTCTTCTTTGGATGTTTTAACACTGCAAACCAGCTACCCTTCACCCAGCATGTCCCCCTGTAACCCACTAGCGGAGGAAAATCCCCTCCACAATCCCAGTTCCAGTGGGGTGGCAAATGGTGCTAAACATGAGTGACACTAAGTGATGCCATGCAATTCAAAGCAATAGCTTTGAACACTACATTTTCTTTCTGTGCTTAGAAATGGAATTTCTCTTTTTTGGCAAAGAAAAGTCAACACCCTCCACACTTTGCATAGCCGAAATTAATGCAGCAGAAACCATGTGCTAAAATGCTCTAACCAGGCAAGCAACCTTAGAAAAGTAAAACTTGAACATTTTACCCTTCATGAGCAAAACGTCATCACAGTTCATTTGAATGTTGGAATTATTTAAAACCTGATGTATATTAATCCAAAAGTAACTCTATATAGATGGCTCACTTAGCAGCTATATTCTGTGTTGAAGCCCCTGCTAAATCTAAAACAGGGTTTATTTTATTATAGTAATAACAACAAAACCAGAAGCTTTAGCTTACATTTGGTGTTTGAACGTACTAATGCTATAAAAATAATACACTGTAAGATGGTCCTACACTGTGCAGACTATGCCTTGAAGAGGCAAGAAAAAAGGAATAGTTAGGCACAGAATTACCACCTTTATTATATAGTGAGGAACAGAGGCACTGAGTGATTAGCTGTCTTTCTCATAATACCATAGGAAGGCTATAGCTGAGCCTAACCAGACCTAACAGGGTCTGGTTGTCCCAGACAATATGCTCTCACTACACTGTCATCTTTCTTCACTGATGTAAATGGTTTATTTTAAAAGTAGATTTTCTTTGGCATCGAAGTGGTTAACAGACACCCAAGTTCTCATGGCTGAATCATACATTAAAGCTGAATAACCCTTCTTCCTCTGTCACAGATGACTATTATGGACAGCTGTAGTTATAGGCACTCTAGCACTACAGTATAAGAAAAACATTAATTTTCTTAAAAAAAAAAATCACTAAGGGTTCAGGACCTGAAGACAACACGAAGAAAAGATCTTATCATCGTTAACTCTATGTGTTCTTATACTGGTCAGGTGACAGGTATGTGATTCTCTACAATACTGCTGTAAAAAGCATGAGACTAAAAGCAACAGTAATCTCCCTGACATACAACAGAAATATAATAACCAGGGGCACACTGTTCAAAATCCATCTGAGGCCAGGTGACTACAGTCAGAAGTGCACACTGTGTAAAGAGCTTGTTGTATGTTGCATTTGCTCCTTGGTGTTTTCCCTTTGCTGAGAAATTTTCTTTCATTGATGTGGACAGAGCTCTCACTACATGCTCAATTTAATCGAGCAAAATCCCTATGATAACAGACTGTAGCAGGATAAATCTTCCTTTCTGCCAGCTGCTTTGTTTACATAGCTCTGTGTTAACATTTCTAGCACTTTTGTATTTTATTGGAATATTTAATTGGAAATGTAACATCGGGTGCAGGGTTTACAAATAAAATAATGGTGCATTAATTATAATTTTTTTTGCGTAAGTTGCATCCAGGCTGCTAAATGATAATCTGACTAAATTGGGAGGGAGACAAGAAAATGTGAATCACTGGAGTCTTATGAGCAGCTGTTAAGGAAAGGAGTGATGGCTGGGCACTAAGAATAAAGCAGTGGAAGAGCAGACCTGATGCTCCAGGTGGTCTGTGTTCCGGTAAACCACTATAAAGGGAAAAGCAACTACATCTCTGCAACTCCCTAGGAACTGACCCAGAAATACACACAGTCAGACCTGATTTTCTGTTGCAGACAGAGTTTTTCCACCTGGAAAATGGCTCTCCCTGAGATTTCCTACTCTCTAAAGCCTGTCCATACAGACTCCACTAATAACTGTCGCTCTTCGGAGGACTGAGGGCCAAACCATGGCTGACACCAAAGTTAGTGCCGAGACTCCGTTGCTTTTCCTTGGTGCTAGATTTTCCTCCTGGACTTCTGCTTTTGCCTTCAATGTCCTCATAAGCTGCAGGAGGTGTATCTGGTGTTGATGCCTGTCCTGGTTTCGTCTGGGATAGAGTTAAATTTCTTCCTAGTGCTGTGTTTTGGATTTAGTATGAGGAGAATGTTGATAACACACTGATGTTTTCAGTTGTTGCTAAGTGCCCTCCTGGTCCAAGGACAGCTCCCGTGCCTACTGACTGAGCTAGGTACACAAGGTGGGAGGGAACATAATCAGGACAGCCAGCCCAGCTGGCTAATGGGGTATTCCATACCATGTGACGTCATGCTCAGTATATGAACGGTAGGCGTGATCCAGGAAGTGCCGATCGCTACTTGGTTATCGGTCAGCGCGGGTGGTGAGCAATTGCATTGTGCGTCACTCATTTTGTATATTTTATCATTATCATTATTATTTTCCCTTTTTCTGTTCTATTAAACTGTCTTTATCTCAACCCACGAGTTTTTCTCACTCTTACCCTTCCGATTCTCTCCCCATCCCGCTGAGGGGCGGGGGGGGGAGTGAGTGAGCGGCTGCGTGGTATTTGGCTGCCTGCCAGGTTAAACCACGACAGTCCTTTTTGGCGCCCAACGTGGGGCTCAAAGGGTTGAGATAACGACACATCTGACCCGAACGGGTTAAACCAAATTTGTCATAAGCATTCATTATATCAGTTTAGTACTCGATGTTCACAATGTTGATTTATTTGCTCTCAGAGTTTTTGGATCTGTTTTTGAAGTTTTGGTATGTAGCACATTACTGGCTGTCTATACTGCTGATTACCAGTTTGTATGTGGGGTTGGTCATCTCTGGGAAATGGATTAAGGTCATTGCTTTGCTATACTGTGTGACCTGGCTTTATGTTATGATAAAATTATTGGTCACGAGCCTGTACTCAGCACTGCCATCATTCCTGTTCTTCGGGAGCTATCTTTTGGAAACTATTAATAATTACACTTCTTACGTCTTCACCTCAGAGGATGAATTTAGTGGGGAGACAGGATGGGACACTTTCTCCCACTTGTTCACCTTCCCCTCCATATCTTCAGAAACTCCTTTTTCTTCTATCCTCTTCATGAAGACGTCCACAATATTCCCTGAGAATTTTGAATATCCTTGGGATGTTCAAACAAGCATGTTCATATTGCTATGTCTCCTGAATGTGGTTCAGGTCTTGTTTAGAGTTAAACAACTATTCAGGAATACTGTCCAGAGATCAACCCCAGCAACAGACACGGTGACTACTCAAACCCCCACGACAGGCACTGCAGCTACTTCAACCCGCATGACAACCACTGTGGTTACTCAAACCCCTGCGACAGGCACCGTGGCTACTTCAACCCCCACAACAACCACTATGGCTACTCAGACCCCGGCAACAGTCACTACAGTTACTCCAACCCCTGCAACAGGCACTGCAGCTACTCAAACTCCGCCAACAGTCACTGCAGTTACTCCAATCAGTGCGACAAGCACTGCAACCACTCAAACCCCCGCAACAGTCACTACAAGTACTCCAACCCCCGCGACAGGCACTGCAGCTACCCAAACCCTCGCGACGGGTACTACAGCTGAACCAGAGGACCAACCGTCGCTGGTATCCATCGCCCCTGTACAGAAGAAGAAATCTTTGAAGCGGAAGTCAGGTCGTGTAGAAAAGGATGATGGAAAAGCAGGGCCATCACGAGGAGGGGAGGAGGAAGAGGAAGAACTCATAAATGAGACGGAAACCACCCGATCCTTATCTCTGAATGAGTTGCGAGATATGCGGAAAGATTTCAGCCGTCATCCAGGCGAGCATATTGTTACCTGGCTGCTCCGATGCTGGGATAATGGGGCCAGTAGCCTGGAATTAGAGGGGAAGGAGGCCAAACAGCTGGGATCCCTTGCTAGGGAAGCGGGTATTGACAAAGCAATTGGAAAAGGGACACAGGTCCTCAGCCTCTGGAGGCGACTGCTGTCAGGCATGAAGGAAAGGTATCCCTTCGAGGAAGGTGTTATATATCGCCTAGGCAAGTGGACCACTGTGGAGAGAGGTATCCAGTACCTGAGAGAACTAGGTGTGCTGGAGGTGGTTTATAGTGACCTGGACGATGTCCGAACACCCAAAGATCCAGATGACGTCCAGTGCACGCGACCCATGTGGCGGAAGTTGGTACGGAGCGCACAAGCATCGTATGCCAGTTCATTGGCAGTACTGTCCTGGGCAGAGGTAGAAGCACCAACGGTGGATGTCTTAGTTAGCAGACTTCGGGATTTTGAAGAAACTATCTCCTCCTCCCTTGTCTCGGCTGTGGAGAAGCTGTCCCGGAAGGTCCAGCAACTCGAAGAGGGTATTTCCTATTCTCCACCTGTATGGACCAGTATCTCAGCCATTAGAAGTCAGCATTTTTCTCCTCAAGAGAGAGGATATCGAAAGTACACACCATGGGGCACCCTGTGGTTTTACCTGTGTGACCATGGAGAGGACATGAGGCAGTGGGATGGAAAACCTACCTTCATCCTAGAGACACGTGTACGTGAGTTGCAAGGAAAAACGATCACACAAGGGGGTTCTCCCAGGAGAAATGCTGCTCCAGTTGTCAGGAAAAACCTGTCTCACGACGGTCCAGTTTCCAGTGAACAGTCCCCCAGACAGAGTAGAAGGGCTGATCTTACTTTGGATTGTAATTGCGATGAAGAAATTCTTAACTCACGTTTGCAAGAAGTGAGAGATGGATACTATGACCAGAACTAGAGGGGCCCTGCCTCCAGCCAGGTGGAGGAAAGGGACAACCGGGTTTACTGGACTGTGTGGATTCGATGGCCTGGCACATCAGACCCACAGGAGTATAAGGCTCTCGTAGACACTGATGCACAGTGTACCCTGATGCCATCAGGCTATAAAGGGGCAGAACCCATCTGTATTTCTGGAGTGACAGGGGGATCCCAAGAGTTAACTGTATTGGAGGCCGAAGTGAGCCTAAGCGGGAATGAGTGGCAGAAGCACCCCATTGTGACTGGCCCAGAGGCTCCGTGCATCCTTGGCATAGACTACCTCAGGAGAGGGTATTTCAAGGACCCAAAAGGGTACCGGTGGGCTTTTGGTATAGCTGCCCTGGAGACAGAGGAAATTAAACAGCTGTCCACCTTGCCCAGTCTCTCGAAGGACCCTTCTGTTGTGGGGTTGCTAAGCGTTGAAGAACAGCAGGTACCAATCGCTACCACAACAGTGCACCAGCAGCGATATCGCACCAACCGAGACTCTCTGATCCCCATCCATGAGCTGATTCGTCGACTGGAGAGCCAAGGAGTGATCAGCAAGACTCGCTCACCCTTTAATAGTCCCATATGGCCAGTGCGAAAGTCCAGTGGAGAGTGGAGACTAACAGTAGACTACCATGGCCTGAACGAAGTCACACCGCCATTGAGTGCTGCCGTGCTGGACATGCTAGAACTTCAATATGAACTGGAGTCAAAGGCAACCATGTGGTACGCCACCATTGATATCGTTAATGCCTTCTTCTCAATCCCTTTGGCGGCAGAGTGCAGGCCACAGTTTGCTTTCCCTTGGAGGCGCGTCCAGTACACCTGGAACCGACTGCCCCAGGGGTGGAAACACAGCCCTACCATTTGCCATGGACTGATCCACACCGCACTGGAACAGGGTGAGGCTCCGGAACACCTGCAGTACATTGATGACATCATCGTGTGGGGCAACACAGCAGAAGAAGTTTTTGAGAAAGGGAAGAAAATAATTCAAATCCTTCTGAAAGCCGGTTTTGCCATAAAACAAAGTAAGGTCAAGGGACCTGCACAGGAGATCCAGGTTTTACGAATAAAATGGCAAGATGGACGTCGTCAGATCCCAACGGATGTGATCAACAAAATAACAGCCATGTCCCCACCAACTAGCAAAAAGGAAACACAAGCTTTCTTAGGCATTGTGGGTTTTTGGAGAATGCATATTCCAAATTACAGTCAGATCGTAAGCCCTCTCTATCAAGTGACCAGGAAGAAGAACAACTTCAAATGGGGCCCTGAGCAGCGACAAGCATTTGAACAAATTAAACAGGAGATAGTTCAGGCAGTAGCCCTTGGGCCAGTCTGGGCAGGACAAGATGTGAAGAATGTGCTCTACACCACAGCCGGGGAGAATGGTCCTACCTGGGGCCTCTGGCAGAAAGCACCAGGGGAGACTCAAGGTCGACCCTTAGGGTTCTGGAGTCAGGGATACAGAGGACCCGAGGCCCGCTACACTCCAACTGAGAAGGAGATATTGGCAGCATATGAAGGGGTTCGAGCTGCTTTGGAAGTGGTTGGTACCGAAGCACAGCTCCTCCTGGCACCCCGACTGCCGGTGCTGGGCTGGATGTTCAAAGGGAGCATCCCCTCTACACATCATGCAACCGATGCTACGTGGAGTAAGTGGGTCGCACTGATCACACAACGGGCCCAAATAGGAAACCCCAGTCACCCAGGAATCTTGGAGGTGATCACGAACTGGCCAGAAGGCAAAGATTTCGGAATACCCCCAGAGGAGGAGGAGACACATGCTGAAGAAACCCCACTGTATAATAAACTACCAGAAAATGAGAAGCAATATGTCGTGTTCACTGATGGGTCTGTCGCCTTGTGGGAAAACGTCGGAGGTGGAAAGCTGCTGTATGGAGTCCTATACGCCAAGTTGCAGAAACTGCTGAAGGAGAAGGTGAATCGAGTCAGTTTGCAGAGGTGAAAGCCATCCAGCTGGCCTTGGACATTGCCGAACGAGAAAAATGGCCAGTACTTTATCTCTATACTGACTCATGGATGGTGGCAAATGCCCTGTGGGGGTGGTTGCAGCAGTGGAAGCAGAACAACTGGCAGCGCAGAGGTAAACCCATCTGGGCTGCCGTGATGTGGCAAGATATTGCTGCCCGGGTAGAGAACCTGACTGTAAAAGTACGTCACGTAGATGCTCACGTATCCAAGAGTCGGGCCACTGAGGAACATCAAAATAACCAGCAGGTGGACCAGGCTGCTAAGATTGAAGTGGCCCAGGTGGATTTGGACTGGCAACATAAAGGTGAATTATTTATAGCTCGGTGGGCCCATGACGCGTCAGGCCATCAAGGAAGAGATGCAACATATAGATGGGCTCGTGATCGAGGGGTGGACTTAACCATGGACGCTATTGCACAGGTTATCCACGAATGTGAAATGTGCGCTGCAATCAAGCAAGCCAAGCGAGTAAAGCCTCTTTGGTATGGGGGACGATGGTTGAAATATAAATATGGGGAGGCCTGGCAGATTGATTATATCACACTCCCACAAACCCGACAGGGCAAACGCTATGTGCTCACCATGGTGGAAGCAACCACCGGATGGCTGGAAACATATCCTGTGCCCCATGCCACTGCCCGGAACACCATCCTGGGCCTTGAAAAGCAAGTCCTGTGGCGACATGGCACCCCAGAAAGAATTGAGTCAGACAACGGGACTCACTTCCGAAACACCCTCATAGACACCTGGGCCAAAGAGCATGGCATTGAGTGGGTCTATCACATCCCCTACCATGCACCAGCCTCTGGGAAAATCGAACGATACAATGGACTGCTAAAGACTACGCTGAGAGCAATGGCTGGTGGGACATTCAAGTATTGGGACACACATTTAGCAAAAGCCACCTGGTTAGACAATACCAGGGGATCTGCCAATCGAGCTGGCCCTGCCCAATCGAGACTCTTACGTACTGTAGATGGAGATAAAGAACCTGTCGTGCACATAAGAAATGTGCTGGGGAAGACAGTCTGGGTTACTCCTGCCTCTGGCAAGGGAAAACCCATCCGTGGGATTGCTTTTGCTCAAGGACCTGGGTACACTTGGTGGGTAATGCGAAAGGATGGGGAGGTCCGGTGTGTACCTCAAGGGGATTTGATTTTGGGTGAAAATAGCCAATGAACTGAATTTTGATGTCAACTGTTACATGATATTTTATATCATTATTTCTATGATATAGCAGTGGTATAGCAGTGAAAATCACCCAGATTAATGAAGAATGAACTAACTCCAATGAAACCGAGCAAAGTGCAACGATGATAGAACTGAAGGAGCGCAGCAGTACCGAAATGAGAACTGGCTTCAGGATGCAACAGCCCAACACCACACACCATCTCCTCGGCCCTGAAAGACTGTTATAACAGATGGAGCCCAAAGTCATGGACTAAATGAACTCAGTGGACATTTTAGAGGGATAGTCCATAGACCAAGGGAATGATATCTGTGCGTGCATATATATATATGTGTGTATATATAATGAAAGATAGTGGTGGTTAATTGAAATGTATTAAAAAAAGATATGAGACCTAAGCACGACGTAAATGGTATGGAATAAGGGGTGGATACTGTCCTGGTTTCGGCTGGGATAGAGTTAAATTTCTTCCTAGTGCTGTGTTTTGGATTTAGTATGAGGAGAATGTTGATAACACACTGATGTTTTCAGTTGTTGCTAAGTGCCCTCCTGGTCCAAGGACAGCTCCCGTGCCTACTGACTGAGCTAGGTACACAAGGTGGGAGGGAACATAATCAGGACAGCCAGCCCAGCTGGCTAATGGGGTATTCCATACCATGTGACGTCATGCTCAGTATATGAATGATAGGCGTGATCCAGGAAGTACCGATCGCTACTTGGTTATCGGTCAGCGCGGGTGGTGAGCAATTGCATTGTGCATCACTCATTTTGTATATTTTATCATTATCATTATTATTTTCCCTTTTCTGTTCTATTAAACTGTCTTTATCTCAACCCACGAGTTTTTCTCACTCTTACCCTTCCGATTCTCTCCCCGTCCTGCTGAGGGGCGGGGGGGGGAGTGAGCGGCTGCGTGGTATTTGGCTGCCTGCCAGGTTAAACCACGACAATGCTTCACAGATGACTGTCAGCGGATGGGCATGGTAATGGTCTCTTCTCTTCCCACGGCATTTTTACCCAACCTTTACTTTCTCACATTAGCTAGCTGCTTTATTTGTGAAATAAAATTAATGGCCCAGGTGCATTCTATTTCAAGTCTTACCCAGACAGCTGGTTTTGGCAGCACTTCATCTGAATCAGAGATTCTGTTAACCAGTTTTCAGCTTCCAGTCCTCACCAGGAGGAGCTGAGCCACTGTTGTCTTGTTATATATCTACGTTGCTCCCATATGCATTGGCAGCTAGAGACCCCAGTCAGGTGAAAAGGCAGTTCTTCATCTCCAAGAGAATACAGCTGTGGATTCAGAAAAAAGGCACAAGGGATAGATGAAACAAATCTGGAAAGGACAAAGACAAGGCAAGGTGACAGGAGAACTCATCATTTCTTCCATTTTCCAAGCAGCTCCAAGAGCCGGCTGTGACCTCTTTGCAGCACTCATCACACTGCAAGCAGCGTGCACCACTTGTGTTTAAAATGTTATTCAGATGAGAAAGGGTGTTGTATTCTTGTCCTAACTTTCCCACCCAATCTACCTTTTGCAGCAGACATCTATGCTTTCATGAAATTGCTTTCCTTTTTCCTCTCTTACTAGTCATAATTGTACATAAATCTTTATCACAGAAGTCTGCTACTCTAGTGAGACCACTTAGTGTAATTTTAAGAGCTTAGAAGCACATTACATTGTTAGTCAAAAGGGCAGCAGAAAAAAGGTTTGAGATTTCTAACTTAATTTCAGCTATTCTGTGCTTGTGTTGTGCGATAACGTTAAAAGTAAAGTGTGGGCAGACACTGATTTTATAGTGCATGAACCTCTTCAGGCCCACTTCCCAAGAATATAGCAATAATTCACTTACTCTGTGAGCTACCCTGCAGAGAATGACGTTATGTTCCAAACCTGTGGAAGAAAACCAAAACATAATTAATAAAGAAATATGTTTTCTTCTGTGTGTCTGTCAAGGCTTGAAGGCCAATTGATTTTTCAGAGAAGTCAAAAGTAAAATGTATCTCTTCAGTGTTTTGAAATCCAGGTCCACTGATATTTTTTCTTTGTAACTGTGGGCAGACAGGCTGCTTTCAGGGTTTCCAGGACATTTTTCTCCTGTTGCAAGTCAGGTTGCTTCATTATTTCTAATGGGGAAAAAAATATTTCTGGGGGAGTTGGGCAACTGGAGAAAGATCAGATGGCAGCATTTCTCTAAGTAAGTACAACATAAAAACCACGCTAACCATTCACATTTACAGAAGGCTGGATTTTTAGATTAACATGCACGTTCGGAGAGGAACACAGTGATCTTCTAGTAGGAGGGTAGTGCAGTTCCTTAAAAGGTGATGCAGATGAAGTGGAGACAAAAACTTCATACCAAAGCTTCTCCTCTTCAGATTTAATTTGGATTCCACATGGTACCTGAGTCTTTCCTTTTTGTAATACACTCTAATGCTTGGGCCAAAGCCATGGTGTCTGGGTCTCTGCTAGGATAAAGCTAATGCAGATTTTCAAGCTAGAATTCCTTGTATAGGCAGTTTTCCATCTGCCTTTGCAGACTGCTGCCGTTTTAGATCAGACTGTCAGAAGGGACTGTGTGTGAATTTTAATTGTAGCTAAACCAGAAAATCACCTGCTTGCGCTTTCAGTTGTCATGTACATTGGACGAGTGCACTCCAGATTTCAGTGTCTTCTGAAAGGGTGTGAATTCAAGGTTATACTTTGGATTATCCATTTTTTATTTAAATCTTTTCCTCTTTTCCAGCTAGGTTGCATGCCAGGGCCCATAAACCTCTTAATATTCTAGCTTTACCACACAGCTTTTACAAACAAGGTCATACAGAACAGAGGAAAAACATATAATTAATAATTATCAAGACCTGCTGCTGTGTGGGCTGCAAGTCCCTGCTCAGAAATTAGAACCAAATTATTTCAGGCTTTAAAAAAAGGTAGTTAAAATATCCAACATGCTTAAACTAACTCCTCTGAGAGAGAAGACCAGCTCCATTTGCCCCCTGCATGTATTTTGCTCCATGCTAACACATACCACACACCTTAAATCACAGCAGCCAGGTTCCTTCCCATTGCGCTTGCCTTGCTCCCCACACTCCCTGAAACATCTTTCCAGTTCCCCATGCCTTGTTTCTTTCACCTCCCCTGTGTTAACGCCAGCTGATCTGGAACAAAAACATAGATTGTTAGGCAAAGCAAGTCAAAAAAGGGAAAAGGTTTCAGGCAAATAACTGCAAAAATAAGTAGTGCAACCCTAGTCCCCTAGTTAACTAGCTAATCCTAGCTCTCCAGGTTTGTTTCTGTCACCAATAGAATGGGGGGAACTACCAAGGGATGTAAATCCTTATCTGGGATATTTCTGAACAACTTGGTTTAAACAGTAAATGTATGGTGGCATTCATCGTCAGAGTCTGAAAGTCAGCCAGTGAATTTTTAAGGATGCATAGATTTTATAACTAGGAGGCACCTGTAGGTTAGCTAATCTAACCTTGGGCAGAATCCTGGATATTGAATTTGTCCCATGTTCCCCTGGGAAATCCAGTAGTTTATTATTCTGTAAGGAATTATTTTCTAGGCAAAAGTGTTTATATAACAATTTAAGACTTGTTAATTTACCAGTGACTTCCAGAAAGATATTTACTTTAGGTGTCGAAACTTGAAAAATTGAGTATACATCCCCACAAGGGACATTTGGAAGGGGTAGACCAACACACTCCTAGACAAGTGCTCCCTGGGACGGTCTGTCCTCTTCATGGAAAGGAGCCCCTGTGTCTCGGATTTTGTATATTCCCTCATCAAACATCGTGCTTGTCCTTTGCCCAGAGACAAGGTCTGTGGTTAGTCAAATAGTACTTCAAAGGCATCTATTTTCTCCTAGTAAAATAATAAATTAGTGACTCTTAAATTGTGATATAAACACTTTCACCTAGAAAATAATTACTTATGTTCTTCCGACAAATAATAAAAGGGAATCAGATTAAGAGCATTTATTCTGTAAATAAAAAGTAAGATTGTATCCAAACATCTGTCACCAAACTAAATGTTTCTGCAACCCAAATCCATTTGTTAATTGTCTCCTCTCTGACTGGAATGCAGCTGTTTAAGTAATTTCTGAAGCAGCATCTCTGTCATTGACAGACATCTGTGCAGGATCAGTGATGTGCAGAAAATATTCTATTTATAGAGAGGCAATCATCCCTTTCTATTCTTCCCTCCTCCCACCCACAGCTCTTTGCAGTAATACCGAGGGAGTCCCAGTACTGGTATTAATTTCTTTTCAGCTGAAATGCACCCATAAACTTTAGTCAAGAACAAGTGAGTAAAGGAAAGTGAAGATCTTTTTTTTATGCTGAGAAATATTTTTAGATGCCAACCATGGAGATTTCCTAATGTTAGAAAAGGGCAGGATTTGTTGAAATAGAAAGAACAGAAAAATAGCATTTAACAAGTAGTATAGCATCTATTATTTATCATAGCAGTTTGTGGGTAAAGGCCCAGAGTAAAACATGTGACTCTGAAGATGAAGCAAAAAGAGGTGACAGTTATTATCAAAACTTTTTGTATATTCTTTGTGAAAATATTTTATTGAAATATAGCCTTTACCTAAAACAATCTTGCTGAAAAAATGCTATAGTTCTTTCCAAATGCTCAGGCTTTTAGAAGAAAAAAAAAAAATCTGTATGTTTCATAGATGAAAAGCTGAAAAGCATTTTGTGAAGAGACCCGTTCTACTTAATTATCTATGGCTTTCTATGGAGCAAGCATGCTCCCATTCCACCGCAAACACACTGCATCATAATCTTATCACACAGCAGTTCTCGTGTTCCAGCCCCAGAATAGCTGGATTTGATTGAGTACGCCTTAGGAAAAGGAATAGGAAGGCTCCTGAGAAACTTTGTAAAGAAATGTATACTAATTATAGTATTATTTAAGAGTGAAACATTTCAAAGTGTACTTTACTTTACAGTTTGAGGGACTATTCAAATATTAAAGATCATATATTATTCACTTATGAAGAAAATGAGTTATTACTCTAAAATGGAACATACACAGCAGGGCAGACAACTCTGCCATGACATACTTCTTTATCACCTGCTCTCACCCACAGAAGAATAAGTTGTGAATTTGGAGGCATTCTAGCTAGTAATTGTTCTGTTTCCAAGAAACCTGTGCTCAACAGCAAGTTTTACATAGAGAATGTTTAAGTAAAAAAAACTCCTATGAAATGTCTCTAACACCAAACAAATGACTGCACCGGTCCAATGTGAAGAGAAGTTAATTGGGTTTCTGCTTAACCATTGTCTTCAGAATAGCATTTTTACTCAACTTCATGCATCGCCTGAAATAAGAAAATCATATAGTCTGCCTTTTACCTCTCTGGTCAGAATAGCAGAGGATCTTAGGATGACTTTGTGGAAATCAGGGTAACTTGGTATAGCACAGGGGTTCTCATGGTTATCCTGGGCCTCAGCAAAGGACATTGCACAAAATTAGCCAATCATTTCACGATTCAACTATTTAATTTGTATCTGTGTTATTATGTGCAAATTTTTCATATGCACAGTCTATGCTAACAGCCACAACTTCCATCAGAAATATTTCTAAATAATATGAGAAATTTACAATGATCAAGAGCTATAATTGCTATTTGTAAACACCTATTCGACAAAATATCTTCGTTCAGTTCATATCAAGGTTAGTGTTAGCAGTGTGCGTAATAGAGCCTGCTAATTGAAATAAGTATCCTCTACAATTAGCTGAAGACCTTTCTGCAGCACGGGTGGGGTGATCTGTTGGGTTTTCCTTGCCTAAGAATGATATCACAACATTTAAAAATACTCTCCATGGAGCCAGCTTGCAATTCAAGCTGCACTAAAAGACAGTACCGCAACCGACTATTCTGTAGAGTCCCTTCTTGTTATTCATGTCAAATGTTTTTGTGTCTCATGCAAACAGCCAGGCTTGGTTCTACTACTGCTTCTGATCAGCAAAACGTTTGAACTAGGCTTGCATTGGTAATTCCACCAAGACCTTACATAAACCCACAAAAGAGAGTGATTTATTTTTGCAACCCTGATAAGCCATCCAGCAGACTGATCTTTTTTCCCCCAAGCTAAAATGTACAAGAGCCCAGTGTGACTTCTTGGGTGTAACATAGGCTAAGTACTAAATAGTTTAGGCACAGCTTTGCAAGGTCTAAAGAGAAACCCTGACAAGTGCACTGTTCAAAACTACTAGTGCTCATGGGAGAGACAAATGGAGAGTCTGACCAGACACCTACTAATTTAAAAGCCCCCATGGCAGAGCACATCACAGAGACAGTCCCGAGTCCTAAAGTAGCACTGCCCCAGCAGAAAGAATGCCAGGAAAACATTTAACAGAGAAGAACAGCTTGAGGCTAAACTCTCTGTTTATTTGCTTCCCTACCTCAATATTTTCCTTTTGTTGAAGGCTTTTGCAACCACTGTGTTTGTCAATGCCAGATACAGATAAAATGCAAGGCAGTCAGGATGGAGATTAGTGGAAAACTGGCCGAGGTTGCTCCCCAGATTCAGTCAAGTCCTTGCATCTTGGAACATGACAGCTTAAATTTTTAAAAGCAGTTCTGTAAAACTGAGACTGCATTCACGTCCCCTGCAGCAGCAGGTGACTCTGTCCTCTGCCCTGGCCAGGAAGGCTCATATTTCTGGCAGGGAGCAGAGAGAACGTCATTTAAATGAGCTCCTTGGCTGCCCGTGAAGATCTGCTCCACAGCAGGCTGGGAAAGTGCCACACCACTTCTGAAGACAACCCCA
Source organism: Calonectris borealis (assembly GCF_964195595.1). Classification (NCBI taxonomy): domain Eukaryota; kingdom Metazoa; phylum Chordata; class Aves; order Procellariiformes; family Procellariidae; genus Calonectris; species Calonectris borealis. Next base: position 132,243,070 of record NC_134312.1, read on the forward strand.
CCTGCTCATGAAGAAGCACAAAAAGTCCAACTTAATGCATTGTCCACATGTGTGGCTCTCTCTGGGCTTCATGTCTTTCCTCCTAAATGATGAGGCTACAGGTGTATTTGAATTTGCTGTCTCCCCTTTTTTTAAGTTTTTAGGGTTTTTTTTAAGTTTGTGTCAATTTTACTTTATTTTGCCACAACCCCAAGAAGGAGTTTACTAGCTGACCTTTCTTAGATGTGTTGTTACATGTCTGGAAATAAATTACTAGTGTAATCTGTTGTCTTCTTTTGTTTTCCTGTAGCACTTTGAAATGTGGGGGCTGGAGAGAGATAAGTGATATAGGTTTGTTGGACTGGCACGAATGTAACAGGGTCACAATTTATGACTTAGCTCATTCATGGTAGATTGCATGCTCTTGAGATGCTTGACGATTTATAGCTGATGTAAATTGTGATACTTACTGTGCCATTAGCAAAGCCATTATCTCTGTCGTGAGAACTTAGCATCGGTATATGTCAGCAGAGACAGAAACAATATTGTGAGCTTGCTGATACAAATGAGTTTGTGGAGAAGCATTCTAGGATGCCATTTGACACAGGCCTTTGAGAACTTGAGAACAGCAATTTTATTAATGAAAATCCTCAAGTCAGGTAGCTATGTCCTTTGCAATTATTAGGTATGTAATAACGGCCAGAGTGCATTAACGCCTTCCCTCAAAAAAGAATTTTGCAAGTTGCAACAAATCCGTTTACTTAAAAAACTAGCCTGTAACATGATGCTGGCAGCCATTTTCCAGATAATAATTAAGAATATGTTGAGATATTATTTTTGATCATGAAAATGAGTTCCCAGAATTAACTAATTTTATTCTGCAATTAAAGAAAATGCATTTTGTGGAGAAATGCAGTATTAATTAGAGCCTCCTACCAAAGAAGAGGATCAGCACCATACATTCAGGTCACTGAGCACAGACTGGCTGTCACACTGGATAGCCAAATGTCTGAGCTAAAGCTATAGTAAGCAAGCCACTGTAAAAGGTTGTTCACCTTGCTATTTTTTTCAGGAAGGACTGTTCATACAAGAGCACAGCTGAAAGCACCAACCTGCCCTTGCTTGAAGATATTGGTTAGATCTAGAGCTGAACTTCTTTCAAAGCTCTTGAGCATTTGATATGGCAAATACCAAATTTGGCATTTTGGTCCAGCTCACTCTGGAAACCGTTATCAACCATGAAATGCTGATCTCTCTAACGAAGCATGCTCAGATTACTCACTCGTAATTTTATGTGTACAGCATTCACAAGCATGTAACTAGTCAAGATTCTCCATAAGGCTCTTAATAGCATCACAGTCACTGTGTTTGGCCCCTGCATCAGTTCCTTCCCCTGCCTCTTGCAAGACTGGCTCACCTTGTCAAACAAATCCCAAAGCGCTCTTGCGTCTACCCTTGCAACAAAAATGTTGTCAGCAGCTCCATACCTAAATTGACTAACCAAAATTGTTGCTCTGATGGTGGTCTCTAATCCACCATCTTCTAGTTTCACACAGTGGTCCTGTTATAGGACTAACACTGTCAGAGAACCACAGAGTAACTCGGGTTGGAAGAGACCTCTGGCAGTCTCCAGTCCACTTCCCACACAAAGCAGGACCAGCTAGAGCAGGTTGCCTAGGTTGTCTCCAGTCGAGGTCTGAGTATTTCCTAGGATGGAGACTCCACAACTTGGAGTTTATGCCAATGTTTGACGTCCCTCACAGTAAAGAATTTTTTTCCTACTATTTATTTACAATTTTCCTTATAGCTATTTCTGTCTGTTGCCTCTTATCACTGCACCCCTCTACACCCTCTTATTAGATAGTGTGGACAGCAATAAGATCACCCCTTCACATTGTCTTCTCCAGGCTGAAAAAAACCCAGTTCCCACAGTCTTTCCTTTATGTCATGTGCTCCAGCCCCATGACCATCTTGGTGATTGGAGTTGGACTTGCTCCAGAAAGTCCATATCTTTCTTGTAGTGGGGAGCCCAAAACTGGATGCAGAACTTCCAATGCAGTCTCACAAGTGCCAAACAGAGGGAAATAGTCACTTCCTTGGACCTGCTGGCTATGTTTTTGCTACAACACTGCAGGATATGATTGCCCTTCTTTGCCACAAGGACACACTGCTCACTGATATTCAACTTGTATAACCAAGATCCCTAGCTCCTTTTCTGCAAGGTCGCCTGCTAACCACTCAGTCCCTGGCCAATACTGTTGCAGGTTTTCTCCTTTCCCAGGTGCAGGACTTTGCACTTCCCTTTGTTGAACTTCATGAGGGTCCTATCAATGCATTGCTCCAGTCTAGCAAGATCTCCCTGACACCCAACTTGGTGTCAGCTGTGAACTTTTTGAGAGTGCACACTGTTCCATCATCCAGGTAATTAAAAAAGACATTAAACAGTCCTGTCCCAAATATCAGTCCCTGAAGACCACCGCTAGTGACCACCAACTAGATGCACATTGTACTTTTGATTACAATCCTTTAAGACTGGTAGTCCAGACAATTTTCCATTCACCTTATTGCTTATTGCCCACCTAGCCAAACCATATCTCACCAATTTGGCTATCATCAGGATATTATGGGAAACAACACCAAAGGTTTTGCTGAAGTCAAAATATACAACATCTACTACTTTCTTCTCATTGAGAGTCATGTGTCATCACAGAAAGCAATCGGTTTCATCAGGCACAATATGCCATTGGTAACTCCATGCTGGCTGTTTCCAATCACGTTTTTGACATTCAAAGACCTGGACAGGACCTCCAAGAGGTTTTGCTCCATAAACTTTGTCATGCCTTTCCAAGGCTGCTATAGAGCAGCCACATGGTGGTGTTGGCCTGCTCCCCTGGTGCTTCTAGAGGCATCCCGTCTGGTCCATCTGGCTTGTACGTGTCCAGCTTGCTTGAGTGCTCCCTTACTCTATCTTCCTCTCCTCTGTGTATTGCTGCAGACCCCCAGACTCTGCAACCAGGTTCAAAGGCATGATAGGTCTGAAGGCAGTCTTCAGTAGCAAAAAAGGCAAAAAGGCACCTACTACCTCGGCCTTTTCCATGTCCTTTGTCCCTCGACCTCTAGCTGTACTTAGTAGCAGGCTCACAGTTTCTTTAGTTTTCCTTTTTCCTTGTTATAGAAGCCCTTCTTGTTGTCCTTCACATCCCTTGCTAATTTAAACTCCAGCTGGTATCTCTATGTTTTCTTGTATTGCAGTAAATTAGTTCAATTCATCCCATTGGTAGGAAGAAAAACTCTAAGGAAGAACTCACTGGAGCCATTTACACAAGGGAACTAGCCAAATGCATCTAAGTCTTTCAAGACTTGGAAGCAGCATCCAGATGGAAAGGGATAATTTCCAGATGTCAACCCTCCATGGAAGATTTCAAATCCTCAAAGAAAACAGCTCATAGAAAATTCATCGTATAAGAGACATCAGAGAGAGAGAAAATTCGTTGTTCTGTTTTGTTACTGTGCATCTCAAATCCTTTCCAAACTCTGACTCTTACTCTATATTTTTTATTTTACAATGTACATTAATTACCGATTGTATTTTAATGTTCTGCCAGCACATTACATCTATTTTCACTTGGAAAACTTTTGGTTTTTTTTCCCACGGGGCTTTAAGATAAGCACTTTATTAATTAAGCTGCCCGGAACTGGATTCAGATGATTGGGAGTGCTACGACTTCTGTGAAGTGTGAGACATCATTGTTTGGAAAGATGAAAGACAGCTCTGGAAAAAAAAATCCATGGCTGAGCACACACTCAGGGGACAAAGCACTGTGTCCTTCAAATCCTGGCTCCCTAAGGCCTTCCCAGGAGAATCTTGGAGGAAACAAAATTTTGGAAAACAATAAAGGTTATATTCCCATTTGTCTTCACAATAAAAGATTACAATGCTTCCAACATATAAATATAAAAAACCTAGGAGAACATAAAATGTGTTCTTGATCTTTCCTTCAAAGATTCTTGTTTGCTGCCAGACATTAATCTTCATATTTCATGTGAACTATGCTGTAACTCATAAAGGGTTCAACACGTTCACTGTCTTTGCTACCAGAAATTTGTGACATTTTCTCATGAAATACATCAGGTGTGAAAATGACAGGAAGAGAAAACAGCGACTATCAAAGGAGGTGCTGCCTGGACCCCTGTCTTTTTTTCAAGTGACTTTCCAGCCTGAGGTTGTCACTGTAAAGCTAAGAGAAGAATTGATATCAGCTAACTTGCCAAAATTATCTCCTCTTGCCTTTGATGGCAAATGTTTTATCTCTTTTTCTTTTTAACTTTTTGCAGTGATGCATAGGGGAAGAGTTCCAATTTCACTTCATTTTCCACTGAAACAAAGCACACACCTAGTCACACATTTACATCTGCTACTTGCTGTATTAATGCCCAGAGCCAGCCCAGCTCCTCCTTTAGCCCCTGCCGTCAGGCACACTGCTCTTTCCGTGGTAGGGACCTGAGGCAGCATGTCTCCAATGGTATTCCAACTTAAAATGGCAAAATAGTACATTGCTTTGAAGCTGTCCATTTGTACATCACCTCTTGCACTGTTGCCCATTGCCCTTACGAAATACTATTCTGGGATGATATGACTATTACAGTCTTGATTTCCTACACCTCGCATGTTTTTTTAACTCTTGCAGCCTCTTGAGAATCACCTTTCTGTTTCTCATTTCATGTGGTACTTTGGCTGATGCCCTCCTGGATAACGACTGTCTAACCGCTTCAGCCAAGACCGAGCTTTGCCTGGCAAGTGAACAGGCGTTCATCAGGGGTTCATTTTAGACCTTCCTGTATTCTTGCTGCATATTTTGACTCAAATCCCACCCAGGATCTGCTTTCTTAACCCTCTCTCCTTTTTTCCAGCTTGCAAGAACAGCTTTTAAACACTTGTTTTTAAATATACATGGGCTCTGTCATAGATTCCATCTCTGTTGTACCACACTTAAAATCGTATTGCTTGTGTGTCATCTTGACATGGAGAGCCGGGCTTTTCCAGTTCCCGCACTACATAATTATAGTTAGTTAATTCCTGCCAGAATTATCTGAAAATTATTTTTAAAATCGCATATATCAAACCAAACTCTTTTCAGGACTAAATGTTCCTTCTACATAATAGTATTTGTTGGTGATATCTACCCTCTGCACAAGCAGAAGCAAGCAAGTCCTGGGCACTCTTCAGTGTGCCCTCTGAACTCCTGGGAAATTCCACTTTGATGAGGAGACATTCAGTGTTTCTGTTCTTTCATTTGGGGCCTATCCCACTGTACTCTTGACACCAAGGATATTTCACTCAATCACCCCAAGAGAAGGACCTGGACAGAGACCTGTCACCTTCAATTCCACCTGATCTGTCTTTGTATCCTGAGCTGTTGCCTGATATAACACCGGTCCAACAAACTGATCTGGAAATGCCTTAAAATGAAAGCTTTCCACAGCAGGCATCAAACCCAGATCAGCCATTTCATAAGCCCGTACCTTCATGTGTGAAATCATCTCTCTCCAGCTAAGAGATCCCTCATGCCGTCCCCCTGTCCTGCCAGCTGGTTAGCAGTTAGGTGCTTTGGTGCTGCCCTGTCTGCTGCCAGTGACCCGCTGTGGTACGGGGCTTGGCAGAAGAGGAAGAGTATGCCTGTGGCCTCCACGCTGATGTAGGTCTGCCCCTAGCCAAGGGAAGCATTCCTCATTGGGCCTCCCCGTGCTTTTGGCAACGTAAACATTTGAATAACATTGCAAACACCAGTCCACTAAAAGTTGGCCTCTGAAAAGTTTTGACGCTGGAGGAGGGCTAAAAAAAAGGACCTAATTTTCTAAAAACACCTGGCTCCAAGTCATTTTGGCAGAAATTTTATTCTCTGTAGAAAAAAGAAAATCTAATTTTTCAGAGGCATGGAATTTCATAAACAAAATGATTCCCCAAAGGATAAGAAAAGGCACCATGGGAATTATTCTTTGGTTCATTGATTCTCGTCAATAAGGGACCATTATGAATATCGAGTCTGAGCATCTGAATAAGGCAGGCCACAGAATTTTCCACATTAATTCCTCCATTAAAGCCATACTTTGTAGTTGAACAAAGGAACAGGTTTTAGACTGGCATCCAATTTGACCCATTAGGAAATGCCACTTCTTTCTCCAATTCCCCCTAGTAATTTTTTTTTTAATAGATGATACACTTAAAATAATTTTAAATCTTTTAAAATGAATGTTCAACTTCCCATCAGAGCTGGACCATTTACACCTCCCAGAAGAGACCATTTGCTGTGAAGAGCACAAGTGCTCAGACTTGGGAAGCAGATAAGAGAGAGATGAGTCCTGCTGAGAACAAACCCGCTCACTTCCAGCTGAACACAGGGTAACCTCAGGAGAGCAGGAAATAAATTAGGGAACCATTATTATTGGCAGATGATGCTAAACTTTGAACTAGAGTTCTCCATCTAACACAGAGCAGAGCAAAAATGGTATGTACAGGGACAGCTCTGGATTCAGACAGAAGGCACCAATTTCTCTATGTTTATGGTCAATACTCTTACACCTATAAAAGCAGGCAGAGACCAAGGCTGGACCTGGGCAGCCCAAGGCAGCACATGAAGTCCCACATCTCTCAAGTTTTCTGTGATCCTTTGCTCGCAGAGGTGTGCCTGAAGGCTGTTTACTCCTCTGGTGCACCATGGGGAGGTCACCCGTGATGAAAGGTCCTGCTTGCGGGTGCTCTGCGGGAGGTGCTGTGTGAGCCGGCAGTGCTGGTGGGGTAATGCATGATGCAGGGCCGGAGGATAGGAGAGGAGCAAAACCTCAGACCTCCAGGTGGCATACGCAGAAGGTGGCTGCTGAGGCAGGGAAAATGCTGTTGGTGCTTTGCTTTCGAGCCCTAATATGCATGCCGACAGAGGGAGGTGTGGGTAGAAGCGGGATGTTGGACAAATCCATCTAAAAGCCTTTTAGTGACAAGTGGCAAATTCCGACCCCACACACATGCACACAGTTTTCTTTTCTAAGGAATGGTGTAAGGCCACCCCCAGGTTTAACCAGCCACCGGTTGCTCCCGATGAAACGGAGAGGTGGCCTTTCGCAGCAGTGCAGGAACACGCTCCTTCTTTTCGCTGTGCCTGTATAGCCCAGCTCAAAAGATGACACTGGAGAGTTGCTTTGCAGCAGTGACAGTAAGTACACAAGGAGCAAGACAAGGACATCAGACCCTGAAATTTAGGGGAAGACTGCAGCAGAGCTGCTAATCCCACTTGAAAGGATGGGCTCATGTCCAATTACAGGTTTTTTCCAATCCATTGGGAAAGCCATTACACTGATGGCAATCGGATTGGTGCAGCCATGGCAATCTTGAAAGCATTTAGGATATCTTTGATTAAATGATATAGTGGGCAAAGACTGAAATTGCTTCTCTAGCAAAAACCCAGCATGGATAGTTTTTTAATTAAAATGAGCTAATATGGCACTTTTATTTGTAAAATCACATGAAAGAGAAAATAAAACTGAGGGATACAAGAGAGGGAAAACACCCCCTTGTTCTCTCTTCTGGCTGATTATCACCACACTGTTTTAAAAATCCCTTTGCTTCCCTGTGTAATCAGGTTGATTAAAATCCTCTAAAGAAATAAAACAGCTGCACAGACTTCCAAAATCACACTCTTCTCTACTGCGTGTGCATTGTATTCTTTTCAACAGCTTTGTTTTCAAATTGTTCTTTTCCCTTCATTGCCTCTGAAAGCCTATTACTGGATTTATTAAAACAAAGCCGAACAATCATGCTGAATACAGACACAGTGACTGCCTCAACACATGTTGTTCTTGCAAGGAGTACTGTGCTAGCAGGTCTGAACTGCCGCTGTTGCTGAACTGACTGCAGAACAAAGGAAAACCCAGCTGAAATAATGCAAGTGTTCACTAAAGGAAGGCTCCATATTTTGCCCTTCTATCACATGCTGAAGAGCTAAAATAATAATTATTAAGCTGAAGTCAGACAATGACATTTTACTTCAACCCAGGCTAGGAGGAGAAATGTTCCTGTATTGTCTCTAAAATGACCTGACACCTTTCCACTGTCTCAGGCTGGGACCAGGTAGTGCTGCTACGTGCCGCTGCTGCAAGCTGTGCCTTCCAGCGGATTAGCCCGGCTGGGGTGGCTTGGGAAGGGGCCACGCTGCTTCCATCCCACTCCTGCTTGGCCTCGTTTTGCCTAGCTGCAGGAGGGAGAGGGGGTGAGGAGAAGCTGGTGGGCAGGCTGGAGGCAGAGCACACTGCACACGCGCACTGCACATGCACGCTGCTCACTGCATGTACGCACACTGCACGTACGCACACTGCACACGCGCACTGCACATGCAAGCTGCACACATGCACGTTACATATATGCACGCTGCACACCCCCTCCCTGTTGGCAGGGCCCGGCTCCAGCGGGGCAGCTGCCACTGCTGCAGGGGAGCTGACGGTGACATCAGGCCAGCAGGGGGAACGCATGAACCCTGGCAGTGGTTAGGTGGCACACCTGTGCTCGCACCGGTCCTTGCACCGGTGCTCGTGTGAACCAAGGTGTGCCCAGCTGCTAAGACAGATCTCTCTGGGCCAAGCCCCTTCCTCTTCCCCATTTCATTTGTTTTTTCACAGGCAGGTTTCCCTAAGGAAGCAGGAGATTTAACCAGACGGGGTGAACCTGACTCTGTGAGGAGGTGCATTGCGCCCGCTGCTGAAGTGGGAACTGGTGCTGGAGCCGCTGGTGACTCCTGTCCAGGCAGCACGGGGTGCCCTGTTTCTTACCGAAGGTTTTGTTCCTCGCTCAGCCCGTCCAGCCTTTTGCATCATCTCAAAACAAAGGGAAAGACGCACCTGCGGGCGCAGGCGGTTCTGCAGACGCCCATGGCTGTAACACTGCTGGACCACGCACAAGCAAGATGCGGGTGCTTTTATTACAGGCCTCAGTCAGTATGATGGCTCAAGGTTCCCCACCTTTTTGATTTTCACAAGAAATTTACTTTAATTTCTTTGTCGGGACAAGAGATGTCTTTGTTTTGCTAGGCGGTATCATTTAAATGTCTTGGATGTAGTGCAGGGTGCATGGGGACGCACTCCCTGCTTCTTGCTGAGCAGCTTTTCCTGCCTGCGGTGGACCATGCACCTCCTCCCCAGCCACCCTGCACCCGGCTGGCATGTCCCTGCCACCGGCACCGCCAGGTTTCCCTGTCACTCCAGTAACACAAAACTTTTCTGTCTCATCATGGAGACAAAACGCCTCAGTGGCATAAATAAGCCTACAGTTAGTTCAATAGGACATACTGTGTTTCCTTTAATGGTTAATAGAGCCTTATCTGCTAAAGTCAAGTTGAAAAAACTACTTTGCAATTCTGAAACAGTGATAAAGTAACTCTTAAAATGTTTAAAAAGATGAAAATGCAATACCTGCTGGATAAGAGTAAATAGAATCAGTCCTATGCAAATGACTGAGGACAAGGCAGCTTTTGAAAATCCTAGATTTTTTCTTCTGGCTAGAAGAAAACGTGTGTCCCAAATAGTTTTAAATCATTAAAGTCTACGTGCAGTTATCCAGATGAAGTAAAATGCTGGCCCCACAGATGTTAATCACCCAATGAAGTCAGTGAGGCCAGAGTTTTACCCTGAGACTCTTTTTTTAAAAATAATTCATATTTCTGACATTTTTATATACACTTACACAGCACAGACTTACAAACTTCCTGTGCTGTGCCTATATATATATTATCTTTTATAGCAGTACTTGTGCTAATGCTTTGTAAAATCTTTTAATGATTTACAACACTAAAGAAAAGAGTTTCTAATTTCTCTTTATTGTCCTATTCAGAGGTCACTCCTTACGTTGCTCTCCTCTCTCCAGTGCAAACCACTGATACCCATTCTAGCAGAATGACATGAAAGCATATGCGTTAAGTGTCTGATTAAGAGCAGCCCTATTCCACAAAACATGCGGGTGTTTTTAAGATGCAGTGGTGCCGCATGGTTTTGCAGCACGGACCTATCACGGCACCATTTTTTTCCTTTAAAATGCCATGATGTGGAGATTGGTTGATTCATATGACTGTTCTGTGTGCTTGGGGGAAAAGAATCAAAAAGATGCATAAAACTAGAAGTCAGTAGCAGAATTGCAGATACAGGCTTCTTGGGGGCTCTGGACACCCTGGAAAAGGCAGATAGCCCCTCCAGCCCCCTGGGCGATGGGGTGAGCTCTGAGCAGGCATGGTGCTGGGACCCCCACAAAGGACTGAGCTGTACCACCCACACACTCCTCAGTGAGTTGCAAAGGCAGACGGGTCTCCTGCACTCAGGTTTTTCTCCCAGAAGAAATGATCTGGCAAGTTTGTGAACCATTCCCCTGGCCCAGTTTGGCAACTGCATCTTCTACAAGAGCATTTTTTTTAATTGCATATCATGGCATATACTCATATATTAATTTTTCCCTAATTGTTGTATTTGAGAAGATAATTTATTTTCCTGGTTTTACCCAAATACTTTCCTAGTGTTGAACTAAGAGGATGTGACATCATATTTTTTCAGATTCCTGTACTGAAATCTCTGCTACTCACATTTCAGAAGCAGAGCATGTATTGCCCATGTAAAACAACCAGCACTGTCATTGCTCAAAGCAGCACTGGTATGTTAAATAAACTTTGTGGTAGAAAAAGCTTTAAAATCCCTTTTGAAGCCTTTCCCCAAACTTTGTTAAACAGGTCACTTCTTCACCAGTTCAAACAGTAAATATAGCTGTGATAAAATTTTTAGAGACATTTTTAAAAATCTGCATCTAAGTTCACACCCAAAGTTAATGTATGCATCTGTCTATGTGTCTATCCTCGTATGTAAAGCTCTTTCAGCTGTGGTACTTATGGAGGATTAAAATTATATCATTATATCTCTTTCTTTGATCACAAATTAGTGTAACACATTATCTGGATTCTCAGTAACTTCTAACTTTGATGTTATATTTAATAAAACATAATGCTGTGTTGGAGAATCCCTCGGGAATCTTTTATTTCTTTTCTTTTTTTAATATATATTACATTTTAAATGGGATTAAATTGTCTGATTAGTGAAGCAGGCTCTTGCTGCAGTAGATAAATCCTGAATTTCTCAGGGCAATATATAGCCATTGTTAAAGCATCTTTCCAAGATGCAGGCAAGCTCAGCAAACCCCATGAGAGTTAAGCAAAACATTTTCCTCGTGCTGAGGCTGGTTTCATGCTCCAACCCTAACCTTTGCTCTGTTCATTCATCTTCCTCCATGCAAACCTTTGCTTTTGCCCGTAGGAATGTTGGTAAGGCTGCACTGTAAAGCAGTTGTCAGAGAGTTGCCTGCACAAAGTTATGGGCCTGGGGAGGCTGTGTCGCCACAGAGTATCATTCAAAATTTGTGACAAGGCCAACTTCAGCCATTGTCCCCATCAGCTACAATTGCTCCTCACTGCTCACAGGCTTCATGGTGCTTGAGGTGGGCCAGCACCACAGCTTATGGGAACCCACACTGGTCAGAGCCCAACAAATAGGGCACTTAGCCCAGAAGAGCCAAGTTGGTAATGTATGAGGCCTTGGCAGGGCCTCTCTGCCTGAACAGCCCTTGAACAAATTCTTGGTCAGGCTCGTGAAGTACATGGTGAGGAACAGCAGCAAACTGAGCTATCTGCAGTCACACCCCAGCCTGGGAAGGCAACGAAACCACCCCTTTGTGCCGGCTGAGAAGAGACGTCGCTCAGATGCGGTTCAAACTTGGGCATGTCGCTAGGTTATCCTACTAAAAACGCTTCTGGAAAATGCTTAAAAGCATTTGAAAAGCAGGTGAGGCTGCAAAGGGTAGGTCAAGACAGGAACGGACTGAGGCAAGAGGAGAAGAGTGAGGCTGAGAGGCAGGTGGATCTTCTCCCACACCTTCTTATCCTCCGGCGGCTTCTGGTTGGGATAGCTCTGCCGCCTGCCCTTCTGCAATTTCTGCAGCCTCCAGTCGTCATCCACAGTAGTTCATCCTATGTTCATTTTAATTGCCTCCAGCAGATTAGTGGAGACCAGTGGAGTTTAATAAACTCTGGCTGAAGATGGCTAGATGACTCTGAGAGAGGAGGTCCTTCTTAGGCTGTCAAGCAGCAACAGTAGCCTTGAGAACCTGGGGCCATGTCATTGTGCTCTTTATTACATTTTATAAAGACGATATATTACAGAAGTAACATTGTAGAGTTCGACAGTGACAAGCTAAGCAGCTTTTGCCAATCTGCAACATAGGAAAATTCTTCATCACTTTGGCTTTTATTGGCTAGCATAATTGTCTTTAAAACAGTCAATCAACATATTATGCAAGAAGAAAAATTAAAAAGTGCAATAGACTGACTAGCAAAATAAAAATGCAGATTAAAAAGACATAAACACAAAAGACCTTTTAACTCACTATACTTTTGCCTCTTGAGTCGTCAGGCTTTTAATATTTCTTTGGAGACATAACATCGCTGTGAGATATACTTCTAAGCACGTAATTTGTTGAATAATACTCAATGAAAAGTTATACATAAACCCACCTGATTATTTTATAAATAATTCAAACATTTAGTGTCATGATAGAGTTCCTACCTAAAGAATGCTGAAGTCCCCCTGCACAGAGCACGAGACAGAGCTCTATAATGCAGCTGGGTTTTTTGGTCCTTCGGCATCAAGACCCAGCTTGGATATCATTTAGATACCTAAGCAGTTTATGCAGGTGAATAGCACAGCCGCGTTTTCAGAGAGCTGCTGATGTGTAAAGCTAACTCTTTAACCATGTGATCAGCAGAAATACTCACAGTGTATAAGGTGGTGTTTTAGTGTTTTCAGGGTTGGACCAAAAAAGAAGGAATAGAATAGAGAAGAAAAGGCAAAGGCAAAGGCAAAGGCAAAGGTAAAGGTAAAGGTAAAGGTAAAGGTAAAGAAGGGAAGGGAAGGGAAGGGAAGGGAAGGGAAGGGAAGGGAAGGGAAGGGAAGGGAAGGGAAGGGAAGGGAAGGGAAGGGAAGGGAAGGGAAGGGAAGGGAAGGGAAGGGAAGGGAAGGGAAGGGAAGGGAAGGGAAGGGAAGGGAAGGGAAGGGAAGGGAAGGGAAGGGAAGGGAAGGGAAGGGAAGGGAAGGGAAGGGAAGGGAAGGGAAGGGAAGGGGAGAGGAGAGAAGGGAAGGGAAGGGGAGAGGAGAGAAGGGAAGGGAAGGGGAGAGAAGAGAAAAGAAAAGAGAAAAGAAAAGAAAAAAATAAAATAAAATAAAATAAAAGACAGGAAAGGAAAGGAAAGGAAAGGAAAGGAAAGGAAAGGAAAGGAAAGGAAAGGAAAGGAAAGGAAAGGAAAGGAAAGGAAAGGAAAGGAAAGGAAAGGAAAGGAAAGGAAAGGAAAGGAAAGGAAAGGAAAGGAAAGGAAAGGAAAGGAAAGGAAAGGAAAGGAAAGGAAAGGAAAGGAAAGGAAAGGAAAGGAAAGGAAAGGAAAGAAGAGAAAAGAAAAGAAAAGAAAAGAAAAGAAAAGAAAAGAAAAGAAAAAAGGTTTACATATTTTCAGGACCCAAGAAGGGGACGTGGGACAGGAGTAGGGGTTGTTTCTTTATGTCTACACAGTAGAAAAATATCTCTTCAAATTTACACACGTAAAAATGGTTTGTTCATAGGTGATCCTTCCGCCCCGATCACTGGAAGAGAAGAAGATTACCAAGACAACAGGAAGAAACATTTCACAATATGCTTAAAGGAAAAAGAGTGTTGACATCATTACTGGCAATTAAAAAAAATACCAATTTAAAAGCTTTGGGAGAAGAATATATATGCTGAAGGATCTGTTTGCATAGATGTAATAAGTGAGCCTGATAACAACACAGCAAAGGCATTGTTAGCATAGACCCAGGAGGCACAATGTGAAAGCAAAGCGGGGCCAGGGAGTCTGGTAAAACAGAGGCAACACAAAGAGCCCTCACAAACCATCACTATGCTTTAGCTATCTTTGGTGACCGAGTTTTAAGAATGCATTTAATTACCTTCTGCTTTGCTTTCCAACTGATACCTAAGTAGCCGACTCCAAAGTGAGTAAATGCATCATCAGCTGTTTGGTTTGAGGTAAAAAGCAGGCAGGTGAGGCAGGCCAGGACCTTCACGTGGGCATATGCAAGATCTAAACCCAAGGCACTGAAAACCCGCATCAACAGCAAGGATTCCCCACACTTGGATACTACCAATGAATGCGCTGGTCAGCAGCAAGGACTTCTGTCCTTCCTGGGAGCGTATAGGCCCCCCTCTTAATTGCTAAAATCAGGGTCCAAAATTTGGCCATGCCCTCTCTTCCTCCCTCCTAGCGCATTGCCTCCAAACCCTCCAGCTCCCCACTATCCCCCCAGCCCAGGACCCAGCCCCTTCCTGCTGTAGGAAATGGGTGCTCGCCCTAGCAAGAATGAGACAGTTTTACAGTGGTTCCTGTGCTGTTGGGAATATGCATACCACAGTTCAAAAATCCTTGATATTAAACATGAAAGACCTGAGCCTAGCAAGGAGCAGCAAGAGTGACATGTAAGGCAGTGAACATAGGGCGTTTTAGAAGAAATCTCTATCCAGTACAGAGAAACCACCCCATAAACCACAAAATGACAGAATCTGTCCCAACGGAAAATAGCCATGAGAGAGGAGGTCTTGCAAATGCATCTCTGACCTGAGAGATAAAATTAGAAAACTCAAAGCTGACTGTTGTGAAACCGGCTTTACATAGTCCAGTAATTTAGAAAGTTTAGATAAGTGTTTGAGCTGTTGTCCTGACTTCTGAGGACAACGATCGTATTGGTTCTACCTTTAATGGGGCCAGGGTGTCACCCCTGAACTTTGTGCTGTTGATCCGAAGCAGCCAACATGAAGTTGTGTCAGTGCTCATATGAGTACAGGAATTAATTCAGTACAGTACTCAAATTGCTAAGGAACTTTCCCATTAGTAGGCAAACAGTATCACTTTGCTCAAGATCCATACCTGCTTGTTTGAGGAAAGTTTCTATGAAAATGCTGCCGTCTAAACAGTTTATGTGAAAAATATCTCCAGGAAAAAGATTTAGTAGCGGCAATTCAAATGACAAACTATAATCCATGGAACTGGAAGAAAAGCTGGCTTGAAGGAAGCAAAAATGTTTTCCTCTTAAGAAAACTTTGACTTTTTCAGGGAAAAATTGAAAAAAGAAAGTCCTGGTCACAAAACATAATATTTTGTTTCTAAGAAGTGGGAATAGTGCCTTGAGTTCAGGAGTCTCAGCGTCCTTCTCTCTGGAAGGTAGCTTGAGGGCCTGTCTCCTTCCATAAATTATGTTTCCATGATGTCCCCCTTCTTTATAAAGAAACATAGGAAACTAACCTCATTTGCAAAAACTTAGCTTCAATTGAACCTTCCTCCATCTTGACTGTTGGAAAAAATTTGACCAATCCTTGTAAAAAAAGTTTATCTTAGTAACTTTTCTATACCAATAAAATAAAATTTAAGCAAATAGAAGAATTCAATTTTTTTATATATGTATTAAGTATATACACACAGAGACCTATATAGATTTGCAGTAATTAAATCAGTCTAAAGAAACTCCCTCTCCATTTGAAACAATTCCACCATGCAAAAATGAATTAATGCACAAGGTATAAAAAAATACCAGTTGAATATGTATCTTTCTGTTAGGGAAGAAAGGGCTGTTTTGTTTTTTCCCTCCCTTATTAATAGTTATGTTTAAAGTTTTTCTGCTGCAATAAAATACATTTTTTTATGAATTTTGTTAGAAATCAAATGAAATCAACTGGCCTGTGTGTATACTGTATTTAAAAGTCCTCTACTTCTGAATTGCTCTTTTTATCCAGACAAGTCAAATGCTGCTGGTACTCTGTTTTCCAGCCACATGTTCTTCTTTCCTTAAAATCAAAAGTCCTGTCCTGTCCAGAACGTGAGGACAAACATGCACACTACGTACATTCCTCTGTAAGAGCCAGACACTAAGAAATCACTAAATTAAAACTGGTATATTATTTCAGGCTTAAAAATAAATGTAGATGAAGCTACCTTCAGCACAAAGGAAAAATCACCCCTTGGGAAAAAAACTTCCCACACTGTAGACAGGAATAAGTGCTGTAATATTTCTGACTATCATGGTGCTGGGAATTCCCTCTGCAAGCCTCCGATTTTCATCATACATTGATTTTTATCATAAGCTGTTCTAAAATTAGAAAAGGCCAGGATCTGACAAGTATCCTTTCTGTTTAGTCCTAGCAGATGGAAACCATGAGGTGCTTTCTCAGCTTGAAACTGTTCCAAAACCTGAGGCACTAATCTGACATATTAAACCGAATTTATATAAAGTCTTGTGTCTTTACATCATGCAACATCATTTATGGCATGCTGGGCAGTGACAGTTTAAGTTATGAAAATGCTGTATCACACAGCAGATCAGAGCTGGCTTTATAGCAGGTCTCATGAATTTCTTCATCCAGAAAGAATAAATTTTGTGTGGGAGCATTCTGCATAGCACCCCTGCAGAGCAGTAGATTGAAACTGGATTCTAGCTTTTGCCTCTCGCGCAACTATAAATCAGGAATTAGAATTGATAATGGCAGTTATCCATCAACAGCAATGCAACTGCAGATGAACAGGAGTAGCTTTATGGATAAAAGGAGTTCCTTTTTTTATTATTATTATTAAAGAAAACTTATCCTCTGCTCCTATTTCAAAAGTTTCTAGGCTCTGGATAGAGAGTAATTAGATCCATGCAGGTTATCTGCATGGATAAGGAAGATGCATTTGAAGTAACACCTCTCCAGTTTGCAGAACGTTATTCTGAAACTCTAGTAGCGGGCTTGAGCTCAGGTGCAGCAGCTCACATTGCAGACCCCTCCTGACAGAAGACCTGGAAGGGATGTCTACCACAGCCGGCAGGATTCTGCCCCTCGGTTCATCGTCGTATTTTTGGGGCAATTGAAAGCTTTACGGAACTCTTCAAAGTTGCTCATGGCACCGATAACTCTGCAAAGAGAAAAGAAAAGTGGTCGATGTGCGGATAGTTTTCTGTTAAACACTACAGGCCTGTAAGTGTTTCAGTGTGTTCACTTCAGGTTGAATTTTCAGGCTTCCCATGTCATTTTTCCACAAATAAAATCAAAAAGTTCAGGAGAAGCACTCCCATTTAAAAGTTAATGTGAAGACAATCTTGTTTCATTCGGTGTTTTGAGAAGTGTCTTTCTTTGCTAGAAACTCAGCCAAAAACAATTGCATTTTGTGGATACTATGTCATTTAGAACAATTTTCTAATCTGACCCTTGGCAGCAAAGGTGGATCAATGATAGCCTTGCTTGGTGGAATTCTTCTCCCAGCAGCTGCCAAACCGCTGCAGTCCAGCAGGCAGGAGCGTGTCGGCACGTGTTTGTGCTGGAAGTGAGTTGATTTGGCTCATGCCAGCCAGATTCTTGTAACACTCCCCTCTGCCCACCCATGTACACACACACACACATGTGCCGGCTCCCTGGGACTTTGCAACCTGAAGCTGGGTAGGGGGTCAGGCTCTTACTGGCCAGCACAGCCTTACACCAGTGAGCATCTCAGGTCCTCTGATAGTTTGGAAACACATTTTCTGAGGCTCCTGCCCTAACCATCTCCCAAGCTCTCTGGTTACCACCACAGATGGTGTGATACTGAAAGAGCAGCACATCCCTGCCTCGCACAAGCTAGACAATGTGTCTGCATCCCAGACTGGCACCTTCAGGCATAGGGGAAGAGCTCGCTCTTTGTATGCAGACATCCTTGGCTCCTGCTTTCATGTCTGTATTATTTCATGCTGTCAGAAATTATTATTTTTCCGTTGCTAGATTGGGATTGTGGTGTTTGCTGATTTTTCCTATGCTTTTAAGCATTTGGAATATACTAACCTAAAATTTGCAACGGTATTAAAGTAAACAGCATCCTGAGTTAAAAGCAGAAAAGTATCTCCTGAGATATTAATTGCATGCCTTTCCACCCTCTTTGTTATGCAGTGGGAAGGCATTTTTCTCCATTGCAGACAATCAACTTCTCAGCATAGCTCAGCATGGTAGAAAACATTCTTATTACATTGATTAGACTTTCTGTGGGTAAGAAAATTTACAGTCAGCTGGCACAAAAATGTCTAAAGGTCAGTTTTGTAGGGAGAATTAAAAAATTATGTTAGGCTTCAAATGAGATACACACTTTACTGTAAAAACATTGCAAATACATATTCAGGGACTGGAACAGCAAGAGCTGGTCATGCAGAACTGCTGCTGAAGTTGGTGGGAGTTCTGCCTGCTATGCCGGGGATTTCACTCTCAAACTGGCATTCAAAAATAGCAAAGACACATGCTAATACTGAAAATCTACCAATTAAAAATAAATAAAACCAGAATCTAGCTAGCAAAAGATCTTTATGTGTCCATGCACGTGACTTTTCTACCCGTGGTTTGATATTGCCACACGTTAACTCTGGAATCAGAGTGGGCTGTCTGGATTTCATCCCATTGAAGTACAGTAGAGACACCTTCCCCTACATGGGTAACCCTGGGCTCCCTTGGCAGTCAATAGAAAAATGTACTTGCAGAGTCTAAGTAATCCAAATTTATTACTTACAGAAGGATTACGTATGTGTATATATACACACTTTCAAAATGCCTATTCTTTTTTGACTGTGAAGAGAACCTGGGGTGACTAGCTCAGATGCACACACCTATGCTCAGGATATGTGTTGCTCATTTCTATCATTTTTTATAGTTACTTTTTATAATTAAAAAAGGGCTGTTTGGGCTTTTTGGATAGGAAGAGCTGTCCATGTTGAAACTAGCGGTACTGCTGTTATAATGGTCTTGGGACATAAATGAAGCAAAGTTGGGGGAAATAGGTAATATAATTTGTTAGCCCAGTTGATATGATTTGCAAGAACAGACAAGCACTACAGTTTCTCTTCAGGTCTGAAACAGAATCCTGTTCTGAGTATCTCGCATAAAAACTAAGAAAATGTTTTGTCTGTATTTTCTAGACCCCAAATTCATCTAATCTTCTCTGGAATTTTCTTTCTTAGCCCGATTCCTTAATGAGTTTTAGTCATGAATGCTCTATCCCTAGGCTTCCCTGTATATTTTGTGATTTGCACCATCTCATGGGAATGTAGCTATGCAATGATTCAGAATATATAAGTATATGTATAGGTAAATAAATCTGAGGACTTTAAAAAGCAAGAGGTGGTTATTTTACAAAATCTTAACAAGGGTAGGAATTGTAAAAGGATATCGCCCTGTAGGCTGAAGATCAGTCTGATACTCCTGTCCTCATTGTCATGATGTATTTTCAATTGTTAAAAGGCATGCAGATTTGCATACCGCATTAGTTTTACTCTAGCTAGCTGGTGTAACAGGTATTGTAAAGGTACAGCAGTGCATGTTTCAATGCAGAGTATAGAAGTCTACCAAGACAAAGCATACACATCTGCAATGCTAGCTTATATTAAATTTGTGTCATCATGTTTCCAGTTCCATTATTTCTTAACCCATTCTGGTTATAAGTAGCCCAAGGTGTGTTTATGTAGCCCATGCCATGTTTATATCTTCAGCTTTGGTGTGGCTGTGTCGAGGGAATATGTCAGAGTACCTATGAAGCAACCTCACAACTCCCATGTGAAGTCAGTGTTGCTATTTTTACTTTACCAAGAAAGAACTGAGGCGAAGGGGGTTCATGTCACCTAAATTTAGCTGTGGAGAAGGTGGGATCCTAGCTCCCTCTTTAGTCAACAGAAAGCGGTAGGAATCTCCAGAAGGCAACGAATCCTGTGTATTGGAGACACCTCCATTATGAATAACTTGTGGAGTTAACATCCTTCTCCCAAATACAGAGGAAATGTAGCACTTGACAGAGGACAAACACACAATTCTTAGTTAACGAAATACAACATGAATCCCAACAGAAGAAACTTGCTTTTAGTCACACAAACTCTGTGGAGAAGCAGAGAAATAAACCCTGGTTTCCTAATTCTTACGAAGTCTTTAAACCTTCCTCCTTTTCCAGCCTTTCCTTCTTGAGGTTCAGGGGTGTCTATGGTTAGGAGAGCCTGTGGGTGGCCTTTTGGGGAAGGACACAGACACACTGTTATGGCTGGACTACCACAGCTCCTTCAAGCAAAGTGTCTCTTGAAGGGCAACTAAGAGTTCAATCTTGAACTGAGCTTACAGGGCATGTTTTGCTTTGCATTATCAATATAATTCAAGGTACTCACTTTAAAGCTTTTAATGAACCCAGGCAGATTAAATCAAAGACCCCTCTAATATTCATTGTTTTCTAAAGCAGAATTGCATAGGAAAAAAAAAAGTGATAGATTAGACATTTTAGATACTCAGGCCATGATTATAGAATATCACAGGGATCAGAGTGTGTTCTGGTTCAACCGCTTTGGAAGGTAGATGCAAGCCCCTCATTTTTGCAGAAGAGCATTTGTAATAGTGAAAGATAAGCTAATAAAACCAGTTCAATTTCAATCTAAGCCAAGAGCACAGTCCAATTTTGTGTTTGCTCTTAAAACCCTCTTAACATGCTAAAATTCTGCGCTTGTGTGCTGCAGTGATTGATTCTATATGTATACTGAGTAAATACACTACTTGCACTACCTGAACTGAGGAGGGCTGTGAGCTCCAATATATATTTGCTCTCTCGCAGATTCTGGTCTAAAGGAGTTGCATCTTACCTAATAAAAGATAAAAAGCAGAAATAGGCATGTTATCTGGGATGACTTTGGAAGTAAAGTAGAATGTAATGTCAGTGTTGTTAAGATACCTATTACTTACAAATGCACAAAATGGAAAGACACCACAAACTCCTATTTTGTTTCATCTATGCTAACTTGCAGTTTTCTGTTGATATATTCTCTTGTTTTTGAAATCCCTTAATGGATCCAGTCTCCACCCACTGTTACTCTCCACCCACTCATTCCCATCATCTAACCATAGCCACTTTACTAGTTCTTTTTTTGAGGTTCTCTATAATTGTAGCTTGTTTTTCAGCTTGTGCTGCAGCATCTCACGCCTTAATAATTACCAAGCATACTTCTTGGTCTCAAAGCTATGTAATGTGTATAAAAGGTACATGTAATGATGCTTATCATCCCTAGAATTGCAGCTATATTACCTGACACATTTGTTCCATGTTGGAATGTCAGTTTCTTTTGAAATTACACATTTTTCAAGTTTCCATCAGTGGTCCCCAATTCACTGTTCCTAATACAATACTTGACCCAATTGTAACTCACCACAAAACAGGGTAGAGAGAACATTTGCACAGCTAAATAATCCCTCTTATGCTGTATCCATTGCATCAAAAATCTCATTTAAGCAGCCTCTACCTTACCTAAACCCCTGTGTTGAATGTTTCCTATTGACAAAATCCTTTAATCCAGACTGCCCATAGGATATGTGAACTTCAGTGCAATTTTGTCTGGCTGAAGACAATCCTGGCAGTTTCAACGAGTCTGTTGAGTGTCTTAAGCTCTGGGGAAACAAGCTGAGCTCAAGGGTACCTGGCATACACTGCTTTCACTGTGCATGTGCCTCCCCTCAGAGGGTCCACTGGACGTACAATTCCTGCAGCGGCCTTGTAAGACCCCCATATCTTCCCTATGGCTCCAAAGTTTTCCTGGACAAAACCTGACACAGTGTGAAACTCAACTCAGTATAAACGACCAAAGTGGAGTCTTTTCACAGGTCAATATTGTCAAACTTAAGTGGCCATAGACCCATATGCTGCTATACTGACTCTCAGCAGAGAAATTATTTTCAGCCAGGGTTGGTTGCATTAGTTGCATTGGGTTCTTCAGTTTAAATGATTCATTCCTTCAACTGGCAGGCAAAGTTTTACAGCCCAACTTTTACTCCTTACATAGGGAGTTTGTCCCAACTCTCTTAACCAAATAAATCATTTCTGATTCTCTCCCTTGTTCTACATGTTTTTATAAAAAACTCACATCCCCTATCAAAGTTTTACTGCAGCATATTTAGAGCACAGCAAATGAAGATGGGAAAAAATAAACTAAGATTTTCTTCATTGCTGCTTAGTTTCCTTGAACAACATGCTCAGTAATGAACGGTGATGGTACGTTTGCAACAGGAGTCTGTGGTGGAAGCAGTCAGAAACTGCTGCATACAGCAAGCACCAGAAAACCGGGAAGCTAAAATGGAAAGAGGATAAGGAGTCCATACATGCAACCTCCGTTGCAGTGGAGGTAAGCAGCAAGAGGAAAGCAAGCTGCCATGACAACACTGTGAAAAACCAAGAATAATTTCAACAGTTCTGGAACGATGACTAGATAGATGAGGACAAAGAAAGAGAAAAGAAGTAATAGTCCTGGGAGAAGAAGTCTCTGCTAATACTCTTAAAAGTCTGGGTTTGGCTGGTGTAGACAGTTGAAACAAAGCAGTCTCATCTCTGAGAGATGTGCAGGTTAATAGATGGGGACTTGAAACACATTTGTACTACTCACATGGGCATAACTCAGAAAGAAAAGCTGGTTGTGTGTGAACTCAAGGCCTGGCAGTAAAGGCTCTTCTTCTCCTCCCCTCTTTTCCGTAATCCATCTCCTGTATGCCTGACAAGAAACAGATACCAAGTGCCTTTCAGGGACATGGAGCCTAACCACACCTTTTTTCTTTTCTTTTTTTAAATAATACTATGTTTCAGATATTTTTCATCTACTTACCCTGAAAGCCTCTCGCAAACCTCCGTTATCTGCAATGTTTTCTGCCAAAGTCCTTTTGCCCTTCACCTGGCAGAATGAAAGAACATAAGTCATTTGACCCGATTCTGAACTTCCTTCTTGATCAACTTCAAGAAACAGGGGAAAAAATAAAACAAGGCGAGAATGACCTCAGCCAATTTAAACCATCATATCTCTGATTAAGAAAACTGGATTTCAATGTGAAAATTGTCAGTAAACAATTCTGTGCAATGAGTTATCCTGGCTCTGGTCCTAGATCTCTGTAGCACAAAATGTAGCAGAGAAAATGCACTCAAGAATCCAGTCCCTGATCTTTGATCTGAGCATCAATAATTTTCCCCTGAAGACTGGGGGGAAGTCTGGTTCTTTGGTTACATCTGAGATCCAGTAGCCCCTTTCTTAAACTTTTATCTAAAACATTATATTTGTTTCTCTACATAACTCTTTATATACTAGTAGGATGCTAAAATAACTTTTCAGTCATAACATAAAACAGCATAATTAAAAATAACTGTCAGAGAAAGAATTGAAATTGATAATATATTCAGTGCTCTAAAAATATCTGCAAAGGAGATTCATGTTGTTTTTCCCCAGTATTGATTCCAAGAGCAATAGCAACAAGAATATATTGTGAGAAGCAGTGCTCTCCAAACTTTCTGAAAAAGTCAGTCTCCTGGTATTACCAAGTGCAATATCATTATGAGGAAACCCTCATTTTTGCAAGTGCGACATCATCTCTGATCACCCAGCCTACTAGGGTCTTAGTGTTACCAAACTGTATTTGTAATTAAGCAGTTTTACCCTCTACTATGCCTTGAATGAGGAAGGTCATTGAGCACAGTTTTGAGCAGAGCTCTGAAGGTCAATGCTGTCCTGCAAATCCTCTGATGACAGGCTCTCCCATGCCGCAGGGATGAGAATAGGGGGGTTGGCATCAGGACTCACCTTAGTTTCAGGATGGTAAAAGAGAGGAAAATGGGGGAGAAGAGGTAAAAGGACCTAGGGGATACCCAGGTACATGTGCACAGACCCATCACTTGGTGCAGATGAGCACCGAGTATCTTGCTTGATGCCTTGAGTCCAATGTTACACCCAAGGGTGTAACAAAGGAGAAATGGGAGCAGTAGAGGACAGTGCACCCCTTTCCTGCCAGCCCTCCCTCCCCTCAGGAGGTTGGAGATGGAGGTGGGAGAGAGGTTTTTAGGAGAAAAGATGCTGGGACACCAGGGAACATGCACACACGTCAGCTGCCTTCTTTCCTAGTCTATCTACTCACACATTTTTCTTGCAGTGGGCTTGTAAAGTAGACTGATTTAGAGCATAAGATGAGAGTAACCTAGCAATGGCATTTGGGCCATAGGTCATTTTAATAAGTGGCAGAAGTCTTTCTGCTGATCTCAGGCAGCTCTGGGTCACGTATCTGAGACTACTCTGTGCAGACAGTTCGTGACAGGGCTCAGGGACCACAATAAGCCCTTTATTTGATCAGATGACTTTATGTGATTATTGCACTCTGAAGCTATTTCTATATCCACTTTTTCTTTCATTACACTTCTTTTCTGGAGATATTTTTATTGTAAACTGAATGAGAAAGAAGAAGAGTAAATAGGTTTCTTGATCCATGTAAAATATTTGTACAGGGGTAAAAAACCTGCAGAATGTATAAATATTGATGTAAATGACAGGCAAAAAAAAGCTATTTGCATGCATAGCCCTTCATACAGAAGCTATAAAATATGGCAGAAAATATCAAGATTCTTCTATCATCTAAGAAGTGCTTTAGGTTATCCCATGGAAATAGGAGGAAAAAGTCTTACAGATGACAAGGCTGTGAGTAACAGGACCTCTCCAGTAAGCCCATCCATGGACTTCAAAAGCAATAGCTACACTGGAGGGAAATTCAGATCTACCCCATCTCAAGAGACACCACAGAAGGTAAAGGGATGGCCAAGCCAATGGCAGCAGTATGGGAAGGGCTCAGTCACATCCTTGGGAAAGGTTTTAATGAGCTTCTTTAAGTGGCATTTTTGTATTGACAGTTTTTGTCCTACAGATATTCAGGAATGAGCCTGATAATTTTTATTCGTAAATTAGCTTGTATGAAGTACTTCAAGTCTGAGTTGTTGGACTTCAGTCTGGACTACAATATGGCCTTGTTATCTCTGAAACTAATACAAAGAGCCAGGGGAAAGTGTTAAAATTATTGCTAAGCATTCAATGTGACTTGTCTATTCTTAAAAGAAAAAGATGTAATTGTATTTCTGATTCTAAAATGTAAGTAGAGGTGGTAGAATTGAGTAGGGGATGGGGTATGTGTTTTATCCTGAAAATTAAGATTAAAATCATGTCTGAGCCAACATTACTGGAATTTTAGCTATTGATTTTGGAAGGTCTGGGATTTATCCTATTTATCCGTCATTTTGGACACTTAGATAATGTGCACATTTTCAGGGAAGCCCATAACTCTGATAGGCAATGAAACAGAAACCATTGCCTTGCACTTTCTTTCTCAGTTCTTTTCTATGAGCTACTGCTATCATACTCCCTTCATTTGAGATACAAATTGGGTCTGCGTGCACACGTGGAGAAATAGCAAGAGTTGAATGTGAAATAAAGCAGGGTTTATGCATCCATTTTATAGCTGTAATAAATAATAGGCGGAATTGCTAAAGGAATCTATAAAACATGCTATTATATTCTTCTTTTTAAAAAGAGTGGCTGCTCAGTTTTCATTATGGAACTCATCTTCAGAAGACATTTAACATGCTCACAGTAATTAGACAGGCCCTGCTGAGTGGCTTCATCCTCTTTCTCTGATACCAATACGATGTGATGAGGAGAAGTGGTTTAACCCTGTCACCAGGGTGTGGGTAGTGGTATTTGACTGGACTAATCAAATCTGACAGTCAATTTTTATCACAATTATTCACTTCAAAAAATGATTTGTTGTGAGAAATGAAGTTGGTAGCCTCATATCCCAATATGTTAGGATTTATGAAAAGAATACTAAAAAAAAAACCCCAAAACTCCTAAGGCACCACTGCTTTCCATCACTGGTGTTTAACATACATGTAAACCAGCTCTCTTCCAGTAGTAATTGCTGTATTGATTAATCATGCATTTTGTTTTCTCTTTAAATTTTTCTTCAGAGTCAGTTGTCCACCAAGGGTCTAAATTTCCATTTTTGTCATATTTCCGACCTTAAAAAAGAAAGAAAGAAAACAAATGTTTTTGTAGGAAAAAACACCATACTTTTCCAGTTTTGGAATCTACCACCTGCACAGAAATGAGAGGTGAATGTACTCATGCTAATGTGTGTACAAATTGGCTATGATCAGTGAGCAAAATCTTGATCCCACTCATATCAGTGGTGAAAAACTGGCATCCTATTTATTGTCATAATTTCCATTTTCAGAAAAAATAGTAATGACTAATGAGTACTATGGTACATTTTATAATTACGTAATGTGAGAGGCATATGAGCTTTCTTGTAAGTATAATTGTGAGTATTTTTCATCCTCAGCCCCTATGTCTTTGATTCTGCAAACCTGATGATAACTAATTCATTATTAATTAATTATACGCTTGACCAGAAAAAAACTCCATTTCATGGAAACTTCTGAAGTTTCCATTTTTTGCCTTGGAGCAAAACCAGAATATTTGAACCCTATGCATGGAAGCAAGAATACATATATCCCATTCCCCAGGCTGATGGTGAAAGCAATCATAGAATCATACAGGTTGGAAAAGACCTCTAAGATCATCGTGTCAACCCAACACCACCATGCCCACTACACCATGTCCCTAAGGGCCTCATCTACACGTCTTTTAAATACTTCCAGGGATGGTGACTCAACCACTTCCCCGGGCAGCCTGTTCCAAGGCCTGACCACTCTTTCAGTAAAGAAATTTCTCCTAATGTTCAATCTAAACCTCCCTTGGCGCAACTTGAGGCCATTTCCTCTTGTCCTATCGCTGGTTACTTGGCAGAAGAGACCAACACCCACCTCGCTACAACCTCCTTTCAGGTAGTTGTAGAGCGCGATGAGGTCTCCCCTCAGCCTCCTCTTCTCCAGGCTAAACAACCCCAGTTCCCTCAGCTGCTCCTCACAAGACTTGTGCTCCAGGCCCTTCACCAGCTTCGTTGCCCTCCTCTGGACACGCTCCAGCACCTCAATGTCCTTCTTGTAGTGAGGGGCCCAAAACTGAACACAGTATTCGAGGTGCGGCCTCACCAGTGCCGAGTACAGGGGCACGATCACCTCCCTACTCCTGCTGGCCACACTATTTCTGATACAGGCCAGGATGCCGTTGGCCTTCTTGGCCACCTGAGCACACTGCCGGCTCATGTTCAGCTGGCTGTCAATCAGCACCCCCAGGTCCTTTTCCTCTGGGCAGCTTTCCAGCCACTCTTCCCCAAGCCTGTAGCGTTGCCTGGGATTGTTGTGGCCGAAGTGCAGGACCCGGCACTTGGCCTTGTTGAACCTCATACAGTTGGCCTCGGCCCATCGATCCAGCCTGTCCAGGTCCCTCTGCAGTGGCTTGTGGAAGATTCAGCCTCAGGTCCCTGCTCCATCTCATTTGTAGGAGAGTATCTAATCTCCATCATGTCCTCAGCCAGTCAGAGAGGAACCTAAGATTTCCCTAAGCAGACCACTATCTCTTGCCCAGGCTCTTACCTTCCAAATATAGAAATAAATATATCTCTAGGGAATTTGTCATCTTGAA
Source organism: Calonectris borealis (assembly GCF_964195595.1). NCBI lineage: Eukaryota > Metazoa > Chordata > Aves > Procellariiformes > Procellariidae > Calonectris > Calonectris borealis. Next base: position 132,270,553 of record NC_134312.1, read on the forward strand.
CAAGACAACACACAGGGAAAAAATAAAGAAATAAAAAGATGAAAGAAAACATCTTCAGTACTTGGTATCATGTCTACTGGCTGCTCCCTACCTCTCTTTCCTGCAGTCATAATGAAGAATCAAATCACAGAGCAAGGTTGCATCCTCATGGGCAGATAAACCTGCTCTCAAAAAAAGTCCTAACATGTCTTGTGTCTACCTTTCTGCAACAAAAGACTATATTAGACCTGACTGCCAGACTTTTAGGAACATTGGGTCAGCACTGAAGACTAAGTCCAGGCCCTCCACATCACACTGCAGGATGGAAAAATCAGCCAGTACTCAAGTGTAATATCCTCCATAGCAGGGTCTCTTTAACAGCTCTCTTAATCATGCTATGCTCAAATGAAGGTCAGTTCCAGAAGCCAAGTTTATCAAATCTACTATCTACTCAAATATATGGATGTACTTGCTACACCATAACTTGTATGATATGGAAGCGGTAGGGCAGATGGGAGTTTATGAAGAAACATTTCGCCATTCAGGAGCGTTTGCTCATGCAAAATGTTGTGGAGCAGTGCCAACAGGATACAAGGTTTTCCTTTTCTTTTTTAAAAGATGTTCAAAGTAACAGAACATAAACAACCTAACTTTAGTTAGGCGGTGAGCTAGAAGCCTGCTTTTCCTTAAATTCCCTATATTTTCAGTGGAAAGAAGTTTCTCTAGACAGTGAGTCAGTGCGGGGTGTCAGTCAGTCAGTCAGAATTACTCCCTGGAGGAGGAGGTTTGTGTTTCTCTCTCCCCCCCCCGCTCTGTCTCGGGAGCCCGATTTTAAGAAGCACTTTATTGAGATAGCCAAAGTTAGATGGTGGTAATGTCCAACTCTATCCAGTTTTTCAGGACAGTTAGTTTGACATTTTCAGACCATTTCTTCTTTCTCGCTCCTTTTTTAAAAAAATATTTTCCAACATGTTTTCTGGTGCACTTTTGTTCCAGCGTTGTGTTTTAATATTTGTACATAATTGTCTCTTGAAAAAAGTCAAAACTGAAATGAAAAGATTTCTTGGAAGTAATTTTTATCGATCAGAAATTTGCCTTTGCCTTTCCCACTCTTGCCAACCAGGATTTTCTAAATCTGTTGTTGATTTAGTTTCCATTCAAAATAAACATAAAGTGTCAAACTTGTGGTATTCCTTACCAAACAAAATCTGGTTCAAACAAGCAAGATCGTATGTAAATAAATAACAAAATACAACTTCATAATATTTTTCATACAATTCAGCATTGTTAAAAACCAAAGCAATAAAAAAGCTAAAGCATATACAAATCAGCTTTCTAATCTGTCAACTCTGTTAAAAAAAAAAAGTTATCAACATATGGACAAATACTCGCCATTGCTATCAAATCCATGAGTAAACTCGTGGCCAACAATTACTCCTATGGCACCGTAGCTTAATGACCTGTAACACAAAGAAGCAGTTTCCTCAGAAAGTGTCCACACTCATGAGCATCAAAGGACAGAAGAATAAAACAGGTTTCTACCTCAGGAAAGATCATTATTTATTTAAACTGGCGGTAGGGTAGGGAATGGGACTAAAAATCATACCTGCACAATTTTGACTTAAAACTGTTGAAAGTCAGAATGTTAAACTCTTACTTGTTTAGAAACAACCTTTAATACAAAACTTTAAAAAGCATTGTGATGGTTTAGTCTTCTAACCAAATCTCTTATTCGCATCATATGAGCTCCAAGACGTCTCCTTCAGCTGACTGCGTTTTGTACATTCTAACTGAGAACAGGACAAAGTTATGGGTGAAATTATTCTCGTAGTGTCGTCATGAAAAAAGAATAGATCAAAGGCTGAAATGGGCTTCCCTCACGCCAGCTCCAACCATTCTTCACTGGCATGCAACAAACAGACTTGCAAATGACGGACTCTAGTTTGTAAAGCGTTAAACAGATCTCCCTTCCATTTTAAAAAGAGAGGTCATACAATTTCCTTGCACCTGTACAGAAATAGGACATGATCTACAGTCAGATCTAATCCACAGGAGAACCAGAATAGAAGCAAATATTTTGTATTCCTGATTGACAATTAATTATGTTTTCCTCATTATATCCAAATAAACATGCACCTAGAAGAGATAGGGATGAAAGTGGGAAAGGTTCAGGGCTGTTTTATTTCAAATGCAGTGGATAGTGCAGGGGGAAAGTGATGTACTAAATGCATCTTTCATTTGTTAAGTTGTCCTTTGTGATTTTAATTATTTCAGTTATTGAGATGCCATACTTCAAAGTAGCTTATAGTATTTCTAACACATTGTACTGAAATAGGAGAAAGGCAGAGAGTGTTGAAGTAACATGTTATTACTGGACCTAATTATCCATAGCACACTAATTGCTCATCTCAGTCATGCCCAAAAAGTATTATATGATTTAATTCGCCCTGATCCCATGACAATTCTTCATTTTGTTTTTTTTCTTTCCTGTAAGGTAATTTGTATGTGATAAATTCTTCCCTACTGTTTTTTTTCCCCCAAGTACTATTGCAAACCTTCACTAAAAAACGCTGGTTAAAACTGTACATTTCGGCAGTGGAAATGTCATCATTTTGTATGACAAATTTGTAATCTTGTGTAGCACACAGTGAAAATTACCCATACTAAATCTATATTAGACTTGTTTTCCACATCTGAAGTAAAGTGGTTATACAGGATCTTTTGCAGCTGGAGAAGTATAAAAAGAATAGCACAAAACATGTAAAGAGGTCAAGAAGAACCAATAAACCCTATTACTAAATACATCTTATTTTTCTTCTAAGGTTCTAGGTCACCACGAGTGGCAGGGACAAAGAACATGCTGGTGCCCAGGCACTCCTAGGGCTTTCCCCAGCTCCAAAAGATGGGGTGAAGTATGGGGTGAATTTTGGCCTTTGCTTCTGTGAACCCCCTTCAGCATTTTGTCCAGCTCAACAACATTTTTGCCAGAAATGCTCCCAGCCCTGTTCATGCTCTTCACTTCTGGGGCACAGCTGTACAGAGATGGAGGGGATTAGGTGCCACCCAACAGGTACCATATTAGAAGGGAACTTTCTGGGACTGGGGAGGCTCAGAGGACTATATGGAAGCTACCAACTCAGGTAGTCTGAAGTCTCTATTTCAATAAATCTGGCACTGAAGACTCCTAACTATGAATGTTAGCATTTGAATCGTATTTTCTTTCATGTACTGAGATGTAAAGTGATAACTTAGCTTCCTTTTATGCAAATAGATGCAGCTGTTTTATAGTGGTTATGCTGGAACAGGACACTGAAACGCCACTAAATGTTTAATATTTGCTAAATCAGTTTTCCAGGAAGTGCTGATGACTTTTTGACGATTTTTCTGTTCCAGTGCCATGTACTGTTTCTTTTAAGCAGACAGAAAACAGATCCAGAATATTTCAAGGACAAAAGCAATCCATTGTCTGATATAAACCAGCTACATTTGTTTACTAAATTTCATTTTGATACGTACTCAAGCAAAACCAATTTAAGCTAAGGTAACCTTTAAAGAAGAGAAATGAGCAAAGTATAATTCTTTGAAAGAACCACAATTTTATTGCTATGGCAGAAGGTCAGGGTACAGAGAAATCTCTTCAAAGCTGGAAACAGGTCTACAATAACCACAGCAGAAAAAAGTTCACCTTAGCAAGAAAACACTTTCTTCTATCCCCAATTACCATTTAGAAAGTCACCTGGCTCATAAGAATTCTCTTTGAATACAAATTCATTTGTTCCTAAATTGAACGTGTCTCTCTACATATATTGCCAAATTTCCTGTTTACAAGGAGACATCCAGATTGCAAGATGGTGAACCCAAAATGTTTTAAAAGTTTGATTTTTTTTTTAACAAAGATTTATTAAGGATATGTTTCACCAGTACCTGGCTTTACATAACTGCAAAATAACTTTCCGAAACTGCTGTCAGAAACTTTTCATGGCCTTATCCTGCCCTAAAATAGAAAGTTATTGAACTGCACAAAAGCAGTGATTTTTCAAAATTAAATATATGTGACCTATAATTACTCTTCCTCAGCTACAGCAACACATGGACCTACTCAAGCAATCACTTATGCACATGGAGATATTCTCATGCATCTCAACAGGCACAGGTGAAGGCCCACGGTTAATCTTAGATATTAGCAGAAAGTGAACAATAAACTGATAATAAATGGCTTCTCAGGGTATTCACTTCTGTTCAGGAAGTGCTAGTTACCTGATTTACAATTCCTTTTAATACCTGCCATGTGCACACTGCTGCATCTGCCTACTATAGCATTAAAACACTTCCACTCAGGTGCACTTAATTAGCAATTCCTGTGAGAAATCAGTCATCCGTTTAAGACAACAGCAACACATACAGCTCCCAAAGGTAAGAAAAGTTATTGCACAAAGCAGCAGTTTTCAAAGTCTGGTTCTTCAATAGTAAAAGCAGGATGCAACAGGGAAGAACACATAACACAAGGGCCAAGCTTCCCCTACAAAAGGAAAACACAGTATTCCTGTGCACTACCTGTTGGTCATCTTCAGCAGCGTAGCCTTCTTCTCCATGCCCTCTTCTCTGTCTATACGTATTTCCAATACCTTTCTCTGTTATTCCTCATTTCCAGGTGTAAGAGGTTCCCTGATGCGGTACTTACCTAGGATACTCTGTTCCCCAAAAGAAAGGCTTTTGCAGTTCTCCTGCTGGGAATCCTGCAATAGCAAAAAAAAACCAACAGTGAGGTCCCTAGTTCAATACAGCTGAATAACAGTCACAAGGCCCAAGGGTTTGGATTTTATGACCTTTTTTGTTTAGTTTCAGAAGGTTTTGCTAGAGGAGCTTTCCCTCAGGTGATAGTTTCAGAATGCAGTAGAGAGGATCTCTGAGAAGAAGCAGAGATCCTCCCTCCCTCAGGACCACAATGGCAACAAGATGCTGCACTACAAGAACTTTATTTTCTTCCATGACTACACATATGTCTCTGTATGTAAGTGTTTGTGTTCCTGTTAATAAACACCTAGTGTTTCCTGTGAAAAAGAAGAAAACTACTGGATTGCCCTCAAATGTTGACAGATCAACAGAGAATATATAGGCAAAATGCAACAAGAATTAGGAAACTGTTAGCTTAGTGAGGCTTCAGTGCAGCAAGAGACACATGGAAGTGATAAAATGTAAGCCTAATTCTATACAGTCTATGAAAATCAAAGGTAAATGAACATACTCAGGCACTTCGGTAAAGGAGAGCCATAGACTATTAAGGCTGTAGAGTCAGTCTAGCTACAGGAATTACCTGGCTGCTTCTGGTAGACTAAATAGTTGCCAAAAACCTGTCACTGGATACACCGTAGTGAGTGATGATCTACTGATGTGGCACACAAGAACCAAAATTGTTCCTCAAATTCAAAGTCACAGGTCTATTTCTAATTCCTGGATGACATTTCACTGCCATGATTCTGAAGACAGTGGAGCTGAACGTGGTAACGTTTTAACAGCCCAAAGAACCGCTAAATAAAACAGACACCTATGGTCAAATGCTGGTGAAAAGTGCAGTCCTTCCAGGCCCAAATGTGGAATTTGATATCTCATGTCAGGAATTCCCACCTATAAAGCACAGGTAACCTACTTTGAAGGTTACCTCACATGAACATCACTTTGTCAACGAGGAACCAGTTTCCTCGGGTGATTCACTTGCTTTTCCAGGATCCTCTGCTTCAGCTTATGGGTCTCTCTTCAAGAAATCACCTGGCCACTCAGATCAAAACAAAAACCATGTTCACTTGATTCTGACTCTATTCAGTTTTTTGTTGATAAATAGGACATGGATTTCTTTGTATCATCTGAGATAAATTGTCAGGCAAGATTTTTGTCCTTTCCTTACAAAGTCTTTAAAGACAATATGCTGAGTGTAGTTCATGTCAAACGATGTGGCAAGTGGCATGTCCTCTTGGCATGCCCATCTGCTTTTTTCTGCTGTTCCTCCCTGGCTGCCTTGACCGCCTATTTGCAATTAGCTTACAAAAAGTGTGTTTTCCAAACTTATTTTCTGAGTGTTTTTTTCTCTTACTTCTCCAGATGCTGTTTTGTTGTTTCAAGCATGTTATCATTTGCTTTTCCAGTGCTACAAAACACAATTGTACCAATGTCAAGGACAAAGTTTTCCTGATCAACTTTCTTTGCTGCCCAGCACACACAGAAGAGATTGACTCTGTATGTTTTTAAACATCTCACAGCAATGGTACACTCACGCAACCTGATGAAAATTGCTTGCTAATACGCTAAGTTAAGAGCTGGTGTTAAGAGCTAGAAATCTAATCTGAACTACATTGTCTGGTTCCTTTCAAATATTGAACCTCAGCAAAGGTTTTTGGACATGCCAAAGAGACCATTTAATGAAGGAATCATTAGGGTTTGCTAACCCTGAATGATCCTCTCCCCTCAACACCAGATGAGAGGAACTGTGGCCAAAATGAATAAATGAGCCCATACTGAAGATGGTATGAACCAAGGCAGCACAGTCACTCCACAAATCACGTTTAGGGATCACACAATCCTGTGCACCTGTCACCGCACCAAAAGGCTATCAAGATCTTGCAATGAGCTGCAATTATTTTGTCCAGGTATAGACTTGTGTAGTGAATTTGCACTTGTCTGTGTGCCAGATAGAGGTAATATACATTATTTACAGTAAACGAGGTGCAAACCTTCACTCAGGCTCATCCACTAAAGTATAATCTAAAGGTATCTTCATAGGACGTTGCTGAAACACCATCAGATGTGAGTTAAGCCATGAGATAAAGTTTTCACTAAGTCATGTGAATGAACGGTCCTGAATCCATACAACAGGTTGATAATTATTTTACTCAAAGTTAGGATCCATTTTAGGTAAGACATGCCTGAGCATAGAGCATATTGAAAGAGTGGTTTCTGCTTCTTGGCAGCGGCGTGAAACACCTTTGTAGTTTGGTTGCACTAAAGGAAGCTTAGGAAGTATTTTCAGGCCAATGCAGGATCAGAAGCCACTCGAACGTAATACGCATTTAAGCAAAAACTCAGGGAACTGAAATGTATTGCCTACAATAGGATTTTTTTTCTTTTTTTGAGAAAAAAATACTATCTAGTTTTGAAAGTGAATCTTGTGCAGCTAGTAAAGCAAAGATGTCCTGTTCTCCAGAGATTTTTAGCGCTAAAGGATGGAGGGTGCTTGTCCACTATTCCAACACTACAAGGAACAGATTCAGAGTCGGCAACATCGGGCATGCCTCTGTATGCAATGTCTCCCTCAGGCAAGTATCAACCAGATCTTCCTTGGAGGGAATAAGGATAACAATGTCCTACACCTAGAATCTCCTTGAAATTATAACAGGAGATAGATCATCTGACAGTTTCTTATTTTGTGCTGTTTTGAATCCCTCAATTTAGGAAATTCCCTTGTGAAGCCTTTTTCTTGCTTGCTTGGTATATTGTACCTAAAAGAATTAATGACAAAACTCAGAGCGCTCATAGTAGGCTGTAGAAGCAATAAATACTAATGGGATTATTTATATGCCACTGGAATTCAAGTAAGCAAAGCACTGATCTGGAGGAGTAAGTCAGCCAGACTTCAGAGAATTTCACATCTCAAGGAATGGATACAGGCACTGGGAAGGTACTTTAAGCTAACGCTTCACCATAAATTTAGACTGTAGTGCATCTTTTCATGCTTTCTCCCTCTATTCAGTCCCAGAACAGGAATATGGGCTGAAAGCCTCTCTCTTCGTACACTTTATTGCTAGTGCAGGCTATTACTCACCAATTGCAGTGTGTTGTCTTATTACAGACCCCACACAAACTTATCTGCCATATGTAGGACCTGGACTTGCAGAATCTGCCTTGCCTACCTTCTTACAACCTACCTACTTTTGGAGCACTGTCGTAGGACTGCAGCATCATTCTGTGATAGGCACTGGTGTCACATGCCACAAGAACACTGGAGGTCTGTGGACAACCGAGTTCAAGCTGTCACAGAACAGCATTGATTCCCTACATCCATGGGGTCTTACAGATGGCAAGGTGGGACTAGATCATCCTCCAGATGGATTGTGTGCAACTGATCACAACTTTAGATCCCAGCAGTTCTGATCACAGCCCTTTAAGCCCAGCAATTCAGCCAGTTTTCAGTCCACCTGACTATCCACTTGTCTAGCCCATTCTTATTTGAGAACATTAGGGGAAACAGTGCTGAAAGTCTTGCTAAAGTCAAGACGAATCACATTCCTGGCTCTCCCCTCATCCACCGAGCTAGTCATCTCATTGTAGAAGGCCGGTAAAGGAAGCTGTTTCCAGGATTTACTCTATCGTATACACAGGGACTGATGTGAGGCTGACCAGCTTGTAGTTCCCTAGATCTTCCTTCTTGAAGATAGGAGTGACATTTGCTTTCTTCCAGTCCTCAGTCCCCAATCACCACAACCTTTCAAAGATAATCAAGTGGCCTCACAACAACATCAGCCATTGTAGGTGCACCCTGTCAGAGCCCACGGACTTGTGTCTGCCCAGTCTGTTTAAATATTCCCTAACCTTCTCCTCCTCCACTGAGGGTAAGTCTCCTTGCTCCAGACTTCCCCTCTGGTCCCAAGAACCCAGTCTTACTAGTAAAGACTGAGGCAATGAAGGCATTGAGTACCTCGGCCTTTTCCATGTCATTTGTCACCAGGTCCCCTGCCCCCATTCAGCAGTGGGACCATATTTTTCCTAGTCCTTCTTCTGTTGCTGCCACACTTGCAGAAATGTTTCTTGCTGCCCTTCACATTTCTCACCAGATCTCCAGGTAGGCTTTGGCTTTCCTAACCCCTGTGTCTGGACCCTTGAACAGTGACTCTTTGCTGAACTTTCCTCTTACTCACCTTACTGCTCTGGAATGCAGTGGCATTTCAAGCAGTGGAGTACATCTGGCTTACTTCAAATATTTCACCCTGAATTTATGCTGATTTTGAAGCTCTGACAGCACTCTTTACCTGCACAGGACTACTTTTAACTTAATTGAAGACTTCTAGCTTCATTTTATCCATTATATCAATTTTCAGCCTCTCTCCACAGCAAGGTGCTATAGAGCTTCTTAGAATGTATTTTAAATTTGAAACAATTTTTTTTTTTCACCTTCATGGGGGCTTTACTGCCATTAATGAATCCATTTACCAGCTAATACCTTTATGGTATTATTATACATACTTTGCAGATGAGTGCCCTGAGACTCAGTGTAATATTGTTACTTCACCGAGGAGCAATGACGTTTCATCTGATAGTTCACTGAAACGATGCAGACTAATAATGGATGAAGTAAACTAAAAACACGTGAGATGGCTCACCAAATCATGAGGAAAATTGGAGTTCAAATCTAAATATGAACTCAAATTCTGCAGTTCAATTACATTATTCAGTTATATTGCATGATATTTTTAACTGAGCAAGACAAGGTCTAGTAAAGCCTTATTCCAAGTCAGTGCATTTACAATTTCCAATTATTAGTCAGTTTGTTTAAAGCAACTTCTGACAGGCTAGTGAATCCAGTATGTAAATAGTGGATATGGGAGACAGCTGTGCTAAATTGTGTGATATACAGGGTACTCTGCTGATTTTTGTACTGGCAATTCTCAGATGTGTTTAAAAGCTGTAACTTGCTTTTCAAGTGTCATTGAATCAATTCAGAGGGAGAGTTTTAAAGGGATAAGATATAAGCAGAAGACTAACTGCTGGTCAGTAAACAAAGGATACTGAATTCACATAAGGAATTAAACATGAAAACAACTAGGGTGTTGGTTAGTTATCTAAAAACAGCACAAAGGTCAGGATACGTTTGTTTAAAATGGTTCCACAGACTTCTTTTTGGACAACTGAATCTCTTCCCAGTGCTTTCAAGATGACTTTGCATGTCCTGCTTGGGCTCTAGCTGCCAGTCTTGATGGGCAAGGGTCTTCTGCAAGTTCTCTCTCAGATATGCCAGATATGAGGAAACATACCGGATGCTGTAGAGCATCCCAGACAGCTTTGAGCACCTAGATGTAGGTGGTTGGGATCAAACTCTCTGCCACAACATGGACCTGAATCCTATGCTTAATTTCAAGTTTTATCCTCTGGACACAGAGGACAGAAAACACAAATTGTGTAACGCACAGTAACTGTTCCATGTTTTGCATGAGTACAAAGCTTAACTTTCTGAGGAGTAGTGAATAAACTCATTAACAGATAAAGAGAAGTGATGGTCTTTAAGCAGAGGACTTGGCAGCCTTTGGTTCAATTCTTGGCTCAATTTCTGCTTCACCCAACAAGAGAATCTTTGCTGCTCATGAAAAAGAGAGAACCCAGCATTTTCCAAACTCAATGGGGCAACGTGAGGAGAAACATGTGGTGGTTTGTGAGGGGCCAAGGAATACTGTATGGTAAGGGACTAGGAAACATGTGAAAATACCTGTTTTTACAAGAAACTTTAATCTTTATTTTCTAAAGGAAACAACTCACTAGATTCCCCAGAAGAAAAGAACAGAACAAAGAACCTCCTGCTTTATACTTTTATAGATAAGAATTTTAGGAAGAAGAAATAAAAAATGGATGTCAGGATCATGCATCATCTCACCTGTGACCGTAATTAAATAAAAGCTAATACTGGTCATTAGTAAATAGGAAAAATCGAAAACGAGGGCTCACTTAAGAACACTTAAAGCTTACTTAATAACAGGGCTTAGCAAGTGTTCAGTCCAAATCTGTTACGTTCATTAACCTCCTGGAAACTAATGGCACACTTGAAACTACTTCATCAATAACCTTCCAATTAGCCTCGTTCTTAAGGGAAGAGAAAGTTCCCCTATGTGCAGTCCCCTTGTCCTCCCCCAGCCACAGCGCCGTGTTGGCACTTCCTTGGCTCCTGGCAAGATAAGAGTTCTCCCTTGCAACTCACAGCATCAGCAAGCTGCCAGCATCAATATCTGCATGCCGCTTTCTATAAAGATGATACTTATTGGCTAATATGAGCTCTCATGTCTGGTTTTCTCTATGGATGATACTTCAAATGTAATTTTAAAATTCTGGTTTAGATTATATCTTCTTCCTGTAACATGTAATGAAGACGCTCTCTGAAGAGAACTCTTGACTTTCACTAGAGAACTGCAGTACAAGCACAAATGACTTAGAAGGAGCATGGGTATAAACTTACAGAGATAATATCAACAGTAGTTAATTCTCCAATAGATCTATTCAAGCTTACACCTCATGAGTGTGTTGCTTATATTTGCCTCAGTTCACTGTAAATCTCCCTTTCATTACTGTTCACAACCCACAAACGTTACTGTTTTAATATATTCTAAAGGCATAAATATTTACGCTTGGAAAGAAAACTAAATACACCAAATGTCTAATGAGCAGTTCCCTTCTATCTACATATTCAAGGGCCAATATTTTAGTGCTGTAATGAAATAAAACCTTTCCTTCAACAAAAGTATGCTAGCATACTTTGATCATCACTTGTATCTATTTTCAGCATGTATTTGTTGACTGCTTTAGAGCTCATTAGAATAAACAGAGTCTTTGCGAAAGTGTTTTTGTGTTCCAGTGATGATAATTAAAAAGATCGTTTTCATGCTGCTTAGATTATATGAAGTGTGCTTAGGTACCTTTTTAGAATCTAAAGGCAATGACATGTACCTGTTGCCCTTGTTAAGTACCTATAATTGAGGGGAAATTGACTAACAAATACAAAGAAAATTGAAAAATTATTCAAACCGGAATTGAAAAATGATTAACGACCATTAGAAACTTGCATGGTTGTTAATCTAAGACACTTTGAATTATGGAAGAAGAGGAAATAAATAAAAGAACTCATGTAAAGAGAACATCAGGAGTAAACTTGCATAATAATAAGATAAAAATATGTACCATATTTTATAACTCTGCTCTTTGCAGCACATCTTACCTTGATACATCTATTTATTTCTCCTTTGGAGATATTAACGCAATTGTTGGCCATTCAAGTTATCAATAGTTTAGTAATGAAAATTAAATGAAACAGTAACAAAGATAAGGTTGGTTGCCCTAAGGCGAGGCAAAATTTGTTACAATCTACTGTGTGTGCAAGTTTTGTTGTATTCTCCCAAATCTAATAATTTTCTAAATCATCTAGTTTCTACTCTCTATTAATTTTCACTTTTAGTGAGAAAAAACCTTTTCTTTCAAGTAATTGAGTAGTCAAGTAAAAAACACTAACAGCTTGCCCATATATGAAGGTTGCATGGACTTGTGTGGAGATTGCAGTGATTTCTTGTTTAATGCTTATATCAGTGATACAGACTACCGAGACAGAAGAATTTGTAATGTTTCCATCAGGAGTACTCTGAGCCTGTACTGTACTCTGAGCACAGAAAGCAAAAGCATCTTCCTAAAGTTCAGAAGCGATCAGAACCTCCACGTTCTCGTCCGCTTCTGCAGATACCTGATGATAGCCCCTTTTCAGAATCCATGGTGCAAGGCACTGATGTTGCTTTTTCTCTAAACTCTTTCACGAAGCCCTCAGTGACTAATCAAGTTTGGAGTTGCTGTGTTTATTTTGATAACATCACACAGTACCTTTCCATTTCCAAATTGAATGGTCTTAATTTTTAGAATCAACTTTGGAACCAACTATTTTCCAGTTAATGTAGAAACTGCTTTCCAGAAACAATTTCTATTATGCACTTTAAAATTCTCATTTCTCAAATTTCCCTTCTTAGTAAACTCATTTACCAAGAGCAAAAATAGATGGGCCTTGAACATACTAAAATCTAGTTTGCTCACTGAAGAGCAGGGGCACTCAAGCAGATGAAGAGCTCATCTGCTTCATTCTCTTATTTCCAGCAGTGACCAGTAGTAGATGTGTAGGGAAAGAGCATCAGGCACTTATCTGTGAGGTAATTCTTCTCCTAGTATATCTTTCTACCTTCCAGCAACCAGTAGCAGAGGGACCTGTCCTCCTGGACTGAGTTTATATCTGTCTGTTCTTTTGTTCAGAACAGAACGCCCTCATTTTCAGATCATCTGCTAATACAGTGACCAGCACAGGTCCTTGTAACGCACCCCTCCAACTATTTTGAAAACAAGTAATTTGTTCCTACCTCTTTTTCTTATCTCTAATCAGTCATTAATTTATGAAAGGACCTTCTTTCTTGTCCCACGACAACTTCCAGTTAATAGCATTGGGAAAGAATCTTATCAAAAACGTTCTATGGAAATAAATATAGTATATCAAACATACTTACTTGCTTTCTGAATTTAAAAAAACTCTAACAGACTAAGAAAGCATGATTTTTTTCTAAAAGAAAAAGCAAAAACCAAGTCATGTTGACTCTTCCCCATTATATCATATGCTTATTCATTCTCTCTTATTCATTCATGTTGTGGTCACGACCAGTTTCCTTCATAGAGGTGCTAGAATGAATTTGTATGCAGATCCCTCTGGATTCTCTTCTGAAAAAAAAGGATTTGACACTTGCCACACCTATTCTTCCTGTGCTAAGGCCACTATAAGTGATAAGCTATACAACAAAGCTGGTTGTTCGGCAATTGCAATTTCTTGTCTAAGTTCCTTTGAAACACCTGAGAGGATATTATCTGGTCCTTATATTTGTCACAGTTCATTTTATGAATTTCTTCTAAAGTACCTTCTATTGATAATAGATTTGAAACACTTCCTGGGACTTACCTCCCATAAGAAAAAGCTCCAGGATAAGAACTTCCCAAACTCTTACAATGCAAAGAATTATCTTATTTTTATGCCTTAGAGACTCTCATCTTTCAGTGTATTTGAAAACAGGTTATTATTATTTTTTATGCTCTTAGAAAGTGGGTCCTCAAAGTCTTTGTGGGCTTGCTATACATACTTTACATTTAACTTGCTAGAGTTCATGCTTATTTCTTATTCTCAAATGACTCTCTTCTGTAGAACTTCTTTTCTCTTCTTTAAATGGGCCTTTAAAAAGGCCACAGTTTTTGTAGCATACCACCAGCCCCTACAGAGCTTTCTATGGATTATTACTGAAAACATAGCTGCAAAGCAGTAAGTTAATAACTGCTGGGAGTGAGATTTGCCCAGCAGATACATCACGCAATATGAGTATGCATAGGCTCACAAACTTCAGTCTCCTGCAGTGCAGTTCTTTCCCAGTAGCATTAATGGGAACTCCGCTGTGATGTAACAAATACTTATCAGCAACTTCAGACCTGAGCATGTTCCTCCCACATTTCACAGGGGTCCCTTCCCCTGCAAATCACACCGGCCAGCAGTGGAAGACCGTTTGTATTGTGCCTTTCTGTGAATCTTCCCTCCTATTGCATCATTTTTAGGGCATGATTACATTTGTACCTCTCTCTCAGGTAGGAGAGGCTTTTGTTTAGAAAGAGCCACCTAAATTCTTTTCCTCTTAGGAACAGTCCTAAAAGGACAGTGAGCAGCACTATGGAAACTTCAAGGTCAAGTGCCAGCAGTACAAGAAGGTCAGCGGTTATGATAGAAAATACAATTGCCTCTACACCCATGACTGATTGGTTACGTTTGACAGCTCTCTGCTTCGTGACACTGTTAGACACAGCGAGTGTGAAATTTAGCTTCAGTGACCCCAGCCTCTTGTTACAGCTTTCTTTAATGTGCCATGGCAGAGAGGCTGAGAGAGCTGAACGCTGCTGGAACTTGAAAGGACCCAATATTAAAGAAGACATAACAGAGATGGTTCTCATTTCGCACTGGCTGGGCTTCCTCTCCGTTCACATGATACATCTGAAGCAGCAGCGGTGGCCGTGCTTAGCTCAGCAGGAACAGCAGCTGTCATGCTGCAGGGGTACCTCGGAGCTGTGATCAGCTCGGGGAAGTCTGCCCCAAGTGCTCCCACAGATGATCAACAGAAATGTGGCTGCTTAATGATGGCAGCCCTCTAAGGTAGAGTGGTCTAGGCCACAATTTTAATCAGAGCAACTGCCTAATTATCACGCACACTTTACAAATGAGCTCACTTAGACACAGAAGAATTTAAGTGAGTGGTCTGAAGGCAAAAATTGTAATCGGTAGGAACAGATACCAGCAGACCCAGATTGCCAGTCCTCTGCTGTAACTTCTTCAGTGTGATAAATTCATTTTATGCCTTTCGAAAAACACTTCTCTCTGCAACCAAAAGAGATTCAGGAGAAAAAGGGAGAGTCATTCAGCAATTTTTGACACGCCTGTCCTTGGAAACTGAGACCACAGAGGTTATGGCAGCCGCCTTCCAGACCCTGACAGCACAGAACAAGGCTGATTTAACTTGCAAAGCTAATAAGAGCAAAGAGAAGTGTCAGGGTAAAGGTAACACTGTTGTACACAGAAATGCTGGTATAGACTTTTAAAGCCAGTTAGAAATTTTCTGTGCAAATGGGGATGAACATCCAAATCCATACACATCTTTGAGAAACTCAGCTCTTTTACCTCATATGCTTCCAAACCAGGATTTACGCTCTCTAAAAACAACCAGTAACTAAAATTAGCATAAGACAGGTTGTACTGTACATACAAGATAGTTTCATCAAACTATACAGGTAAGAATTTTAAGTTAACTACAGATACCATTCCTTGTCCTTGAAGGTATTGAAAAAATCCGCTGGACACCACTTAGGTTTTCTGGTTTATATTATAGTCTCCTCTAGACACGTTTATTGCTACATACTTATTAATACTAGAGGACTGAGCTGCTATCACTTAAAGAGTTACTGTATATTTATGGAGGTATGTGTACACACGTTTTTGCTACAGAAAGCAGAAGACAGAAATATTAAGCTGTAATAAAAGTGATTTAAGCTAACATTTGCAATGGACAGAGTACACACACAAGCGGTCACTGCAACTCAGCTGACACAGGATAACTCATTAAGCAACAGTAATTCAAATTTGTGGAAGCCCTTGACTTTCCAGAACTACCCTCTCACTTAAGATGTCTCACAGCTGAATTACCAGGTTTGAGCTTTTGATTTTCAATCACAAACACACAAACTGTACAGATATTATCTGAAGCTTGATACATACATTTCCCAAACTGGCACTTTATAAGGAGGCTCAGAAGTCAGATACTCACTGATCTGGTTGGTAGATGCACTATAAAAAGCATTTACAGTAGTTGGGCTTGTAAACCACCTGTAGCAAGAGCAAAAGAAATCAGCTGTCAGTACACTCACACAACTTTATGAATAGAATGAGCAAAGATAAAAAGTGAACTCATTGGAAGGAAGCAAAAATGTAAAAGACCTAGGATACAGTAAAGTTTAAGTATTTCTCCATTTCAACACTTTACCTACACTTTCTTGAACACTGAAATCTATTGTTTAATGGCTTTATTTTAAGTCCATACAGTCAATGAACGTTCAACAGGAGTTAAGCTTCCTATTACCTAATATGTTCTATTTCTAAGTGACCGTTGTGCTTGTGAGGTCTGCTATGCTGACGAACTGGCGTTCACCCAACAGAGTCTGCAACACTGATAGCAGCTGTAAAAACTCGCTTAGGTGTCTTTCAACCATGTGTGGAGAAACACCCTTTTGAAATTAGAGGAGAGCATTTTGAAATGAGAGAAGTGGCTTCAGACGCTTTGCTGAACAACTACTTGAACAATTAGGATGATGCCAGCAACAGAGGCAGGTGCTTCCTGGAAGCCTAAATTCAAAATAAACAGCTTCACATTCTGTACCCTACACAATGAACATGGTTATCAGTGTGCTCATAAACAAATGGACCTCTTGCAAGGCAAAACAAATTTAAAAAGGAATATTAGCATTTCTTCTCACAGTTAGATTTCTCATACATACTGGAGGGAAACCTAGATTTGAATAGCAAATAGGATTTACGAATTTCCTTAGCCTAAGCTCATCTATATTGACAGTGGTTTCACCCATATGAGTGGCTTCAGCAAGATCCAAATCCCCTCAGATGAAACTCTGAGTTCAGTGAGTCCAAGATTTCACTTTATGATTTTATATGGAAGAACAGAGATAAAAGAAAAGTAATAAAGATGATGACAATTAGCGGTTAATTCCTAATAAATTAGAAGCAACTCTACTAAGTGTCCAACAGGAACATCCTGATGTCTTTAGCAATGCATTACTTGAAAGTTTTGTAAAGCCAAATGAATGCAATGCAATTGCTTTGGAAAATTTCTTTCAAAGGGAAGATATGGGAGTTGCAAAATGAAGAGTAAGACAAAGGAAGATCTATCAGAACATGGAAAATGTGTGATGTCAGTGAAATTCACGTACACAATCTGTGCTTTAAAATAGCACCATCAAATGAATGAGTTATCTGCGGATCCTGACTGTTTTTCTGGCAACTGATGTCCTCACGTAAACCATGCAACAAAAGGGAGAGTTTTAGAATGGCAGCATTCTGTCTTTTATCAATAAATTTATCTGCTTCTCCCATCTTCAAAGCTGAGCAAAGCTGGAAAAACTAACGAATGAAAGCAAAGGGTGATGTTAAATATCTTAACCATCCATCGCATTATAGGCTCTAATTGCCACAGACAGCTCTCCCTGTTTTGTTTACTAGGAGATTCTGAAGGGGAGGAGCAGGGGAAGGTTGTTTTTCTGGTGTGTTTTCTGTTTCCTCTATAATAAAGAGATTAAATGTTAGAGGTAATGTAGTGAGTTAATGGAAAATTGAAAAAGAATGCTTATGGTGAGGGGATAAAGAAAAGATTAGGGGGGTTAATTAACTACATTTCAATTTCATGTTTGTTCACAGCAGCAATCAGCTGAACTGCTTTGAAGGATGCAAGCCAGCCACTTGTGTGGTGGGACCTCTCTCCAGGCTTAGCAGTAGCTCTGGAGGACTCAGTCCCTTTTTTGACAAGGAGAGAACCCATCTGGAAGGGACCCATCTGAAATACTCAACACTTTAGATTTTACTGGAAGTTTGAACAAAGACACATAGCGTTGTGACTTCCACCTCACCCTGTTGGCTTGCTCTACTTACAACGGCCTTTCTATTCTCTCAAACAGCAACTTTTAAGCATGAAAAAGGCTTCTGGGACAACAAATCCTCCGTTTTTGCAAATCCTTCTTAGAGCGAGTGTCTACAGGGCCTCTCATTTCCAGTCACGGCTTCAAGGGCCTGAGACAGATAACAGATACTTCAAAACAGACTAATGTGCTTTGCTCTTCTCCCCATCCTCTTTGCTGCTGCAGCCCCAGGGGCTCACCACAGCTAGTTCAAGATAGGAACCACCACAAGCAGTGATTAAAGAGCTCTTCACTGACAAGCAACGCCTCTCTAACAGTACAAGTTTGCACCCGTTTTTATTGGGTGAGGAGCTAACCAGTGATGCACGTAGTTGTCACCACTGGAGCACCTCACTCTGCCCAAGAGCAACTGCAAATGCTGTTGCCATTTGGTCTGCAGCTACGGAGGGAGGACATCACACCACTGCTGGCCATGCTTTCACATCTATCAACTCATAGACTCTTTGCTCGTAGACTAGCTGCTAAGAATCATCACAAAATCCCCATCCTGAGACTGCTTCTTTCTTCATGATCTACCACTGCAATAACAGAGTCCATCCTGTTTCCTGAGCTTAGTATAAGCCAAAGAGCGATAGCAGCCTCGATTTTCTCACTGTAAAACGGAACTAAGTTCTTTCCAAGTCGCTCTTTCATAACAAGGCCTACAGAATGACCCCATATGAAGTTTGTTATGTTTTTCAGCAGCTAGGAAGAGGAGACTTAGCAGCCATACAGGGAAGAACAAGAGTTCTCTGGTGACAAGCAGAGTATACTGCTGAATTTCATATTTGACGTTTAGACACTCGGCAAGGAGCATATTTACACTCCAGCATTTTGTTGTACCGTTCTGAGCCACTCTCAAAAAGATTTAGGAAGCATTTTCCACAAAAGAGCAGAATAACCAAGACTGCTTCCATTCAGACTTGCAGAACAACTTCACCTCTCGTCTGTCATCCTCTTTCAGTGAGCTCCTTGAAACGACTGAACCTTCAGTGACAGACCTTAACTAATAACACATCAAATTACTATATGAAGGTCTGTAATAAATAGCTGTCGCTGTTAAATTTTAAGGTGAAGCAAATTTAGAAATAGCACGTTCATTCCTGTTTGAAGTCAGGTTGCCTGGGTATTTGCTCTAGGTCTGGTTACAATTTCGGTGCATTTGATCTATTAACAGAAGGAAAGAAAAAAAAACAGGCATAACAAACTCTAAGCTCTTACTAATTACAAACTAACTAAATAAAAAAAAATCTAGAATTGTTTACACTGTTTCCGTTGGCTATTAGCATGTGAAAAAGCTTCAGCTTTGAATGATGTCCTGTAACATTACCTATCAACTACTGCACCAGTCAAAAGCTAATGCTGCAGACTTGACACTTGTAAGTTTGAGATTTCTCTTGTAGAAATAAAATCTGAAACCTGCACTGAGATAGCAAGTGGGGCAGATACACTCTTAGATTTGTGTTTCTTTAGACTAGAATTTTTTCCACGATATCTTCCTTTCTGAGTTAAGAGTATCATATGCTACGTTGCCAGTCATGAAGGGGGGTGACTGGAAACATTGACAATACAGGGAAAAGGTTATTAATTTATTTAATTCTCTGTAAAGCACAAACTGAATTTGCAATTTGTTTTCTCAACTTTTTGAGTTAGAAGAAATCGATCAGGTGGAGCAGAATTTGGTGTTCAATGTCCCAAGTAAGATTTTTTTTAAAAAAAACCATGTAAGTAAAGAAAATGAACTTGCGAATGTATAACGCATTTAAGCTGCTTAGAAGTGAAAGGCCGTACAAAGTTGCTAATGAAGCTGGAATCTGGAAGATCTCTTCCCAAGAAAGGACTATAAAGAAAAACTTCTAAAGGGGAGGAAATCTTCAAGGTGACTTTCAAAAGTGTATTTCCTTTTCTCATTGTTAGTCTGTTTTATACATTTTCCTGTGTAGAAACAGAGGATTAGCCTCCCAGGCCAGGCTGTCATGCGTCTGGGCAAGAAACTGGGATGGCAAGGCTGGGAGGAGCCTCCTGTGCCACATCACTGCTTAAAATAAGGTTCAAAGACCAGGAAAAGGCTCCAGGAGGCTCCTTTCCAGCCTCTCCTCTCCAGGGCAGGTCCACCCACAGGATTTCTGAGCTCTCCAGCAGCATCTCTACAACAGACAACAGCCTGCCCAGTGTCTTTCATGGCTTCTTTTCCCTTTTTGCAGAAGGAGCTTTTGCACTGTCCTTAATGGCATCCAACCCAGCACCTCTCAGAGCTGCCCTCCCCTGTGGTGAACCAAGAGCCAGGGCTTACAAACAATAGTGTGTGGTCAAGGAACTGGAATAGGTTCTGGAGGAGACCCAGGAATCTTCTCAAAGTACACTTCCTCTGTGTCCTTTTATAAGACTACTAGATGCCTAAACCTCAACTGAAAGTTGAGTGAAAAGTGAAGAAAGATTTGGCCAGGTCTAAAAATCTTAGAGGAGATGTCCTGACTTCAAAGAAGAAAGATTAATAATAATGAAGTGGTATGCCCAAAAATTCATCTGATCCTCTGCTATTTGCAAGTATGATATCAGTGTTAATGTGCTGGTTTTGGCTGGGATATAATTAGTTTTCTTCATAGTAGCTAGTATGAGGGTATGTTTTGGATTTGTGCTGGAAAACCAGCACAGTTAAGAAGGATAGATTCAATCACTGTTAAAAAGGTGTGGGTGTGTGCTTATATATACATACACATATACACACACGTGTATGTATATTTGTATGTATGCATGTGTATGGCTCCATGGATGGATAAGCAAACGCCACTAAAACCCTGATTCTCCTTTATCTCTCCCATCCACATGGCCATCACTTAAAATCATAGAATCATTAAGGTTGGAAAAGACCTCTAAGATCATCGAGTCCAACCATCAACCCAACACCACCATGCCCACTACACCATGTCCCGAAGCGCCACATCTACACGTCTTTTAAATACTTCCAGGGATGGTGACTCAACCACTTCCCTGGGCAGCCTGTTCCAAGGCCTGACCACTCTTTCAGTGAAGAAATTTCTCCTAAAGTCCAATCTAAACCTCCCTTGGCGCAACTTGAGGCCATTTCCTCTTGTCCTATCGCTGGTTACTTGGGAGAAGAGACCAACACCCACCTCGCTACAAGCTCCTTTCAGGTAGTTGTAGAGCGCAATAAGGTCTCCCCTCAGCCTCCTCTTCTCCAGACTAAACAGTCCCAGTTCCCTCAGCCGCTCCTCGTAAGAGGATTTCCTCATGCCCTGCCTTTCACCTCCCTCTGCTCTGGTTGTGTCTCACCTGGATTATTATAATTGTCTTCACGCCTGGTTCCCTTCCTCTCGCACTCACCTTTCCCGCCTTGCCTCCTCTATTGAGCCCTCTTGATCAACCTGCGCTGTTTCATGCATCTTGTTCCTCATCTCCTGCCACAAATCCCTTTCGTACATGTGTCTTCAGATACCTGAGCACTTTTTCTCTTTTGAGAGAGCCAGCTGTGAAGATGACAGCCATCTCCCCAGCCAGCTGTTAGGATCACAGCTGGCATCCAAAGCAGGTGTTGAGGACAGCAAGTTGCACTTTCCACAGCTGCAGTGCCCACAGGGGAGCCTGAGACCAGCAGAAAAGGCAGCTCTGGTGCCCTGATGCCTTGTCACAGCTTCTTGGTACCAGCTGGGCCGGCTACGTCCCCCCCATCCATGCCCTGAGCAATGCCTTGCTTGACTTCCTCCATGTTCCTTTTTCCTCTAAGGCAGATAACTGCTAGGGAGGGAGGGAGCAGAACAGAGGACAAAGAATTTTGATAATTACTCCTGCTTTGGGGGATTTTTTTCCCCTCTTTTTAGATTACAAAACTGTTCCATTTCCACTTTGATATCCACATTCCCTCTTGCTTTATCAAACTCCTTTGCCTTGTACCTCCCAGCTCCTCTCTCCCCTGATGGTGTTTCCCTGGTGCTTTGAGTGAACCATCATTTTGGTTTTCCATTTAGTTGACTATGCTGAGGAAAGTGAGTCCAGTTTGAAATAATATTGCTGAGAAATCTGGACTGTATGCTAAATGGGTATAGCATTTTACCTTTTGGGGTTAATATTACTTTACTAGGTGGTAACTTATTTCCTTAAACACTCGTTTTCTCATTTATCTTTATCAGTCCATGACCTGAACCATCTTATAATATCTATCTCTAAATATAAATATTATGCTAAAAGCTACTGAACTAGGGAAAAGAAGAAATGAAGCAAACAGAAACAAAGCTCCAAGGGTAATTCTCTATTAACACAGTGCCAAGCTTCAGTGTAGAGCAAGATCTATAAAATATAAAAGCTTAAGAAAGCAAAAACAGAAAAAGAAAAGAAAGAAAGAAAAAAGAGAAGTGAAAACATCAGAAGATAGTAGTTAAAATGTGGCAATTGCTGATATTATTAAGGCCAGATCTGACATGCTTCAGACTGGTGGGTGGGAGTTATTGGTTTATTATAATAAATTTTTTAAAAAATTACTGGAGGTGCAATGACTCTCTGTGCCTTGGTACCGCTCAGCAGACACAGCAAAAGCGGACAGTGTGACACCACTTTCAGATCCCTTTTCTATTGCCGAGCAGGTGCAGAGGCAGAATAATCTCCCAGCAGAAATTATTACGACTGAGGGCTCAGGTGGGGGTTACCCCCAGCCCCGCAGAAGGCAGAGCATATAGCTGTGCTGACTGAAAATCAAACAGGGATCCCCCAGGCCAGAATGTGCCCCGCAGGATGACAAGAAAAGCAAGACAAAGGTGATGAGGGGGCTGCTGTTAAGCAGTCCTTGAAATAAGACAGTAAAGACAAGCATGAGAAAGTGTTCAATGCTGTAGTAGGCAATCAGGTAAAACCTTCATTTTTTAAGCATACCCATGTGCCAGTTCTCAGATTACAGCCCTTGAGGTGTACAGTCAGGGATTACCTGCCACTTAATTTCCTTACAGGGGCGATTTCCCATCGTGCCAAGAAACTACGTGGTCTGCGTTAGTGCTGCCCCAATGCTGTTCATGAGGATGAGGTTGCTGATCACCATTGCTGTAGAGAGGCAAGTGTTATTTCACTGCTCTCATGGAAACTGTTAGTCTGAAGAGAATATACTGTCATGATCTAGCCCTGGCATCCAGGGCTGCAGGAAAGCCCGTAAAATCATGCCCTGGGATTAACCATTGCCATGTCAGAGAAAGGTGTGACGATAAGGTAAAATTCACAATTACAATTAAGCTATAAAAAACCCCTCGAAAATATGGGGCCAAATTATAACACTCTAACCAGGAATAGCCTGCGCCTGTCCTGCTGACACCCTCTACCTGCCTCACGGACGACACAGAGCCACCCCTGAAACAAGGTATGGTTCAGTTTGAGCAGGAATTTCTGGAGCCCTAAGGAAATATCACCACAGGAGCTAAGCAGCAGCACCAATTTCCAAGTCTCTCTGTAGAAGGAGTCATTTTTAAGTAGCATCATTAGACTAATTAAGTTCTGTTTAGGTTTTAATTTGCATTTTAAGGATTTGATTACCCACCAGTAAGAAAAGAGACTGATTCTCTCATGTATTTTATGACAGTATGTGACACAATCTGCACTCATGTTTACAAACAAATAAAAATAACATATGTAAATTAAATTATGTTTTATTCCATATCATTGCTGTCAACAGCAGGTAAATAACAATGCTGATTGCTATTACTAATAATAACATTATCTCTTACTAGTGGTTCCATTCTTAGAAAATTTATTTCATAAATCCCTGCTGTACCATTCCAAATTCTAACTGTGACCAAGAGACATAATCCATTTTTAATTGAGATTCAATTATCCCTTTTTTCATTAAATTAAGTTTAAGCTGCAAGCACATGACTACTGTGCATCAGAACAGGGATACCTAGAACTTACCAAAAAGAAAATCCACAGGAGTTTCTGAATAACTGGGGGGTTTGCCCATAGGCTTTTTGTATCATAATATATTGCTTTGTATATAATTCTATTAAAACATAAATTGTATAAATTAAATAATATAAATTAAAATATTGTTAGAACATTATGTAAATTTGCCTTTTGTCTACTCACTCTGTTTTTGGAACTTCTTTTCTAAGCCAGTAGAAATCAGATTGGGCTGCATATTTGCGAGTTTGCAACACATTGCCAAAATAGTCACTTTCTGTAAACTTCAGCTGTACAGATAAAGCACAGACATTTTTAAAGCATGTCCAAGGAAACAAAAGCTGACATAAAACAATCAGAACTTTTATTTTAAACAAGATAATCACCTAATTTTTTAGCCATTATCAAAGCAAGTAAAATTTTCACACTTGGTAGGAAGAATAAGTATTTTGTGAGCTTAGTTAAAAAACAGTGGCTGAACAGATCTGCACAAGGGACTGGAACATTGGAAAAGCTCTTCCCTGAGCAGAACACAGCTGAGGAAATCAGAAGTACCCAACAATGAATTGCAGACTGTGTGTTTCTAAGGCTATTATCCAGGCAGCCTTTTTTCCATAAGGAGTAGGTCTACTTTTATTTTTTAAAGTACATTTTAAAACCACTTTCAAAAATGTAACAAAGCCCCTTTTTTCAGTTTGTTTTGCATTTCTTACAAATAGTTTGTACTCTGTGCCCTCCAAGGGTTCTGCCACTGCTTTCTTACTGTTTCTCACATTAAATGCTTAGAGACATAGGGCTCCATGCTTCCATAAGCCTCCAAATTTAATAGCGAGCCAACTTCCCCCCAACTAACCATGCAAGAAAAAAGGATGTTAATCTTTTACAAATCCAGCTGATATCCCTGTCACCAGTTTCAAGCAATCTTACGACTTGTGACGAAGTTATACTTCAATTTCAACTATGGTTTTGCAACCGTGATTAACAAGTGTTTTTCGCTAGACATTACCACTTACCTGAGCAAATAATTCCATATGTTGAGTTGTAATTTGGTCACATCCTCCATCTCACTACACTTCCTTCACAGCACCGTCTCACCCTACTCTTTCCAGGAACAAGGACTAGGCTTGTAGAGTTAGTTCTTCAAAGTCTTCTCAATAAATTATACCTCTTTTTAGTGTTCTTTTACGTTCTCTGGCAAATATGACTATCACCCTTGTATTTTACTAGTTCAGGATTGAATTTGTGATTCTGCTTTGCCTGTGACTTTCAGTAATACAATTCATCACATGCATGCCACAGTTACCCCTTTGGAAAATGGTAAAATATATTATCTTCATCATCTGCCTTCCTGCCTTAGTTAGGCTGAACAGGTACTAGGTCAGGTAGCAGTCCCCCCGCACAGTATCCTTGTCCAGCAGCCAGCACAGTAGGCATATACATTGGTTAGGACCTTTAGGCATGATTATAACCCACAAGCATAAATAAATTCATAGTCTGGAGAGGTGAGGAGAGCCTATATAGGGCACCATAAATTGTGATATTCTGAGGAAAAATGCATTCGTATTTTTGAAGACCGTTACTTTGAGAAGAAATGATTTTTTTGTTTTGTTTCATTTTTATAACTAAATGTAAAATTTATGCCAGTGTATGTTTCACCTTAAAAATGCTTAATAGCAGGAAGGTTCTTTGTACCTAGGCCCATTTTAGTCCCAGCAGGCCTCGTGGTCATCTCACTGAGACACACCGGCGTTGACAATTTAGACATGAGAGCTAGCATACTTAATTCAATGTCTAAAAATAATGAGGCAAGCAGAACTCCAGATGCGTGCGAAACAAAAGAAGAGCTTTGATTTTAGACAGGAGCAAAAAAGAGCAAAGATTGGTTGCAATATGTAAAAGAAGAAAGCTGCAAGTCTGGCACTTACTGTTTTGATGTCTTCATTAATATATGTGTCATTCATTATAAACTGAGGGTAGCCCACTTTTGCCATAACGGCTTTTGCCTTTGAAAAAGAAAAAAAAAGAAAAAAAAAAGTGTTGGCAGATATAACCATTTCTCAGCATATGACTTCTTTTTCCCATTCTATTTCCACTTTTTATTATTATGCTTCCCTGAAGGCATGCTAATTTAACTTCAAACCAACTTGCCTACAAGGTAAAGTCGCTGCCGCAGATGAGCTTTGCATCACAACGTGGAGGGTCCAGGTTCTGTTGTCGGATTGTCACAGTGGGTCTGTTGTCACCTGCAGAGCTTTTGCAGACTTACAGCAATGTGTTTGAGTGCAAAATCTTAACAGCTGATTCTCCCTACCAGTTTTTTTGTTAATCAGATGGTCAAATGCCTGTTTTTACAATGTTTTCCAAAAGACGGCAGGAAATGGCCCCATTTTGCTATGGCGCAGTAGCTGGTACTGTTAAAACAGATTTGATACACAGCTACAGATGAACCTGGATCCCAGCAAGTGCAGACTGGCGTATTTGTACTGAGAGTCACTTCCATTTACACCTGAGGATGGGTGCACACTTTTCTGAAGGACACTGTACTTTCTTAAAACCACATGGCTAACCTTTGTTTCGTTCTCCACTTTCATCCCTCTACTTTGCAGTCTTTGCCCTTTCCCTAACATCAGTAAAGGTGTCAAAATAAGACACTTCACTTTTCATTAATTTTGGGTTTTTTTCCTCTTTCAGTCATGACTTGGTCCCAGTGCTTATACACAATCTGTGTAAACACTCTGCTGTGAAGTGATAGCAGCTGTAGATGAGTATTCCCATTTTGTAAATCGTGGCATAAGTATATAAATAGCCTTAGTAATGTCCTCACAAAAACACCAGCAGGCCACCCTGCCACCCAGAATCTCTGTGGAAACAATGCCTTTCCAGAAGAGAAGCAGAAGGATACAAAAGGATAAGGTGACATATCAAGAAGTGAAATATGACAAGTCCATAGAATAAATTAAAGCCATGATGGACTAGGGTAGCACAAAGCTTTCACTTTGTATGTTTTCAGGATGCTGAATGTAATTTCTCCTTAAGTCTTTGGAATTCCCCCCACCGCTCAAAAAACGCTCTTCTGGAAATTTATTCTTCAAACTCAAATGTCTAAACCCAAATGAATATTACAAGATATGACATGCAATAAATGGATTAGTCCTTAACCACCCGCATCCATACCAACCCTGCATTCTGCTCTCTGAGAGCAGAGCCTGGACCTCTCTGGGGGCCCGCCAACTTCTACTTCCCTCTTGCTGCACAGGGTGGCTGTTCAGGGGAAGATTCCCCTTCCTCTGCAATGAAATCCTTGCCCCCTTCTTGCCCTTCACAGTGTCTCAATACACCAGGGCCTCCTATGACAGCAAGAATTAGAAACGTCTGTTCCATAACCTTAAGAAGAAAGCTGATGGAGAACTGCCTCCATTTAACCAAAATTATTCTGTTTCCTCTTTTGTTTTTCAAGAAGAAAGGCCTCTTTGCTTCTTCAAACTCCTTCAATTTCTCAATCTCATTTCCAACCCAGTCATAATCCTCCATTTGTGACATCACAATTAATTGCGGTTGAGATAATTAAGATGTCACAAACAGAAGATTGTAACTTCAGGTAGGAAATTAGCAGCAGGAGCAGATGAACTCTTAAGCAAGAAAGATCCCATTGTCATGCAAATATCCCTAGTGATAAAAAAAACAATGGAAGACAAATGCTGAACAGGAAATACGAAATGAGCCAAATTAACCCTCAACAGAATGTTTTCTCATTTTTCCAGAAGGTAGAGCAGCCTTTCAAGGTATTTTAAATGCCTGGGGGAGGATAAAAAGGGCGGGGAGGAGGAGGAGGGGCACAATTAATCTGCAAGTTTGTATATAATCAAAAGCGTCTATTTTTTTTCCTGGTGGTGTTGTCAGGTCCAGCTGACAACTTGGCAAGGAACTGGAAAATTTCCTTTTTCCACTTCAAATGTTTCAATCCTAGTTATTATACTAGTCTTGAGAAAGCAAAATACAAAACTCATCAGTTTTAGTTTTTACTAAGTCGGCTGCTTAAACAAGTTCAGTGAATCTCGAATGTTCTGCATGTGTTCCAGAGTACCCATCTGAATCACTTACAGTAGCCTCTGTGTTGAATCTACTTAATTGAGCCCCTTAGCATTTTAATTAAATAGATTTAATTTAAAAACTAACTTATATGATGAAGAGTAAACCCTTTAAAAACAATTTATAGTGCAACTTGCAAAAAATCAACAGTGGCTTTTAAAGAAAAAGTAAGGATTAACTGTGTCAGTACACTGTCATTTCACCAATGATTTAGCCAGTACGATGTTGATCAAAAATTGTTGATCGTGTTTTGGTATATAAAAGAACAGTTTTGGCTTTGAGCTAAATTATACCCTTTAAAAGCACTCAATTTCTAGACTGCCTTCCAAATAAAAGCAAATAAATTCATGCTTCGCTGGCTGTAAATGCAGAGGATTATGAAGCCAGCCCAGACCTGGCAGTGCTTCTTTGCTGAAAGAAGCAGAGATGGGCCCTGCCCTCAAACTCATAGTGCTAGGTGTCTGGTTGTGACCACAACATGTCTATCTCCACTTCACCGCATGGACATTTTGGGGTCTTTGTGGGATATAGAATCATAGAATAGTTTGGGTTGGAAGGGACCTTTAAAAGTCATCTAGTCCAACCCCCCTGCCATGGGCAGGGACATCTTCAACTAGATAAGGTTGCTCAGAGCCCTGTCCAACCTGACCTTGAATGTTCCCAGGGATGGGGCATCTACCACCTCTCTGGGCAACCTGTTCCAGCGTTTCAGCACCCTCATTGAAACATGTATTTGCCACATCCATCTCGGTCTCTTCTTCCACAGCAGCCCACTAAGAGCAGCAGCTTGGAACTGCCAGGTTTTGGCCCTTTCAGACCCCATTCCTTAACCAAACATCTCCAAGGGTGAGGATGATTCCTCCAGGCTCCTTAATTGCAGGTCTGATATAAGTTGACCTAAATATCATACATAATCTTATAATGTCATAGATAATCATATAATTAATATTTAACATTAATTTTATATTTTAGTGACACTTAAATCCTTTAGTCTTTTCATGGCCCTGCTGCATTAGAAAAGGAAGATCGGAAGAGTTCTCCTAACCAGACTACCTCAGGAGAGCTGGGTTCACTTGTCAGGTCACACATACTCTTGCTTTGTGTCTTTGACAATTGATGTCGTGAGCTTAAGATTATGAGGAAAAAATGGTCAGGCACTACTGAGATATTTTGTTATAAAGCCTATATAAAACCCTAGTAAATAACAGAGTTTGTCTCAAAGAATTTTTTGAAAGTAAACTCAAAAGGTAATGCTGCTCCTAGTACTTTGATGTTTTATCAGTGGCTAAAGCTGTCTCTATGTTGTAAGATAGATAGATAGATAGATATATGGGAAAAATGTTATTTTATTGCCTTTGTTACTTAGAAGTTTTTGCTACAATGTGTGTGGTTTAGAAGTCTGAGCAAGATACGCAGGCAGCTATGTGCACTGTAATGACTAAACTCTAAGGCAGAGCTTACTAGCACCGTGTAAACCTTACTACCACTGTAATTCTGATGCCTTCTTAAATGTTCCACCAGTCATGTAGGATAACAGATTCAGAAAAGTACACACTTTGTTACCACACCACCAAGTTAATTTGTTATTAGAAAACATAGGTACATGCTTAAACACCAAAGCTTCTGGACCATCTAGAATCTGGACACTTAAACACCAATTACAAAGCTTCTGGACCATCTAGAATCACAACATCCTTTAGGAGCCCTTTTGAGAACATCTAGAGCAAGAGCTGATAGAGAGCAAACTGGTACGAGGTTGTCATGTGCAATCCACGTCTCGCTATACAGCTTCTCCCAGAAAAGGAATGTGTCTCAAATTGGTCCTAATGGTATCTATGATGCGGCCAAAAATTTAGAGGTGTGCCATGCTCCCCTGGGATCCTACCAAGCTAGTGGCCCAGGGCGACCTTATCTCCACCGTGTAGCACATACTGGTGTAGGAGAAAGAGAGGAATAAGTTTGCTCGATCTGAAGGATCTCTCTTTTTGAAAGGCTGCCCCCAACATCCTGACTCCAGCCTGGGATGGGTCCTGACCCATACAGCCCATGCGGGCACTTAGGGCACGAAGTGTGGGTGGCAGGCCAGAAGGCTGTGGCACACCAGTAAGTTCCCTGGTGCCGATATAGTGAAGGACCTCGAGGAGGGGACTGTTTCCTATAGCCAAAGCAAAACCCATGAGAGGACATAGGAAGCCCTCTGAAGTCCTTGGGAATCCCTCCAACTGGGATTCCTCCCAGGGGCTTTGCATCAGGTCCAAGCCTGTTCAGCTGAGCCAAGCGCACAGCCCAGTTTATTTACGCAACAGACAAGTTAGAAAGTATTATATTAAGAGCAGGTTTCTAAATTTGCATGTTGGAAGTCTCTTGCTTCCTTGGCTATCTTTTCTGTTCACTTGAGTAATATTTAACAGCAGTTCAAAGACTCCTTATTCATACAGCACCAGAAAGTGGAAAACTCTTCTATGACTGGCTTGCTCTTTGATAATGAAGTCAGTATTTTCCCCTTGATAAGATTAAAAGTATGTTTAAGAGACCAGCCTTCCAGGAGGCATGCAAACACATACAGAGAAAGCAAATGAAATGTGACAAATGTACAGGAACCAACCATGTGGTAATTGCACATGAATCCGCTGTAAACGCACCATGCACAACATTTTATGGTTTAAAGGCTCATTTAATTCCTATCTCTAATTTGCATATTAAATAACCACGTGTACAGGAAGAAAAGGGGCAATGGGGTATTCCCCCCAGCTATTGTTAAGTACTCAGCCTACTGTAGACTGTCAGGTAAATTAAGAAAACTCACCTCCGCAGGCTTCCAATCCTGCCATTGAAAGTGAGAGGCTCTTGCAGGGGGTGACGCAGAACAGCAGCACGCGTTACAGTAAGTCATGATAACTGTTTTCTATCCCAGCAGCCAGAGAGCAGGCTCCGAGGCAGAGAACCCGGAGTGGGACTACTCCCTCTGCCGCTGATTACGCAAGGAAGTTTCCCCACTGACTTCAACACAGTTGGGATTTTATCATCAGTGTGTCTTTCTGTCACGATGAGAGCATTGCAAGTCAGTTTACTACAGAGACAAAATAATAAATGACCTTTCACTCTTGACTTAACAACTTGCCAACGTGGGACCTCACACATGTGTTTCAATGTTACAAAGCATCCCAGTTTCCAGTCTAGTCAAATTCTCACTTGGCAACCAAACTTGGCATGTGAGCCTTCTGAGAGGCTTTTTTGCCCATCAGAGTATGATTTGGATATTTTGTAAGCCTGCTAGCAATACCAAGTACTGACATATTGTACTTAATGTAAAAAAAAACCAAACACAAAACACAAAACAAAACATATATCTCGCCCCCAACAAAGTTTTATGAGTCTGACACAGATCTTCTGTATATCAACTTGACTCACAATAACTTTGTGAAGATCATTTTCAAGTTTCTAAAAATATAAAAAATTAATACAATTACAGTTCACTGAAAAATTAGCATGAAATACATTCTGAAAGCTAAAATCATTCACGGCAAAGTAATGTTCCATTTAATTACAAAGATTAATTCAGCCTTTATATACGTGTCTGGTCTTTTCATTTTTCATTGAAAACAGATGATTCAAGAGCCATCTGGTAAAATTGCTGCATAAATATCACTGCATCTATTTAGGTTTTACATATAGAAAAACTAGGAAAATAGAGTGATGGATCTTGGTAATACACAGAAAAGTTCCATCACAGGGCTAAAGCTCAGTCCTACAGATATCAGTAGGAAGTGGCTCACCGACTTGAGTAGGAGATGGACTGGGCCCACCTTAATGATGTATTGATGCCACATGAAATGTCAGAGATTTGCACATCATCAACCGCAATCAAAAGTGCAGTAACAACTCAAACATGGACACTTGGCCTGAAATAATAATTTTTAAGAGTACTTGATCTGCAGTGAACTGTCTATAATCCATATGCCAGGATATAGCTAATCATCTATTTATTTTTAAACTTCGGCTTTAAGTTTCCTTTTATATTTGCATATCACAACAATACAAACTCTGTAGACTTTTCAAGTTTTTTCAGAGCTAGTGTTTCATTTAATAATATTTCACATACCACCACCTTACATTGCACCATAACCCTCCCCGCCATATTTCAATAATTGTTTTGGATGTTCTACATTAATCAATTATGAAGATGAAAAATACAGCTATTGCTCCATTCTTGTAATAGCTTGAGCCCAGGGGTTAAAAAAAAAAAAAAAATTAAGTGACTTACGTGAATAATCACACCCATGAAGAACACATAAAATTGTTTCCAGTTAAATACACACTGTGGTTTCAAAAGTAGCTGAGTCCATTTAACAGTTTTGTGCTGCCAAATGAAGAAACAACAATGTCCTACTCCTCGCTCTTCTCCCTTGCTCCTCCCATCTCTGTCCACACTTCTGCGCACGCTGCCTGCACCCACAGCTTCCATGAGCTGCCTCAGCTCCTTGCCACATCTTTCTGGGAGATTGCTTAGCTCACTGACATAGCAGAAATCTATCCAAGTTTTTCCCCAGCTAATTTTCTGCCAGATCAGTGAGCTGAATCACTTACTACATGGAGAGACCCAGCAAGTGCTGGAACTAGCACAAGACAAGTGCTGGGAAAGGGATTGTGTGTTACATTAGTATACCACGCTCTCTGAATCATCTTTTGAAACCAAAGCCTCACTCAAAGAAAACTTCCTGACAAGAAAATATTACCTAGTACACTTATAAAGGGACCATACCATCCATACATTACTTTCCCAGGAAAAAGAGGGGGAAAGGGACAAAAATTCTCTAAGCAAACTGTTAGTTGAGATTATATATTCAGTCTTAATATCCACTAGCTATTAAGATAATATTATTATTACTAACCATAAAGTTGCAAGCACCTAAAGGTTTAGTATGACTGCCATGCACAGAAGAGAGTCATAAAAAGCCACAATATGCATTAGTGCCACTTTTTCCTGTCCTAAATCCCTTTTGCTTCTGGCTCTCTGGAAGACAACAACTCAATCATCAGTTCAAGCACTGTGACTGTAATTTCACTGGAATTAATTTTTCAGTTTAAACTAATCCTGCATTAATTTTTTTTTAGCAATAAAACTGAACTAAATCACAGAAAATACAAAACAATCTTACTTATATAAAAACACAAATTCACTGTGATTTTTTCACAAGCATAACTCCTTAGTTAAATGCAGCAGTATAAATAATAGACCTACTCATATTTTCTCCTACCAGCTTGGTTCCAAACTCATTCTGCTGCCAGCAATGCTTTAATTTTGCTAAGAAAAAGAATTCCTTTGTCCATTTTATTTTAATTCCATTTTCCATTTGTAATCTCTGTATGACAGTTATCATGATTCCATTATTTTATACATAGAATATTATATATGACAGACATAAATGCTGTCTTTCATGAGCAGAACCACAGCTCTGTAAATTAAATACATTTCTTCATGGCACACAGCAAATATCTTCCTCTGTGATTATACAGTACATAAATGCACTTATACAGAAGACCAGCACAACAGAGTACCTGGCAAAAGATGTATTTAACATCTCACCATCACTGTCCAAAGCTCCTCAGTCAGTTTTAAGGGTCTCTGGGTTCTCAGTGGAGCTGGGATCATGCCTGCAGACCAGAAGAAAGGATGGTGCACACGTATGCAAACTGACTCAGCCTGCACTAGGTCCAGCTCTGGCATCATGTCACCACATCAGCAGTGACAGGTCCACTCCAGCACGGGCATTTCTGCACTGGATTCCCCTCTACGCACCTGTGGGTCACTTAAGGCATGACTACACGGGGTATGTGCAGACAGCTAGGAGCTCCTCCAGCTGCACTTCAAACAAGCCAGAAGCAAGTATTGTGGTCTGAAGGCACAGACCATCATTAGTATCATGCTGGTATATATATGCCCCATGGTATATGCTGCTAAGCGGTCTTTGACACGGCTCTAATAGCTCAGGCACCCGAGTTAAGTTTAAACACATCCTTAGCACTTTAGAAGACTGTACCTCCTCACGCCTTTATTTTCAGGCAATGCTCTCTGTTCTCCAATACAATTGTCTCTTAGAAGAAAAAACAACCCCCCCAAAAAAAACCCCACAAACAACCAAACAAAAAAAAAACCCCAACTCAAAATTCTCTTTATCTGCCTTTTGCAATTACATTAGATATCCTTACCCAACAAATTTTGCACCAGAATCCTAAGGATTTGCAATGATACAAAGACTGGCCTTTGGCACGTTAGTGAGCTACAGACGTTATTATGCTGCATTTTTTGTAGAAACTCCTTCCTGGACTGATTTCACTGCTCACCGCCAGAGTTCCTCATCAGTCGACCTGTACGCCCACTGTCATGCCATCACTTGCTAGAAACACATCCACCTTGCTGTAAAATCTTTTCTGCTGTTTTTGTCTTAGCTCTGGGAAAACAGCAGGTTTTACAAAAACTACTGCGCTGACAAAATAAAAGTCCCCAAGGACCCAAAAAGACCGGTGTGCTGAAGAGATCTCCAGCACCGCCCACTGTAACACTCTGTGAGAGGGGCAGCCCAGGGACTGGGAGAGGGCAAGGAAGCTCTCTCCCCATCACAGTTGTGTGGGGTATGAGTTACCACAGCATTTCTTTTGACAGTTTTATGCAAAACTCTGAATAACCTGTTCCAGAGAGGGACAACTTCAGACCTTCGCCTCTGCTTGCATCAGTTTATATTCATTTAACATTTTCAAGGTTATCTTTGCTTAAGCAAAGGTTGCAGAGCAACTTTTTTTTTTTTTATAATGACTACAATGTGAAAAATTCTCTTTTCAATTCTAGCCACAAGTGAGCATCAGACCCAGTCTAGATACAGTTGAGACCAGACGTGGCAGAGACTCGTTCTTACACTACTCTCAAACTGAAATAGGGACTGAGGACCTAAACATAAGCATTACTTGGCTCAGGACTTGCAGGTTTTCTCTCTGGGGAGAAATTTTTTTTGCTTGAACAGGGACCCCATCCAGCAGTGTACCAGTAAACATGTCACTATCCATGCCTTATAATACATGGGGGAAAAGCAGATGCATACATAGACAAAAACGTAGAATACAGAATACAGAAAAACTGTATGCAGGAAATGCTCTACTTTCTACTCAAGACCAAATCCCTCTCTATTCCAAATCTTTACATATTTTTATTTTTAAATAATTTTTATATATGTATTTATTTTCAAATTGATGGAACTCACCACTTACCCAGAAAACTGAGCACAAGACATTTCACAGCTCCCTCACGAAGGAGGGCAGCTGAGGAAGCCTTTATTCTGAGGCACAGCATCCTGGCTTCTGAAAGGCCACTAAAGGAGTAAATTCCTGATTCTGATGACCTCCTTGTGGTAAAGCTCCTCTAAAAGTAAACTCCAGCAATACCAGTACCTGAGCCATTTAAACATTTCACAACTCTGCTTCAGAGCTCTGTGACTAGTACAATATCTGAGCAAGTTAAAGAGCTGCTAAGGCTCCTGGTCCTGGACAGGCTGGTGCCTGAGGTTGAGGGTCCATGTCAGAGTCCCAGCCCATGGCCCTGCCTTGACGCGCTTCCCGCCCGCTTGCAGAGAGCAGGCAGCTTTCCTCTCAGTGGCTCAGGCAGGCACATACAGGACATGGAGAGCACCACAGCCGGGAAGTGCACATTCATTGGAAATAAAGAGGGAATACCAAGTAGATACCTGAGCGTGCCCTTATAGACTCCTCCTCCATACAGAGAATGGGTCTCCCATACCTCAATATCTGTTACTGTTGAGCTGGGGGACTACAATGTCTTTGTAACGGTTCCTCTACAAAAGGTATTTTTACTTGGTAAAACAACAAAGATAATGGAAGTTAAGGCTGAAACCATCTGAGACTTCCAGCGGTGGTGG
Source organism: Calonectris borealis (assembly GCF_964195595.1). Classification (NCBI taxonomy): domain Eukaryota; kingdom Metazoa; phylum Chordata; class Aves; order Procellariiformes; family Procellariidae; genus Calonectris; species Calonectris borealis. The sequence goes on from NC_134312.1 coordinate 132,306,480, forward strand.
AGGACTTCCTGCCCTTTGGAAGAATTAATCTGTCTTTTAGCATACCAATGCTTTCAAGTTGCATTTCTGCCACAAAAGCTTCAGATTCACCCCAGTCCCTCAGCGTCTGCAGGTGTGTCCATCCATCTGTCTCCCTCCTATTTCAAGCATGAGATTTGTCACAAGCGTTTTGATGTCACACACCCGTTCTGGCCTTATGGAGTCGTGGCGGAGCCTGAAAAATGACAGCTGCGAGATCAGGGTTAAATACAATTTCCTCTCCCTTCACCTGTTTTCCACTATCTGTTTGCACGGTGCTCAGGTTATTAATGGAGCTGACATCCCTGCACAACTGAGTGAGCAGTAGCAGCAGCCAGATAACAAGGGAGAAGCTGACAGCAGCGATCTAACCCCAGAGATAAGAGATAAGCAAACATGCCATGGCTATTAGTTTTAACTCTGGCCAATGGAGAACATCATCTCCTGTGGTTACTGAACAGGAAAGCCCAGTCCTCCTGAGAAGGTTAAATTAAATTCAGGATGAGAGAGAGATTATTCTTCGAGTTCAAAAATTAAAGTTTGTGGTGAGAAATAAACACTTGACTTAAAAAAAAAAAGTGTGTTGTTGATCTGATGGAAAGTGAAGATCTATTTTTATTCAGAGGAAAGTTTGGAACACTTCTACACTAGAAGGAAAGTACCTTGCATTCTCTGTATCTTCTAGGTGAAAAATGTTACCCTAAACATTCGCATTTTACAAACAGCTATCTCAGGGACGGTATGGGAGTGGTAGCCTCAACGTCCTGAGCAAATTCCAAACTAGGTAAGTAGAGCAAATTTTTCAAATCCCCTACATCATTTCTGAGCTGTGCAGCATCTAGTTCGCTTCCTGCTTCCTATGGAGCTGTCCCTTCTCTTCACATGTCCATGCACACGGTGGGATAAAGATGAGTTACACCATGAAGATAAGCTCCTGGTGATGCATTTAATGCCCAAGGGAACTGTAGACATGTAGGAGAAGAGTTAAAATGTGACTCTGCCTCTTCTGAACTCCAACCTACGTTTCAACTTTGTCAGGAGACTTGCTCATTGCTCCCCTGCAATGCAACTTCCATGATACAGGTAGGACTTCCAATTTTTTCATCCAAGTACTAGTCCAGGCAGAGACTACCCTAATTTCAGAAAGTTCACTTCCACAAAGGAAAAGCGTGGTCAAGGTTCAATTGGCACTAAGCAGAAATATGTTTTCCAGTTTAGAAAGGACAAGGTTGTTTCAAGAAGATCTGAATAAAACTTTCTAGTAAAACCAGTAAATTTGGAAGTCAGCAGTCACCCCCATTGGCATTTGAACAGGAATGGCATGCCTCAACGCAATTAGAGCCTTTGGAAATTTCTCCCTCTTTTCCTAGTTCTTCTGAAGTGAGTCTGGCAGCTTTCTGTTAGTGCTCTGAAGCAGTCTTACACTTTGTGAAGTCCTCTGAGATCCTTGAAACCAAGATATGAAGTAATCTTAAAAGAACCAGTAAAAGGTGTCTTGGGATCTTCTGTTTTGAAACCCCATCCCCCTCTTTTACTAAGTGTTGTTCTGTCAACCTTGTGCTGGCCTTCATTCCAGAAAAAGCCCACTTGAGATATGGGATGTGTTGAGACTCAGGACTAGTTCCTCTGTTATATTTTTGCATTATTTTACATAGGATGGGTTCACAGACCCCACAAGGCACAAAAGGCATTTTCTCTTTTTGCAGAGCACCCAGTGCCTACTGTCAAGATTGGATGATTTGTCATCTTTGTGCAAAATTAGCATGGCATTAAGCAAGATTAATTTCATCTCCTGAAGCTGTGGTGTCTGGCCTTTTTGTCTGGGTATGCCTCAGATCTTAATGAAAAGTTATTTTTCAGAACTGTATCTAGTGCACGCCCTGGACAGTCTATTTGAACAAATGCAGGAGGCTCCATACTCCCTGGATGTATTTCTGTGCCAGGGTTATACGTAAGCAAGAGCGGGCACGAGAAAAGAACAGGCAATGATGATTCTCTGGTTTCCCCACTACAAGAATGTAGGGGGAGAAGGTGACATTTTCCAGATAAGCAAAAGGAGATGCTTTCTCACACAGAGCACAGTGAGGCAGTGGAACTCATTGTCATGGGAAGCTACGGATGATAAAAATTGTTGTGGGTTCAAAAAGTCATTAGACAAACTCACAGCAGAAAAATATGAATAAATACAAAGACACCACTTCTGGCTCAGGGAGCAACTGGGTTGCAGATTGTCAGAGGCCAGGAAAGGATAGCAGGAATGTATCCCTTTATGCTTGCCCTGTTCATCTCTAAACATCTGCTACCGTTTGGACACTGTCCGAGCCAGACATTGGACCTCTGGTCTGAGCAGTATGGCTGTCATGTTCATAGTGAAATCACCCAAATGTGAAGAGAGAGAGACCACAGAGAACTGGGAAAGACAGCAGGGCTCAGCTAGTTGACTGGAGGGCTGGATACGGCCAGTAAGTTCCAGCTGAGAAGCGAATGGCTTCAGTGGGATAACCCATGGACACCTACCTCATTTAAAGTACCTATACTTTGTTAAATCGGGGCTTGTACAGATGGCTCTTGATTTCCTAAGGGCTATTGGCCTAAATTACACTATGTTATCTAGGGAGGTTTGCTGTAGCTCTCTGAAGCAGCAGAACAAACTCTGTAGGCTAAACAAAGGTACTTAACACTGGCTGAGAGAGACACCTATAGCTAGGCACTGTCCTTATATTTTCCTGTGTTCCTCTTGCCTCAGTCTTCGGACTCAGACAGATGCGAAGAAAACAAACGTTGCGTATGTGACTTCCTTAGAGAGAAATAAAGCCAAGCGGCAGGCAAGTTCAGTAGGCAAAAAACAATTGCACAGTGACCTTGGGATTTGTGCTCCATGACCTAAAGAGGTTAATAACGTTACAGAAAAATCTTATTAGAGGAAAAACAAGCTTTTTTTGGCTTATTAGCCAAGCTTTAAAAATAGTATTGCAAAGCAAAAAAATAACTTCCTACAATACAGGCTATTTTACAGGAGATTTGCAAACTTTCAGAAAACAGGCCTTTGTGTAAAAGTCTCTTTTCCAAGCCTCTAGTTAAACCCAAGCACAAAGGGCATTTCAGGAAGGAAAAAAAGTGATTAATAAAATAATGGCTCCTGCCCAGGAAAGGGAATAATTTTACATCTCAGTGATGATCTTCCACTGAATTATCCTTTGAAGAGCACAGCAATAAATTACCATTTTAAAGATGAGAGCCCTGATCACACAAGTCATGTCAATGGAGTTTCAGTTGCAGGTTCTCCCTTTTCCCTGTGGCCCACTGTTATAAAACGCAAGTGTCAATACCATTTGGCTGACATACCCTGCTGCAATCCGCACCTTCATTGTAAGGGAAACAAAAGGCTCTCCTCCCTCCCACCCCTTCTCATCTGCCATCCTTCTCAGAGGCTGTGAGGTGGCCCAGAGTTCACCAGGTGCCTGGGCAGCCGACGACGGATCTTTCTGCACGGCTTCTGTAACTCGCAGACCATGTACTTGAAGACTGTTGCCAGACACGCCCTTGGAGCTGCACTCATTTGAATAATTTCTTTGTTCTTCAAATAAGGGCAAAATTTGATGACCCTTACAAAAGAGAGAGGTTAAAAGGGCAAGAAGAGGAACCTTCTGCTTTTTTTTTTTTATACCAGAAACCTCCTTTGAAAATGCAGGAGATTAACAGGCATAGTTTAAGCAAATTTCAGATTACAGTCAAATGCAGAGCAATAAAGCAAGGCTTGCACAGAGCAGAGGAGGAAGGACAGGGCAGAAAACAGAGCATCACAGCACAGAGCCGAGCTTCTCTCCGACTCAGAGCTCCGTTGAAGCAGCATGAGCTCCATCCAGAGAGCTAGGTGAGAACTGCACATGAAGACAGACAAAGTCACCTAACCCTGTTAAAAGCTTTCTTTGCAAGATTGGCTTTCAGATGGTCTGGTTTAAATCCATGTTTCGATCACAGAAAGAGAGGAGTGGAGGGAAGATAGAAGGAAATTATTAGATGTTATCTCATTATATTGTTTTGTTACAGAGAGAAAGTCAAACCTTGACTCCAAAGTATACAAGGGCTAAAAGGGTGATTCTCAGAAATCAAGGCTGCAAGACAATTGTTCCCTGTCACATGGACTAGTTGATTCGATCCTTTTAATATGGTTTGGGCTCATCAAATTAGTAGTGTCGCCTCCGAGTAACTTAAAACAACAGAACAGACACAAAGAGAGAAATATTTCAGTGATTAGATGGAGCTGACAGGCTGCCTAAGGAAAAATTCAAGCATTGATTCTACCAGAGGGCCTTTTGTAAGTCCTTCGGAGGTCGATGGTCCCTTTGATTGCAAAGCATCAGGCTGACAGCAAGGTATACAAGTTTGGCCTCAGCGAAGTGCACAAAAAAGGTGGGCATCAGTCAGAAAAGAGGCAGCAGAAAACACGCGAAACAGTGAGTATCCGAATCCCTGAGAGGATTTGCAGTTAATTCTCTTTAAAGCCAGCCAAGTCATTTGCATTACAGTGTTGTCATCTAAAGATACAATCACTATAAGGAACAGAAGAGTAGTCTAAGATGAGATATTTTTCTAGGAAGGCTCTCCATGCTCACAGTCCAGACATCCAGATCCCGCATCAACCTTATTCTTCTTCCAGGAAATGAGTAAAAATTTTGTTAATGACTCAAATATGCCTGAAGTTAAAGAAAAGGCTAATGAAAAATTAAATGGACCACATGGAGAAGCCCAGTAAAGAAAAACCACCAGGTTTCTACAGTTCCTTTCTTTCCAGAGCATTTAAAGAATTCAAAAATGCCATGAGATTAAAAATATAGAGGAAAAGCAAAATATATGAATCACAGTCATTTCCATGCAGCATACAGTTCTATCATAGAACTTCAGGCAGGAGCTCTACTCTGCATTGCTATAAGGGACAATGTGACAGCTACTGATGAAAACATAAAAGACCAAGACATTCTTTACCTAACTAATAACTTCCTTCCTTTATTTAATTGATAATAAGAATAGAATATAATAGAATAGAATATAGAATATTTCAGTTGGAAGGGACCTGCAACAATCATCTAGTCCAACTGCCTGACCATTTCAGGGCTGACCAAAAGTTAAAGCATATTATTAAGGGCTTTGTCCAAATGCCTCTTAATCACTGACAGGCTTAGGGCACCGACCACCTCTCTAGAAAGCCTGCTCCAGTGTTTGACCATCCTCACTGTAAAGAAATGTTTCCTAATGTCAAGCCTGAACTTCCACTTACACAGCTTTGAACCATTCCCATGTATCACTGGATACCAGGGAGAAGAGACCAGCACCTCCGTCTCCACGTCCCCTCCTCAGGAAGCTGTAGAGAGCAATGAGGTCGCCCCTCAGCCTCCTTTTCTCCAAACTAGACAAGACCAAAGTCCTTAGCAGCTCCCCATAGGACATTCCTTCCAGCCCTCTCACCAGCCTTGTTGCCCTCCTCTGGACACATTCAAGGACCTTCACATCCTTCCTAAATAGTGGGGCCCAGAACTGCACATAGTACTCAAAGTGAGGTCGTACCAACGCTGAATACAGCAGGATAATCACCTCTTTTGACCGGCTGGCTATGCTGTGTTTGATGCACCCCAAGATGTGGTTTGCCTTCTTGGCTGCCAGGGCACACTGCTGACTCATATTGAGCCTGTTGCCGACCAGCACCCCCAGATCCCTTTCTGCAGGGCTGCTCTTCAGCCACTCCTCTCCCCATTTATATTTGTGCCCAGCATTACTCTGTCCTAGCTGCAGAATGCGGCATTTGGACTTGTTAAACTTCATTCCATTAATCATTGCCCAAGGCTCCAACCTACCTAGATTCCTCTGCAAGACCTCTTGTCCCTTCAGAGAGTCAACAGCACCACCCAGTTTAGTATTGTCAGCAAACTCGCTAATGGTGCATTCAACTCCTGCATGCAGATCATTGATAGAAATATTGAACAGAACTGGCCCTAGGATTTGAGCCCTGAGGAGCACCACTGATGACCAGTCACCAGCCAGATGTAGCCCCATTCACTACAACCCTTTGAGCCCTGCCATTAGGCCAGTTCTTCACCCAGTGCACCATGTAACTGCTCACTTCACAGTTGGACAATTTGTCCAGAAGGATGCTGTGAAGGACAGTATCAAAAACCTTACTAAAATCCAGAAGAACTACATCCACCGTCTTCCCTTCATCCACTAGGCAGGTGACCTTATCATAGAAGGATATCAGATTAATAATGAAGCAGGTGCCATCTTTTGTTCTTGAAACAGAAACAAGCAGAAGATGCTCACACAGGACTGAAATTTATTTCCAGGCATAATATCCTACCCTAATAAAAAAATTCCACGGATGTGTTAGTAACCACAGAGAACTAAAACAGTTGTTTTATGTGTTATTGGGCACAGTCCAGCAATAATTGGCTAAAATACTACAGTTTGCCTATACAGAAGATCAAAGCAGAGTCTCCTTTCTGGCCTTCATCTGAAAGAAGATACATTCAGCATCCCACTCTGCCCTGTCATAATACTAGTCTCTATTTTGATAGTGGTCCAAAACAAAGAGTAAACCTGAGAAGACCCCCAGGACAGTGCAACTTGCTCTTCAATTCAAGAACAAACTAAACTCCTTCCTAAATTGTGAAATCCACTGCACTCGCACTATCCTCACAGATGTGGGTGGCGCTTATGGACAAAGAAATGTCACTTTTACAGATCTATATAATAAAGTAATACTTTTTTTTTTAAAACAACCAAACAATCCTCACTCCAAAATTCCTGTTATCTGTCCTGCTTTATTAAAGTGTAAGTATTAAAAAAATGACAGCATAATGTGCTGGACTCATGAGATTTAATTGGAACAGAGTAAAAGATTTTGAAGGTTCTGTTTTATTACAAATCTTAGATTTCCCCAGTGAATTATCTGACCATACATGTAATGAATCTGTTTCTTGAATTAAAAATATGCCCATCCAAATGTCCCAGAACAAATCCAATATCTATCATTAGCAATAAATAGTATTTAATAAACACGCACAAACTCCATGTCTGGAAATACACCAAAATGTCTCTCTAGACTCTTTCCTTCTAGCCAAGCAGCTGTTTCTGTGAATCTGGGCTTAAACTTACAATTGTAAGTTCTACTGCATAATTGTTGCTGCAATTTCTAAGTCATTACGTAACACTTGTGTCTTACAAGCTTGACCTTGTTCCTATGTCAGCAAACTATAAAATTGTTGTTCAAGTCAGTGAGAATGGATTTAAACCATTTGCTATTCGTAGTACTATGGCTTGTATTATTATTATTATTATTGTACTGTTTGAATTTAGTTTGTCATGCATTGTTTGGCCCAGACTCACCCCATTAACTTCAGAGACTTAAATAGATGCCTAAACTGGCAACAAAGTGCATAAGCTTCCTAAATGTGTCTACAGAGGGAAACCAGCATCTCTACCTACAAAGGATCTACCTACCTTCTGAACAAAACTCTCCCTAAATTTGGAAAGGGAGAGCTTTTTAGGGAATTTATTAGTTTGCAGCAATGCTCGTATTGTTTCTCTGCTGAAAGGCGGTGAACAAAATGGTTAGGCAGCTTGTTTGCTAGAAAAGTCAACATCAGACTTGCATATGCCTGTAAAGGTATATAGAAATATCTCTATTAAGGAAATAACTAGAAAATCTTGCTGCTCTTATTTTGCACCAAATTTGTCAAATATCTAAATTACAGATCATTATATTTCTAAGGGTATTTCTAGTAAAAAAACAAGCATAACAGCCAGTAAGAAGTAATAACTGCAGTCCATTTACTGTCAGGTTAGCAGAAAATAAATGGCATCTTACTATTGTTCTCTTGCTATGGAGTTTATTGCTGCATTTATGCAGCTCTATTTCATTTGCACATCTGTGAAGAGCACTGCTGTATAAAATGTAAATGGGCTGTATGTGGAATTTAAAACTTTCCAATGATAAAGCGTCTCAACTGCCTTTTTATCAGAATTACCAAAAAACTTTGAAGTCCGTATTTGTTTTTAAATCAAAACACTGCTATTTTTATTCAAGCACAGCGAGCAGGAACAGTTCAGCTGTACTTGTATGTCAGTTTATTCAAAGAGGGTATTTACTAATTCACCAATATCCTATTGCCTCAACAAATAAGGAGACAGTCCTACACACTGCCCTCCACCCTTCTTTGTTTCAGCCTCTTCCAACTGCTGCTCTGGGGGCAGAGCTCTGCCTTTGGACAAGCTCCCTTTCCACGTATCATGTGCTGTAAACATGGGAATAGAGTGAAAAGAGAGCTTTGAATACCTCCTCCCGCCTTCACCTTTACCTCCTGCATTTGATTGTCACTCCATCTGAAAGTAATCAGGATCAATAATGCCATCCTTGATCATAACACTTCATAACTAGCATTGTTCTATCGGGAGGTGGGTGTTCAGCTGGGATGGTCACTGCACCCTGGAAGGTGGCTTTCAAGGTAGGCCTCCTACCATGACATTGGAGAAGGTATGAGACCTAGACTATTCTTCACCTTCACACCAAACACCCTCAGCTGTCCCAGATATTTTAGACACCGTTTTCTGTTTGTAGGTTGGTGCGACCCTGACATCCCAATCAAGATGAAGACCTTGTCAAGAAAAGCCACTGTACAGGCAAATCTGAAATGACCTTACAGTCTACATCAGCAAGAGCCAGATGGGGAAAGATGGAGGCAAGGGAGGAACAACAAGGTAACAAAAATAACTTCAGCAGAGAAGCAGGAGCTCAGACGGCTCAGCTTCTAGCAAAACAAATGTGGCACATGTCCCTTCACAAAAAAAACGATGGGTAAGTAACTGGAACTGCAAGTACAGTCCATGACATTCTGTTCTCACTCAAGTCAAATCTTCACCGTAACAGGATTTTACCTATTCAACATTTATGTTTGTTACCTTCTCATAAGCTTTTCTTTTTGTTTCAGAGTCCATCCAGTCATTTTCCTTTTCCAACATGTCAATAAAAGCCCAGCGAATTCCTTCAGTCAACTCCTCCATCTGCAAAACATTTAGCAAACCCCTCCCCAGTAAAATATGTCATGGCAGAATCACTATAAGAACAGGTTTGGTGCATGCAGGAGTGATGGATTTGGTTAGACCATGAATGATTCCAGATCAGACAATATCTGCTGTTCTTTCTTGAAGGCTAATTTCTTCTTTCTCCAGTCCTCAGATACTTCTTCTGAAAATAAGTTTCTTTTCATTTTTTTTTTTCTTCAGGTGTACCACACAACCTGTTCTTTGCTGATCCTTTCACGTCACAATTGTGAGAATGTCTGTCTTGAACTCATAAAAAATACTGGGAGGTTTGCAGTGATTTGGGGCGATTTCTGACACTTTGGATCTAGATCACTAGCCCATGCAGAAGAAGGAGCCAGCTGCAAGGCATTTACACAATTAAAGCCTTTTCTGCAGGCAGAGCATCTGTAGCCTTGTTTGGTTTATGTCAGACTGAGACACGCCTTATTAATACTGCCAAAGGACTGAATTTGGGCTGACAGTATCATGATCCAAATACAAAGCAGTATCCAAATATTTAGCCTGTATTTAGCTGTATTTGTGAAGTACTCCTACCCTTTACTCACTGCAGGGATAGAGGCCATGGCTCACAACACTGAGCAGCTTGCATCTGTGCAAAGCTAGAAAATCCCACAACCATTTTAGCTTGGCTGCTTCTTCAGACACCTGTACAAAGCCACGAGCATATCACAAGCAAGTAAAAAAATAATAATAGGAGTGTTTAGTGAGTATGCATACTAAGAAAACCCTGAAATGACAGAAAACGAGAAATCTAATGGCCAAGAACTGCATTATATCAGTCTAAAGAGCAGAAATGTCCTCATGCCTATGCATCCATCTGGCAGCACAGACCAGAAAGGTGTATGCAATCAGCTGGTTTTATTTATATCAACAGATGAACCTCATGACAGATAGCCACTAAGAATACTGTGAGAGTGAGGCAGTTCGGGGGATCCAGCCATTGCTTGAGTCCTTTAGCACAGACTAAACCAGAGTTGAGATAGCACAAGACATGACAGATAATCATTACATAAAGACTTATTGGATCTTTGTGTTATCACTTACGTTACATTTAAAAATAATGAAAATGTCAAGTACCAGAAATTTATATAATTTCATTCTATAGATCTAGTAGCTCTGAAATGTCATTAAAAGTGGGGACTAAACCCTGGAAAGTAATGTTACCCTTAGCTAAATTGTCATTTATGTATCAGATGTATATTTTAATCTGGAACTGTTCTTTATTTGTGGTAGAGCCAGACAAAACATAGCAAAGATCCTTTGATTATTCATTTTTTTCCACCCTTTTCAAAAAATATTTTCTTATTTTTAGAGACAATATAGGACAACTGGAACAGGTCTAGCATTAAATATGACTAAACAGTCAACATTCACAGTAAACTGCATCCCAGGGAACAGGGTAACTTAAAGATATTGATGACAGAGCACTGACTCAATTAACCTAGTGCACTAATGAGGTGAACTCCCTGTATTTGGAGGTTACAAGTTCAAACTCAAGCTCTGCAGCTGGGCCCTGGTGTATACTTAGGCTTTATGCACCAGCTGTAGCTGCAGGGGGCAGGGGGAGAAACCTATTCCTGCTATCAAAGTTATTACTGAAACTGCTCAGGCATAGCTGTAAGAAACACTGCAGGCACTCTGGGTTAGAAACAGTGCTATATTTAGACACAAATAATGTCTTTCTTGATAAAAGGAGAGAGGTATCTAAGGTATGAAACATCAGTGACAAAACATGGGGGAAAATGAATCCATATTACCCATAATTCAGGATTTGCTTATCATAGACAGATATATGCCATGAGCCAGGAAAAAAAAATCCTGTACAAATAAGAGTGCTTTTCACAAGTGCTTTCTTATTGCTTAAGGAAGAGAAACAGAACTGAAAACCAATGAAATTAAAACGATAACACCACAAATTATTAACTTGAAAAGCACATCTCTAAATGGATTGCAACAAATTTCACCTGCATCTAATTTTAATCTCCATGGGCAGTTCACTATAAGTCTGAATTTTGTGATCTACAATATAAATTTTGTATGCATTTCTTACTATGGATGCTACTGTGAATTCAGATCATTTTTCAAAGATTTGTTCTGAAAGGAATTTGCATGATAAGAAGTATTTTAATTAGGTCACATTTCAACAGAAAACCATTCTCTTCTCTATCAGCTTCTCATAATTTTCCCTCACGTATACAAACATGAAAAAATGTTCGTCCCCTCCATAAAGTGTGCATTTCTTATAGCCCTTCTCTTCCTGCTTATCCTGCGCAGAGGTCATACTGTTTAATATCCCAGAAATATTTTTGCCACTAAACTGCCAAATAGCACATTACAAACTTGGTCAAGAATCAGGGAACTGAAAAGCTGGATCTCAGAGAGGAAACTCCAGCTGAAGGCAAGTAAGTAGCAAAAGAAATGCAGGACCTGAGAGGGAAACACACTTCAAAGATTTGGACAAGCCAAATCAGAGCGTTGGTCTGTCTAAAGGAGTCCTTCCCTAAGAAAACAGTCAAACTAGATAAAGTCGAACAAACCTAGGCTACTGAGCCAGGGCAGCGCAGGACTATCACAGAGCTGTACTCCCAACGCAGAATGCTATTTCACATGTTTCCTAAACGGTTGTGCCTCTCCTGCACTGAGAGCTAAGTTCAATGACTAAATTAGTTAATAACCTGATTACTGTTGGAAAAATCAATGGCTGGAAAAGCAGGTATTGGAAAACCCTATGAGAAAAAATGAACTGAAAATAAGTCATAAATTATTGTGAAGGATAATTAATCATTTGAATATGTTATTATGGGAAGTGATAACATAGCTATGTTTGAAGTTTTAAAATGAGGATGAACGTCCAGATAAAAGCTATTCTCTGGACTCAGTAGCATGGAAGAATACTTTCCTTCACTGTTGAGCTAAAAAAAAAAAAAAAAAAAGAAAATCCAAATCACAAATATAATTTCTCAGTATATGGCTCTAAGCTGCCCTGAATTCGGGCCAGACATCAGTTCCACTTTTCTTGCTTAGACTACAGGTGTAGCACAGTCAGCTTTAAAAGGGTAGCCCTGAAGCAGAGAAGACTACTCTTTAACTAGTCAGTAAAAACTTTAGTATAAAGAGTTACACTAGTTATACGAAACCATTTCTCATTGATATCCCCCTGCTGTTCCTGCACAGCTTGGCTGTCATTATTTATGCAAATTAATGCTGCTCAGCCTGCTTTTGATCTGGCTACATATTTGTCTGAAGGACTGCATATGGAAAGGATGGATAGTGCCCAGATGGACAGAAAGGTAGCATTTCTTCGAATTTGTTCTGTTTTATCCTTGTCTTTTTTTTTTTAATTCAATTAAAGCATTTTTAAGAATCTTGTCTCTTTTTAAACTTCAGTCCAACCTCACAGACAATTTGGGAGGAGGAAGCCACTAACTAAAAGTTTCTAGACAGAGATCTCAAAGGACTCACCATCTCCTTCTTGTCTTCTTGAAAATGAGCATTCACAAACATCTTGCCCACAACATAAGGGAGTGCACTTTCAACGAGGTCCACACATTTATCCCACTGGGGCAGCAAAGTCGTGGTTCCATGGATGACCTGTTGGCAGGTGCATGTAGTAGGTCATAACATCATACTGTTTAAGAAGAACAAGTCTGCATCCATGTACAGTATAGTCTAAAGCATAATTGTCAAAGCTACCAAAAGGAAACAATAACAATACTTTACAGTTATTTCTATTTTCATCAAGTGTTATGACAAATCTTTTGAACCCCACAAAATAGCTTTAAGATTTTAAACTTAGAAACAGTACAATGGCGACGACTTAGAGAGGCCAGGCTTTGAGGGTTAGTTATGGGAAGACATTCCCAAGTGCCAACTGTAGGCTAATCTTGGTAGTCTTCCTGTGTTAAGTGGAGAGACACTTTCCTCTAGAAAATCCCTGCTCTGAGATACCTCCTGAAAAAGTTTCTCTAGGTGAGAAGCCTAGGGAGATCATCTACGTGAAAATGAGGTCAGTCCTTATGAAACACCTCCTACAGAGCCCTCCACTGCCATGGACTTATCTGTGCTAACTAATGCTGTCTAACATTGGTAGGTATGTGTCCACACCTTTTTGCCATTTACCTGTCTAGCTACTCTTACCACAGCCTGTGTAAAATAAATAGTTGCTTTCAGTCCCTTTCCCAAACAGAGTATTTTCAGGAGAAAACAGGTTTGAATCATCAAGAACACTGAATACATGTTTGTCCCCCAAAAATCTTCCTCCATGTTGTGGTAGAACAGCTTATGTATTTTACTAAAGGAATGGTGGTTAAACACACACTTCCAGGCTCTGATGATGTCCCTGCACCACCATGCATGAGTTTCAAAAGAGAAATAATCAAGAATGAGAACCAAAGAACAAGGCAAAATAGAGCTCAAGCAATTGCTGCCTTGGTTTTGTTTCTCACGGGAAGAATGTTGTTACCATGGACGCTTACCCAGTTAACATTACATTTTCTTGTCAAGGTAGAAGTTCATTTTTAAAAAAAGTACACACAACAAAATACGAGATGGGTCCGTGTAAGCAATAGCAGTGCTGATTTAAGAAACTTTTGTTGTTTTCAAGGTTCAAAGAGTTCCCTTTCCACTTAAGGAACTTCTTAAACTTTTCCACAGAGAACAAGCAAAATCCCAGTCCAGTAGTTAACACCTGTCAGCTGTGTAAAAGCTGAGTACAGTCAACACCAGACCAGGTCAGGCGGGAGAGGATTTTGGCCTCTCACAGATTATACAAGCCTCTTAAGCACTGATCTAGCAGTTTCTGAGCCTCTTCTTTTTCCCAGTTTTCTCTTCCTTTGAGCCCAAGATTAAATTTCTAGCAAAACTGAAGGGTTTGGATTTGTTGTTTTCCAGTAGGAAAAGATTTAATTGGAAAATTCCAGAGTAGCTTAACCCTCAGCAATTGAAGGTCAGATATTTTGCTAGTTCAGAGATTGATTTTCTCCATCATATTGTCTGTAATTAAACTTAATCAATGACTCATACTTAAATACACCTGTGAATTGCATTTTCAAATGCTTTTTATTAATACTCTATGTTCACTAATAGATTTTCAATGACAGAGAGAACACTGCTTCTATAACAAAACCACATTAAGCAAATCAATACATAATAAGGTAATAGTTTCCTAAACAGAGCCAAATTTGAAAATAAACTCCTTTTCCAAATTCTTCAACCCTCATATATAACACAGCATTCAAAAAAAAAAAAAAAAAGCGCAGAAAAAAAGAGAGAAGAAAATTTCTCTCCAGGGCTCAAGCAAAACCACAATGGAGGTTTTTCCTGACGCAGAGGAAGAAAAGGAGTCATGGCATTAGTCATCAGAGCTTGAAATTCCTTCTGAAAGCTCTGACTATGCATCAGCCACAGAAAGAGTCAGGAGACAGAGCTGGCTTTTAGACTGTGACATATTATTATTACAACATAATAATTATCATTATTTTGAGGGAGGCTTGACTGTAAGGAGGGCAGAAAGGCAGTGCAGGCTGTGAGACCAATAAAAATAGAGATGAGAGGAATAGATTGTATCTCACAGCTGGTTTATTGATATTTATGTTACAACAGCCAACTAGAACTCCCTCAAAATGGTCCTCCTAATATTAACGTACCACTCTAAAACACAGTACTCCAGGTAGTAACAGTGACTATAAATAGCAGGTTTCAAGCCCTCCTAGTCCATTCAGAGCTCTACAACACAATTAACTGATGCCTTCCCCAGGTGCCACTGCACATTTACTAGGACTCAAAGTGCCACTGCAGAGGAGCTGCTGATAGTTGCTGATGTGGTACTCAAAGCTCTTTCTCTAGAGTCAGCAGGTTTGTCCTGTTTCTCAAACCAAAGTTTTTTGAAGTTTCATCATGTCTTTTTCCCCTCTCTTTGCAAAGAGTTTAGGTGTCTTGATGCCAAGATTTCTACATGTAAGATGTAAAAGCCACCAACAGAAAATGAGAAGCTGCTGAAAAAAATACTATGCTTACCATGGGTGAGGCTGAATGAATGAATAAAAAAAATACTTTGCTTTAAGGGTCACTGATTCATCTCACAGTCATGTCTTTTCAGTAGTCATTCAATGTTTTCTTCATTTACCTGACACCTGGCAAGAGGTTGGTGGATCCTTTTTATGATCCCAAAGGACCTGTGTGCCTTTAGTCTTCCACCCTCTGATGGGACAAATCTGTTCAACAAAGCCTTTGCCTTGGACTCCATTTCTCATGTCCTTTCTGCTGACCTGTGACGTCTGTTCCCCTGAGCTGTTTACTGCGCTTAACTTTAGCTGTTAACTATTAGCCATTGCTGTTTACTGCACTTAAACTCTCCATCTCCAGGTCTCCAGGGGCCGATAATGGGAATGAACTGCTGACTCACTGCCCTTACTGTGCTGTTCTTAAGTTTTCAGAACCACTTACATGACACCCTTGATGACATTGTTAATAAGCATTGAATCAACTTGAATTAGATTTCTCCCTAAACTTCTGGAGAAAGTACCCAGAGAAGTGAGAGCAGCTAGTTGCCATATCAAAATGCACAGTACCCACAGCTTAAAGTTTTCTTCTGGGAATTTTTCTGGCCATAATAGAACTCAATATAACTCAGTATTATGCTGCAGACTGGCTGATGGCCAGCATCAATCTATTTTACCTGGCTAGCAAGGAATGTCCCAGCAGGGGACACACTTACAAACTTGTCGCTATGGTTCTGACAGCCAGTTTCTCACATTTTTGCATGAACAAAAAATGGCATGTTTAACAAGACTGATTTGAATATGATTTCAGAATTATAAGAGACTGCCTTTCCTGTGTAGTTTCCATCGAGCGATTGGAGTTTCTTTTTAGCTGTGTGATCAACTCAGAACTATTCCAGTACTACACAAGGAAAGACATTATGGGTGTTTCAATTAGCCACCTGCATGCCTCACCAGGGAGGACAGAGCATCCACACCTCCTGTACAACATCACTGGCAGCATCATGCCAGCCTTCTGTCATGATGTCACCAAGCAGCTAATTTTCATAATGACAAACAAAGTTCACCATCTAAACTAAAGTGGCTTGGAAACAACAAGACAAAGCACCTTGCAGTTTCAGTTTCATCCTTGGTTTGCTTAAAGAGCCCTCATGCTGCCTGCAGGATTATCAGGATGGCTTTCTATTCAGGGTTCACTTAATCAAATACATGTGTTTTACATAAATGCCTATATTACTTAATAGATAATTAGCTCTGCTCTCACAGCTTGGGGCAGTGACTAATGTCTTCTGGGGCTTCTGTAACCCCAAGCTGGAAGGCACCTGGTCGGCTTCTCTGTGGAAATGGCTGGTGTATGGATGTGCTAGAGCTCATGTAAAGCTGGAACTAGAGCATGAGAGAGGTTTGAGCAAGCTTAGAAAAGCTGAAATCTTAGATTTTTGTTTTACCAGAGCCATATTCACCCACGCGTAAGCAGTAGTTTTTTTCAAAAGCTTAGATTTTGGCCAAACAGGTTTGGCCTGCAGGAATAGCACACGTCACAGCCCTAGCACGTAACTCAAAAACTTTCCAGCTTTCAAGTTTCTGCATAAGAAGACTAAGGTTTTTAAGGGGGAGGTCTCAAAAACTCCTTAACATAATCTAAAAGACATTTTTCCTTAGTGTCATATACAAGAATATGTATTTCTTAACTGTTTTAGAGGGAGTCTTCAACAAAAAAAGTTTATTCAAGAAATTTATCCAGCATGGAAAACATTTCATGTTTTGCAAAGGTATAAGCAACCATAAGGGAAACTGATAGTGTCAACACTAGTACCATTGTAAGTGCTATAAAAACTCTAACTTACCCGAGAAAATTCCAGCCACCGATACTGAAAACGTCTACTGAGGTTAAG
Source organism: Calonectris borealis (assembly GCF_964195595.1). Taxonomy (NCBI): domain Eukaryota; kingdom Metazoa; phylum Chordata; class Aves; order Procellariiformes; family Procellariidae; genus Calonectris; species Calonectris borealis. Next base: position 132,323,488 of record NC_134312.1, read on the forward strand.
TAACCTTGAATATACCATCCTCCACACCAGGTAGTTGGCAAGAGTCCTGTTAAATGAGATGTATTTTTATCAGACGTCTAAACACATATGATGTACCACAAAGCACTCACAGAAATATCTCTACAAATATTTCAATTGAATGGTGGAAATTTCACCTTGAAAATTAATGAGTGATTACAAAATTGATAAATCCCTATTACACAGAAGAATCTGTATGATTGCAGCCAGTTAATATGTAATTGCATCGTGATAACCATCTTCTAGGGGATATTTATAATGAGTCCATCTCCTTGTATATAGTTTTTAGGTAATGCGTTTTTCAAAAGGCAGATTTCATTTTCCATAGAAGTGACAAGAACTGTGTCATAATAATAGTTGCATAAAAGTTCTATCCAGAGATAAGAAAATAACTTATTTTTCTTTTGTAAATCAAAGTGAATGCTATCTCTCCTCATTAGCAGGGCACATAAATGATAACTATGAAACAGAATAGATAACAGCCTATCCCATATACACTATCATTATCTCATATTTGTATCTTTCATTAGAAGTTATCAATATGCATTTAAAAGTTCTTACTACCCACAGAGTTATTGAAGTATTACCACTCTTATTTTGCAGATGGATAATTGAAATACCAAAAAAGAGGAGTCTCAGTAACAAGAATCTCATAAGAACTGAGGCTGAGAGATCCAGGAAGAGCTTGTTTAAAATTCCCAGGAGACCTGACATCCATGCCCCTTTTCTAAAACTTCAAGCACTTGACTGGAGGATTTATCTAGTCTAAATTGAGCTTTCTCCACACTCAGCAGTGGCTGTATGAGGTAAAGGTGCATTGTGAAATATGCAATTCAACTTCAAACAGTCTCAAAACAAGTCCAATAATGGTCTAACACATACTATTCTCATCTTGTCTTATACATGACATTTTTCAAGGATAGTCATTGCTCTAAAGCTATGGATATCCAAATGTTGTTTGCTCTACACAGGGATATAGATAACATTTTGGGCAGGCCATAGATTTCTCCATAGGGAGGAAAATTGCTGCTTTGCAACTGAAGAAACTGTTATGGACCATCTGAACAACTCCCTCATCTCTAAAAATCCCATTTCTGCAATCTCCCATTGCCATAGGTGTGGAGCGGCATAGCTGTTCCTACAGTGTCACTCCATTAACTTAATTCACGGATGCATCCCATACTGTCCCATCCTCTGAATCATAACAGGTTATAAACACACTTTGCGGGCGTATTGTCTTCACAGCAGCATTCGCCTGAGCCACAACTTGAGTTTTGCCTCTAACCAAGCTCCAGTCCACCCACACAAAGCCTTCAGCTCAAGATATGTTGTTGCTGGAAGCTTACACTCTTGGTCACTCAGCAGGGGAGGTGATAAAGAAGTGAGAATGGAGAGGTTAAAGGCAAGCTATAGCTACATATTGTCTATTAGTGACTGAGCACATGATAACGCTGTAACTCCAGCAGTGTGCACACATCCAAGTGGGGCACTACACCAAGAATAGATGGGTGGCTGTGCTTTCTCCGTGGGCTGGCCGAGACGTGCACTGGGGACCAGTCTGGTCAGGCACAGCAGGCAGTGGCCAGGGAAGGCGGGCGCTCTGCAGTGCCACTGGATTTGGCTGTCCCTGCAGGCTGCTCCAGCTGAACTGAAGCTAGCAGAAGTGTGCGTACTCAAGTGAACCTGCACGGCAGTTGTACACCTGTGCCAGCGTGGGCAAAGCCAGTTTTACTCATCAGTTAGGTCTGCATATGCTTATAGGTCAGAAATATGGTCAACTCATTTCACACAGGAAAACCTGAGGCTGCAATTTCAAGCCAACTGTCACCTCAAAGGCCTGATACTCACTAGTCTTTGTGGCCAGTGGCAACTTCTACAGGGGAGTAGAGTATTGCTGTGATTTCTAAGTCCTGCCTTATATACTCCTCCTCATCTCTCACACTGGGCATATTCTCTGTTTTTGTATACAGATATATCATATAGTACACATAAATCCCCACAACAGTCGTAAAACATGTCTGAAAAAGCTTTTTAGCATGAATAATGTACATTTATAATATAGTACATGTTACAAAACCCAAAACAGTTAGCTCTGCTTAGATGATCAAACCATTTTGAGATAATGCTTAGGGTCATTAAAAATTCATTCCAACCTGTGAAATACCAGAAAGCATAGATTTTCCCCTTAACACATTTCTGACAATGTGGAATTTCCTCACTCAATGGCAACTGAAGCACCCTAAAAGTGCTCAGCTTTCATTGGTTTTGTAAAAGACTTTAAGTCCACAAGCCTCACAACTATCTGCCTCAGGTATTTCAGCAGAGCTGAAGAGCATCCATGCTCCTGCAGTAACTACTCTGTGGATCTAAAAGAGTATTTATGCAAGTCCTACAGATTAAAAGGCTTAAAGATTTAATTTCAATCAAAAGTCTTAGGTAAAAAACCTCAGCTAAATGGACCGCTATCATAAACCAATTATGTGTTACAATTCAGTACTTAATTGCTACAAAAAAAATCAATTCTCCCTTCTATGTGCTTCTTGTTCTCATCCGGCAGTGTTTGTCCTTACTTTTGAGTTGGGGAACTTCTGTCAAATTGGTCGTGAATGAAAGATTGAAATCCGTAAAGGATGAGTCTCGAAAAGGTGACTTATTCAAAGACACTAATATCAACGGGAATTCAAAAACTTTTGTATCAGGCATAAGTAATGAAGGCAGCTGTCAGTTTCAGGAAATATCCCACAATTAATTGAGGTTTGTTTTAATTTGGGAAGGAAAAGAAGGCTGACACGTCCTAAAACCAAGCTGTCTGATGACATTGTAATAATTCCTGATTGTAATCACAGTAGACTCCACTGATGCATGCAATGCATAAAGCAACAGGAAGGTTTTGCTTCAAAGCCCAGAGGTACGTTTATTTGCTGGGGGGGGCCAACAGGGGGAAAGGTTAAGGGGTTTTGTTGTTGTTTTTTGTTTGAGGGGCAATGTTCTTTTTTTTTTTTTTTTCAAAACAAAACAGAATCATATTTTATCTGAATTTGTTTACCTATTTTGGGCATGATCATTTTACCTTTTTGGCTAACTATATAAACTTAAAATCCATTGGTCATCTTCATTTGGTTTAAAAACTGACACTTTTTGGTTATGAAATGCCTCCAGTGCATATCTTGGGGTGATTTTCATGCCAATTTCACAAATAAGTTCATTGAGGCTCAGAGAAGTTAACTTGTTCACATGGAGCAAAATCCAACACACAAATAAAACATACAAATCCTCTCTGGTCTTTTGATGAGACCAGAGCAATTGTTGTGGTAACCTTTCAGAAGAGTACAGTATAGTCCCCTATTTTAACTTCAAAATGACTGTTACAGAAAGAAGTGTAGGCTCACTCTTAACCAATATGACCGTTATTGTCATACACCCTCCCAAAGGAAGTGGTAGAGAGCTTGTTTGCTGGGATAGTTAAAATTATACCAGTGCTTATGAGTATCTACTAAGGAACTCTCTACCCTGTCTGGGAATAATGTAGGTTGCTCATGTAAAACTCTGAGTTTGTAATATTGTAATCAACAGGGACGGTGGCAGTTAAAGAGGATAGATTTAATATGAGATAGATGGACAAATTAACTGACATTTTAAGAAAAATATCCCTTTCACAAATTTTGAGATCTGTTTGAAAATTTTATTCAAAATTGAGTCATGAATCAAATTATAAGTACGGAAAAACTTCTGCCTCTATTGCTAGAGGTGCTAGTTCAAGTCAAATTATTGTAACTTCTCTCTAATTTTTCAGAGGCAGGCTAAGACCAGAAAGGAGATCTAGTGCCCCCATCCCTCTCTAAAGAAAATTCCTCTTATGCTGCAGGAATTGCAGAGTACTTCTCTATTAACTGTCCCATACTGCAAAAATGGGGTAAGGTAAGGCAAAGGAAGCCAGTTATTCATTCTGACATCCATGAGAACGATAAAGCTGCTTCCTTCAACAGCTGCAAATGTCTCCAAGGACACAATTTACTGTATCCTGTTTATGGCTCACACATAAAGCACCAGCACACAGGTAACAGGGAAGGGATATAAAGGGCTCCTAACTGGTACCAGCACAGTCCCATCTGCCCCCTCACATGGCACAGTTGTATTGGAGCTCTGCCATTATCTCATTTATACCACAGCTACATCTATATTTTCAACATACACCTCTTCTTCCCGTAAAAGATATAAACTCCATTAAAAATTAGTCGGTACACTAAAAAAAACCTGAAGGAATCCCTGAAGACTTCTTACGAAGAAGGCGTGACTTACTTCAGCACTGAACACCTGACATGGCTTAGGCTAGCTAGCCCAGGGCTGATGGAAACTCCTCCAGGCTAGTTACTCAGCTTCTTGGGCAGCTTGCTACAGAAAGCCATGCTCCTGGCCTGGCCTCACAGCAGTGCCCTAGCTTGGGAATTTCAGACAGACCTCCGAACCACACCTCTGCACGTATTTCAAGCTCCATACAGTAACTTGATTATATGCAGCAGGGCTGTCAAGTAAATAGCAGCCTTATTTATAAAATTCACTCTACACCCTGCCAATGTGCTATTTTCTAGTAACATTGCCATGTGAATGATTTCACAATTCAAGATTGTTCAGCAGGTTCTCCAAAGGAGCAGTTTTTAATATGATGATTGTGAGTCCATACGACTTGTCACCTCCATCACCAAGAACTGCTTCTGTAGCCAGACTTAATTTTCACTCCGTTCTTCCCTCCACCAGAAACAAACTTCACAGAGTACTTTGCCAGATCACTGGGGCATAAACAATCTTTTTACGCCATTTTGAATAGTACCCATGCTAGCAGGGTGCTTATCTGGGAAGGGGACACACAAGGCATTGGAATAAAAGTATAATTTAGGGATAGAAGGTTTGTAACTGAAAAGAATATGAACTTAGTGAAAGTACCTGCTTCTCCTAATGACACTGCATCTCCCAAAATGATGAGAAGTTAATTCACATTCTAATCACTGAAGAAAATAAATTTTGGAATGCTTTACTAGGAATTTGATTGGTTTAGATATTTACTGTAACAAACCAAATTAAAGTTGTTTGCATTAATTTAACCTTTAAAATATTATATGGAGAATGACAAATGAGATTACCTAAAAGAAAATATCTTTGTTAAGCTTTCAGAGTTCACCCTACAGGGAAATGTTAGGACCTCATTGTTAGGAGTTTGCATTAAGATGATTTCCTAATTTTCTCAGGCCAGATAACAAGGTTACATCTGGAGCAGACTATGACATTTTAAGTAATGAACATTATAATCTAATAGATAAACATGATCTTTGTTATCACGCAGTGCCTGTTTGGATGGATGTTACATACAAGAATTTGAAGTCTCCTTGGGTTGAGTTTAGCACTATTTGCTATTTCTAACATTTTATGATGCAAATTTCTTACGGTAAGACTGAGCAGAAAATGCCTAAACCATTATCAGCTATAAATCAGCTATAAAATACGCAGCGTGAATATACTAGAAATTGGACACTACTTTTGCCCCCCCCTCCGCCCCCCCCCCCCCCAGCTTGCGGGGGTCAGGAAGCTGGTCTTGAGCTTTGCTGAAGACGGGAGTTGCTATTCTTTCTGGTCATTACTCCAGTCTCCCTCTGCCATGACACACAGGCTGGCTTAACTCATCTTGAATACTCGGATTTTCCCTGAATAAGACCCTAATGGAAAAAGTCTCCAGGTATTTACTCTGTAGTTAGAGAATATATTTGCGTGTAAGTGTATTTGTACACAGCGAATAACTAATTCTTTGTTGTCTTGCTACACGTGCATCCTCTAAATCACCACTTTATCCCCACTGAAGTAACTAACTTTGAGATACAAAGCATGGACAGCCCAAACAATTTAGAAAACTTTCTTCAGTAGATTAAGATTGGTGGCACACTAACGATATTTGTCTGAATTTTATAAAGAAAGGGTGTTTGATGATCTGTAGGCAGATCAATCATTTTTGTTTTTTCTTATTGTTTGATCTGTATGTTATTTTTACAGGTACTATGAATTAATGTAAGCATTCTGTCACTGGAGACATAGAGCAACAATATAAGAATAATGCTTCTGAATTAGTCTTTTTTTCTGAAATGTAAATTTAGTTGTGGACATACTGTACAATCAGCAAAGAATGATTTTTGGAGACAACAGCCTAACAATATTTTTTTAAAAGTTCAGCAATGCACCTCAGCAGAGAGCAAATTATCACAGAAATCACTTAGTTGTCATCAATAATGATGTCTCAAAATGGGATGTCATCTTCACATACATCACACATTTTTCATCACACTGCCCAAAGCTGTCTTGCTTCCCTGTGTGAAGCACATCTACTATGTTTAATTTGAGCTACCTGCATTTTACAACTATGCTCTATAGGTGTAAATGATTTCACAAGGTACAAGACCCTATGTAAGTAAGAGATGCTGAATGCATCTGAAAGAGCAGCTTTACTGCAACCTGTGTTTTCTGTAAAAAAAAAAGGTGTTGAAACTGCAAATTCTCCTGCTACACACAAGCTAATATCTATATCCTCATTCAGACAAAAACCAAACAGACCTTTTGCCTAGAGACTTGATTCTAAGAATATCTGAAGCACCTGAAAAACCCAGGAAAAGCTCAGCTTTGATGTCCCCTCATAAGTGTGGGTGAAATCATCATAGGATCCTTACTTTTTCCTTTCATTTTCTAGTATCCTGAATAAATCTTTGAAGTACTGGGGAACACGGACAATCACATTTTCTGAAGGACCTATATCTTTCAGCTCAGGATAGAGTCTGGTGTCAATCACCTTCTTGATGTATCCCAGCCAGTCAAACTGCAATGACAAAGAGAAGGCTGGTTAAAGCAGATTATGAAGAGAGATGACTTATTCACTAAGTTGCACCTTTAAGACTAATGGTTTCAGAGCTTTACTTATGAAAAATTTAGAAACTATTGCACTTTGTCATTACACGTGTTTTCCAAGCTCAATAAAGTCGTAACTGTATTTAAAATAACATATATTGTAATCGAGTACACACATTCTTAATTATATTCCTTTAACATGCTGCTCTGCACACTAAAGGCAATTTTAATTATATAGGTCAGACATTAAAAGAATAATTTTGTAATTATCCCCAACCAACCTGTGGAATCATGGCACTAAGCTCCGATATGTTCATTTTATTGTACATCACCTCACTTGTTCGATTTTCATATGGAATCATGATCTGGGGGGGGAAACAAACAAACAAACAAACAGAACAAACCACATCAAAACAAGGATTCTCTTGCAGAGACCTGCTCTTACATCATTCCTGTCCATCATAATCCCAGTGCAGAAATATTTCACCACCTGTTTTCAAAGCATTCATGGCATTAAATTCCCTTTCTGAGGATGGCATTTAACGAGGAGAAATGGAACACAGTTCACTGTCAGTTTAACTCATTACTGGGGAATTTAATGAGCTGCGTGTCTTCTTTGAACATATTAGACCAATTTTAGCTCTGATTATACTAAAGAAATGCATGTTGATTCATAAAGAGATAAAAGCACACCTAGACTGTTAATACTTACTCAGCTGGTCATGTCAGGTAGAAGCCAGCTCGAAACTATATGGTTTAAAAGGTCAAATCTGAGATAGGTATGCTGGAAGTGCATCTCATCTCCTGGATTTGAACATGTTCTTGCTATGGCCTGACTCCATCTGAGGGGAGAGCCAGATACAAGCAAGTTTCTCCTCATTTTACCCCACCATCCTGATTTCCATAGCAGGAAACCTGGGTATATAGGCCAGACATGAATTAAAGCATTCTCCCACCAGGCTTCTCATCTGGGTGACCAGAGGAGCCAGACCTCAGGATCCTCTGTAGCATCAAAGTTCAAGGACATAGCAAAAGAAATCCTAAATATGAAGGAAGTCCTTTTATAACTGACAAGGGACATTCAGATTCCAAGATGGCAATATGGTTCATGATAAAAAAACCAAACAAAGTACAAGATATAGCTCAAAATTTTCTCAGTGTTCAAGAGAAACAAAAATTCCCAAGTAATTCCAACCCACTCTAAGGTAAATCCTATACAACAGGCTGCATGCTATGCAGTTTAAAGAGGACAGAGATTGACGCCAGAATAACCAGACAGCTGGCAGTTCTCCAACCAAAATTCTCCAGTAAGTGTCTGCGGTTTTACTATTGCTCAAGCCACACAGAAAAAAAAATTACTTTCTTCTCCCTTTCTGCAAATTTCATTTATCTGACAAATCTTTAAACTCTTCTTGAACCCGTTTGCTCCCTTACTCTCAAAACTTTCCCTTTTCCTCCAGTAATTCAAACTTAATTGAAATCTTCCTTGTATACAACAAGCTCTCTCGAATCATGCTACTCCTTCCTATATCCAAAGTACCCTCCCTTTATTCTTGCTGTCTTTTTCTGAGCACACAAGTTCTCCGTTATATACATTCTCTTAAAACGAATGCAGAGGAACACAGGGTACAGTAAAAGCCTAAGTAACAAACACGACTATTTCCTCTGAAATCACGGTAAGATGTTTATATAAATCATTGTGCTACTAGGGATTATGCAACAATCCATGTCGCTGGACTCATGCTTAATATCTGGATATATTTTAGGAGGATTATTCATACTAAAGGGAAATTAGGTAACCATAAGCAAGTATGGCTTGTTGCATAATGGTATGCATTACTGATCCTGAGGGCTATTACATGATCCATGTCATCTTATATGGCAAACTCACCTATATATTTCGTGGATTAAAGCTCTGTAAAACATATGTTAGGTAAAGCACTAGAGCTACCAGAGGTAGAGATGCACCTTCTTATCACATCACCAATAAGCAGAAGAAACATTTTCTGGTTTTCAAGTCTACTGAGTCACGATGAAGTATGTGCTCATCCACACTAGGTAATTGAAGCTGAATATTGGGCTTTATTTAGAGGTTTGACAAAATTTCATCTCTTTCAGTGGAGACATGGAAACACTGATTTACTGCTATTGTGGATGGCCTTCCACTCTGCACACACACACCATTAAGAAGTATCACTGCCCTTCCTCCTGTAGACTGCAACAGCAGAACCCAGGGAAAAGTCATCTGCTGCATCACCTGTCCTGTGCAACGGGCTTCTCTGTTAACAGGAGACCCAGCACTTCACAGGGGATAGCTTCTTTCCTTGGTGATATGAGGAAATACTCAGCTCAGCTGGCAGTTCTGCAAATCAGTGTCAAGCTCGTAGCCCTAACTATTGCTGGTTTCCCAACACTGAGGTTAACTCTTCTCTCTAGCTTTAGAAGAAGTGGAAACAATAGTGGACTTGCAGCTCCCAGGAGTGGGATTCCTTCAGTAGTCATACTGAAACAGGGATACAGGGAGGCAGAAACACTCCTTCAGCCTGCAACAGTCCTAATGCATAAATTAAACTCCAAAAAGGGGCAAAAATTTTGCCAAGTAAATCGGTCAGAACCGAGTATCAGATTTAAATCTGCTTAGCTTTACTAAATTCAGTTGGTCCCCTAAATTAAAACTTACGGAGTTTCTCGTCCCCTCTCCAAGGGTGCCCCGTGAAAGCAGCTCAGGAGCTAACTGTGGTGCTGCTGTAACAACCGCCCTCTCACTACCAAGCGCCAGTCTTGCACTGTTTTTAGACTGTTCCTCAGAGAACCAGCCCAGTCTGCTTCTTGAATACATGGTAATGTATTCACAACATAGCTGTTCAGCAGGTACTCAAATTCTGCCCAACCTCAAAACTATAGAGTCATAGAATCATTTGGGTTGGAAAAAACCTTTAAGATCATTGAGTCCAACCGCTAACCTAGCACTGCCAAGTCCACCACTAAACCATGTCCCTAAGCACCACATCTACACGTCTTTTAAATACCTCCAGGGACGGTGACTCCATTACTTCCCTGGGCAGCCTGTTCCAGAGCTTGACAACACTTTCGCTGAAGATAGTTTTCCTAATATCCAAACTAAACCTCCCCTGGAGCAACTTGAGGCCATTTCTCCTTGTCCTATCGCTGGTTACTTGGCAGAAGAGACCAGCACCCACCTCGCTACACTCTCCTTTCAGGTAGTTGTAGAGAGCGATAAGGTCTCCCTTCAGCCTCCTTTTCTCCAGCTAAACAGTCCCAGTTCTCTCAGCCGCTCCTCATAAGACTTGTGCTCCAGACCCTTCACCAGCTTCGTTGCCCTTCTTTGGACACGCTCCAGCACCTCCATGTCCTTCTTGTAGTGAGGGGCCCAAAACTGAACAGTATTCGAGGTGCAGCCTCACCAGTGCCGAGTACAGGGGCACGATCACTGCCCTACTCCTGCTGGCCACACGATTTCTGATACAGGCCAGGATGCCGTTGGCCTTCTTGGCCACCTGGGCACACTGCCGGCTCATGTTCAGCCGGCTGTTGACCAGCACCCCTTTTCCTCCGGGCAGCTTTCCAGCCACCCTTCCCCAAGCCTGTAGCGTTGCCTGGGGTTGTTGTGACCGAAGTGCAGGACCCGGCACTTGGTCTTGTTGAACCTCACACAGTTGGCCTCGGCCCATCGATCCAGCCTGTCCAGGTCCCTCTGCAGAGCCTTCCTACCCTCCAGCAGATCAACACTCCCGCCCAGCTTGGTGTCATCTGCAAACTTACTGAGGGAGCACTCGATCCACTCATCCAGATCATTGATAAAGATATTGAACAAGACCGGCCCCAATACTGAGTCCTGGGGAACACCACTCGTGACCGGCCGCCAACTGGATTTAACTCCATTTGCCACAACTCTTTGGGCCTGGCCATCCAACCAGTGTTTTACCCAGCAAAGAGTACACCCACCCAAGCCATGAGCAGCCATGAAACTCCTAGAGTTTCTCTAGGAGAATGCTGTGGGAAATACTGTCAAAGGCATTACTGAAGTCCAGATAAACAACATCCACAGCCTTTCCCTCATCCACTAAGTGGGTCACCTTGTCGTAGAAAGAGATCAGGTTAGTCAGGCAGGACCTGCCTTTCATAAACCCATGCTAACTGGGCCTGATCACCTGGTTGTCCTGTACTTGCTGCGTGATGGCACTCAAGATGATCTGCTCCATAACCTTCCCTGGCACCGAGATCAGACTGACAGGCCTGTAGTTCCCCAGATCCTCTTTCCAGCCCTTCTTGTAGATGGGCATCACATTTCCTAAGCTCCAGTCAACTGGGATCTCGCCGGTTAGCCAGGACTGCTGATAAATGATTGTAAGTGGCTTGGTGAGCACTTCCGCCAGCTCCCTCAGTACCCTTGGGTGGATCCCATTCGGTCCCATAGACTTGTGTGTGTCTAAGTGGTGTAGTGGGTCGCTAACCATTTCCTCTTGGATTATGGGGGCTTCATTCTGCTCCGCGTCCCTGTCTTCCAGCTCAGGGGGCTGAGTACCCGGAGAACAACTGGTCTTACTATTGAAGACTGAGTCAAAGAAGGCATCAAGTACCTCAGCCTTTTCCTCAGCCTTTATCACTATGTTCCCCCCAGCATCCAATAAAGGATGGAGATTCTCCTTAGCCCTCCTTTTGTTGCTAATGTATTTGTAGAAACATTTTTTATTGTCTCTTGGGCTTTGGGCCTTCTAATTTTCTCCCTGCATAACCTCACGACATCTTTCTAGTCCTCCTGAGTTGCCTGCCCCTTCTTCCAAAGCTCATAAACTTTCTTTTTTTTTTTCTGAGTTCCAACCAAAGCTCTGTTCAGCCAGGCTGGTCTTCCTCCCCGCTGGCTCGTCTTTTGGCACACAGGGATGGCTTACTCCTGCGCCTGTAAGATTTCCTTCTTGAAGAATGTCCAGCCTTCCTGGACTCCATGGCCTTTCAGGACTGCCTCCCAAGGGACTCTGTCAACCAGGCTCCTGAACAGGACAAAGTCTGTCCTCCGGAAGTCCAAGGTAGCAGTTCCGCTAGACCCCCTCCTTACTTCTCCAAGAATCAAAAACTCTTATCATTTTATGATCGCTGTGCCCAAGATGGCCTCCAAGAATCACATCACCCACAAGTCCTTCTCTGTTCACAAACAACAGGTCTAGCAGGGTGTCTTCCCTAGTTGGCTCACTCACCAGCTGTGTCAGAAAGTTATCTTCCACACACTGCAGGAACCTCTTAGACTGTTTCCTCTCTGCTCTATTGTATTTCCAGCAGACATCTGCTAAGTTGAAGTCCCCCATGAAAACAAGGGCTAGCGATTGTGAGACTTCTCCCAGCTGCTTATAGAATATTTCATTTGCCTCTTCATCCTGGTTGGGTGGTCTATAACAGACTCCCACCATGATATCTGCCTTGTTGGCCTTCCCCGTAATTCTTACCCATAAACACTCAACCCTATCGTCACGGTCATCATGCTCTAGACAGTCAAAACACTCCCTAACGTACAGGGCTACCCCACCGCCTCTCCTTCCTTGCCTTTTCCTTCTGAAGAGTTTATAGCCGTCCATTGCAGCACTCCAGTTGTGTAAGTCATCCCACCATGTTTTTGTGATTGCAACTATATCATAGTTTTCCAGCTGCACAATAGCTTCCAGTGCATTTGTGTAGATGCACTTCAGTTGGGCTATTAATCCCGCCACCTTTTTGTGGGGAAAAGCCCTAATTCCTACGTGACCATTCTCAGGTGCTTCCGTGGTTTCTAACACATCAATAACCCTTGCATCTTTGCTGCCACATGGATCTCCATCCCCTACCTCCACTGAGGGCTAGTACACCGTCCCTCAAACATTGGCATGCCACCCCCAGGCTTATCTCTAGCAAGCCTTTGACATATTAACAATTTAAAGGACCAAGAGTGTTTGGCTAAGTTTTTTTCCCCTGAGAATAAAATAATCAGTTTAACAATTAACTAAGGGAGGAATATTGTTCATCCTTTCTTCATCAGGTTCTGCTCCTTTCCTTCTACTTCCAAAAAACGCTATTGCTAAGGCTGTTGATACAATGGCTTTCCACTTTGAAAAGGATTGCACTATTTTTTGTAAAAGCTAGCTTCAATCCCGCATTAGATTGCCTACCTCAGCTATTTTAACTTCCAGTCTTAGAACCGACTTCATATCAGATTCAGCTCGTGAAGCATTTGCGCCCAGAAGCACTGCTGTATCAACCATGAACTGCAAAAAGGCATCTCGGTACTGTAAAGAAACAAAAAGAGTGAAATGACTGCTGGATTTGCTCTTGAGCACAGCTGTAGCAGTAGACCAGAAATGCCCAGCTATAGCAAGGAGAATAATACTTTGTACTTTCATGCCCTAGCAACCAAAGTTGTGCTTTCCTTACCTTGAATGCCTGCTGTCATAAAGGTAAAAAGGAGAAATAACACTGTAAACATACTGTGTGTGACAGACAGAGATACCTGCTGTGGTTCACGGGGTATAAATCTCAGGAAATGCAGATGACACTTTTGGATTAGACTTACAATGCTCACATCTCTTACAATGGGATTAGACAACGTGTATGAGTGTACACCAATATTTTATGCCAACTCATACAGTAATCAGCGCAGGACTGAAAAAGTACTTGTATACAAGTACAAGCTTAGTGGCTGAGAAGATAGGGAGATAAAGGGATGCTCCACTGAGCTCTCTCCTCTATTCCTGCCATGATACTGCAACACATGTACCTGCTACAGTGCTCTGCTCTGCTCTCCCCGGGCTATCATAATAAAGCACATTTTAGTCTCTGTGTGCAACACAAATATTAGCAAAATACACTGTATGTAATGATACTGTAGTGATTTCTGTGCTACCTCCCCCCCCGGTACAATCTTTCAGAGATTTTGGAGGGATCAGGTTGTTCCTCATGAACTCCTACTGGCCCACAGTCCAACAAAAGCAAAAACATATCCCAAAGCATTTCCACCTTTAATCTTTTAGTAGATACAATTCTTTGTATCCTGGCATCATCTAGTCTAATAGGTATGGCTAAAAAACTTACTAACCTCTCACGGAATGCAAAAGGGAAGCAAAACTGTAAAAACTTAATCAGTAGCAATGACTTGTCCCCCATGACAACCCAAGAGGTTGTTTTCTTTGAGCTTTGGGCTGGGATACTGCCCACAGGCCTTCATCAAGTGAGGGGAAAAAAGGTGCTGCCATTGTCAAATATTGATACATTAAAGCCTGTGATAAATATCATTTGTTCACGACTGCTGTCCATAGAAAAGCAGCAAGAAACTAAGCTGTAACAGAGAAATCGTAAAGATGGGGGGAAAGAGGAGATGAATACTTGAAATCTGTTGAGGAACTCTTGTTCCCTTCCTTAAATGAATTCAGATTAAGTTGATGATAATAACCTGCAGTGGCTCTTGAAACATGCTCAGCCTTCTGGCTTAATTGAGCCTAAGAGGCAGCCCACAGACATGGCTTCTGGGCTCCACTTTATTGAAATGTTCTTGAGCTTCTGGGCACTTTGTCCACCATCTGGGAACTCCTGGGTCTCCCCCGAGGGACGCGAGGGCTCCCGCTGCCACCAGGTCAGGTAGGAGCTAAGGTGAGGGTAGCTCCAGCAGCTGCTAATTCTGGCAGCTGTGATTGATCAAAGGGTGCCCACAGCCTTTCTTCTAGCTGACTCCTGATCAGGGAGGGTCAAGCGCTCTTTGAGCCCGTGCCAGAGAGAGGCCTACATAAGAGCCAGGCCCAGAGCACAGCCCCCAGAGGCTGACAACAGATGCAGCAGTTCACAAAGAAAAGGCCAGCAAACTTTGTCTGGCATACCCGTCCTTAGATATGGTGGTCACACACCACAGGACATGATCCCCAGGCACCGCTGGTGTAACTGTCTCTTTGTTATCGGACTCTTGGACCCAGATGGTGCTTCATAAGGAAGGATGCAACTCTGCAAGTCTCAGGCTCTGCAGGGAGTGCCTGAGGCCTCTTATTAAGGCTGGGGCATATGGTCTTCTGGCATGCAGGAGGTGTGCAGTTGCTGAGGAGCTGTGCTGCCAAGTGAGAGCTGTGAGAGGACACACAGCAGATCACACAGCCTCAGAGGAGATGAGAAAGGTTAACCAGACCTCCCCTGAGACTCTGCAGCTTCAAAAGCCTGAACCTTCAGCTGCAGCAGAAGAGCAGGAGGAGCCTGTGCCTATGAAGCTGGAAAGTGGAAACTCCCATTGTAATGAAGGCTGGAAGTCCACTGCTCTTGTAGCTGATGAGGACCCAGAAGTGCTATCAATTGGAGCGCTGTGGCTGAGCCTGAGCCCCTCAGGACCACCAGAAGGAAGAAGC
The DNA here is from genome assembly GCF_964195595.1 of Calonectris borealis. Classification (NCBI taxonomy): domain Eukaryota; kingdom Metazoa; phylum Chordata; class Aves; order Procellariiformes; family Procellariidae; genus Calonectris; species Calonectris borealis. The sequence goes on from NC_134312.1 coordinate 132,338,757, forward strand.
AAATGACAGTGGTAAGAGGCTCACTACTGCAGGGGATGGAGGCCCCCATCCACCAACCTGATCTGTCATCTAGGGAGGTTTGCTGTTTGCTGGGGGTCTCGCATTCAGGACGTGGTGAAGAGGCTACCAAGGCTTATCCAGACCTCTGGCTACAATTCCCTGCTACTCTGCCTGGTAGGCACCAATGCTATTGCCAGGGGTGACCTGGGAAGTATCAAGCATGACTACAGGGCTATGGGGACAGAGGTCAAGGGCATGGGGCCCAGGTGGTGTTCTCCTTGATCCTGCTGGTGAGGGCGAAGGGCCTGAGGAAGACATGACAGATCTTGCAGGTTAGCACCTGGCTGTGCAGCTAGCACCAGCAGCAGAGATTTGGTTTCTATGATCATGGCACCCTCTTTGAGAATTCATAGCTGCTTGGAAGAGATGGGATCCATTTGACTAAACAGGGCAAGGGTATCTTTGCCAACAGGCTGGCCAACGTGGTAAGGAGAACTTTGAACTAGAAACAATGGGGAAGGGAGTGATTCCTCAAGAAACTACTAAGAAAGGTGCGGATAGGGTAGGCAAGCCAAGGGCCTGGGATGGGAAAAGAGAGGACATAACAATCAACAAAACAGAGCTGAAATGGAACCCCTTTGAGGGTAGGTATGCAAAGAAGGAAGTGCCTGCAGGACAGCCTTATAAGGAAAGCTCTCAAGACCATACTGAAGAATCAGCATGACTGGGTGTCCTTTGGAAATACCTTTACACTAATGCACACAGCATGGGGAACAAACAGGAGGAGTTAGAAGTCTGTGTGGAGTTACAGGGCTATGACCTCACTGGGATCACAGAAACATAGTGGGATAACTTGCACAACTGGAGTGCTGCAATGGGATGGATACAGGATGCAATGCTAGGAAGGTGAGGAGGGGGAATTGTCCTTTATGTGAGAGACCAGGGCAAATGCATGAAGCTCTGTCTGAACTCCTCCAAGGTCAAGAAAGGTCCATTCTGACAAGTAGGAAATCAAGCAAAGGTGGTAGGAGTCCTGCATGGGTGTACAAGGAGCTCCTAACTAAACTAAAACATAAGAAGGAAGTGTATAAGAGGTAGAAGCACAGACAGGTGACCCAGGAGTATAGAGTTGCTGACAAATCTTGCAGGGATGTGGTTCGGAAAGCCAAGGCCAACCTGAAGTGGAATCTGGGTGTGAAGACCAATGAGAAAAGACTCTACAAGTACATAACAACAAAAGGAAGACTAGGGAGAACATGGATCTGCTGTTAAATGGAGCAGGGTGACAAATGACACTGAAAAGGCCAAGACACACTGCTAACTTTGCTCCAGTCTTTACTGGTAAGACTGGCCTTCAGGAATCCCAGGCCCCTGAGACCAGAGGGGAAGTCTGGAGCAAGGAGGGCCTATCCTCAGTGGAAGAGGATCAGATTAGCAAGCAAAGTGGACATAAATAAATCCAGGGGGTCTGATAGGTTGCACTCAGGAGTGCTGAGGGAGCTGGCTGATACCATTGCAAGTCCACTCTGGGTAATATTTGTAAGGTCATAGCTATTGGAGAGGTTTCTAAAGGCTGGAAGAGACCAAGTATCACCCCTATCTTCAAGGAATGCAAGAAGGAAGATCCAGGGAACTACAAGCTGGTCAGCCTCATATCAATCCCTGGGAAGGTGATGGAGAAAATCCTCCCAGAAACTATTTCCAAACACGTGAAGGACAAGGTGATCGGGAGTACTGAGCATGGATTTATGAAAAGGAAATCATACTTAATGAGCCTGATAACCTCCTACAATTACATTAATATCTTTGTGGATGAGGGGAGAGCAGTTGTGGTCATTCACCAAGTTGAAAAATTGTGAGTTAGAGAAGTGCACAGTGAGGTAGACTGAAAATGAGCTCAGTGATCAGGTCCAGAGGGTTGTGATCAGCAGCACAAAGTCCAGCTGGAGGCCAGTCACTAGTAGTATATTCCCTGCTTGAGAAGTATATAACCCTGCTTGAGAAGAGGGGTTGGTCAAGATGAACTCTAGAGACCCCTTCCAAGGGGGAAGAAAAGCAGGGGGGACCCCAAATCTTACAAAAATCTTCATTTGAGAAACTTTGGAAGAGTGTGTGTGGTAGTGGTGCTTGTAGTGGTGGTGTTTTCTAATAGAAGATATCCTGAAAAATCCAAATCCAAACTAACCACAACCCTTTCTCAAGTTTGGAGCTCAACAAAACAAAAGCAACAATGAAAAAAAAACTGAGGGAAAAATGGTCATTCTGATTTCCAGTTAATAATACTTACAGATTTGGCTTCTGTGGTGTTTTCTAGGTAATCCTCACGAGATGCAAGAGAGAGGCTTGCTTGGTCGAGCTGTTAAAAATAACAACAAGCAGCAGTTAATAGGTAAATTCATCAGAATTCAAAGGTAGCCCTATAAGCAACCTTGGAAGAGTTCATGTTTTGCTGGCAATTATGATAGATGTGTGTAAATATCTAAAAAATAATACACTGCACCAGTCTGCGTTCCACAGGATTTCAAAACAACAGAAAAATGCTATACTGTGCTGACAGACATTACTAAATCACATTACTGTGATCTGGGGATCCTCAAATGCCCCCTGCAAAATCTGAGCCACCTACTACAGCAAAGAATCACCTACATGATCTGTGTGTTTATGGCTCCATGAGCGAGCAGGTGATGCAATAGGACTGCGTCTACAGGATCAAATGGTTGGTGCTGACGACCATTCATCCTATACATATTTCGGGGGCACAAGAGTCAGCTTGAGACAAACACTAGTCTAGTGTATGGACCAAACGCCCATTAGGTGCTGGAGCATGTTAGCTGCTGAGTATCTGGAAAGCATCATTAGCCACCTTTGACTGAAACTGAGGTTACACCTTTGAGCTTCACCTTAGACCAGCACTGAGTGCTGTATTTGGCTTTTTGAACAGATGTACTGAAACAGCTGGATACCAGTCACAGAAAAGATTGCATGCATGAACAGCAAATTATTATGCCTCTAGTACATTAGCTAAAGATGTCTGATAGGTCCAGGTGGATCTTTGACTTTCACTTGTCTTTTGATCTAAACATGGATCAAATTTGTTGGTCTACAGTCACCCTAATATTGAAATAAGGTCCTCAATGTAATTTGTAAACCAGTCCTTAAAGTTCATTGAGATCCGCACTTACTCTTTTGAATGAAATGACTACATGGGAGTATTTGCATAGTGCTTCAAGTTCATAACCAGGCAAAATTCACAGCGTGGCATATATTTTAAAATTACTACTGGAAACAGATTTCCCAAAACACTTCAACACGATCAGGTTAGGTTAGGCTATGGAAGCCGAAGCTGAAAACATAATTCAACCAGCTTCCAAACTCTGAATAAGATACGGATTGGAGCAGAAACAACAGTTTTGGTGTTCTAAAATTATTATTTTGATGCTGTATTTGTTTTTAAAAGATAAGTCTAGTGAAGATTTATTCATACAATTTCGTATGACCTTTTAAATCTAAATCCTGCACCACTTATATTTCAATTTTCTACATTTATAAAAATGACCTAAATAAATACAACTTAGAATCTAAAATGAATGAATAAATGTCATCTTTTCCTCTATTGGCTGATGTTCTCAACCTTTAAAATATTCCATAAACAAATAAGACAAATCATCCACTAAAAGGAGCGTAGCTGCGATGCTCAATGCAGCTCTGATTCTCTGAAAATCAGTATCACCTTCTTTTTCAGCCTGTGGAAGCAAAAAGAATATACTCTTATGCTTTGCATATGTGTGTCCTAGTAATAGTTAACTTCAGATGATTTGGTCTATTTCCATTATGTGACTGTTGCATGAAATGGTCATCCAAATTTTCCTGGCTTAAGAGTTGGATTTGACAATGCATTGAAACCAAGAAAGCGCAAATATGAGAAATAAACAAAAAAGTTAACCAACTTCTTCAGCTCCCAAGAAAAAAGATCATGTTGAATGTTGAACAAAGTTTTATTTGGAATTTCTACTTTTTTCTGATCCATTCATGATTTTGCAATGCTGAACAAAAAGGATTTTGCAATAGAACCATTTTCACAAGCAGATTGAAATACTCCATGGTACATCTGCACCCCTGGGAATTTGTTGAAACACGGACAAAGTAGAATACTGGCTGATGCATTCTGCAGATCGAATTTTTAATCAAATTAACAACAGAATACCTTGCAGAATAATACATTAATTCACAGCATGTAGTGCTTCAGTTATTTAGATACCTAATTCCTAGGTGCCATTAAACACACTGAGTGAAGATGCTGTTTAGGTATAATTCATTTCCAGGAGACCAGCAATAAGGATATGACTGCTCAGCCCTTCGCTGACAGGTGACTTGGACTGAAATATTATGACAGGAGACACCTAAATACCTCTCCTGATTCTACTGTTTCAGTTCTTTTAAACAAATCTCCAGCTGAAGCAATCCTGATAGGATCTGAACAGCACCTTAGCAGAATGACATCTTTAACACAGCGAACTGTTGGTCTGCTATTGACTTGACTATTCAGGAAAATGTCCTCGAGATGGAGAAAAGTTACCTTTCAACTTTATACCAGTTAAATGCCTTAGTCAAAAGACGTTTTCAAGAACTGATGCAGAATCAACATCCACTCCAGTACCACCACAGTTAACTGTTGTTTGATCCCCAAATACAATGTATTCTTGGCTGTATTCCTCCAGCTAGCCAAGATGCTAGCAATGTAAGGATCATAGATCCTATTTTGCTGTGATGAATGGCATCATAACTTTCTTCTTTGTCCATTCTCTCTTGCCTTCATAAACTATTTTCTTGTAGCAGTGGAGGGCTGGTCTACTCTGGCTACTCATCTCTACTTCTTAAACAACAATGCATTTAGCCCAGGCATTCAGACTTGCCATGGTGACATCTCACAATAATAGTTATAATTGTCTCCAGAGTTTTGTCAGACTACAGTGAGGCAACATTTCTTGGGTCTTTTTTTCACTAATCTAATCTAAACTGTTGTGTAATGCCATGCACTGTTAACAAACTGGTAATGCTTTGCTCCAAAAGCAATAGCATTTCAGTAAAAATGTAAATTCTGTATTTCAGGTTTACAAGTGCTTGGGATACATCTATGTTGTAAGGTGCTGTATAAGCACAAGATAATGTGTTTCCATCTCAAAAAAAAATAGCTCAAGTTCAAAATATCTGCTACTGATGCACCATTCTTCATCTTCACAGACAAAAAACATTTTGCATGCAATTCATGAGTAAGCAGCACCCAGAACACTCGCAGGACTGGATATCCACCTCTCTCATTTTCACGCACATAGATCCTGGATATTGGTCCACTGGGAATATATTTTACCTTTTTTTGCCATTTGAAAGGAGAAAACATCCTGTACAGAACTATTTTTCAATAGCGTGTGGTTCCTAGTGGCTTCTACATTCCCATAAATTGGCACCTATGAACATCTGTAAGTCAGTAGATAATAGCAACAATAATCAAGTGTAAACATTTGGCATGTAAGCATGTTTTTTAAAAAATGAGACCACAAAATACCATGCAAAGTAACCTATTAGATATGCTATATTTTACCTTCAGGATATACCGATTGGAGATTTTGTCATCAGCAGCCACATATAAACGAATGAAGACAGAGTTACTGTATTGACCACGAAGAGTTGCCAAGGCTTGGACTAAGCTAAACTTCCTTTCTGACCACAGCCCTTCAGGTCCAATGTTGGATTCCAGCACAGGCCAGCGGAACGGTGAGTGCCTCAGTATACTTAACAGGGGTTTCACGTCGGCTTTTTCAATTTTATCTGAAATGTCAAAGTGTGACAATTTCTAGGCAAGACAAAACACAATAGCTGAAACCCAAAGCCTCTGCTCTGCCTGTGAGCATAGAAGTGCAGGAATCCAACCCAGTTTATCTGAATCAAGGACAAGAGAGGCAAATCAGTTCCTTTCAAAAAAGGCAAGAGGCTGGAATTAAGTCAATTAAAAAAAAACATTCCTCACTTAGGAACCAGTATACAAACTTCACTGGTTCTGAGAGGGGGTTATTGTACATAATCAAAGCTAGAGGGGTCAGCATCTCGGCACCGAGGCTGTGGGGCAGACTGTCTCAATTGCTGACAGTAAGTCTCAGGCTGTATTGGAAGAAAATTGCTCAGGAAATAAAGTCTGAAAGAGTCAGAAGGACAAAGGGCACTCTGAAGGACAAAGTCCACTCCCTCTCAACTCATCTTTCACCCATGCAGCTACATAAAGGTAGTGATGTGTCCCAACCTAGTGTACATCACCTTACAGCAACTTACTCTCATTCATGCAGGATGTGTAAAGGATCTTGGCCTTCTGTACAGCTTCACTGTCTCGTCTTTTACTGATGGGTTTCTCAAGCAAAGCTGAAAAAAGGAAAATACTTTTTTTTCAATACTTTGGAAAACGTAGGAACTGTTTGCCTGTCTCAGCATTTGCTTTAATCATAGCATTTGTTTTGTTAAGGATGAGGTTCCACATGTATTTTCTTAAGCAGTAACACAGACATAATTGCACTTTTTTCAATCCCCAACAGAGAAGGAAGGTTTTTTTATTTATTTTTAAGACGACTGTTTTAAAGCCAGTTGACAGATACTGTTTATTACTCGTCTGCACAAACAGTCCCCCTCAGCAAACGGAGAGGACAGGGAATCGTGGGGCAAGGGTGGGAACCAGTGCACAGGACAGGGAGTCAGGAATTCTTTCAAGTGGCTCAGCGTCTGGTGCTGGTACGTTGTGAAATCGGGGTCCAACAAAGAAGGTGACAGGATCCTAGGAGCAAGACCACTGGCGTTCACTTTGCCAGCTCTGTTGCTGCTGAAAGCAAGCAGTGGAGAACTGCCTTGTTGTCTGTCAAACGCACACAGCCTCAGACTTGTAAATGACACAGAAGCCCAAGTATCCAACTACTATTTAAAAAGCTGCGCTATATAGCTCCTTCACACTACAAGTGTCAATGTCCTTGGTGTCTGAAAGCCAAACTAGCTTTTCTAAGCTGTCATCTCTCTGCATTCCTTGCATTCCTCATGTTATGGAAGTGAAATAGCATGAAAAGTGCATCTGAACCTCAGCAGTCTGCTCTCAGCTGCCTCAAGCCATTTTATCCAAGTTGTAAATCAGCCATGATGCAGCTGCAGATACACATATTATGGCTAAATGCAGAGGAAGCTTAGCTTCAGCAAGATCTATCAGCTCAAGTGCAGCACAGCATGCGCACTTCCACAGCCAAGAAAAGCAGGGTAGTACTTGGGCACAACACAGAAGCAGGGCTAGCAAACCCTGTCAGACCTCACCTGGTTTTGTAAGACCTAAACAGGTCCTGCACAGCATTACCTTATTGTTACTGGGACCACTGGAGAGAGTGGCTTTGCTGGAACTATCCCAAGTCCCTCCTGCTGTATGCTCAGCCAGAGCTAAAAAGCCCTGAATAATTCAAGAGTGCCTTCTCTATACCATACTCCCCAGTGCTCTGGGTTTCAAATGAGCCAAAGGCACAGTGCAGATTGTCCCTGTGTGGTGCTGTGCCTGAGCTAAGAAGCATGCCCCACACAAAAAGGGGAACAAAGTGCAACCCAGGAGTCCCAGTGGCCTGCCAAAGTCAGCAGAAGGCCACTGCGACTTGGTAACTCCAGCCATGGCAAAACCAAACTGCGTCCACACGGAGCTTAATCAGGTGTCAATGCAACATTATTCTTCTCTGCCGGTACTGGCTGGGGTGATGTGGAGTACTGAAGAGGTGGCGGTGCTGCCATCCAAGAGCAGCACCCTCCTGCAAATGGGCAGCAGCTGCTCACTCTCCAGCCCCTGCCCTTTCCAGCATCTCACCAGCATCCTCTCTCCAATGTCGCCTCTCATAGGAGGCAAAAGTCCAGCTGGTGGTACCACTAGATTCTGTAGCTGAGAACAGTCTGGGTTTGTGTGGCTCCACTCAGTATCAGGAGCTCGCTGCTGGAGGTAGGATTTAAAGACACTTATTTCCCAGGATTTCCCTAGCACCTTGAAGAAGCTGCCATGCCACACCTCTCAGATATTCCCCACCTGTGCTCATGTGAGAACTCGGGGGACCATACTCCTGACATCAAACTGTTTATTAGTCAAAGAATACCATAGTGACGAACAAATGCCACTTGTTCTTTCCTTCCAATCACTTTTCTCCTTAAAAAAACCCAAACAAACAAACAAACAAACCAACCCCAAAAAAACCCTCTTCATTTGCTTGGATCTTTGAAAAATGTAATAAGATCATTCCCTTTTAGTTATGGATAAGCTTTTCCCTAAAAATACCGCTGGACAGGATTCCCAGTAGCTTTGATTTCAAATCCTCAAATTGTTAATATTTCTCAGCTTGTTAAATACAATATAATACCAATCATTGACACATATCTCTAGTGTGCACAGTTCTTAGCAGAATAATTGGACGTGTTCATGTTTTAAGAACAGCATTTTAAAAGAAACTATAAATGAAACCTACATAAAACTAAGGATGAAAAAATACACTCCTATTAAAACCATTGCAATAACTTCTGTTCCTTGCCAGTGAGCTGCACAGCTATGAATTTTTTAAGCTAATAAAATTCAAGGGCTAAAGCCCAGCCAAAGCTCCGGAGAGATACAGAGGATGAGATCCAATAAAATAAAATCAACTCTAGGAATACACCTGCATAAAATCTTGTTAAAATCAGACCTGGTGTTTTCCCATCAAACCCTCTCATTATGGGACAGAACAAAGCTGTAACACTCCCTGCACTATTGCAAAGAATGAGGTGGGGTAGATGCTGCCGATTTGCTCAGAATTAATTTATGAAGAAAATTTTTGGTTCTGATGACGGGAAATCCAGTGATCAAACATGAAAGCCTTAATAAGATGGTTGAATCCTGCAAACACTGAAATAGGGGATGTGGTCCATGAGTGAGTGCTCTTTAGGCTATAGAGGTTCCTCAGCCTTAGCCTCAAGCTTCCAGAAAGATTTAGAAGCTCAAACCTGGAGCACTGGTCAGATCCACCTGATTTCTGCATTAGCTAATATAAAATCCAAATACAAGGTTTAGAAATTCTCTTCTTATTTAACTCACAGATATATATGGATTTTACACATCCCTGAATATTTAAATTCTTCTTAAAGAACAAGAGCAAGAAAAGGCAAGAAGTGATGCATACTAATCAAAAATATGGGTAATCTATACAGGTGGTTGTATCCATGGAAAGAAAGTCACTACTGTGATTGAAATCAATGGAAACACATCAAGCTATCTTTAAATTAGCAATGTCAGGTACTGTGAGTAGCCTGGCTGTAGTAGCAGGCTGCCACAGCCCTGCTCCTGCACTGAGCATATCTAATTGCATGGGTCAGTGCATGCTGAGCTCTGCAGTGCAGCGTTTTGAAGGGCTGCGGCTCAGACTCTGCTCTCCAAGGACCTCTGCAAGTTGAACAGACCCGCCTCAGGGCAATCTTGTGCTCTCACCAGCACAGAGAGGCACTCTCCGAACAGCGCTCCATCTTTTGACATGCGATGTGGCATTTAGGCTCTCATCTACACTGAGGAAAATGCCAGCCGGTGACCCACAGAGAGCAAATCCAGCCCCTCTGCCAAAATTCAACTCTTAACTTTAACTGGCTGGGAGGACTGTCTTTCCACCTTGAAAAGTTTTAATAACTTCAGGTATTTTCTGTTTGCACACCACAGTGAAAGCAAAACTTATGAGGTCTTTCAAGGGATAGGAAGAGAAAGACCACCCCAGATCAGCTAATGTTCAGCCTGATGAGGTACCCACAGACCTGCTCAGTTCCCTACTCTGCCTTTCCAAATGTCTGCTCTCACCCCTCGCTAGGGGATTGCGTGTATTCATGCAAATCCACTGAGAAGTTCAGTCTAATATATTTTTCTAAAGTCCAATGGCTGGAATTAAAAACTGTGGCCAAGTTAGGGAGATCAGGGTTACCAGCATTTTGACTAAAACAGCTCGCTCGGCGCTAAGGAGGACATTGAGTTTGTGCTTCTTGCAGCTTTCTTTTTTTTTCTTAACTCAGTTTTCTTGTTTCAAAATGAAAAGCTCCGACTTCCAAAAGTAATCTTCCATTTTAGGACTCCAAAGATTAACTAAATTCAACTTGAATCTATAGACAGTTTCAATAGACCAAAAAATATATCCTGATTCACTGATTGTGAAAGAAATTTTATCCAGCTTCTTCCAGCATCTTTTAGCTTCAACTTTAAATAAGAATTTTCAGGAACAAATTGCTTTGACCAGACTAGGACACACACAGCACTCCAATGATATTGACAAAAAACCCTTTAAATAATAGTTCATTTGTTAGCTCCCAGTTAAATATTACAGTGCTAGAGATGGAATAGCAATCTACTGAAGAGATTTAAAAAAAGACCACAATCTAAGCTGTTTTACAACCCTCTGAAAGAGCACAGGATCATTAGTAACAGCAACCACAATTTAACAACTTATTGCTGCTACTGACTTATATCACTAGCCTGCCGCAAACGCAAAGTGGAATATCAGACCCAAAAATCACCAGGACGAGCAAAGTAAACCAGCATAGCTTAAGCCACCTTTAATATACAGCCTGCAATCATGTTTCCCTAACCAAATATAAAGTACATGTTTGAGCGACTGTTCTAGCAAAGCAGCTCTTCTTCAGTCACATCTTTTGTTTCTTTCACTTTCAAATTGATTCTGAAGTCATTCCCTTCAGGATAAAAGGGATCTTGGCCTGCAGTACCAATCTCAGCACCTCATTGTCCATGTTTCCATATGCACAGAATGCCCAGACACGAGATTTATGTCTCCCTTCACATAAAACACAATTATGGCAAGTGTCAAAACCTATTGGTAATTCTGCTCCGCAGCGCTGAAATAACTCATCTCATCAAGCAACTACCACTTGCACAGTCAGAAACTGATTAAAGGTGTTCATGACATCCTAAACTTTCTGAGGTTGCGAATTGCTTCATCATTCATTTTCTTCTACCAAGGGGCTGAGGGTGGGGAGGTTCCCATTGCAAATCAAAGTTTTTATACTTCTGGCAGCCCAGGTCGGGCGGGCTTGCATCATCGTTCTCCCTGGCTCTTGTACAAAACACAAAGACTCAGCATCGCCAACAAAAAACATGCCATAGCTGGGAATGATCCTCAGTTGTCCGATTTGTAAATGCTCAGATAGACAGGAAAAAAAGCCACAGCTGGGGGGGGTGGGGAGCTGGGGTTGGGAAGGGAAGGAAGGAGATTTATATTGAGTTGCCTTCAGACGGTGCTTTTCCAGGGCAAGAGGGCTAAAAAAGGCCAGCTTCCTGTGGTTCACTACCCTACAGTAAATAGCAATCATCGCTGTTAAAAGTGAGAGCAAGGCACTTTACCAAGTAAGCTTTGCCAGTGTGTATGTGTGTATGTTTATTTAACTGCATACTATTCTAAAGCTGCTAAGGATAGTCTTGTGGCTAAGTATTACCTTTAATCATACTTTCCATTTCTAGCCCTTGTTGATTTTCCAGCCTACTGTCTTACACAGCTTCACTCTGGTTTTCAACCACCATATTTTATTTATGGCACTGAGAAATCCTGTACCTTTCCTTCTTCTGATTTGGAGTGCATGAAAAGGGGATTGTACAGATTTGCAGGGAAAAGAAAGATACATGCCATTTATTCAGATCAGGAATATTGATTCAATTTATCAGTGTCCTGATCTGCAGATTGTATATATTCTGTATGCTATCAGTTTTCTATGTATACAGTTGGGTTGCATTCCTGAGAGACACTAGTGATTTGCTAAGCTTATTTCTTGTTCTAGAGAGAAAAATGTAAGTTTTCTCTGCACTTTCCAACCCTAGATATGGAGAATACATTGTGCTAATAAAGATACTAGCATTTTTTTTTCCCATTAATTTTTGTCCTTAACCTTTTACAAACATTTGATCTATGTGGAAAATGCAAACTGAAGTGTTTGCACAGTGATATCTGATGATGATCTGAAATATATTGTAATGCTTTGTATCTTGATGAAAAACAATTACATGTGCAAATATCCCAGCGGGAATATGCTCGGACTTTAAACAAAAAAAAAAAAAAATTCAATACAAGAACCCCAAGAGGACATCCCATTTCCTGGAAAGTTCTAACCCTGGAGGAGCAAAAAGCTAGAAGCAGACAAGTAATTCAGCATGAACTCCCAGGGCGATGCTAGAGAAAACAGCAGTCTTGGACTGCAAAAACCAGACAAGTATGAAAGTGGTGAGATGATCTTGTTGTGCACAGGCTGGTGAGACAGACTGGAACACTACCTGCCCTTCGGCTGTCCATATTTTAAAAACAACGTTGGACAGCTGGACCGGGTACAGAAGAACATCACAACCATTTGGGTTTTTCTTTGGGTGGAGTGGCTTGAGAAATAGAAGCGGGGGGAAAAAGCCATGCAGTGAAGGAGCATGCTTTGTCTCACAAAAGATAGCGGAAGGGTGATGGGATTACAGTATGAAAGTACTTCACCATTAGAAAATGCTTGGTGCCAAAGAGGTCTTTAGTCTATTGAAAAAAGGTGCAAGGAAAGCCAAGGCTTGGAAGATGAAGACAAATTCAGCAGTGACAGTGATTAACCACTGGAGCCAAACAACCAGAGGAGACAGTGGCTCCTCTGCCCCTTAACATCTTCAAGACTTGATGCTTTTTTGGAAGATAAGCTTTAGCCCAATGTGAATTATGTTTTATCCCAGAGCAAGCTATTGAGCTGCATTACATGGGTAATGTAATTGTTTGTGATACAAGAAAGTTCATAGGAGATAATCTAATAGTTACTCCTGGCATTGCACTCTATACATTTGGATAAGGATCTCGAAGCACTCTTAGACATGTGGGACCAAGGAGATACAGCCATTATCCATTGTTGCAGATAAAGAAAGTGAGCCACAGAGGATTAATTCCTCCTTATCTAACTCATGTCAGAGTCCTACTGATTGGAACGGTCCTCCTTTATCAGTGTAAAGCTTGCTGAACTTGATCCAAACATTCAAAGAGCTTGATCCTTTGGAGATGGTGAATGCCCCTCAGTCCCTCTAATGTCAGTGACAGTGGGAGTTGCTCAGCATTGCCCAGATGTTGCTCAGTGCTACAACTGAACGCAATTTGTAATGCATTGTTTTCAGGAGCAGATCCAGAAAGCAGCCCAAGGGCTTCTCAGAAACCCATGCCTAGTCATTCACTGGGCCAAAGGCAGAAGATGTTCTCTCGTCAACTGTTTCCACAGTAAGGCCCTATCAAAGCCTCATGCACAGCATGCTCTCCCTTTGGTTTGGATAGCAGTAGCTAGCAACCAGATATTTGCTCCATATTGCATATTTATGAACTTCAGTTTCTTAGACCAAAATGCAGGAACTCTGCTTGTGGAAAGAGATTTTCTTTGCAAATACCTGATGACAGAGAAGGTGGATTTCTCTTTCAATTCTTGAGCAATAAAGGCTCTGCTCTTCACCCTCCCCTCTATGCTGCTCTGGAGCAGCTGGAGGGGTCAGGTTTCTAAAGTGATGAGAAGAATAATTAAAAGACCTGTTCACCCATCTCCAGCTATCAGTCACAAGCTTTGTTTCCTTCCCAGGTGAGCGCTATTATGTCCTACCTCTGTGGAGAAGCAAAACCCAAGTTATCTTTTGGAAATTTGCAGGAGATCCTCTGATGCCAGCAGCAGGATGTTTTAAGGATGTCCTGTGAGGAATCTCAGCTTAAAAGTAGAGAAAAACCTACGCAAACCTTGGTTTGATTTTGGCAATCAAACCAAACACACAACACTTGTGTGCAGAATGTCATTCCCTGAGGTCCCTGAGCCATAAGATAATTACGATTAATCTAGTCCTCATTAAGAATGTGTAACCCTTAAATCCTGTATTTTCTTCACACTAAAGAGCTATGGCAGAAGAGTTCCTGAAAAGCAACCCTAACCCCTAAAACTCAAGTAACCAACTGCACTTGTGCCAGTAAGAGTACCTAAGGACTCCAACTGTGTCATGAAGGCCCTGCCCTTACTTCAAACTCCCAGCACACTGGATTTAAGAAGTGAAGTTCAGGACAGTTCACGGAGCAATGATTTGGCCAGGATGCCAAAGGGCACACAAAAAAACTTCAGAACCACGCTGCTGTTACGGAAATCACAGCTAGACAAATGTAGACTTAATTACAGTAATGTGAGCTTACATATTCCAAGAGTGATTATTTCAGAATGGTTTGGGGTCAGCTGACGTTCATTTAGAGTATCTGGTTTCCAATTCCTTTTTTTCAGAGCCCAAAGTTAAGCGAAGGAGAGATGGCAGTGGTAAGTTTTGTGGATGAAGGCCTATGAGGTGCACAATGTTCTACCCCAAAATAAAAGCACTGGCCACAGCATCTAAAATTATACACAAGACTGTTTGTGATCACTTGACCAATGGTAGCTTCCCTGTCTTGCTACATGAAAATATGAGTTTAATAGACTGCAACACAAACAGTCCAGGTTACGAGATCGTCGAAGAAGAAAATCTGATATATATATTTTTATTCTCATCAGTTTGGAAACCTGAACCCTATAGCTGGAGAGGGGTATAGAGGGGAGGGTGAAGAGTATATATATAGAACAAGACAAGTATAGTCAAGCCAAGATTATTCTTAGAGTTAAATCTGTTCCCTCAGAGCACTCTCCTGAAAAAGACATGGACATCTCCTGCTGTAGGATGCCACATTTCATGTTTCAGTACAACTTCATCCCTCTTAGCAGGTTTATTAGCACAGGTCAAACTCCCACACTAATGCACCTGCCCAGCTTCCATTTCAGAGCTGCTTTGCATCAGGAAGCCTTGGGAGAAGAGCAGAGCAAGTTCTCGCCTGCCTGGAAAACACCACAGATACAAACATAAGTGGAGGGCACAAAAGCCTACCAACAGCTCTCTTCTGACACCAATGTAACCCAACTGCAAATACACAATTTCAAGGCCTGATTAAATTCAATTCCTTTAAAACACATGTTTTTCTGAGAATTTCTCCTGCTATGCAGCTTTAGTGTACAGTACAACCCATTTCCTCTATTAACAATTGATAGCAATATTTGTTTTTTGAGGCTTCCTTAAAATATGAACCAATCTAAATTTATTTATTTTTGTAAACCACCAGTTCTGCTAATTGTTCTGCAGTGCTTCTTGCTAGTTCAAGTGTCTGGTACACAGTCCGACACGTGGAGTCTGGAGTCCTCATCCCCACCACACTCTTTACAAGAAGTGAGCTGCAAATGATTGTTTTTTAAATAAAAGTTTGTTTCCAGGATTCCAAAATAAGAAAATACATTGTTTAAAGATGTAATTTTCACTCCCTCGCAACTAAAAAGACAAACCATGAAGAATTTTCTCACCACTGTAGTTAAGTAATTTTTAAAAATACCAGCACCTTACTGACGTTAAGGCTCTTATTCCTTTTTTTCCTTGGTGGCTGTAAACATCGCTCAGTTTCAGAGGACTGGAAAGGAAGCAGTCAGAGCCTAATGTACTACAAAAATCGTTTAAATGCATTTTATAAACACCTATTTTGAATTTCTAATGCATTACGGTCCAGATTTCTCTACTGTTTGCTAAATATATATACGGAAGCACAAGTCAGCATCAAAGGCTTGCAAAAATCTTTCTCTGAATGCATAAAGCTATCCTTGCCTAAATAAAGCTTTTCCCTTTGAGTCTAAAATAAAATAAAATAACAAGTCAATACACTTTTCTGGTGCTTATAATGTAGGTTTTAAATTTTACCAAAGCATATATTATTTCCACTTTCACGTATTTTGTGTTCCCTCCTTAATCAGCCTTCTACTACTTTCTCACCTTTTTTCTCTCAGTTCCCCATTGTAAATAATCAGGTCACCAGAATCATCTTACTGGAGTAGATAAGGACTCAAAATAAGCAACTTTTATAAAGGCGAACTCCTTGTTCACACAGAAATATAAAATAATGCAGAATACTAGACACAACTCCGATTGTCCTACCACCTGCCATGTATATTGTATATTCCCACCTCTTTGGAAGGCAGAAGCATCCAGTATGCCAATGAATGGGGCTATTGGTCCCTTTTGGAAGGCCTTGTGTTGGCTTACACAGCCTCAGTTATGCCTTAAATGTAATAGTTTCCATGTTTTCAAACCATTAACTTTTTTTTTTTCCCCCCAATAAAAACTACCAATGTATTCTGCAGCTCCAGGAGCTCATTCCTCAGAGTTCCCTTTGTGGAGCTGATGCCTTAATCCAGGCCTGCCTTGTTTTGATAAACTGTGGCTCCCCCACCCCTTGTTTTATTTTGTGGGTTTGGGGGGAGAGGGTTGATTGTTTGTTTGTTTTGTCATTTTTTTTAAAAAGGCATTTAATGATGATCAACACACCATTAATCAATTCAGGCAAACATGTTTCGTATTTGATACAATTAATGCCCATCGGCCTATTTCTTGATGGCAGCGTCCATCTCACAGACTAGTGACTCTTGAAAATAACCAGCCCATCATTATTAATTCCTCTGACATTCTAATAGAACATTTAATCAGTATGAATTAATTTTGCATTAATGAGGATGTAATTAATATGCATGTCCACAGGAATTCATGAAGATTTAGTAATTAATCAATTCATATAGGTTCTAACTCCCAAGGAACATAGATCAAGTAAATCAAACAAATATTCCCAAACACCAATTTCATGAAAGGATGCCGTGTTTACACAAATAAACCCAACTGATACACTGATGTGTTAGGGTTCCCCTTCACCCCTTGAGAAGAAATTCCCCAATCCTTTTCTCGAATATCCATTTTTTCAATATGGAAGTTCTCATGGAAATGGCATTCAAACAGCTGTGCTTACAAAAGTGCTTCCTAATGCTGCTCAGTGCCCTAATATACACCACATTTGACAATGCTGTTTGTTTCCAGTTTCAGCATTTTGTAAATTCTCTGAGTTTGTATATGAAAAGATAAGCACATCATGTGAGATCCTCCAAAAGTCAACTAACGTAACTGTACACAAACTATAACAAAACCAAAAATCATCTTATGGAGATGTGAGAGCCTCTGTTCATAAATCTAATTTCAATAATAAATCTTAATCTTTTGAGCAATATTCCCCCCTCCCCTACCCTGCCCCTCTAGCCTCCCAGTATTATACTGTAGGGGATAACACATGTCATTATAATATTAGGCACAAGAGTTTAAACTGCATTTAAACCAGAAGATTGTAAGATCCCCAATTGTTACAATATAGGTGGCGCTCCATACTAAATGGCAGCATTAAGCTTTACTTCATTATATTAATACTTTCAACATGTATTTGCGTAATTTTTTTGTTAGTCAGAAAATGGGAAATCAGATGCCATGGATTGCTATGCCTCCCAAGGTATGAATCCTCTTTCTGCAAAATTACCAGCCCAAAGTATAGTCATATAGTAATTTTGAAATTCAATACCTGCAGATATGAACATATCATCCTTCTGCAGGCAACAGCCAAAACAGAGGTTCACTGTAAATCCGGGGGGAATATTGTGCCGCACGTGGAACGCTAGCGTGCCATAAGCTCCACTCCCGTTCCAGCGCAGGAGGATGCTGCTCTGGTCTCCCGACCAGGGATATGCTGTGGGAATCCTGTGGCTCAGTTACTGTGCTGCTTTAAAACCTCATTTGGGAACCAAAATTATCTCCTTTCTGTACTCATGGTTTCCCAAAATCACCCATTACAAATACAACTTTCATTTCGAACAGCCACAAAGCCTAGAAAAAGTCCTGGCTTCTCCACCTTTGGCTCAGGTACTTCATTTTACCAAAAAGCTATTAACTTGTTGCCCAGAGAGGTTTACCTGGCTTGTGCCACTTAAATTTTTCCTTACATTTAGATGAATAAGCCATTATAGGAAATCTCTGGATCACTGGAAAAAAAATGTCTGCACCGTTGAAAAGAGATCCATTGGTAGCAGAAAACAGTGCTGTTGCTGTTTGCTGCTATCTTGTTATCCAGGAGCAACTATACAATAAGAAGTTTTGTATAGTTGGAGGCAATAACATAAATACCCTCTAGGTTGTTTGGGTTTTTTTTAATTACTGCTAGTATTCTCCCTCTCACTTGGGACAGCTCTCAACCAGCTATCTCTGAAGGAAGAAATCACAAAAGACAGGTCAGCTAATACAGAATGAGTGTCAGCAGCTACATTACAGATTTCATGGGCCACATCCAAGCCATCCCAGTGGTCCTAACTGAGCACCTGTTGAAGGGTGGGAGAAACCAGCCCTAGAGAGCCCTGTGGCACAGGGTCCTCTGTGCCGGACAGCAGCCACTCAACACCGACAGCAGGTGCTCAACACCAACTTCTGGGATTTGTTGAAAGGACTATCCTATGGTCAAATAGTATAAATTTCCATACTGAGATATTTTTACCTTACTGGTTTTACTTAAAGAATTTATTTTCTAAAAAAAAAACATTGCAGATTATCTTGGGAAAAGTTGCTTACACTGCCAAGTTATTTTGTTTGCTGTCTGTCTGATGTTCTTTAAAAACCCACACACCATATCCTCCTAAAAGGCCTCCATTTCTTTCTCTTCGCCACATTGGAAATTCCTCACTTTAAATTGACTGGCATTCAGAAAATAGCCACGCTGGAAAGCTTAGCGCAGCAAATTAGTCTGAAGGAGGTGTCTCACTGGGCCAGGATCAGTGTGGAGACTTAATCTATAAACTGGTTTCCACAGACATAAATTAAATTTAAAAGGCCTGGAAGACATGTTCACAAATGAGTCATGTAATTTAAATCAGCTCCTTTGCAGTGCTGAGATTTAGGAATGTTTGCGTAGTTTTGTGGGTTTTTTTAATTTATTGCTTCCTGCATGGTCACTTGAAAAAAAACAAAACAAAACAAAACAAAAACCCCAAAACCCCCAACCAAACAGCTGTATATCATTGTTCTGCAGACTTCAGAGAGAGGACAAGAAACTGCTTGGTTCACAATCAACATTCACCACAGGTAATAGGCACTGATTTACTTGCCTCAGACTTCCAGTTCTGAATTATTCACAAAAAGCCACTTGCATTTCAATGGTAAGACAATAGTGCTCCTAAACTCTTAATTAAGGCCACCAATCAAAAGGGAAAAAATTCATCAGGAACATAAACAGCTTTGCAGGAAATGTTATGGTAAGTGAAAAACATTTATTAACTCACAGAGACATTGTAATTTTGACCTGACATAAGGCTGAAAGAGTTGCAGTTTGAGATAGCTTTTTTTCATACAACAGGTGCCACAGTCAAACCATTTTTTCCATTTTGAAGGACTCCAAGAGCTTCCTCAGAGGCCCATCGACACTAAAAGTGTTTGTTCCTAAACAAGGAGAGGCACTTTTTAACATGCCTGCAGTGTATCTGCAAATGAAAGGCTAGCTTCAAGTCAGGGACAGTCTGGTCCAGCCAGGAATGCTTAACTGGAAGTAAGAGTACCTCAGTCCTCCCCAGGATAGTTCTATAAGGAACCAAGAAATTTTAACCTAAATATTAAATGTTCCGTTGCCTGGATCTGGGTCATAACTAAAACCACAAGTCTCTGCTTTTGACATATCTTTGTCTATCTACAATTGTCTTCTGTACATTCCTCCACAACGCATGAAATCCTGCTGTTGCTGATGTCCAAGGAAAGATCTGCCACTGCTTTCACCAGGCTAGGATTTCATCCATTTTGTATAGCCAGGAGATCAAAGTGAGTTACACGTTGTTTATGGATTCCTCTGAGAGCAGAAAAAGAAACCTAAGTGACCCTCAAACAAAGGATAGAAAAGAAATTAAAGGGGAAATGATGATATACTTTCAGTTTGAATCCATCCTCAGACAGCTAGAGAAAGCCATGGGAGATTCCCCCCCCCCATGCCATTATAAATCTTACAAAACCCAAGATTTTTAACTATCACACATTAAGTTTTGCAAATCTAGAAGAACCCTGAAATGAACGTTTCTTGTTCCGTTCCTTCAATCAGCCAGAGATATGCAGGCAAAAAATCTACCACCCAGTAGTTCTCAGCTATTTTCCACTGACCCATTGACATTCCTCTCTTTGGAATTCCCCATTAAAGCATCAAAAACCTTCTCCGATACAGAAAATGTTCTACCTTTTCTTGAAGCTGACACCTGCAAAGTCGTAGGCTCTTGTGTGTCTGCAACTTCAAAAAAAAGAAAAAGGGAAAAAAAAAAGCTTTGCACTCAAACCTGGTAATACTTAATGCAGGGTTCAGTACATTATATAGCTACACCTACCACTTTTTGGTAAGGCAAAACTAATTCTTACACTTGCTACCCATTATCAACTGGAAGATCTTCTGTTTCAATTGTCCCTGAACAAAAAATGAAGCTTCTAGAAGACTGAAGATACCTTTGTGTAACCAAGGCCATACACAGGTCTTTGCACGAATACCCAAACTCCCTTTCTGCCTAAGGCTCAGGAACATTCAGGGGCCATAACACAGATTAGATGTTCAAATAATTTATTTTAAGTAACATAATTTTTTAATATATTGCCTGAATAAATACTTCAATCTATATCACACCATCAAAGAATATCAAATATGAAAAATGTGGCTTTCTGGCCAAGCCATGTTATCACTTTAAGATTAATAGTTTCTTTAATATGATAAATATTTCAGAACATAGAACTTGCGTAATAATCAGCTTTTTAAAGACTGGGGTTTTTTTAATCTACTGAGTGTCAAATAGGGACATATACAATGAAGTACAAAGTTCCACTAAGAGTTCTTTAGGAAGGAGAGATTAAGTTGGCTTCCAAGGTCTGGTCAGCCATATATATGTTTCTCTATGCAAGAGTTCTTCATCTTGCTACAACTTTTGATAGCAAGGTTGTGGTCATCCACAAATGAATAACTCTGTGTCAAGCTAACTTACTGAAGTAACTCAAGTTAAAACACAAACATACATAGAGGCTGAAGCTACGCCTTGTTATTTCAGCTACCAACACTGACATTCAACACTTTTTTTTTCCTCTTTTCCTTTTCCTTTTTTAATTGCCAAGAATATATTTTGGAAAGTTTATTACTTAAAAGTTAAGGAGGAGATGAGAAATGTTATATTAAATCAACTCTTGTACCCCACCCAACGTTTCACATCTTTGTTCCTGCACCATGCCAAGGAGCAGTTTAGACCTCCTATTAAAGTAGTTATCAGGCAGTTGGTTACACCCCTTTTTTGATATGGAGTTTCCGCTAAGCAATTACTTCTCACTTAGATGTTTCCTTCTTTGTCTTGTATTTTCCTGGCTATGGATTAGCAACTTCTAAAGGGACTGCAGTAAGAAAACCATATAAAAATGTGGCTTAGCATGATGTCCTTGATTAGGTTCTGTAAAAAAAAGAGGAAATTAAGGATAGGAGTCACAGCTTGCTGCTCTATATTCAATTAGGACTGAATTCTTTGTGGCTGTGGTTCATGCAGGATGTGCAGTTACCCAACACAGCCCGATTCTAGCAGCAGAACAATTAGAATGCAAAGCATAACTGAAAACAGGCTCTGGCAATATTATTTTCCTTTGGTTGTGACATCTTCAGCACACTTAAAACAGCAGTTATCAGATTGTATCCTATGTTGAAATTCCAAACTCATATTCTGAAACCAAATGCAGCTTTTAAAACACTTAACGATGCAAAAATTTAATACGATATGACTGACGAAAGCAAGCGGAGAAGGGCTCTGATGTCTACACATGCACATATGTACAAAATCTAAGAGAAAAATAAATGTTATACTTACGAACAACATCCTAAAACTGACCTCAGTTCTGCAGTGAGCTCAAAGCAGGCTCTTATATCAACTTATAGGTCAATATCAACCTATATCAACTTATATCAACTAATAGGTCAATAAAGAGCTCAAGGTGTGCAATGCTCAAGCACACCAACAACAATAAGAAATTTTGCACATCTCCCTTCTTTTGCATGACTCGCTTTTAGAGAAGATTATAAGAATCTGGCAGGGTTTTCCTACCTAACAATAATCATCACCCTTTCTCCCCAGTTGGTCTGAACGGCTTCCTGATGAGGTGGCCTTGCTGCAGAGTATAGCGCAAAGTCAAGTCACACGCAGATTAAAATACCTCTCTTCCTACACGTTTCCACCCTGGGGCTATTTTTTCCTCCAGACACACATTCTTAAGCAGTCTCCTGTTTCACTGATGACAGCTCAGGTACTTCAATGGCAGCTTGAACAGCAACATGAAGGAAACACAATACCCAAACAACCTCCGTCTCGGAAGTCTGTAAATTGTCTCCTGCCAAGAGCAAGGTAAGTATACTGGAAAATATCACCCTGGTTTTGCCTCATTATATTCTTTTCCTGCTATTGGCCACTGTTAAGAGACATGGTGCTGTCTTACACTGATGTTTGTCTGGATCTGGGACATTCTTAAATGTGTGTGCTGTGCTCCTGCACTCTGGGCTACCCGTCTACTGCAAGGGGGAGAGTTCAAATCCCCTCACGTTTTCCTTTGGTAGAAGGAGTATCCTTTTGTCCCTCCATTCTTAACTTGTAGAGTTTCCAGCAGTTGTATTCTTCTGTTTCTGTTATAATTCACAATCTCTCCATGTTATTTTCAATAAAAAACAACAAAAATATACTTAAAAGAGAACATCAAGTTGGGCTGTTGGCTATTATCCAATGATCAGAAAGAAGCATGGAGTCTTTATTCATTTCAAAACGAGCCAATTCACAAGCTACAGTGACAAGCCAACCGCACACTTTTAGAAATGACATACTTACCCTTTAGTTTGAGGTCCACATTGTGTCGCAGCCAAGGATAAACGCCATAGTTTGACATGTCTTCAGGAATAGGGTGATTATATATCCAGCCATCACATGCAAATCGATAAAAGTTCTCACACGGATCTACGGATTGATTTATCTTGCTTAGGATGGCAGCAGCTGTAAAAAAAGACAGCACAGATTTTGTGGAACACTTTCCTAAACAGAGAATTACACAAGGCCACAGTCCAGAAAGGACGATTAACATTTACCAGTCTCTGCAACGTGACGCCAACCTCACTTGCAAGCTAAGCCTTGCTGTTCTAGGGCTGATGTGTGCCCTGATCTCTGCCATTTGTAAAGAGCAGCAAGACTACCATCCAGCTTCTCTAGCATCTAACAGTGCCTACATGAGAAGCAAAATAAAGACAAAATATCTGCAACGAATGTTCTTGAGTGCCGCACAGCAATGACCACTGAACCTAGCACTACAGGAACGTGAACTGCTGGAGCCAAACACCTGAAGACAGGCTCTCCATTGTTGCCATGACTGAATTAATTGCCTGAGGAATTTAGTAGCAGTACATATCAAGCAGATTGTAATTAGCATTCCAGAAATTATGCACTGTTTACCTTTAGCTGAATAGCTGCACAAGAAAACAAATCAAGTTCTGATCTACTATTCATTGTAAAAGATAATTGTAGTATTTTCAGCTTCATTTTGTGACTGCATCCCTGCCAGTTGCTATTGCAGGTGAGACTGGTAAGAGAGAGATCAGTCTGACAAGCCAGAGACTTAATAGCTTTTGAGTATCTAATCATAGAATCACAGAATGGTTTGGATTGGAAGGGACCTTTAAAGGTCATCTAGTCCACCCTCCCTGCCATGGGCAGAGACATCTTCAACTAGATCAGGGTGCTCAGAGCCCCGTCCAGCCTGACCTTGAATGTTTCCAGGGATGGGGCATCTACCGCCTCTCTGGGCAACCTCTTCTAGTGTTTCACCACCCTCCCTGTGAAAAATTTCTTCCTTATATCTAGTCTGAATCTACCTTCTTTTAGTTTGAAACTATTACTCCTTTCATGCATTATAGTGATCGTGGCATAAATCTACATGGGTTGAGTAACACGGAGTATGTGGATACTGGACATTTTTTGGCTAAATGACCACGTGTTTTGAGGCTTATCCAAATAACTGATTAAAAATCCTAGCAGGAAATCTGGTAACTTTTACAAACTTTATGCTACTATTTCTAGAATCCAGTACTCTTCTTCCTCCGCTTAGAGTAACTCTTTCTATAATATTTCTATGTCTCAGCTGTAATTCTCTCTCTCACATTAGAAACTCTCAGACTGACTACATTGAAGACATTTTGGTCCTCGGCAATTTTCTATCGCTCTTAAAAAGCTGTTCAGCAAGGCAGGGCTCAGATCTTGAGACACTATACAGTCACTACTCAGAGCATTCTGAGCTAAAACAGTCAGGTCATGTAGGTGTCCAAGTCTGCCTTGGTGCAAAATCCAGCTTCTGCTACCGCAAAATCCGTGTTATTTCGTGTGCATATGAGAAGAAGAAAACCAATTCAGATTCAAATTTCTTAAGTGACTTTCTTTTTGTTCTGAAGCTCAAGATGAAGCCCCCCCACCTTTTTTTTTTTGTTGGGGTTTTTGGGGTGGTGGTGTTTGATTAGTCATCCCACCCTACTTAGATATTTGCACTCATTCAAGAATCAGCTCCAGAGAGTGGTGCCCAGGGCTGCCAAGAGCACTGTCAGTGCAGTGCAGAGCAGAAGCAGAATGGCAAGAAACATCCTGGTAACACTAAGATCTGCAAATTTTCCAATTTATGGAGCCCCACAGAATTTGTCAGGATTTCAAACACAAGCCAAGCACCTCACAGTATCAGCTTAATATTGTTCAGAATGGAAATAAATGCTCTTATAAGTTCACACAACATCCACTTTGTTTCCAACGAAACAGCTCTAGGGGCAGATTTCCAGATGTGGTAACTATTGTTTGATCTTTGCTCTCATTACATTAAATGATAAAACTCTCATTGATTTAGCACGAGCAAAAGTCTGTCAAAACTGACCAGTGCAAAATGGGTGTCTCTCAGGTCTTACCAAGCCCGGTCCCTTTAGCTCGCATTTAATACTAATAGATGTCCCAGCTCTATAAGGGTTACCACATGTATCTCTGTGTGGGGAAAAGAGCCTGCCAATATGGAAGTAGTTGCAGATTTTGAGTCGTAGTCACCACATTACAATTGTGCAAGTCTGTGCAGGATCTGGCCCTAAAGCATCTCTGGGCTTAACCATGCACTTGCTAGTTTTCTGCTTG
This sequence comes from Calonectris borealis, assembly GCF_964195595.1. Classification (NCBI taxonomy): domain Eukaryota; kingdom Metazoa; phylum Chordata; class Aves; order Procellariiformes; family Procellariidae; genus Calonectris; species Calonectris borealis. The sequence continues at coordinate 132,363,909 of NC_134312.1, forward strand.
CTGGAAAGGAAACAATAAAACACACCTGAAGGTCAAGTCACCCAAGTTTTGTTTCCTATTAAAAAAAAACCCCTATGGGAAACTTTGAGTTAAGCTGGCTAGAATAGAATTAAAACAATTTAAAACATGAATTTTAATTGTAGAAAATAAACAGATCTGCAGCAACTTAAGCAGTGACTTTTTTAAAAGTTGGGGTAAAAACCCAGGTTTTTGGTTTGGTTTTGTTTTTGTTTTTTTCCCCCCTCATTATTAATGAAGGTTTCTGAGTAAAATGTATCATGGAAAAAATTGAAGCAGTATAACTATCTCATTATCATATTATAATCATGAAATAATAGAGCAGATAAAATTGTTGCTTACCAGCTTCAATGCATTCTGAGGTCAAACAGTACTGTTGCTTCGGATGAAACTTTATAAGACCTTGGCTAACTGCAAAATGGAAAACCATAATGAGATCATTTGTAATGAATTTTGACCATTGCAGCCAAATGTCGTGTGCTCGATCATTCAAATGTCAGTGCAAGCTCTGGCCCTAATGCATCTCTGACTACATTGATTTAAAACAGTTAGAATGTGTATTAAGTAAATACTGCAGCTTGTAACAAATAGTTTTCCCCTCCTGTGCCTGCTTTCTCCTTCCTCTGTCTTTGCTCGTAGGCAGCGTGGCGCGAGGGCTGTCTCTCAGTGTATGTTTGCGCAGTGCCTGGAGTAACAACACTTCAGCCTCGTTCGCTGACAGCGAGCACCACCACGATACAAACAACTGATCATTGCTGCTATCATCCTCCAGAGATGCACCTTCCACGGCTGGCAACGCAACATGGAACTCTCCAGCCACCTTCTGCAGGGTTTCCGCAGCTCCTCCCGAGCTGCGGGGCTCGTGCCGCCCTGCTGTACCCCCTCCTGCAGCAGCACCGTGCTGCCCGGCCCCACCGGCACGACCCAGCGCCCACGGGACGCTTTCATGGCCCCCTTATTCCAGCCTGGAATAAGCCAGATAGCAATGGGGCACAGGGGTAGCTGTGGTTTATAAGGCACAGCGCTGTTTGAACTGGTTCCCAAAAGTATTGTAATTGTATTTGCTTCCAAAAACCTTGCTGACAAGAACTATGAAATTGTCAGTTAATTTTGCTCATCTTTTAAAAGTGTGTTTTACAGCTGCCACTGAAACTTGAGCATAGGAATTGCTAATTTCAGACACTGCTGTCAGGCAGCAAATATGCAGATAATTGATGCTTGGGATGAGGATGGGAGAGTCCCAAGGGGTAGATGAAATACGACTCAGTAGATGTGCTCAGTAGACATAAAGAAATGTCTCGTTATATCCATTATCTTAATAGCTCAGTCCATGGCAAAAATAAAAACAAAACAAAACAAAACAAAAAAAACAACCAAAAAACCCAACAATGGAATATATTAAGGTATCGTAGCTTTACCAGTGCTGACAGTTATAAAGCAATTTCTCCTGTAGTTATATAGTGTTCAAAAGGGATAGGAAAATATGAAATGGTCTTTCAGCACAGGAAAATTTTACTATAAAACCCATAAAGCTAGAATTGAATATAAAGCTGCTTCATCTCTTCCAACCTCATAGCTTTAATGACAATTAATGACAGAAATTTCAATCAAATTTTCTTCGAAACTGAGAATGTAAAACTATTTCTGGACAACTTTACCAAAGCTTGCACTGACTCAATGAAACGCAATACCTCAACAACCTTTGTAAGTTAGCCAAAAAATACATGAGATTTTGAGGCATATAGAGATGGTAATTGGAATATTGAAGAACAGTAGAAAATAGAGAAGTGGGGGTCTCCAGATTATGGTTTTGAGCCACATGAAATACAAATAATGGGTGATGTGCCTATTAATTAAGTGTTGCACTCCTCCCAGCTCACCTTTTCCCCACTTTAAAGTTAGCCTTTTAGAACCCACCCAGGTCTTGAAAGTTTGCTAGATTTTTTTTCTTAACAAAGCAGAGAAAGGTGGGAAAATCCCAGACACCATTGAATTCTTTTGCACTTGACGGAAATGAGGGAGAATGAAAAAGAATCAGTAAAGAATCTGAAGTAGCCCTCGTGGTTTTGATAGTTATAAGCAAAAGCAAAATACCATTTCAACTGGTTTTGTTCTATTTACAACTTCATCATTAGGGCAAATTAAAAAAAAAAAAAAAATCTTTGGCAATAACATTTCCCTTTCAATTAACAGCTAATTTTGATTGAAAAACTTTGCCAGGTTTTGTTCTCATGCCTTTTTGGTTGTTGTTGTTAAAAGAACTAACCATTACATTATTACCTACAGTTGTGGTTACCACACTCAGTGTCCCAGCTTCTTCCTTTGTAAGTCTGTTTCCAGATTCTTAAGCAAATATACGCCATAATTAAGTTCCCCCAAAAAATCTGAAAGGGGAAAAGGCATACAAATATGCAGACACAAATAACGTGGCTGTTCCTACAATCTGAGAAGTCCAAAGGGCTACCAAGTCAGGAGGAGAGGCTACCAAATTGAGGTTCAAAGCTGCCTGACTTCTTGCCCAAAGGAACTGGAGAGCAATCGTCTTCCTTTTGCTCTGGGCCCGGCTCCCAAGGAGGAGGTGGCTCCTGTCCGACCACAGCCCACACCACCGTCCGGAAAGCTGCAGGCAGGACCCCGCCTGATGCCAAGTGACTCCCCTGGTAGGTCCTTGCTGAAGTCACGGTATGGCTACAGGCGGTACAAGCAAGTAACAGTAAATAAAAACATGTGATTCTCCCAGATTCCTCTTAGAGTTGTAGGAACTCCAAGAAGAAGAAACAAGAGAAGCAGGAGAAGGCTACGTTTCACTCCTCAGGCTGGAAAATTGAAGGAAAATTGTTTCAGGTCTACCAGAAAAAGCAAGTTTTGCAGATTAAATGAAAACTGAAGAAAAAAGGTCACCTTGAGGTGCCTGAAATGTTTCACATGACCAGAAATAATGCTCTTTTCTACAGTTTAACAAAACTAAAAAAGAGTTAAACTCAAACTTACAAACAAAACACAGTGTCACAATGAAACATGGAAACATTGCATTGACAAAATGTTAAACCAAAACAATTTAACTTTTTTCCTTTATTCTTTTGGTTGAAAACCTCAGACAATTTCCAAACAAATCCTAAAAACATTTTGGTTGACCCAAGGCCAGCATTTTTATTTTCTTAGCAGTTATGCCAATGAAAATTTTGACACTGAATCCCTGGCTACAGGATAGGCCTCAGCAAACTTAGAAAACTATCTCTAAGAATTAATACATTTGCTTGAATTTGCACATCTGGTCTATGGATAAAGCCCTTCTATCTCTGACAAACTACGGTGGTAAACGTCTATTGCTTTTTACAAGCAACAAACAAACAATCTAGTGCTAAAAAAAGAAATAACGTCTCTCTCTTACTCCCTGGTGTTTGATATTATTTGTATTTGTATTATTTAAGTGAAAAACATTATTTTTCATCTAGAAACTATATTTTGCACTAACAAGTTGAAGATTCAATCCTGCTCACGTTTATAAAGAGTTTTGTTGAATTGAGTGGGATTGCTCACATACACAAAAGTTACTTGCCTGCAAATGTTTGTAGAATTTGCTCTAGAGGAGAAAAACACTAGCCGAGTGCGAACCTTTAAATATTCTGTAGAAAACCTGGCATAATTTTCTCTGGTGTGATTATAAACAAAGCAGACCTTGCAAACAAGACCACAAGATCATAAAGGATCGGAGGGAAGCAAAAGATATGCTTAGAGGCTAAGTTCCCTCCAGTCCAGGGAAATCTGTGTTGGTCTAAAGAATTGAAAAGTTGGGCTGAATTATTTCAAAAGAGGATCTGCAAGTTCTTGTAAGATAAAACACTGCTTTCTCTTCTCTGCTTGGTCACAATCTGTGAGTTCGTAATCAGCATTACTTATATGCATAATCTCACCCGTTTCTCCCCGTTCTGTGAAAAAACCCAATTCTGGCTAGAACACATTCAACTGAGTATCCAAATTTAAATTCAGCATTCAAAAAGTTACATGAGCTCACGTTGCATCTTCTAGCTCTAGTGTTCCCACAACAAAACCCTTTCCTGACACATTTCCATTTCAGGAGAGATATAAAATGGGGGGAAAAGAAGAAGAGACTGAGACTTTCACCAAAACACGTCGTGGAGCACAGACACTGGCACTAAGCAGACAGGCTGGGGAGGGTTGCGTTCAGGTTAGCCTCGACCTTTCCACTTACCCAAGAACAGCACGATGCCGAGCACAACGGTGCCACTCACAAAGACGCCGAGGACGATCCGCGTGGCTTTGCTGGCTGCTCTCCTGGCCTCGGGTACCGTCTCTCCTTCCATGGGGACAGCTTGGGAGGTGCTCGCTCTCGCAGAAGTCTGGTTTTCCTCGGCTGCTGTGGTATCAGTCTTTCAACTGTTCACAAACTGCACCCATGAGCTCTCCTCCTCCTCCTCCTCTCTCCTATTTACAACTCCAGGTTTCTGTCGTGACCCATTTCCTAGGCACTTCCTGCTCTCCCCCTCTCAAAGGAAAATCGTGCGTAAAATAGTAGCTGTCTCCTACGTTTTCCTCTGGCCAGGAGGAGGAAAGGCAAGCGGTGACCACCGTGTGCACAGCCCTTGCTGCCTGTAGAGCCTCTATGAGCCGATCGCTCAGCAGTCCCCCTTATCAGGGGTGCCGAACACGAGGATTTCACAACGTTGCTGAACAGATGTTTTAGCTATTCAAACATATAGCTGTAAAACCCTTTACAATCAAAGCAGGATTGCTGACAACTTTTACAAACACGAGACTGATGGAAGGTTTTCTTTTTTCCCCTTGTGCTTATTTAAAAAGACTAATTATCTGCTGACTAAAGTTTTCTCCTCTTAAACCATTCCTGCTGCATCATTTGGCTTCACTAGAAGAGATACCCACTCAGTGGACAAATCCCTTTTTAAAGCTTCCTAAGGGCTCTTAGAATATCATGTAGCATTTTATTTTGGGAATTTGGTATGTGACACTGCGTGCCAAAAATCACAGTCATGCAGCACAAGGCAATAATCAGCACAACCTACAGAATAGTGCAGCTTTAAAAGCTCGATTTTTTTTTTTTCCAGGCAAGATGTTTCAGTCCTTGCTGATATGCAATGAATCTTAGGAGATGATCCTATGCTTCTAAGTCAAGTACTACTATGAGCTTAGTGGAAAGTATTTATTTGGCACTTCAAGTTAGTGGGGAATTAAAAAAAAAAAAAAAAAAAAAAGCCTTATTTATACGGATTTCTCAGTTTCTGGCTTAGACTTGATGATCCTCTCTCCAGGCAGCAAGGTTTCCCCATTCATCAAGTAACAAAATTAATCATTTCAGGGTGAATTCTGATCTGACTGTGACATTCAGCCCTCTGAGAAGCTCTCACTTCCTCCAGAGCCGGACTCTCATGCAAAACATAAGGATGCAGGGAGAGGCAGTTGCCATCCTCCTGCTCCCAACAACAGTTTATGTGTCTGAGTTACTTCTGTGCAGATTTATGAGTTGTCATCTCAGCTCCCACCCATCCTGATAAAAAACTGTGCAGGTAGAGAGAAGATAGACATATGTCACAAGGTGTGTGTGATGGCAAAGCTACCAGTTTGGAGACTGAATGGTTTTTCCCTGTGAGCACCTGCACAAAAGTTATCCTGGATCCCAGAAGGGCATAAAAGGAAAACCCACTCCTCATCCACAAGAAGACTTAGAGTTTGAAGGTCCTGAAATCCCTCGCTCCTCAACCCCCTCTGCAGCCTGGCTGGGGTCCTGCAAACAAAATGCCCTAATTTCTTATTCCTGTCCCTCTTCGCCGGCAAGCTCCAGGAGCGCGTTCTCATCTCTGCTTGGCACAGAACAGGAAAAAAAGCATTTGTTTCTTTTCACCTGCCTACTTGTCCTACATTTAACCCACCGTTTTTGATATCCGTCAGCTAAGGAAGAAGAGGGAAATGATGCCACGGAACCAGGAGGACCACCTACCTCCCAGTATAAGAGTTCCCGTTCATGCATGAATGACTCCATGAGTGTGAGCAGATCCTTTATTATAAACAAACCCCAGCACAAGTCTGTTACCAGCACAGGCCTGAAAAGGTATTTAAGCGATGTTGGTGGTATTGAGTCTTCGTACCAGAAATCATTAGGAGTCTCAAAGAGGCTGCCAAAAAGGCAGAGTGTTGACACAGAAAATGCATGGACATGCTGTGATCTCAACACTTAATCAACTTAGCCCATGATCCGAATGCTGAGTAAGTCTCAAAAGGACCCTTTGACAAGCATTTGCTATTGATTGCCTGATGGTTTTCCTTCTGTGTGAGTATTGAACCACTGACAGTACAAATGCTGAACCGTTATTAGACCTATGTATACTGTCCATCAACTTTATATGCCCCCAACCAACATTAAATTATCACATCCCTACTCAAATTCCCCCATACTTTACAACTTTGAAGTTTTGCTCCCTAGAGAAGTGCTACAGCCTAGCACGTACTGAATATCGTGCTTTATTAGTGTTTCTCTAACAGCATTTTGCTTTCAAGGTATGATCTCTTTCTAGGACAACATCAGGCCAGAAACCAAGAACAGCTTTCAACAGTGCAAAGCAGCTACCGGTTGTTTCCTTTAGGAAAATTGTGGGGGAAAGAGGAAAAAGGGAGACGAAGAAGCAGATAAGAGGGAGAGGCTGGACAATTCAGTCCCCTCTCCCAAACAGGAACCTTAGCCAAAGCGAAGGTGAGGGCTATGGGAGCATGGAGGTATCCCAACAAGAACCAGCAAGCTCCAACTACAGGGAGTCAGCCCCGAGCAGCGCGTGATCCTTCTGGCAAGAAAATCACAATCAGCAGCAGAATGACTTCTCTAAGCTTGGGTTTGTGGGCTTATTTACACTGCGGCATAGTATAAGCGTCCTTCCCTCTGGCTGTAGAGCCTGGCTGTAGTCAGTAACTCATCTTGGTTTCTCCAGCACGTACAGAACTATGAAATTAGGGCTAAAACACAAACAGCTGCAGGCAACAGCTGCAGAGGTCCATTTCTGGCAGTATTAGAAAAGGTGCATGGAGCACATGTGAATCAGCTTCTGATATTGCTGATCAGTAACAGAAGTTTGTGGAATTTGATACGTGTTTTGGATGAGTGTGCTAGGATTTGGTCGCCTTGCTCATTATAACTCCAGCAGCTCTTTGGCAGGTACACGATACATGGCCACGCTTACTGCTGGAACTGCTAACAGCACTCCTGCTGTTATAGTCCAATAAGGCACTTAATGAGGCTGTGCACAGGCTCTATCAAACGTTCATAAAACATTGAATAGACATAGGGGAAAAAAAAGTAATAATTAAATGCAACATGCTCTAAATCACTCTTCTTTCAGTCAGAATTGCCTCTGACCAAGATCCCGCTCAAACAATGGGATCGCTCTGGCACTTACAACAATACCAGGACAATGTGCAAACATTTCCACCCGATCCATATTCAAGAGCTGGCAAACCCTCTGGAACATGATCCGGGCTGAACCACAGCAAAAGTGTCCCAGCTTCTAGAAAAAGTCCGTCTACATACACAAGAGTGCCTGCATGCACGCGAATGTACACTCATAAACACAAGGGCATGCTTATTACCTTGCTGTTTTACAAGCAGACACAATTCATACTTCCATTGACTATGCCAGATTCAGGCAAGAGTGCTCGATCAGAGCTAAAATCAACAGCACTATGCCACCTTTTTCCGACATGGTTTGGTTCAAGGAAGTTCCCATTTCTTGAGGTTTGATTATTCAATAGACACACAAACCCCCACGTTTTGCCTAGCTTTCACTGGCAAGAGTCAAAACCAGAGTTACGTAGGTGTCGCTGAACGTCTGGAACAACAAAGCAGCCTGAGGTCAGCACACGTTCAGCCCAAGCTTGCTGAAAGACCTGCTTGCAATGAGTCCCAGCACTGTAAAACATGTTGTCTTTCTTGCATTTAGGTAACTTCAAAATGTGTTAAAACAATTACTGATACTTTTAATGCAGAGAGAAAAGACAGTTCAGTTTTAAGTGTAAAAACCGAAATAAAGCATGTAAAACATTAGGTGACACTCATACATTTGTTACAGAAGACTTTTCCTCAGAAGACGCTGTCCTCATGGCGCACGTTAAAGACTTGCCCTATCTGGGAGGCAACTTGACAGGTTACCTTAGAGGAATTAGTTAAGCTTGACAGCAGCAGTTCACAATCAAAGCATCACAGCTTTGATGATGCTCTATTGAGCATTTTTAGCTCATGGTAAAAGGAAGAATATAGGCGCTCCCACGCTGTCGGAGGCAGAGTCACCAGATACAGCTTGAGTGGCTTCAGCAGAAAAAGCACAAAAGTACAGCCTGTGAAGTTAAGGGTGTATTCGGAGGTATATGCTGCCTTCATTGAAAGAGATTAATTACCGGGGGTCAGAGTAAAGGCCGTATTTCATTTCATTTCAAGTGTTCCACTACGGGGCCTTGAACTGTTTTGTCAAACTATGCAGCTGTTGCAGCCAGAATTGGCCAACTGGGCTTTATGTACGCACGATGTGCTTGAGAAAAACCCGACATGTTGCATTTGAAGACAGCTTGACCATTTGTCCTCAGATCTCTGAATCTTATAAATGATACTCTCTTGGCTACAAAACCCCCTAAATTTCCATGCTGCAGCCAACAGCAACCACACTCTGGCACAAATCGGTCCTTTATTCATGTGGCAGATACAGCTGGAAATAAATAACTCCATTGTTTTCCACGGGTACAGCCACATCACAGAAGGTCTCAGTGCAGCTGTGAGAATGTGGGTCATTAATTAAGAGCCAGCACAGAGACAACAGGCCTTGCGGGGCTCTGAACATTGCTGGTGGCAAGCTTTTCCACTAATTATAACTGCAACTGTGGAGAGAACACCCTGCAGAAAACTTTGTCCTCCAACACCTAATTCCCCAAATTAATTTTTTTCTCTTTTTTAATTCCAAGTAGGCTAAGCTATTCTCATTACTCCAAGAAAAACTTGTCCCTGCTACAGGAAACGTTGTTTTCTCTGACCAAAAGGTGCTTGTATCTAACCCAAATAGCAACTCACTATGAAATCCAACATCTGGGATGATTAAAGTTAAACCACTCAAGTTTGCAAGCTTTTTTAGAGCTGCTTTTGAAAAAGCACTTTAATGAAACAATGCATATGTTCTCGAGCAGAAAGAAGCACTGCTTTAGGTCTTCCGGCAATTTTTCTTCAAGAAGCAGATTAAATTACAGCTAAACAAAACACTACTTCTCCTAAAGGCCACATTCACACTGTAACAAGAATGTGTTTACATATAGCCATCACATGCGCATACTCCTCGTCTGTCATCCCACTGTATAGATTAAACCTGAAGTCCGCGTCCAGCATACACGCTGACATGGATTGTAGAAAGGCACGTTAGATGTGGATTAAGAAATATATAAAATACTCCGGAGTAACTCAGAGCAAATTTTTTGCTTTTTTCATATCATCTGTGAACATAAGCTGAAAAGGCACTGAAAAAGGCATTGCTGGGAAACGTGACATTTCCAACGGCCACAGCAGTAGGTGCAGGGGTGCAGACAGGACACAACTATCTGTTGTTTCTTTAAAATATTGCATCAGGGACACCAGAGCTTTACCCACGTATTTTGCTCTGTCCAGATGTTCACTAACAGCTGTCAAAGACTATTTATATCAACAATGGAAGCAAGGAAGCTTGCTTTCCAATGAGTGTGTCTCATGGATGACTTTTCAGGTGTGTAATGAGACATATATTCACCAACATTTGAAATCAAAAGAGGAGCGCCACCAGGCCCGCATGTGGCTGCTGTCGGCCTCTGCCAAGGAGATCCCCTTCCTGTGCCCTCCTGCCTCTGCAAAAGCAAAGGCTCCTGCCTGCTCTCCCGCTTGGATCTCCGAAGGTACTAGCACAGCAGCACAAATCTATCTTCAGAAGCAGCAGAGCTCAGAGGCGGCTGAAGCCAAGAGCAGAGCGATTGCTCCGCAAAGGTGCCACTGAACAGGTAACTGGGGGCTCCTTGTCACTGCGAGAGGGTATCTGCTCGCTTGCTTGTGCTGACCTTTGTAGAAAACCTGCAAAAGCGGACCAAAAACTCCTCCACGTGCTTTACTACCCAAGGCAGTAGAGCTCAGCAGTCCTGTAAGGTACCAGCTCTGGTGAAAGCTCTTCTCACATGAGGGCCATTCGGTCACATCCCTCTGCGTGACAGATTCTCCTGTGCCTACCAAGGGCTACGCTCTCAGTGAAGCCTTTGTAGCAGAAACAAGAGACCTTTCCACCCAGGCAAAAAGTTGTCAGAACTTAGTATCTTTGAGCTCAAATCCCCTCTGTCAAATTTGGTTGAAGTTGGCTGACAAGGTCAAGGATTACTGAGCAAGGCTGGGCGGGAGGGAGCAGGGACAGAGCTAGAGAAAGCACAACTGCATAACCTCTGTTTTCAGAGGAGAACAGGCTGACTTAAAAAAAAAACAAAATCCCTGTTCTTCCAGGGTATTGCTACAGGCAGCTCAGGATCTTCCTGAAGCTAGTTGTATTTGAATGCATTTTACTCAAGTGGATTCTTTTTCTTCTCCCTCATCTCAAAATGAGATTACAATTAACTTTGCACACAGTTAAAAGCCAGAAAAATCCCACATTAAATATGAAGTCCTAACTACAATGCCCCATGACAACATGAGACTGTGTGCGTCTCGTTCAGCAGAGGTATTTCTAGGTATCATCTGTTCTTGTCCCAGTCTTGGTTCTTGTCCCAGTAATTATGCCCATGTCTAATAACAATGTACAGCAGCACCTCAGGAGGGTTTAAATACATGATCAAGTTCTCGGGAAAGGGGAGGCCAGAGACAGATCAGGTTGAAACCACACCATGAGGCCCTGTGGGACAGAATCGGCAAGATCAAACATTTGCTTTCCTGAAGTCGCAGAAATCCTCAAGAACCAAACAGTTAGGCTCTAAATATAATTATCTTTACAAACCAAATTGCTATGTCTCTGACAGCCCTTCCCTGAAGTTTCCAACATCTCTACTTAAAATAAAGCCATGTGTGTTTATTTTTTTTCCTATTGACACAAGGCTATAAAACACACACAGATTTGTCACTGCCCTACATTTTTATGGATTTATATCCAAACCTGATTAGAAACAAAACAAAACTTTGAGTAAAACTTGTGGACACTGGCATGGACTATTTGCTGTACTCATATTTCTCAAAGTCAGTGCTTCAGATTTTCACTAAATTTGAAACAAAGAATGTACTACCTTCAAGCTTATTGCAGTGCTTGAGTAGAGAATTTACCTAGGACCAAAGAAAAACATGCAGCGGTTTTCTTCTTTTGTGACTTATCTGCATACACTGGAGCAGGAAAGTAGGTGTTCTGGTTAGATACTAAAAGCTGGATCGCTATGTGGTATTGCTCCCGATAAACTATTGCTAGAACCTGAGAACAAGTAGCTGGACTCGGGACACTCTCATGGAAGTGCCTCAGCAGGACTCTAACTAGCTACTCCTAGATATTTAAATAACTATGCAATGAAATTAGCTAGCTAGCGAAATGACAAAAATAGTTGTGATCAAGCATGCTTACAGGGAAGGAAAATCATGTTGACCAAAACTAAATCCTTTCCTAACGCTTGCAGAAAGGATCACACTCTTCTGAAGAAGTTTCTTTAGCTTCTTCAATATGTACTTCTCAAGTAAATGACAGAATCTTAGTCCACTAAAAGACACTGATGAATTCACTGATCATTAACAATTTGATGCTATTTCTGCTCACAGTTCTTTGAAATTACTGCCAACATGATCAGCGTCTTCCTTGGTTGAACTGGTTGACTGAAATGGGAGATTCATTACCCAATTTTACAACAATACCCAATTCAAAATTTCATGAAGATTGTGCTTTTAATAAAAAGTGATAGTCATGGTAAGTATCTTGCAATTTGCACTTAAAACGATAGCCATAAGTAAGTATCTCACAATTTGGACTATGAACTGCTTTCCGTAGGCAAAACTCTACAGCCAGGCAATAAGTTTCCAAAAATTAACTAGGAGTATGATTGCTGCTTCAAAGGCCATGAGAGAAAAGAAGAGCCTGGAGGGGCATTTTCCACCTTCCCAACCCAGAGAGAAAGCACTCACACCCAGACTACCTCTGGACTAAGACACACCAGAGAATTTCCTACTGGTTTCCCAAACATGACTTGACTCCGCATCTGGGCACAACCCGCACCCATGTTCAGGGTGGCCAGGGACAGAAGACGACTGATACAAGAACTCGATGGGAATCCAATGAGAATCGCAGTACGTTAGGGGCAGAGAGATCAGGATCCCAGGCTGTGCTGTAGGCAGCCAGGATGTGGTCATGTAGCCCAGGCTTATCAACTACTCTAAGTGAAAGGCCTCCATTTCCTTGCAGGTTTTTCTTACACCTCCTAGACTCTAGGACCTGCTCCTCTTACACAGGCACTTCCTAACTTTATCTGGTACCAAATCTTACCCTAGACAAGCAGTCAGAAGAGGCAGTGTCATGTTCCAGCTTTCCACCCAGCTGCTGGCCTTCACCAGAGTTAGTTCATTCCCGTCACAGTCGCTACTCTTGCCTTTCAGAGCACCAGCACAGGTTATCAGGAACGATGCAAACGCAGCTCATTTCATGCTGGGTCAATCAGATAAACCCACAGCCCCGTCCAAGCTTTCACGCTGTGATGCCGTGACTGCATTTTCTTAGGGCATTGCAGCCTTTGCCTTCGGAAAACATGCTCTTAAGAGGAATCACGTTTTCAACTTCATTTCATAAAATCGCTTATGGCTTGCTGTTTTTATTTTAACCATCTATTTTTCTTCACTATATCTGGGGATAAAAGCAACTATAAAGCACTATTTTAAGTTACATAAAATACTGAACGAAATGCATCCACTGTTGCATAAATCTGGAAGTACTATAAAACATTTAAAGCTATTAGAATGTATTTTGACTGGTGTGACATAAAATGTATTTTAGTGTGTCTGAAGGTCAGAGGTACTTGAGTATCATTTCTTCACAACTGAATGCTCGGGAAAGGCCAAATTTCTGCCGCTCACTGGAAAAACAATTCACCCATGGCCACCAGGCAGGGCCCGAGAAGCCAGTTCACAAGCACGATCCAGACCTAGCCCATGTTCTTCTGCTCTCCCAAATTGCACACCTTCGCTACAGAGAAGCACTTCTGTTAGATGAAGGAGGTCACCCTGGAGTGCTTCACCGTGGCCCACACAGCTTCCTTCCAGCTGTAGCTCACCGAGCAGGTGCTTACCTTTGAAATAACATATAATAGTACTCCTTCTGCACATGGATCTAAACCCACGTTGCTGATTTTTGCTTGTGGTGAAAAATAAAATGAAATAATAGGCCTCGCATTTCTTTTTAAAGAACATAGCAAAGTAGATCAACAGCCAGGAAGTTCACGTTGCATGAAATAGGTTCTGCCCACATACTCTTTAAAACAGACCTCTTGCAAGAAAGAGCATTTAAAACTTGAGTGGCGTTATCATCATTTTTAACCTAACCTCAGAGAACAGAACAAAATCAGTTGTACCTGAAATGAACTGGGAGAGTTAAATTACTAACACAAACAAAATTTTATTTAAAAGTTTTGAAGATATGAATGGCAACAAGTAATTGAAAAACAACATACACCCCTAAAAAGCTACATGCAGAGTTTTGACACAGATAAAGCTCTTAATTTCCATCAGACCAAAGTGGCATGTGGTTTCTGCTGGATCACCTTTTAGCTGCTCCCAAAAATTCAAACTATTTGAAACTCTGGATGATTGAAATCATAGCATTTCTCAAGTTGGAAAGGACGCATAAATGGTTCAGTAGATGTGATTAGAAAAAAACAGTAACAAGAAAAAACCTAAGGGGCGACTCCCTTAACAATTCCTCCCCTATATTTCTAAAGCAGGTACGAACCATGATGCTACAGCCTTTACTTTGAACATTTTTCCCTCACCCCACACCCTCCCCTGACCTGCTTCCCCCCATCAGCAGTTCCCATGCCTGCACACCACTCAGGTCTGCCAGCACAACTGCTTGTCTGGCAACACAACGAACCAGACAGGTCCATTTTAAACACAGATTGCTTTTTGATCCATTCATTTCAGCAGTGTACCTGAAGCGAGATCAGTTCCCCATCTCCCTTTAATGTCTCTGCTGGCTTGTTTTTAACCTAATCAGTTTGCCACATGGCCCCAGCAGAGCTGCAACTCTCACAGCAGAGGAGCTAATGCAGGGTGAGAATGAAGAGGTGGGAGTGTAGCGAAGATAGCTGGGACCATTTACATGGCATAGCTACCAGAAGAAATGCCTTCACAGCAACCCCTTCATGCAAGCTGTAGTGTTGAGGAATCTGGATTGCGTAGATTTTAGAAAACACTCCATTCAGTCAAGAAAGTCTGATTTGAGAAGTTATGGCTAGTTAAATTTTCATACACCTCTGCATACTCATGTGCATTTGCAGCACCTCTAGAAATAGAAGTTCAGAGAGACAGGGGACAAGGGGGACTATACCTTCTAGTCTCAGCAAACCCAGTAATTAGGTCCATCTTGTGAGCAAGCTCTTCAAATAGTTCTAGCATGACCCATAGACTGAAGATACACACTACACAAGAAAGGATTTGGCAGTAGTTCAACTCCTTAGACTTAGCTCAAGAGAACAACCAATCTCATTATTAGGGATAAAACTTCCAAAAGTTGTCTGTATTTTTATGCATCCAGGCTAAGCAGTCAGCAACTTAGAAATGGTTGGGACTCTTCAGTTTTAATGAGGCTGTCTCTGTCTCTACTTACCTTGAAGAGCACTAAATTCCTCTCTTGGCTTGTTTATTGTCTTCCCAGTCACTCACATTTTAAAGTATAACTACTTTTTTTTTTTCCTTTTTTTTTTTTCAGTTTGAAGGTGTTCCAGGAAGGTGTTCCTGCAGCTTGCGCATGGTCCTCCAGAAGAATCCAGTTCCCAGTGCCCACCGTCTCACCCGCCCACCTGGTTCCCCAGCAGGGAACCCCTAAGCAGCCTGTGGGCTGCAGACTTCCCTTGTGGTGAGAACAGCCGTCTACCCACAGTCTCCATTTTTGACCCTCTCCCTGTTCTGCAGCTTTGTCTCCCGTGTCTCCTGTGCGATTCACCTGGCAGTCCTAGAAGGGAGGCTTCTGGGCGAGCACTGCACCTTGTCTGAGTTGGCCCAATATATCCAGTGCTCCCAGACTGCTCTGGCCCTACTGCCCAGGTGCAAACAGCACCCAGAGCAAACCTGCCACACAACTTGCAGCAAGAGGGCCCAACTGCACGCACGCAGGTTGGGACAAACAGAGTGACTTCCCCTTCCACATGCTGATGGCTTTGGATTGTACTCAGAAGCAAGCTCTCCACATCTCGCCTACGGTCTGGGCTCTACCAGCTGTAAGGCACCTCTACGTTAATTAAGGCAAGCTCATTTTTGTCAGAACTGGTATAGATCATCAAGGGGGGTGCTGGAATGTGACACTACCATCTGATGTTTTGCCCTATTAGACATGCAAGTGACAGCCTGGACAGTTTTGATGCAAAAGTCAGTGTATGTGATAGGACGAGCAAGTGGTTTAGTATCTGTAAGTGTACTGCAGTCCACCACCTACTAGCCCCATCTCCCGTGCACTGTAAGGTTTTGGGCCAGCTTGGGTCAGCCTTCTGCTTTTGAGGTACCTTCAGCAGTTCCTAGCTTACACTCCATACAGTGTCTGGAACATAATGAAAAGACAGCATGCCACCTATGTATCAAGATCATGAGGTCTCCCGGAGATGTGGATGTCTTCCCTGAGCTCACTTTGTACCTGCAAAGACAAACGATCAACACAAGACAGACTAAGCATGACAAGCGTGCCCAAAGCTCAAGGCTGGCAAATCAACAGCCATCGCTGTTGCTGGAGGCAACATTATCTGCTGGGTGCAGCTCCTGAACAGCAGAGCACATGCACGTTAGCTACATGTTTCCGCACGTTACTACCAGCTACCTATACTGTGGTTTTGGTGTAACTTGCTCTGTTCATGTGTCAGCATGTAGAGGTCAGAGAGATTGTCTTTGCTTTCCTTAGCACTGCCTAGTATATGCTGCAGCCTTAGGCACGCTCAACCATTTCTTCATTTCATATAGCCAGAGGTGCGGGACCTGATCCCAGCCACCACAGACATAAGGGCACACAGGGCTTCACTAAGAAGGTCAAGATCCCAAAGAAGTAGACTTGAAGTGCATCTCTTCTATATAACTTCTTACGGCATGTGGCTGTCTCAAAACCAACTCCAGAAATCGTGAGCAGATATCTTCCCTTTCCCTAGTATTTAACTGTTATATATATGTTAAAAATTTTATAATGGTAGTAGAAACTTTTTTACTACATGACACAGGTAAAAATTTCAAAAAGAATGCTATCCTTTTTAAAAATAGAAGTCAACGTATGTTCCTTCAATTATTCTGTCAGTCTTCACTGGGGTTTTAAACAATGAACTGTCAAACACTTGTTGCCTGAAAAAAACCTCAGTCATCCTTCCACCCCAAATAAGTAACCAGTGGTTATAAAACATCACCGAAAACACCGAAGTGTTACAAGAGATGCCAATCATTAGGAAGTAATTTCCTAGGATGTCCCAGTGTGAAGCTTAAGAGCAAAATTTGGACAAAGCATGGAAGGAAATAATTTTAAAAAAAGCAAGAACATCAGTTTTGATAATTAGCTAAAGAAAAGTTAAATAGGGAAGTGTTAGGTAACATTCGGAGCTACCATAAAAAAAGGGTTCACATAGCTGTATATACTCACCTTTGCTATTCTCATCTGCTACAACTATTGTTTTAAAATTCCATTGCTGCTTGTCTTTGTATATACAAAGACTACTCACACTAAGATGTTTCCATTATACATCAATAAAATACCTTTATCTTTGGGTCGTTCAAAGTAAATCATACTAATAGAGCTGCACAGGCAATATGGCACAAAACGTGTTGTGCATTCATCACTGAGGTCATGAAACTTATCCTCTCAAGTAACATACAATGAAGTTGTCACAGTCCTTTGAAGTCAGATGAAAAACCCTGTAATGGCTGTAGCAGTGCTGTTGGTTGGTGGTTTTTTTTTTTTTTTTTGGTTTTCATACATTTGCCAGTTCTGATCAGTCTTCCTAATTGCATGAGCTGAAGACATCAGAGATGCCACCGGTATGCTTCTGCCTTCCACCCTTCCATGCTCACAATGACAACTCAAGGGAACAGTTAACCCACAGTTCCCTTTCCTCTGGGCTTCATCAAGTTTGTATTTATTTGCTTGGGTAATCTGTCTACCCTAAACACTCCTTAATCTGAATAGTTTCCTTTTGGTCATCATTTCATTTCTGGCAGTTAAGTTCTTCTAAAATACTTAGAAGCCATCTTGCAATCATTACTCAGTGAAAAACCCCCAAAGATTTCCAATCTCTCTTCCTTCTCCCTCTGATACCTATAGAGGACAAGCTAGGCAGTGTGACCGGCACTCCTTTTTTATATGTCCAGATGTGCTCCCCAAATCCCCACCACATCTGTTGTGCTGTCCTGTTTCCGGTTCCTCTTCCTGGCTCATTCCCCCAGTTCCTTCCCATCTTAACTGCTCTTGCTCCTGCATCCTTTCTTCCCTTGACACTGCACAGGAGTACTTGTCATCATGCTTCGAATTATGAAGTGCATTTCACCCTCCTCTTTCCTTCCTTTCTACTTTCTCCATCTCCGCCTCGAAGCTCAAGTCCACTAAGATGTATGACCACTATACGAGAACTTCTTCACTCCACATCCTTCCACTGTTCCCATTCCACATTTCTAACTCCTTGCTTACTAAAGCATCCCACATTTCAAAAAGGCACTTCTATGTTGCTCAATGCTATTATTAATCACTCCTGCACTTACTTGCTTTGCTAGTTCTCTCACTTTCTCCTTCAGCATCTCCTTTAATCATTCCAGCTACTCCTTTTTTTCTCTGCAGGCAAGGTTTGTCAGCTTCCTCCTATTACCCTCAGGCAACATCATCTGCAGTCTCCTATTCCTAAATTAAAATAAGAAATTGAGTACTCTTCTTCTCACTTGTCCCCTCGCCTTGTTCCTTCCAGCAAGCTGTCAACACCTTGAACTCTAAACAGTGAAAATAAAAAAGCAAGAAACCCATCTTCCCTGTCACGCATGTAGGCGCTCTAAAATTACTCTTTATCCTACCCTCAAAGTCTGTATGCAAGACTTTTTTTTCCTCAAAAAGTTAAGCCTTCCCGCTTCTTTCTCCCAACTACCAAGCCCTTTGCTGTCACTGTACTTAGGACAGATGTAAATACTTCTCCTTTCCAGTTAGCTGGAATTTATGTAAATCTCTCTACAATCTCTTTTAGAAGTCACATTCTTTTTCATTGTCTGACATCATTAATCTTTCTGAATCACACCCCAGAGTAACTTCTTCAATGTGCCCGTCCTGTTCACGCCCTTCTCCCTCTTCCTTAAACTTCTGTGCCAAAGCTTGCATCATTCTTAATGTCTCACTTATTTCTCCTAAGCCTTCTCTGTGCCACACAATGAGTCACACTGCCACCCAAAGCCAGCTTGCCACTTCAGCAGAAAAACTAAAACTTACACTTACAGACCTCCAAAGAATTCACATCTACAGTACTCTACAGAAAATTAACTCGTTCTAGGCAAAGATCACTGAAGCCTCAAGTGATCCTCCCCATTGCAAACATCGATGTGCTGTTCCATACTACTGAGTATCTTATCTGAGCTTATATTATATGGAAAATAACTGAATTTATTAATCAGAGAGACAGAAAAGATACTCAATAAAAGGACCATTAAGTATCTTTATGTTTGTTAGGTGACAAGAAAAAAGAGGTACAATGGTAAGCATCATACCCATCAATTCTGTCATTTTAACACTGAATCCATGATGTATTTAACAATTAAAACACACAAGTAATAATAGCGTACCTTTATTTTAACACGTGCACTGCACTGATGCAGTAGATACAATGCCAGCAGTCTTCTCTTTGCACAAACTACTATCAATCAAGTTTTTAAATATTTAAATCACATTTCTAGGTGGAAGCAGCATTTAGTGCAAAGAATAATTAAGAAAACCCTAATGTTAACCATATCTTGGGAACTGCTTGCATACATAGTGCAGCAACCATAGCTATCTCCCAACTGGCTTTAAACATGGAAAACCGATCAGCTATAGCAGTTTGCATTTGAAAATTCTAAGACAAAGAGACTTTTTTTCCTTTTAAAAAAATCTACGCTACAGCAACAAATAAATACAGAGTGACTGTGTATGTATTTGCTCCAAATCAACTCAGCAACTTAAAAAAATATAATGTTCAGTGTTTGCTGAATTGTTTTATACTGCATCTATCACTTTAAAAAACCTATGTTAAAAAAAGGTTTAAAGAAAAAAAGAATTCCTCCAACTCTCCTTATACTGTATCAGTTGAAAAGGAAAGATTTGCAAGCACTGCTGCCTCTCACCTATCAATATATAATTCAGGTCCCCTGGTCATTCCAGGAACTGATGACAGAACATCCCTGCACACCCAACATCTCTGTGCTCAGGCAGCCTCGTGCAGCGATGCTAAAGAAAAGTGCTAGCCTTGATACAGCAAGCCAGCAAGCATATTAGGTCATCTTCCAGTTCACAAGTTTCTTCGCTAAAAAACAACCACCCCCACTTGTTGTGACTGATTTCTACATCTATCAAGCTCACTCGGGAACATATATGCTGCAAGCCCTGTCCCAGTGAATGCCTGTATGCTTAATTTCACCTACATGAGTAATCACACTAAGAATCAATGGGAATATTCATGCTTGCAAAGTTAAGGATACACATAACTGTTTATAGGACATCTGCATTCATTTGCAGCTATACAATATACTGATTGCAGTCCTGTATCATAAACGAAGGATCGCTACTAGGTCATTGGCAAGAATTATCAAGGTATTTTCTGGGATGTACACAACAGAGCTAAAACACTCAGGGAAATGCAAGACACTTTTCTCTCCTCCTGTTTAGAGGGAGGCTCTGCTCTTTGGGAGTATTTAGGGATGCACAAGCTGTAGGCCATGGAAGAACTGTACCCAATGTATATTAAAGAATTAATATTAACTGCAATAATTTAAAACAATAAGGCTGAAGAATACTCCTATTGGCTCTCCAAACTGAAAGCATTTTAACAGCACAACTGTACAATACAAAAATAATTATACACCAAATGAAGAGCAAATTTTTCCAAGTTTTCCAGTATCACTCTGGAATTCTACATAAGCTACTCAGATGTCATGAACAGTTTATATATGGGGGGGAGTAAAATTCTTCTTTATGTATGATTTAAGAATACATATCTTAGGAGTGCTTTTTGTTTGTTTGTTTTGTTTTCATTAACAGTATCTTGGGGGAGGGGTAAAGAAATCAACTCCCTGCAATAAAACTAAGAAAGTGTTGATACTAGGCATGGAAGGAAAAAAACATCATTATGGTTCAGGATTAGAGTGTTTAGGGAAATAGTGCACTTTTTATTCTATCTTGGAAACGTACGGAAATGCACAGAATGGTTATGTCCTTCCTACCTCCTTTCAAGGGGATCTTTTAAACACTGAAAGCAAAGTTTTAACCAGTACATAGCACACACTTACAAAAATAGAACTTTTCAGACAACATGAGAAACAGTTAAAGAAAAATGCTTTTATCTTTCAGAACAAAACTACAATGCAACCTAGCTTCCACTGATTTTTACACTGCAAGGGAATCTAATTCAGCAAAAGCCCCACACAACATGGTCAATCTGTGGCACTACAACCAGGACTTACCCGACTGCAGTAAACATACTTGCCTCAGAACATTCAATACTGGTGCACATGAATCTAGATCACACCCACATTTCTTTGCCCTCTAAAGGGACCTTTCCTTCATCAAGAACCTAGTGCTTCCCATAAGGCTGAGGAGTGTAATGCCCACAAGAACCTCATTACACTCAATTTCTTGCACTGTGATGGGATGGAAAACCAGCTTTAATTTTCATGCTGATAGAGTTCAAAGTGCCTCTATAATCTACTGTTAAATCCATATAAAGATCCAAATAATCAATATGCAGCAGCTAAAGAATTCCATGAGGTGAAAGGTCAAAGATTCTTCTCCTGCAGAAGAGATTACAGCAATGATGAATGAAACTAGAGTGAATAAACAAAATTCAAGATGACTAGCTTTCTTCCCTTTGCAATGCAGGATTTGGGGTATCCTTTCAGAAGATTTTTTCCTTTTTTTTTCTTTTTTTTTTTTTAAAGTTATGCCATTTTTCTCTATATGGAAGCACTGCGGTGTTCATTTTAAAAAAAAATCAAACAAAAAACCCTCTATCTTTAAAAAGCACCACAGATAAAAAAATCTGGTGGAAAACAAAAAAAAAACCAAAACAAACTCATGGATCACCCCTTCAGGGATGAAATGCTAAAGATGTCTTTTTTAATCAATCAGTTTGTGAAGATCTACAAAAAATAAAAAGGATCACATTCTAAAGGTTCAGTGCATTCAGCAGCTATACAGTTTTGCTGCTTATTCATCTTTAAGTTGACTTTCAAAAATAACACCCTAGCTCATCAAAATATACATTTTCCATTTGCTTTTAAATTAAAATAATAATAAAAAACATTTAAAGAATTCACAATCAATAGCATGACTAAATTTCAGGATCATCTACAGCATATAATTTAAAGGTTCAAGATGCCAATATGCAGCACGTGGCAGGCCTATATGCTCCATGCAGCATGTACATTTAGGATAATCTCAAATAATCTTGGTGTTCAGATGTCAGCTTGTTTCTTCCAAATAGTGTAGAATACCCATCTGGAGAAAATAAGCAGTTAAGGGAAAAAAAAAGTTTGTGGTACATAGTTAAAATGGAAGTAGTTCTTTTCACTTATATTTTGATTCTGAAAACTTGTGATAGCTCACAAAGATGGAGTAGGTAAAAAAAAAATCTCAAAAGTGAAATCTCCTCGGATCCTCTTTTTGGCTCAGCAGTTCAAAAGAGCATCCCATTTCCACTGAAACTGAAATTCTTTGCAAAACTATGTTTTTTTAATTCCTGCTGCAGCTTTCAGGTGGTGCATTCTTCTTCCATTGCAATGACTGAACAAACTACAGAAGTACTTCAGGAAGAATGATCAAAACTTTGATGAAGAGTTCACCGAGTTGGGATCCCACTTGCTCATCTTCTCAATTGTAAAGCAGCAAGCTTGAACAGAAAAGAGACATCCAGCTACCTAATCTGTGAATCCCTAATGCATACACAATCAGACACAAAATTAATACCAAGATGTTCAGTAGCTGAACTCTAGGTGTCCAGGTATCTTACTGGGCACAGATTTAAGTGTCTACTGCCTCTTAACTGCCTCAACAGTGGTTCTGCTGAATGCTCACTTAACAGATGCATCTAAATTTTGCCTAGGCTTTTCTTGAAAACCTTCTGCAGTGTTTGCCTTGGGTACCCAAACACTTTGCAGAAAGCAGACCTTTATGTTGCCCAGACTGAGCTAGAAGCAAATACAGAGCAACTGGCAGCTGTATCAATGCTCTTTTTGCCGCTCCTCTGGGGGGACATGGACCCAGCTTCAGCAGAGTCATACAGAAGCTGTGCTCAAACCACAGTTCTCTCCTAGCAGGACAGGCAACTGATCCTCAAGAGCTCTCTTGCCATGCTGGGCACATGAGAGAGGTCAGAGCTACATAATTCCACCTGCTTCTGGAGAAGGAGGTCGAGACATGAACATCACCTTGTTTAGAGCTACAGCAACAGCTGCAGAGTAAGGCATAGATTTCTGGGATTTATAACTTAGTAAAACCACATAAAAATATATGCTCTTCTCTTTACACAGCAAGGTCACACATGCTCCAGATGGGAGACCCCATGTTCACCATAAGGTCTTGGTGGAGACCTCAGAGACACACATGCTTTCCTTAAAAGAGAGAGCTGGCTTTTATGTCAACAGCTACTTGAATTTCAGATGACCCCTACAGCAACACTGGTAAACACCAGAATTTCAAGTAACAATTACACACAACAACAATTCTTGAAGTAGGCAAAACAAGTAACAATAAAAAGTGATAAGCCAGTTTAGTACTTTGGCTGCATTCAGGTACCCATGCAGGTAACTTTTGGCCAGACTACAAAAATGAACATTTGCATAAGTGAAAAGATTTGTTCAACGGCTCAAGAGATTTCAGGCACTTAAATGAATGTCACAAATGTGTCACATTCTTCAGAAAGAAATAAAACCCTAATTTTTGATTGCTTGTCACAATCCTACTGTAAACTATCACATCTCTCAGTCATCTGTGAAACAGCATTTGGGTATAACCTTCCATTCAGATACATACTCCTACTTGGAAATCTTTAAGTTTCAAGAAAGGAGATAACCTGAAATGCAGGTCAAGGGCTAGCAGAAGTCCAAGGCCAAATTGAAAGTTAGAGTACTTACTTTGGGCTAATCTGAAGTCATGAAGATGACTTCTCCTTTAACATTCCTGTACCTATACCATTATATCATTGTTATATCATTGTTAATTCATTCAGAAAAAGCAAATTAATAAAACCTGCCCAATTTTCTCTAAGAACTGTTCACTTTCAAGTTCCGTTATATCTATTTAGTGGCCAGTTTTAATAAATTTATTGCTAAAAATATTTCATATCTGTTAGCTTACTAGAAACATTTAAATGTATTTTTCAAAGGAATGAAGTAGCATTTGCTACTTGATTCATTTAGAAACATTTTGCATACTTCCAAATAAACCATGCATTTAGAAGTATTTAGAAGACTTTCTGAGGATGCATACTTCAAATCACATATATGTTGCATTAAGGCCTGGCAGTTGTAAAGGCAGAAATAACTTAACCAGTTTCTCTGAAATTGTAAGCTACAAGGGCAAATATCTTCATATGCTCTTTCACTCTTTCTTTTTGTCTTGAAAATGTTAAGATCAAATCTGAGTTTCACTGGAGAGCTGCCAATGAGAAACAGGAGGAGCTTGTTACAGTCAGTATGGAGTCCAGAACAGCAGGCTACAGCATTAAACAGTATCAAGATTAGAGACAGAAGGGAGGCAAAATGAACACACAGACCAGAAGAAAGGCTGTGGCAGAGTTTCACATGCTTAACGTATTATGAATAAGCAGATCCTGGGAAGATCTCTCCCGTCAAGAGAGAGATAGCCACAGCAGGCATTACCCTGCAGAAACATTTCCTGGGAGATCACACAAGTGTGGTGAACACTCCAGGCAAATGCAGCCAGCAGAACCACCCTATAGCAAATCAAAATGCCCCTCTAGAGCTGATGGCTTGAGGCTGAAACGTCTAGCTCCGTGTATAACTTGCTTGCCACCAATGAAGAAATTCTGAAGGATTATTTTTAGGAATGGGATGTTGCTGAGAAATGTGTGTAAGCCTCCACTTTGACTATTTTTTTCAGTTAACATTAACTAGTAATGATTGTTAGGAATCACTTTTTGCCCATTAAAAATCCAGTCTGAACTGTATGTTCAAGAATAGATCTATCAGAGAATGTTTAAAGATCTGGATCATGCTAATCTGTATGAAGTTAGTTTGGGTTTTTTTGTGAAAGAAGAAAAAGAAAAAGAAGATAGAGCGTTGCCAGAACTCCCAGGCAGCATTACCCTCATCATACACTTTATCCTACATCACATAAACAATACACTTGGAAACACTCAAAAACATTAACAAAAACATAGCCTGATCTTGAAAGGTGCTGATCATTTCACCAGCTGTGAATTTACAGCACCTTTAAAAAATAATTCCTGCAATTATCCTCAAAAATAAAACTGCAGTAATTCATTTACTGTGAAAAACCATTAATAGTGTTTAAATGAGAACTGCCTTCTTGCACTTGAGTTCATTACCTCCAAGCAATCTAGGCTTGCTTGATTTATTAATACACACTCTCCACTCTTTCAGTCTTTAAGGATACAATTCCATGTAGGAGGGAACGCACACAGTTTCTTTTGAAAACTCCACAGGACAATAAAGCCTGCTAAGCTGTTCTTCATACAGAGTCAAGGCCTCGGTCAGATTGATACAGTTTCCCTGAAGAAAAAAAAAAAAAAAAAACCAAAAGAAAAGTCCCAGTTACAATCAAGCAAATAAGCAAAATTGCAGATGAATATATACATTTTGACATTAATGCAAGGCTCCCACATGCTTCAGAACCAGATACATGCTGTTCTTAATATTTACAAGGCAAATACTGAACAGCTTTTCTTCATTCTGCCTACAGCAAACAACAATTTGTATCTTTTCAAGAAAGGGTAAGTATGAGGGGATTATCTATCTTCTCATTAGCAGAAGCAACCATTACGTTAGGGCTTCCAGTTAAAACAGACCACCATGTGTTGTTTACCTATAACATCTACTCAATAACCATTTTCTTTATGATTGCTTAAATATATTAGTAAACAGTATTACAACATCCAGATTTTCTCATTTAACATTGCCTAGGTCTTACAACATTTATATGCACTATAAGATAAACCCTATAACCTATTCATTTTAAACAGATTCTTCCACAGAGCAATATGACAAAATAAATCAGATTATACAGAAGTTCTGTGGCCGCAGGCTATGTTGTCTTGAGTTTCTGTGTATCATGCTTCTGAAAAGGAAGTGATTCCTATGATACTTTTTTTCTTGGACCCGTGTCTTATGTCATCTAAGAATATTAGTAGTATCCTTTTCAGAACAAAATAGTGCTTAGATGATTTCTCTAACAGTGGAACTATGAAATATCAGACACACTGAACTCACAGCATTCCTTCCCAAACAAATATTACCCAAACTTGGAATACAAACACATGTCAAGGATTACAAATGGTGAGGAATTAAAAAAAAAACCAAAACACAGACCAACTAATTACAAGCACAACTTTGTCCAAAGCTAAGTATTAACAAACTAAGTATTAACTGCAACATATACCTGGGATGCCCATATAAAGAAAGCTCTAATTAGAAAAGTGACTATCCATATCTGTAATGGGTTTGAAGATTTAGCCCAAAGAACACCAGACTGAACAAACACAAACTACCCAAAGCAATAAAAGTCAGTTGTGCCAGTTTAATAAAAAAACTTCTTGTCACGTTTCTTGCCTTTCTTGCCTACATAACTGAGTAGACTAGTTGATACTTTACGACCTTAAATACAATGATCTAAAGAAGAGCGTGGCAAATACAAGTTATTTGGATACCAATTTAAAATGGAGTAAAGTTGAACATAGTCACCACTGCATGGTCTACAAATTAGTCAGCTTTTGTTGTCCAGGTATGAGACACTGCATAAAGACCCACCAAATATGAATGTTCTGTTGCTGTGGCACAGCATAGAGACAAAACATTCTGCGATAACGGTCAAGGGGAAGAAGATGTTAATGGTCCTTGGCACACTGACAGCCAGATGAGTTGATTTGCGGTCTTCTACCTCCACCACTTCCATGAGGAACCTTCAGCTCAACATATAGGCCCCAAACATGATGCCCAATCATGCTGCACACTACACGTGAATAGCAAGTTATATGATGACGATGAATCTACCCTGGCCACACAGCATGTACATAACTGGTCATATGTGGGACAGAATGAGACATCTTCAGGAGACATGTGTCCCCATCCTTCCCTAATGGCTGGGTTTACTAGCTTATAGTATAAATGCCTTTTACCTTCACCTAGCACAAAGCCGACTTTCTTTTTCTGATTTCTAATCAGTAGAAACAGAAGTATTAAGTAGCATTTCTCCAGAGTTATTTTCAACATAAAAATCCTCGGCTTTCCCACATATTTTACCATTTCTAGTGGAGGAACAATGTTTACCACAGAGGAGAAAAAAAAGACAACAAAAAAGGGAACTTTCATGTTAATAAATACATAGTTCCTAGTAACCTAGCATACAACCTAAAGTCCCACAAAATGATGGCAAGAGACCCGAAGCACAAAAGTTCGTTATTTATCCCAGATCACAAGGAACATTAGTCTCAATGATAGGAGGACATGCATTAGAAAGAAAAGGGTCTAGTTAAATAAAAAAATAAGGGAAGAAAGTTGTTTACTAATACAGCCAGCTTCTTGGTTTCTAGAAGACTCTTTCTGTTGATGACTGGACAGGCCAAGAGCCTTCCAGCATAAGCACTTCTGAGTAGAGTACTGCTTTTGATCTTTAAAAGCCCTGAACTTTGCAAGAAAAAGAGACAAGAACAAGAAAGCCTAAAGCAATAGACTCCACCTATGGAATGGCAGTATCTTCCCTCTGCTCTGAATGACTTCTAGAAATGTTTGCGCACGCACACACACAATTTTGTGTGGTTTTTTTTTTCCCCCCAATTATTGAATGAGGTATCTTGTCCCTTTCTGCCCTTAGATAACACGTGTAACTCCCATCTGACTGAAAGAATGCAGGTGGTTCAACTAAGAAAAAGGAGCTAGATCTAATTAAAAACTATAGCTCTCTTACAGTCACAGCTTATTCAGTATTTTAAGACCTCTAACTTGACATGAAGGTCAAATTCTATAGGACCCCAGGAACAAAGGATTTATTCAACACTTCCAAAATGTCTGCACTAGCTATGTTTCACAAGTGTGTTGCTCTGCTAACACATTGTGAAGCTTTTAACTCGAAGAGAACGGTCTTTAAGAAATTTGCATTTTACGGTTTAGCTTCTGCTTTTCAGTGCTCCCAGATTTTTAAAAATGGCCTTAAAATAATTAAGTGCACACAGACGCAAGTGAAAGTTAATTTGCACAAAGCAAGGAATGAGTTTGACCAACAACTACCTCTGCTCTTAAAAACCAATGTACAACAGGCAGAGGCCAAAACAAGCAGAGATCTTATTTGAAATCAGTATGTCTAAACAGCTCCATCTACGTTGTTTTTTCTATGTAACAACATCAGATGATAACTAGAAACAAAGTGTATAATGCACATTCTGACTTTGGGATTTAAACTATTTTTTCTACTTCTTTTTATTGGTAGGATTTTTTCCCACAATGTATTTAAAACATTTCTATTTCCAAAGGAAGTGAAAAGAGACTTCATCCTACTGTTCTTCCTCTGAATTTTTTGTATCATGCTCAATGAATTTTTTGCATTGTGCTCAAGTTTTCACAAGTGAGAAAGAAAACCTCAACTTAAAAAATCCTATACCAGCATCTTTTAAAAAACCATGTTCTTGAAATCATGTTCTCATTCAAAAGAACTTGCGTAGAACATGTGTTAACATGTGTTTGATTATAATTTTGATCATATTCCACAATCAAACATGTTCTTGTTTATTTGGTAAAGGAAGATCATCGAATCATAGAATAGTTTGGGTTTGAAAGGAACCTTCAAAGGTCATCTACTCCAAACCCCCTACCGTGGGCACGGACACCTTCAACTAGATCAGGTTGCTCAGAGCCCCGTCCAACCTGACCTGGAATAGTTCCAGGGATGGGGCATCTACCACCTCTCTGGGCAACCTGTGCCAGTGTTTCACTACTCTCGTTGTGAAAAATGTCTTCCTTATATCTAGTCTGAATCTACCCTCTTTTAGCTTAAAACTATTCCCCCTTGTCCTGTCACAACAGGCCCCGCTAAAAAGTCTGTCCCCATCTTTCTTATAGGCCCCCTTCAAGTACTGAAAGGCTGCAATAAGGTCTCCCCAAAGCCTTCTCTTCTCCAGGCTGAATAACCCCAACTCTCTCAGCCTTTCTTCATAGGAGAGATGTTCCATTCCCCTGATCATTTCTGTGGCCCTCCTCTGGACCTGCTCCAACAGGTCCCTGTCTTTCTTGTGCTGGGGGCTCCAGAGCTGGACGCAGGACTGCAGGTGGGGTCTCACCAGAGCAGAGCAGAGGGGCAGAATCACCTCCCTCGACCTGCTGGCCACGCTTCTTTTGATGCAGCCCAGGACGCGGTTGGCCTTCTGGGCTGTGAGAGCACATTGTCGGCTCAAGTCCAGCTTTTCGTCCACCAGTGCCCCCAAGTCCTTCTCGGCAGGGCTGCTCTCAATATCATATTTGGTTTTGGGTATCAGAAAACAAAAGAGGTTTGTAAATAGGTAAGAGATGAACACTAAGGGAGCACAACTGCACAAAGCAGAACAATGAACAGACTACTGTAGTACTTGTTTAGTAACCTGTTATTATCCAGGGGACTGTAGCAGTTATTTGGTTCAGCCGCGCTTTACCAAACATGTAATTTTGTTTCAACATCAGACTGAATGCAAAAGAAAACTAAAAAACAACCTGTGTGTGTAATTTGAGTCATAAATAGAAAACACTGCTAGGTAATTTATGGAGTATACCACTATTATAGAGGAAGTTTAATAGGATACACAATGAGATAGAAGTATCCCTCTCCAGCAACAGACGAATCACTGCAGACAGTGTGGAAAACAACTTACAGGAACAATGAAACATGCCAATAAACAATTTTTACTTTTCAAACCCACAACTCCCCAATCGCAAATCAAGATCTTGCCTAAAGGTTCAGACATCCCACCTGGCTGTTCTATTAACCTCTCCTGGAGACACACCACAGGATTTTATAGCTCTGCGCAGTTACAATTTTTTTGTAATTATTTGGCTTTACTCAACAAAAAGCTAAGAATTCAAAAATCAAATCTACAAAACTTAGATGGGCTTATTTCAATAAAGAGAAGTTATTGAAAAAAATCACTGTTATTAACACCTTTCCATAAGAAGTGACCAGCTTCATCAACTAAGACTACAATGTTCATAACAATGTCAATCACACTTAGATGTTCTTGTTTTGCTAAAATATGACACAGGGAACCAAGCCCAGAATGCAATACAGTGATCAGTCTAATAAGCTGTGTTCATTTTAACTCCCCCCCGCCTAATGAAAATAGAGCAGTACATTTTTTGTTCTGAACAGCCACCATAAACTCAAACAAAAACTAATATTGAACCATGTTTAATATGGTTTAAAGCTGATGACTCACCAATTATACTTTTTCAAAGGGAAATAAGCAAAATCAGATGTTCTTTTTTCTCCCACACTGTTCAGTCAGTTTTCAACATACACAAAACCCCTAACAAACTCCTCTGCCTGCACCCCGCCCCTTACTTAATCTTTGTTCCACGTCAAACAATTTGACAGGTAAGAAATGGGGGAATGCTGAACATTTTTTTTTCTCCTTACCATGCATCTCTCTGACAGGAAAGTATTTGAGGTAGTTTTAAACTTTGAGATTAACAAATCTGAATCTTGTTTAAGACTAATGATTCCTGAACTGTTTCACAGCCTTTGCATTCTCAGTCTGCTCAGTGCTTGCACACACTTTGACAGCTCGTGCCTGTCTCCCAACACCAATTCTTCTGGGCTTTCGTAAGGCATACATTCTGTAGTACCATGGATTTAGTTTTCAGGTTTCTACAGCACAATGCACAACAAATTTAAATAAATACAATTCCAGGCAAACAGTAAAAAAACCCATTCCTTAAGATAAGTAGTAAAAAAAAGGATTTGTTTCAATGAACCCTATAAGTTCCAGTTAACTTTGCCCACCTATAAAGGGGATGTGTTCATCAACTGCTTTTAGGCTGAATTTAGGCCACTATGCTTCCTCCAACCTAGCAAGCTAGTGACTTGAAAGCAGAGGGAAAGGTCCCTTTCCATACTTGCCCATTTCTTACACGTCATTCTTCCGTGTCTTACCCTACATGTCATTGTTACTGGACATCCTTGTCTGTGTCTATACTAGAGAAGTTTAATTTTCAGTTTTAATTTTAAATGGTTTTCTATTTTTATTTTGTAATGACAGTGCTGGAGTTGAACATGGCCAAGGTTGGTTTTTTCCTCCTCACTTCAGAGTGACTAAGAAGCAGTAAGATACAGAGCATGAAACACCTAGCATCAAAGCTAGGTGTGAGTTTTGGGTGACAGGGATGGCTTTTAAGGAGATAATGGAGACAAACCTGACTGAAGCTATCTCTTCTGGCCAAACGATCAATTATTTTAAAACTGAACTCTCAGTAAACACAAGGAAATGAAATGTCTGTCCCTTAAAGACCCCCAAACTGCCAAGAAATCACACAGGCTCACACAGGGATGTGCATCCATTCTTCCAGCCTCCTTCCATGTTGCAGTCAAGGAGAACCCCGCTCCC
Organism: Calonectris borealis; assembly: GCF_964195595.1. NCBI lineage: Eukaryota > Metazoa > Chordata > Aves > Procellariiformes > Procellariidae > Calonectris > Calonectris borealis. Next base: position 132,395,175 of record NC_134312.1, read on the forward strand.
TCTTTGGAAGTGCTAATTAGAAAACCTACACAGCAGCCCAAAAAAGGAGTGTAACTATGGAGTAACACCACGGTGGCCTGACACTTAGAGGGCAAGGCCAGGAAGCGACAGTTTGGTGAAGGGCCACGTGTGTGTGTGTGAGACATCTGATCCCTCGCACCAGTGGTTAGTGCTGTTTACTGGAACCCAAACCTGTGAGTGGTCTGAGACTGTTTCTATCCTGCCTGAGTTGGATGACCCAGACTAGGAAGGAGCAAATTCCTGTTCAGAGGTATTTTTAAAGGTTCCACTTCATAAACAGGCTGAAAATGATAGCCTGCTCAACCTCAAAGGATTAGATCAGCAGACCAAAAACTCAGCACAGAAAAAGGTATTTTCCTAGCTACACATAATCCACTGACAAACAGAGACAACCTTACAATCAGTCTCCACATCTTACAGAGCATAGTTTCACAGCTGTTGGGACAGTCTTCACATGCTACTTGGAAGGTGCAGGATAGTGATGGTTCAGGAAAAAAAACACAAACTCATCACACTAGAATCTACAAGTACACGTACTCCACTGAAGTTGAAAAAATCACTTGGGCAATCTAAAAATCATACTGGCTTTTAGAAGGTCCAATAGCATAAAAACACTTAACTTGTTCAGAAACAAGTCACTGGGAAAGTCCATTAGAGATGAAACTGGACCTCAGGATACACCAAGTTCTTATATCCTCACTGACTCCCACTTCTCTCCTCTGTGATGGTTGGGAACTTCCACCTGTAACTGGCTCCCCTTGGAGAAGGCAACACTGAGCACCTCACAGACCTGGACCCATATTACATCACTAAACACTTCAAAGCACCAGCTTCAGAAGGAGAAAGAAGAACAGAAATATGCAAGCCATATGACCCTGAAGCATCAGTGTAGTGGGATTATTTTCAACAGTAAGTTTTCACAAACAAGCCTGAAGTCTTAAACTTACAGACAGGGCTGCAAGTTCTGCAGGCTAAGGGTCCTAAAGCTCACCTCTCTCTGTCCAGGTCCTATGTAGGCTGCAAGACTCTCAATATGGATGATGCAGCTAAAAAAGCAAGGACATGAAAAGCAAGGCTGCTACTTGTACAGGTAAGTTTTTGTTCTCATTGTGATTACTATTTGTGGATGCATAGAGCAAGTATGGAGGCGTTTTCCCCCCTAATATACTTAAGCACAGACTTACAGCAGCAGAGAATGAGATCCATAAACTACCCTTTCTATCTTTCCAGAGCTGAAACAATCAAAAAGTCCCTCCTTCATCCTGAAATTGTCCACATATGTTCTTGCATCCCCTAAGAATATGAATAGTCTGAGAAACCTTTCCAAGTAGCATCTCTCTATAAATGTTAATAAACTCTTAGGCAATATTAGTTATCAGTCTCCACCTAGTGGTGAAAGGATATTCTGCATTATAGGGAACAACCAGGTGTATTAAGAGTAGCATGCCAAAAAAATAAATTCTTTTGATAATCTCAGATAGATTATATCTATCTAGAGTTAGACAGCTCTAGACCCTGCCTGCTGACAATTCATGTGCTGAAGAGAACATTTTCCAAAACTTCTGCAGAACTCAATGAAGAAGTGATGAGCATTTCCATTTAGTTTTCCCAGCAGTGGCATTTAAAGGGTCGGGCAGCAATACAGTATGTGAAAGGCTGGCATTCTGTGAACAGAATTCCACTTTTGGGTAAAGCATTTCTTGAGCACTGAAATAAATGACATTCTAACAAGATGCACAAGGTAACCCCTGCAAGCAGAACTGTCAGAGGACAGGCTACAAACTACAGAGGACAGAAGTTTTGAACATTAATACAACTTAATGCCAAGGCAGAAGCAGCAACTATAGCTACTGGCCAGTAGTCAACAGGACAATGACCCTTCTGCAGCACCTTTCCTATGAGACATTTCCTCATCACAGGAAAGGTCAGGCTCTAACAAATAGGTGGACATTCCCCCAGTCGCTTTTCTTGATGATATTTAATATATTTTATGTTTTGGAGAATCAAAATGCACTTCAAGAAAGCGTGGGGGGGCGCACACAAAGTCCTGGATTTTAAAAACACAACTGCCTTAAAAGGCATGTGATTCCTTCAGCAAAGTACAGCCTGCTAGCTAAGATAAGCATCCTGGCAGTAGACAGTTGGAACAAAAGTAACTTAAATTTCCAGTATTAATACATAGAGCTAAAAAACCCCGGCATTTAACAGCTAACACATCAGAGCATTCAAAACCATTTATGAGTTCCCAGTGTGTGACTAAGCTCAGCTACCAAAGTTGGTAGTGTTTGAACTTCTGTCCATAGTCTAACGCAATCCTTTGGATATCCAGCTTCAATTAGTTTAATTCAAAGCCTAATTTAAAGAAATCAGACAGCTGATTTTATTTAAAGCACCCCTAAAAGTCTGTTCTTCCTATGATCAGACTGAGTTTTCTAAGGGTTTTTCTGTTTGTTCTTAAATCAGGACCAACTGGGAAGAGGCTACAAGGACCATCAAATGGGCGGGGTAGTGTATCAGTAGATATATCAAAAACTCTGATAGCTGTTTGCCCCAATATTAATTTTCCTTTTTTCAACATCCTTAGGAAGACTAAGTTGGCAGAGTATACTGCTTCTGTACTCCAGCCTTTTCACTGGCTACCAGTTAGCCACAAGTCCAAATTCAAGCCACTTCAATTTTAATATTGCTTCTTGCCCATCCTGCCACGTCCCTCCTCATTGCTTTGGGACTGTGAAACTGATATTGCACAGTTTCACAATGGCTTAAACCCGCCAGGGCCGGTTCAGTGCTGCTGTCCTTTCATGTGCAAGCAGAGATGCTGGAGAGCTGAGTGATCTCCTCCCATCAGGACAGGACAGGCAGCAGGGCTGCACCAGTCTCAACCTCTACTGGTTTCAGCTGACACAAAACAACCTCTCTGTACCCTGGCTGCAGCCCAGCCATCACTCCAGCTTTCAGCACAAGCTTCTTCCCAGAGTCCTTCTGCAAAGTCTGACAGATACCTGTCCAAGACTACATTTACAAACGTTCTAATAAAGTCAGCTAGTCTCACTGCATAAGTATGACAACTGCAACACAAATGCTTGCTCTGTCCAAAAGATGTAGCGTCCTTTCAATATCGAAGTCTGTCATAAATTTTTCCACTATTAACAGAATAGAAAAGCCATTAAGATTTACAGTGTGATACAACCATATCAGTCATATCTTACATTTCAACCACAAGATAATTTATCTTGCCCATACTACAGCATTTTAAAATAAAGCAGCACATTAAAGTTGCCAAAAACATCATTCTATGAATTTTGCATTTCTTTATAAACCTGTCCAATTTTACATTAAACCAGTTCCTTTACACACCTCAAAGTCTACGCTGATAGGAACAGAGTTCAAATGCATAATTTTAGCTAGGTTATTTCAGGGTTTACGAGACTATTTCAAAATGCTGTACTTAGATGCTCCACACATCAGAAGGCTAGTTAAGGTATGGGCATGACAAAAGAAATACAACTTCAGAGACTTATACTTCACTCAACCATCTGCTGGTCTTGTCACGTTTTTGTACAATTGCACGCAGCTTTGTGGCATTCCGAATTCAGGATTACATACAGAAAGTATCTTCAGATGATATTTATATAAAATACTTGTATGATAATTATATTATCCACGAGGTGGCTATACTGTAGCAAGTACACAAATCTTGAATTATTTATTTTAAATGGAGTTGCATTAAAAACTTCATACACAAAGACAAAATCTTATTTATGACTATTTGAAATACTTTACAAAATGACAAGCATTGTAACAAATATATTCAAATGTTCAAAATCCATTTTGCAGAAGCCAAACCAGTGACTTGCATTAGGAGTGGACAGCAAGCAAAGAGAGAGTATTGACTCCCAAATGACTAATTTTCTCGTCCTATTGCACCTATGTCAAATTCTTACACCTTTATGGATGACAAATTTTCATGTCTTACATGCTACAGCTGGAGACATTAGCTTAAAAACCATGTATCTGTTTATAAAGGACATCTGTTCTGCTTTCCCAAGAATTGCTTACAGCTAAAATATTCTGTAGTATGCCTAGCTGAGTCTTGAAATTATGCTTTTAAATTCAAAGACACAATTCAACTGAAATAATGAAAAAAAGACGAGTTGCAAAGCCCAAACTTCATGCAAAAATGCCTAATGAGTCATTAAAAGGAGAAAACCAGCTTGCTAGTAGATTTTTAGTTTGTTGGTTTGGTTTTGTCCCCATCTTTTTTTTTTTTAACCTGAAAAATGCAGATTGCAATACATATACAGCAAGACCTTTCTACATCCAGATATCATACCTGTGTGAAGTATTTTCCATCTTGTTTCAGTACTTTCATTGAGAGGTCAAGAATCAACCGCAGAAATTCCCATGTGGAATCTGCATATAGAGTATGATTTGAAAACAGAAGAGCACATTACTGGCTTGTTCATTATTACATATTCAAGACTTGCAACATATCTGCTGTTTGAAAAGTAGCTATCCTACACCTTTAAAAAAAATACAAACAACAAACCAACAAGAAAACCCGAACAGTAAAAAACCCACACAACTCATACACAATGGCAATGATGGTGGAAGTATCTCTGTTTTTCTTCACAGTAATTTTCCAGACGTTTCCAAGAAATTATAGAGTGGGGAAAAATTTACTGGAGTGTGAACTCCCCACATACTTTCTCAAGAATTACATGAGTTCATATTAATCTGGAATAAGCGCACAGTTTTAAAAAGTCCTAGGGACTTGCTAATTTTTTCTAACATTCAAGAAAAATTCAAAAAGAACAGATGTGTTACTATAATTCTTTGCTTCTCAGATTTGCTATTAAAAAGGTAAGAATCCAAACTGTTGCAAACTGTCAACTATGATGCAGCGGAGGGGCAGAAACATGGAAAAGCCTCAGAAGTCTAGGAAAATAAATTAGAAGATTAACCTTCTTCTGGAGATGTGGAGATTGGAACAGCCGTCAGATCATTAATTACATAATCAAACATCCTTCCTTCTTTGGCATACCTCTTCAGTACGGGAATACAGTCTTCAATTAGAACCTATAAGAATGAAATACTGTAGCTAGTCCTCAAAATACCCTAAAACTGAGCAGGTTGACCAGGAACAAATGCGGCTTCACAGGAATTAAGAGGAGGGGAAAAGTACAAAACTAAGTATCTGTTTAATTTTAGGCTCCATTTTCAACTTTTTACATCATCTAAAAAGGAGTAACAGTTGTAAGAATTATGACAATGACAATGTAGGCACTATAGGACTGAATTTCCTAGCTCTGTCACTGATTGCTGGGTGACCACTGTTCTACCTACCAAATGGTAACAACAGTTAGAGTCCCCCAATATACACGTAAAATAAGGTATTTGTAAGAAGGGCCACTGACTCATGCAAAGTAGCATGTCACCTCTATTAATTTTTTGCATGCTTTTTTTAGCTCACACCTGTAAACTAGTATCTGTGAGAGCCTTAAGGAGCAGTAATGAAAACAGAAGGAAAAGATTTCCAGTGAAGATGCCAGATTACACCTGGGCTAGTTTATAAGCTCTGTCAGATGCAGCACATAAAGACCTTAACTGCAGGGATGCATTAATTTCTTTTTTTTTTTTATTTTTTAATATACTAGCAGTGTAACAATAAGAGATTTTGCCTGCAAATTAAAAATAATTTTAATATTGTATTACAATAGTGTATTACAAATTCAGATATTCTCAACAGTACAGGACAACTAACTTAAATACACATTTCTTCTATCTTTTCATCAATTTAAGGAACGATGTTTAACACTGCATCCTTACTGCTATTTCCTCTTTAATTGTAAGCTACAGTAACAAACATTCTCCTATTTCACGTTCCTTAACAGCTACATATAATTATTTTTAACAGAGTTTGAAGATGGAGAGTTAAAATATTTTGACATTAATGTATACTTCCAACACAAATCCCACTGCCAAGTATCAAAATTTAGGAGTGTCATAAAAAAGGAAAAAATACTTCCCAAAATTAAGAAAAATCAGAAAATTTTCCCCAAAACTTTGCCACAGCAGTCTTCCAGGCTAGATATAACTGTATTTAAAATATTACTTCTAATGAAAGAAAAACAAAAAGTTACCTGATAGCACTCTCCTTTCAGATTGTCTAAGACATCTCCGCATGTTTTACGCATGTATTTTTTACACCCGTCGATCACCATTTGGTCAATGTTTGAAGCTGGTTAAGGCATTCTACATTCCAGAAGTAATACAGGTAACAGTTCCTATTTCTTCAGAAATAAATACTCAAAAAGGTGACATTCACAAAAGAATAGCAAGATGTGTATCTTGGTATATATATTGCAATAGCCTCTTGATTCAGTTAGAGGTTTAGGAAGTGCTTATTTTTGTTTCTAACCACTACTGCTGGTACCTTAGGTTACCATTACTGTGAAAGCTTGAAATGTGAACAACAGGATGGTGTATTTAAAAACCCCATAAAGCTAAACTAGGTTAAGACTTCAACCTACATTTTTAAAACAATTATTTTTAGTTTCTAGCAAAGCGATCCCAAAACCTAGGATGATCAACTTTTCATATGGCTAAAAGTGATTTACATTACAAACTATTCGAACTACAGAATGTTGAAAACTTGATTTGTACCAGTATTTTTAAGACAGGGCAAGAGTTGGTCATTCTGCCACAAACACAATTTGCCACGTCCTGACATTCCTATTGATTAAACTTTTTTGCTTCTAGGGATTATTTTTTTATAGCTTTCTTTAGAAAAACAGAAGAACCCAAAAAGGCAGAACTCAGCCTTGACAGACCTGTCTTCTGTTATCAGAGAAGATATCAGTCTGATGACAGAAGCATTCCTTTCCAGTTCTATGTAAATTGCTACTCAAGAGTTATAGTATGGATTTCGAACTTCAAAGCATGTGCTACATAATGATGCACAAATATGTAGTGACTGGGTCTCTCTAAGCTGACAAAAAGAAATTTCGTTTTAGACCCTATCTCCTCACTGAAACCAGGATCTGATAGTTAATTGTGCTCAATGCTAAGACATCAGCAGAAAACACAGGCTGAAAAATGTTGAAACGAATGATCAATCATTTGTCAAAGGATATCTCTACCATAGTAACCATCTTTGGCTTCAGTTTGACTATCTCATATAGTATACCTCCATCACCACCTCCTAGGATTAGTACTTCTTTCCCAGTGTAGTCTTCCTTTCCGCTGCCCATTATGGCTTGAGTATATGCCAGGTCACTCTCTGCCAGATCTGAATGGAAGGAAGAGAAAGAGTTAAACAGAAACATTGCATCTTTGATTCTTCTCATTAATTGGTATTAATTTGGTATTAATCCAAAGGTGATATAACACAGACCAAAGCAAGAGCATCTACAGAAACAACCTAGCTCTCAGAGACAGTCCAGGTAACAGAAGGCTGATGATTCACCAAAGCTAATGAGATCCTCCTCAGAATCCCACACAGGATTTCTCATGTTCTCAGTGCAAACCCAGCATTGGCTACCTCAGCATTAGGAAGTACTGTGTGCCAAGAGAAGCAAAGTTGTAGAGCAAAACTGTCAGTACTTAGGACTTGATGTCCGCACTTGATACTTCAGTGGGTTTTTACCTCAGACTAGTGCTGCAGGAGACAAATCAGGAGATTTTTGAAAGCACACTCTGGACCCCAACTAAAAAGAGCAACTTAGATGCACCTCAGTGGATCCCTGCACAGAAGCGTAAGTATGACCATTAACACCTAACTGCTGAAGGGCCCTGACACATGCCTTCTGCTGACTCGTTCACCATTAGCTTCAAAGCAGGCAATAACATTCCTAAGCTGTAATAACAGATCTGAGCCACAAGGGCAAAGCTTTGTGCAGCAGCACATCATGGCATTTCCGATCATTCTGCCTGGCAATAAGCACTTCGCTTATAAGTGCACAATAACGAAATGACACAAAGTATTTTAAAATCCCACGGAAGGTAAATAAGTAATGGCATACTTCCCTTTTTATGAGGCACATTGTGACAACGTTCAAAGAAAACCTCATCTCCATATGAAACTCTAATGAAAATTTCTGCCTAGAAGTATGGAATACTTAATTTGGTGATTTCAAATACAATTCTAAGTGAATTAGAAAATATCTTGTTAATGAATTCAATAACAACACTTTTCAGCTGCCATCTGCACAGAAGTCCCCCTGACAGCTACAGAAAGCTAACTGAATGGTTAGAGGTATTTCTGGTGATTTGAAAAAGCTATAGTCAAATTTCTTAATTACTCTGCCCTTAGACTGATATTAGGTATTCTATCCCTAGACAGCAACATCCCTCATTTACCTCAGTCAGTACTTTTCAGTGTAAGTACTGAGAGATTTTACAAAACATACCCCTTGATACCTAGATTTTCGAGCAAACAGCATTCTTATCCAGCTTAAAAGAACCATTTTCTCTCGAGTTCACTTTCAAAAATAAAAAGATCAGCAGGCAGAGTACCACATATAAAGACCGTCCCATAAAGGCTGGGTCACTCTTCTGATTAACCTGGGCTTCAACTGAGCATTTTGAAGAAGGCAGAGTCAAAAGATGTTCACCAACAAAGCAGCTAAATGGTTTAAGATACAGCTGTCCTGAATCTCACCAAGCAAGTAATTCCCTTAGAGAATCAAGGCAGCAGCAGGATTATGCCCACACACCCCCCCACCAGTCCTACTTCTTCATATTGCTTTAGAATTCCACTGCATTTTGAAGACCAACAAAGTAGCTTCTTTTACTGTCAAAGAGAAGCCCTCAAGAGGTTGGACTTGCAACAAACAGGTAAAGGCTCATATGAAAGAAAGGAGTAGAGTGAGCTCTGCTAGAGAACACTCTGACTTCTATTCTTGTGTGCCACCTTCCACAGCAAAGATGATGACTTTGGAAAAAGAAGAAATTTTTTTTTTGTACTCTAGATTTTACATTGGTCAGCCTTTCTGATTAAAATACTTTATATAAAGGAACAGATATATGCATACATGCATATATATAGCTTCCGGCATCAGAACCATGACCCTTAGTAATCTGCCAGAACTGTGCCATAGCAAGATCAAAAACAACATTCCCTACGATTTCACACAAAAGATCCTCAAATGAGATGATACTTACTAACATCCCCGCTGAGGATAAGAATATTCCCGAACTGTTTTGAATGCAGAATTTTAATATTCTGAAAAGGTGAATCTTCATCATAAACAACTTCATCTATGTCGTACTCCACCAGGCGCCCATCAGCTGTGGGCCAGTATCTATCAATGACACCTCCTCTCAAAATGGCTGGCAATCTAGAAAGAAATAAGAAAAAAGGTTACAAAACATTTGAGAACGTTTATTTTTTAAAAAAATTCCCTCTAAACATCCTGTGTATTCACCATAATAAATAAATAATATTTACAAGAGGCACCTAAGAAAACTTTGAAGATTTAACACTCACTCAACAGATACAAGAAACTTATCAGCCATATGTTAAATATACACAACTTGCTAAGGCACAGATGAAATATAAGTGGTTCTTCTTTACATACAACTTCTACAATGTGCGCATGAATCTATCTCTACCCTAAGGGAGGGGATTTACTAACATACCAACCTCTGCAGAAGAATCAGCTCATAACTAGAAATGGATACAAAACAAAAGCAGAATGCAGACAAAAAAAACATGACAAAACCTCTTCCCACCTTCAGCTCAGCTAAGAATGCCTTTTCTTTGAGATTAGCAGATCTCACCCTTCTAAAGTTGCACTGAGAGACATTTTAAATACATACACAAACACAGAAAGTGAACCATTATAGTGTTTCAAACTGAGCCAGGTCACCCTGCAGTGTATAAACAATCCTTGATATCAGCTGACAGTTTGCATTACTTTTTAAATGTGGTTCAAGCATCTGCATATATTGTTTTGTTGGGGGTTTTTTGGTGTTTTTTTTTTTTAATTCCATATAGAAATATCTTGGTTCAAATCAGTATTTCACCTGTAAAGACAAACTATATTTGAAATGGCAGTGAATGATCAAAATGATTGCATTCCATTTTAAGCAAAATGTGCAGGCAGAGTTCATCAGATTTCCCACAGACATTTCAGAGAGTTAAGGGGTTTTTTTCCACAGGAGGGTGTAGCAGAATACCAGACACAGACAAGCTTCTTCTAAATGCACTAGTGATTCTCAATGAACATTTCAGAAATACTTTCTACCCTCAGTATGCCTCAAGATGGCAGCACACGGTGAGAGCAAGAGCATCTATTCATTATGTCAAGACAACAAAAAGGCACAAACAACTTTTCCAGAAGCATTAATTCTAGTGGAGCTGCATGTGTCAAGCTAACACCAGAAGGGTGCAAAGCAAATTTAAAAAAAAAAAGAAGAAAAAATTTGAGGGGTGTGTGACAAGATCCATGCCACATCCAGTGTTCTAATGAGGTTCATCTTCCTGTACTAAGGTAACCAAATTAACCTAGATCACTTCAGGCAGACTTTTTCCTGACCCATTTTTAACAAGTTCCTATCATAGGGATTCCACAAACTCCCAATATCATATTTTAGTATTAAAATACCCTCAAAGAGAGAGCTGCTCCCCCATAGAAACGTACACAAGGTATCTACATTTGCACACTGTGTGCCAGGTGAGGCTTTACCAGGACAAGATAAAGCAAGATAACTACCTCTGTGTTTTACATACGACTGTTAAACACAAAAAACAATATTCAAGGTATAACATCACTTTTCAAATCACTACCACTTTACTCGTGGTCTCATATAGCCTTCAGGTTATTTTCTGCTATAGCACTGCTTAGCTGTTTTCCCATTTTTGTAGTTTGCTCCTTGGCTTTACTGAATCTTGTTGATTTTACGCTGCTTTTTACTTTTCTTAAACAATTTCCACTTCTGACTACGTTCTTTAAAGCATCCGGTGCACCTTCCAAGCAAGCGCATGCCTGCAGTAAGTGCTCCCTGGCTTTGAGGTGCCAGTCACTGCCAGACAGCCGCCAGGAAGAGACCAACATGAGCTCTGTCCTTCCAGACCCCTGGGGAACTCCAGCGTGCACGCTGTTTCCGCAGCAGGCAACGAACCACAATTAGCATCCCTACAGTTAAATATATAATCTTGTATTTAAGTAAACCAAAGTGCCAGAAGGCTTGCAAAGCCTCCCTCCTTCAGTTATCAGTTACATTAAAAAAATTTGCCACGAAATGTTTCTACCTTCTTGGCAGGGCCCTAAGCACACAGGTTCCTCCGGGGTTTTTGCCACATGTGCCCAAGGCCAGCACATGAGATGCAGCAGGGGCAGAGCTGTGAGAGAAAGAGCTGCAGGAAACCTTGTTGGGGGCAAGGCCTCCTCCATGGGCTTGAACTTCATTTTAGCTCCAGCCCTCGCCCCTGGTCCCTGCCCAAGCTACGCTGCAGCTCTGCCCATGTGTGCCCAAGTCTTTCGCTGATCCTCGACACCCAGCTTGGTCTCGGAGCTGCCTCAGCCAGCAGTCTGCCAACAGCCCAGGCTGGCAGTCACAGGGCTGGGGCTGACCCTGTTCACTATCACCAGCCCTGCTCAGCTTGTCCACGAGCTGTGGGATGTGGCTCGGAGAGTACAGTTCATGCCCTGGCCTATCACCCTGCCACCTTTGGTTCCCCAGCCCTTCCAGAGCAGTCTGCTCTTGCTTCCTGGTTGCATTTTCTCCCTCCATTTCATGCAACCATTGCAGCAAATTAAAGAAATAATCCTTGCCCCAAGTAACTATACTGAAGATGAAGCTTAACAAAATGACAAACCTCACAGTATCTTCAATTCTGCAATAAAACAATTTTAAAATATTGGGGAAAACACACATGCATAAATTCATACTCCACGCTATTCACTGCAATACAGCAAAGCATAATTTTCTTATTACCTTTAGCAACTATGCAGACAAGCCACATACAGAAGTAGATGTATGAACTTACCGTTTCACCCTTTTTATATTACCATGAAACAATTCTTTCATTCTTTCTTCTACTTTGTTTAGAAGCTGAAAAAATAGCAAACAAGAGAGGTGGAATTTATAGGTAATCACTTAATGTAAAATATCTCTTAAATTAGGCTACTTGGAAGGCAATAAAAAGTAGCACCTGCACTGAAAGGCTTTGAAGTGTAACATTAGAAGCCTATGAGTAACTAGCTGGTCGCCTTAGCCTCGTTACTGGCAAGAATGTGCATATTGTAGCAGCTGTCACCACTGTGTTTAGCTGTCCTCCAGGATAACATAGCCAGACCTTTCGGGCACAGCCAAAGAGGGAACACAAGAACCCTGTAAGGTTTCATTCCTGCCAAATCAGTGGCCTGTTCCCCTGCAATATCCAATTTCTGGAGCCTTCATATTAGGGAAGATGAAATTATTTTTCTCCATGGGGAAGAAGTTTGAGTATAGAGGCTCCCCATCTCTCACACTAGAGAAGGAAAAAAAGTCATACACTAATACACCAGGTTGCGGCTTGAGCATCACTTCTCCCTCACTGCCCTGGGTGCCTGAAGAGACCCGAGCCCTAACCAAGGCTGCTATGTCTTTACAACTTTTACAGCAAAGAACACGAGGCCCAGGACACGCAAAAGAGAGAGAGTGTGTGTGCATGTGCGCACTCATATGTCTATGCAACTACAATAGATATTACTACTCCTCCTAATCTGTAAGCATTCAGGTTTGAACTAACTTTGATATTCCAAAATCTTTTACCAAGATATACTTTGAGAGACCTGAAGAAAAGAAGGGGCTCCCATGCAGTCTGGCAAGCCTAGTAAGATAAGCATCACTCATACCTGATTGACTTCCTCTCTTCCTTTCGTATGGTCATTGTAGCTCTGCAGATCCACCAACACTAATCCATGAGGGTGAATTCTCAAATTGGCAAAACTACAAAATAAAGAGAGAGACAGTGATGACGATTTTATTATCAAAAATCAGAGTGAGCGAGGAAAGAAAGTCTGAAACTAGTTATATGAAATTCAGCATGCACGTTTCTTTTTCCAGCCACCTGTAAGTGTTGGCAGTAGCAGCTCCGGTCTTCCTCTGCAAGTCACTAAGCAGCAAAGAGAAAGTTGCAGTCACCACATAACTAAAAATCAGCAGGCAGCAAGGCAGCAAAATAGGGTGTTTAAACCAGAACAACTACGGTACGAGGGGAAAATATATTGCCTATTAGTCTCAGCTTTTTAAATAAGGACTGCTTGAACAGGTATGTTGTGTTGATTTTGTTTGGTTTTGTTTTTTAATTGAAATCAAGCCTCAAGAAAACAGCTGGACACTTTCCTTCCCCTACATCTTTCTTCTCACTTCTTGGGTTTTTTTATCGTGGTTTTTTTGTTTGGTTGGGTTTTTTTTGTTGTTTTGGGGGTTTTTTTGTGTGTGTGGTTTTTGTTTTTTGTGTGTGTGGTTTTTGTTTTTAAACTTTATAGCAACTATTCACAGAGACAGTGTTCACATTCAAAGCTGAATAAAAATTTGTAAGTGAGAAACAGTAAGTGTCCTGGAGCAAACCATGGTTTTGACTGGCAAAGAAATTACAGCAGCAAACTCCTTGATGAATACAGATGCAAGACAGCCAAAACTCCTACTACATATTGTAGTTATTACAGGAGCATTTAAAAACCAAAGAGCAAGGCTTCACCATGCTAGGTGTTGGGTAGACAAATAGAAGACCTTCAAGAACTTGCAACAAACAAAATCAAAGATAAGGACTATGGGGAAGGACACAAGAAAATAAAAACAGAGTAGCAGAGGCAATATCCTTTCCATACTGGGGAGGGGAGAAGACAAAAAGAAACAGAAAGGCTACAAGGGGATTACGTAAAGGAAGGGAGGGGAAGCATACACTGAAAGAAGAGAGCAGAGGAGGGGATGGGAACAGGAACAGCAGAGCATAGAAAGAAGGGTATTCAGGGATGGAAGTTCATTAGTACAACACAGAGAAACCCTAGGTAAAGCTGTATACAGTTCTCTGAATGCCCCTTTCTTTGCTTGTCTGCTCTTATCACCCCACTCAGCCTCAAAGGCAAAGCACAAACCAACCCTTGTTAAGACAAAAAGTTTAGGTGACCTTCCATCTCCCCACCACTCCCACCTTTTTTTGTCCCTTCCAGAGCTCTTTTCCTAAACTATCAGCCTCAATATGAAGACCACCTCTCCCACAGTGGTAGGAATTTTGGCCAGCAAACAGCCTTAGCTGCAGTCAGAGAGAAAATCCTGTATCTTCTGTAAGTGTTATCTGAAGATTATAATTTTTGGTAACTGTAAAATGATCAAATGATGAAACTGACTGAAATGATTCAAGAATAAAAACACTCTGGTTTTGGACAGCAGTGATCTGAGACTGCGATGCGTTTACAGTTGACAGAGCAACCAGAGTGTCACCCACTTCTCTTCAAAAGATGAGCCTTCAGGGCTCGGGCTTTCCTGAAGACTTTACACGCAGGTCTTGCCTTCAGGAGGAAAGACATTTCTATACAATATGCACATGCCCACTGTGTTTCCCCCTCCCAAGGACCTGCCAATTGTCACAACCTTTTAGCAAGCCTCCCTACATCTCAGCGATTGCCCACCAGGTGTCCTCCTGACACCTGTTTTTGATTAGGGACCATAAAACATCTGTACTCCCAATGGCCATTAAGCAAAACCACAGAATAGCCTTAAAATATGCATTCCACCCCGCACCAGGAAATTACTCCTGCATAAAATAAAACACACTATTTTACCCTGATGAAAGGATGAACAGAAAATAGTCAAGGAGTAAACAAAGATGCTTTTTTCTTTTTTTCTTTTTTTTTTTTAAACTACCAGATAGAGTGCTACCCCTTAAGAGACCAAGTTTATGAGCTAATTAGAAGAATAAGAGTGTTTTCAGTATTGAAGACATTTCTAAGGCAGCTTTTTGCTTGTCTCATACAAGCTATATAAGAAAGCGTTTCGGGAGAACCAGCAAACTCACTCTACTGTACTGCCAAAACCAAAGCAAAGCAGAGGAAGCTATTCTGAACTTCGGCAGGTAAACACTTTAGCTGCATGTTTTAGGATGCTGCGCCCTACTCACTGGTGACTGACACAGTTCGGTGCTTTTGATACGTGGGCCACTTCATACTTTGCACAACATCTTACAGCTTAGGTTGATGTTCCCATCAGTACCACTAAGACACAAGTAGGATCATTAAACAATAAAAAAAGAGAGGGCAGGACACCCACACTCCTCCTCCCTCCCTGCCCCAGTCTCTATAGGGCTTCAGAGTTTTTAAACACTTCTCTGTGAACTTACAACCCCTTGAACCAAAGGGACTCAAAATAGTTGCCTGCGTCTGCTAGAGTCTCTTGGTACTCAGTATAGAGGGAACGGCTACTGCAAAGGACAGCTCTGGAGAAAACCCTACCGGGACTCTGTTTGTATGACTTTCATGTCAGCAGGGCTTTATTTTCTAATAATGTGCCTAACATGAGAGGAAAAAAATAGTCGGCATAAGAACAAACAGCTTTCATCGCAAGACTCCCAGGAGATAATTTTTTTTTTTAAAGGAGAGAAAGATTAAAGAGCAGAGCTCACTAGATAGAAGCACACTGGTCACTCCAGCAGGTTTTGGACGCAACCATTCACAGTGAAAAGGGACATTTCTGGTGAAGTCCATAGACCTGCTCCAGGCCCTCAGAGCTGCGGCACTACAGACAGAAATGAGTATTTGCAGTTTGTTAGACAGCGCTGTTATTAAGTTCTCTGAAATCTGGCACAGTGCCAGAAATATCTGCACTGTTAGAAGAACTTTTTATCAGTTTATTCCCATATTCCAGGGGTTGCTATTGACGCAAATAAGCAACAGATCGATTGTCCCATGACTTGAGTTCTCTTTTAAATTCCTTTCCTACAAGAATCACATAGCTGTCATAAGATTTGACAGCTGACATTGTCTTCACTTGCCCACATGTGACTGCATGAAATACTTCCTCAGTAGGGGATGTTACTGCCTTTGCTTTGGGGTCTTTTTTTGGGTGGGAGGCAAGGAAAAGCAGAGAGGAGGGTTGCTCTGAAAAGCACAACCACACAACTTCAGACTTATAACTGATATGATAGCATTAGAATACAGAGACAGTAACGCTGCAGAACCATTATTCATTTTGTAAATTGTTACCTCTACAGAAATAGCAGGGTCCTGACACCTGCGGCAGGGGAGAGAGAGATGATAGGCACCAGGCTTAAGCAGCGTAGTGGGACAAAAATTCAAGTTCTGAGTGTCTGGGTGATAGTCTCAGACAGTTAATTTATGGTGAACAACCTTGAATTAAATTCAAAATTCTCAAAGAAGCCAATACAGATCTGGGTTGGTTATACCTTGGTTAAAAGTCACTTGGTTGAAAGTGAACACCCAAAATAAGCTAAAATGCTTGTCAAAATTTAAAAACACAGCAAACAGTACAAGTGTACATTCAGAAAATCAACCAGTCTAGCAGCATTAAGGCAATAGCAGCAGGCCAAGGCCGAACCCTCAAAAGACTTACTAGCTTCAATCAGCAGAGAGCAAAGGCTATGCTGGCTTTTGTTACTTTACACTTGTCTACTTGGCAGAATGCATGTGAATGCAGGTTTTCAGGAGCAGCAGCTTTTTTAATATTTGGAGAAGGGTTTTTAAGAACCATGATAATACAATTTCCATTTTCTACCTATGAAAATATAGTAAAGATTACTTTACAATCCAAATGAGGGGAAAAAAAAACAAAAAATGAAGTTTTCTTCAAAAGGTTCCCCTCCTGCATCTTGTCTTCCTGAAAAATTTCATTCCTGTTTTCAAAATAAAACACCTGACACACCTTTGGTGTATGCTCATATGCATTTTCATAAAAGCAGTGAAAAAAAAAAGCTCAGTGAGGAGGGATGCTCTCCTTTCCATTAGGCAACAAAATCTGCATGTGAAAAGCAGCCATCACTGTAACAAGCCCCCACTTGTTGCTGCACCTGCAGACCTGCCATCTCTTCTAGGGCAGTACTCAAGCTTTTTGTGCTTGCATGCAAACCAGTCTCAACTACAGAAACAATTCTATTGAGTGCAGCATCTTGTCTTGACTGCTGCATCTTGCCACCTGAACAACAGAAAATATCAGATGTTAAGAAATAAATCCCAATTGCACAAATCAAAAAGTAACTGTTTGACACAGAGAAAGGTTTTTGTTTGACACGGAGAAAGGTTTTGGACGAGCATCCTCTTTACTTAAAAAGAAACAGAAGCAGGGAGATCAACACATTCTAAACCAAAACGTGCATCCTACCTTAGTCACCTGTACTGAGGAGTAAGAAACATTGTAGGCCCACGTCTTTGAGAAAAGATTTCCCACCACCACCATGCCCAGACAACAGATAGATAGACAGGTACCTACAAACCCCTCTTCACCCATCAAAGCTTTTCTCTGCTGACAGACTAACTTTGAGTCACTACAGTATAGATAAAATAGTTCAAGTATATGAAAAATAGTTTGCCAATAAAAACATCACCTGTCAAATTACTCATAATGAAGGAGGAAATGAAAACCTGTTTACACTGGGAAATCCCAAAACAAAAAAAAGCGCGCCACGACATTGTTTCAATAAAGCATACTCTCTTTTTTAAAGTGCTCTTCATCTTAATTAGAGTACTTAAGGGACCTTAAGGAATAAAGCAACCACAGTTTTTCACTACACCATTATTCCTGTTCTCTTTTTACAAAATAAGGAAGTTACACCAATTGAAAGCTACCACAGTTCTAAATTGTTTCTGATTCCTAGCAACTGCTTCCAATTCTTCAGCCCATTTTTGCACTCTGGGTAAGTCCATGAATGAACTACAGCATTTTAGCCTGAAACAAAGAGCTGAGGAATGTTCATCTTGTTCCTTTTAAAATATGCTGACTAGCATGTAGAGGTGTTAGAAAAAGACTAACACAGAAAAGAAAAAAGTAAAAACACTCACCCCTCCCTTCATAGTGTTAACATTCATCATCATCCCAGTGACATACAAACCAACTTCAACTAGGTAAATCAAATGCCAGTAGGATTACACTTCTCTAAACAAGAATTCAGACACAGAACAGAAGCTAAAAATGGATGTGCATACAGGGGAGGTCAAAGCTTTTCTAAAAAGACAGTCTTCTACTGTAGAAAAAAGTGTAGAAACTCTAAGTTTCAGGTTTTGTGGTTTTTTAAAGAACTTTCAGGTGGAACATGACAAAAGAGGGAGCATGGATGCATGAACAACAAGAAAAACCCTGGTAGCTGTACACAGTATGTAACAGAAAAGTACTTGCTCACAAGCAGTGATGCTATTAAAATATAGTATTAGTTGGGAAGATAATCAACAATTTCCAAAGATTAGCTTTAATGATTTTCTCCTTACCCTAGGTTTATTTAATAACTTTTTTTAAATCTGTCAAGAAATACCAGGCCCTATGACTCTGTACAAAGTACCATACGCATTTAATGAGACAAAGACTTCGTATTCCTAACATTTTTACCTGTCCGTTCTAAGCTAGATAAGTGACACTTCAGTAGAAGCATGCTGCTTAAGGTGACCCTGAAAACATTCTGGAAGTGATCTGAAAACACACAGCTCAGAAAAACAAGACTGCTGGGGCCCCAAAACTCAGAGACAGAGCTCCTCTCCTGCATATGCTACTGTTCCCCAACCAGCGTTTGGGTAAGGGGGCTAGCAAAGCACAGAAGTATACCCATCCCCACCACTATAGACAGGGACTTGAGTGGCTCAAGCAAGCCATTTCCTGCCCAGCTCTAGAGCCTTGTGTTGACAACCCCATTAGTAAACGTTTTCAGCTGAACTTCCCTCAATTAGGTCCTTTGTCAGAGTAAATCACAAAGCAAATGGACCAGGTGGAGTTGCCACATGTGACTGTTGCTTCCTTAGCTTCAGACAAAGGAGAAGCGGGATCTGTTGCTTTGGTAATAACAACAAGAAAGCACAGCTTAATCCCCAAATCAGCTCCAATTCGTTTAACAACCGCAGCCCTCCACGGGGCTGTTCACACGGTATCTTTGTCAGAGACAAAGTTTTGTCAACAGCAGTGCCCACAATTCAACAACCTGTAGAACAGGCACCCTGCAGGCTACAGGGGTCATCTCTGCAGACTTTAGAGTGCAGACACTGCTTAGCAACATATTACTATCTCATCTCAAACATTTTTTTCCTGCGATTAGTACCCAGCTTGTTAAATCAGCTGTGCATCTTCAGTCACCTTTGGCTGGTTAAAAATGTTTGTATGTGCATACTCACAAACCCCCTACTCACATACAGCACTAACTCATGCATCTTTCATCCTGGGGAACTTTTGTACCCAGTAACACCCAGCCATCCTTACAGGAAACTGCTCATGACATACCTACTCTCTATCACAATTTTTTTTTTCTGCTTTTCACTACGAACTACTTCATTTCCAGAGGTACAGTTTTGCAGGGAAGGAAGAGGAAAAGTCTGCATGCCCTGGCTGATTTCTTCCTAGTTGTGTCAGATACTTTCTTTAATTAGCATAAAAATCTTATGATCTTTTAGGTCTCTAAAATAAAACGCAGACATAAAATTGCTAGTATTAAAATAAAGCCTATTTAATTAGTATCAAATCCTCTGTATGTTCACCAGTTCATTCTTACCACTCATGAAATGTTTGTTTCTGGTTTGCAGGTTTTTTAACTGTCCAGTCTATTGTTTTTTACGTGTTTACACCCTTATTTGTTTCAATTAACTGAAACTACATCAACTGACATTAAGAGAAATACACTGTTTAAGGCTGCCTTAAAAAAGTATGTGCAGTTTAAGTGATCTGAAAACTCAAGAAAACAAAACTGCTGAAGTTCCAAAACTCACAGAAAGTTCTCCTGCACATGCTACTGTGTTTAATGGGGCTGGCAAAGCACAGCAAAGTACTTCAACCAACACCACTACAGACAGTAAGTTGTCCAGCTAAAGTGAGTAATTTCCAGGGAAGATAAATCCAGTATGCACTGGAGTTCAGATGGCAATGAATATACCAAGAGAAAGCAATAACCATTCTTTATTAATTTACATTTAACACTTCACCAGAAAAAACAGCCACTTGCAAAGTGAACAATCTCCTCTTAATAATGAGCTCTTCCATGCACTCTTGTTCTTCATTCTTCAGTTTTGAGGCAGTATCACAAACTGCAATTCCTTATTGTGATTACGATGCTCTCCTGGATAGCTTCTCTTAGAGGCTCAACTATTTCCAGACCTGTATTACATTAGAACTTTGAGAACTTATTTCATAAGGATTAAGAGTCTTCATTAGCAAATGTAATTTTGAACTGACAACACTCGTACACAATTTAACATTAAGCTGACAACAGTTATTTAATATTAATACCAAACTCAACTAAAACTTTGACAGTTAACATTTCTGTTGGGGAACCCATTCACAGTTGGATTAGTGAGGCAGACAGTGAAGCATGATACACATGGGGGAACAAGGAAAGCAAGGCTGCAGCACCTGCATGTTTACAGGGAGATGGGGAGACTTCTACGCCTGACCAATAAAAACCAACATGTCAAATGAAAGTGACAGAGGAAGTCAATCAGCCTACAGAAACCAGGAAAGGCAAAAAATGGTGCTGCAGTAGTAGAGAGCCCATTTGTGTCTTACTTGAATGCCTCAGTATTTAGAGCATCTTTAGGTCCACATTTTTTCCTGAAACCCAGTATTCTCTACATTTCTCGCTGTGAGTTAAAAAGATGAACAGCACTAGTCTAAGAGATGTCTAGCATATGATGCTATTAAACAGATGAGAACTTGACTAAACTTGTTGCATTCAGCCTGGAGGGCTCAAGGAGCTGAACATCCCCTGAGGACCAGCAGGCCACATCCATGCTTACACCACTTAGCCCCAGCTCTCCCTGTGGCTTCCATGGTATTCCTGTGGCCCCAAGACAGTGAGGTTTCTCCCTCAACTCACCAACTGCCATATGAAAGCATCTGAAGTTACACTTTCTGCTGCAGTCACCAGGGAAGTAACTTACCTCATCAAGCTGACCATACGCATTGCATGCCCTGGAGGATGGCATGAGGGTAGTATGTGAGAAAAGTAAGGCTACTTGATTACTTGACACAACTGTGTGAGAGCAGAAGCAGCCCAAACTGTGTAGCCTCACTGACACTGCCTTTTGGGAGAGGACTCTGGAACAAGCCACCCCAAGACCCTGCCAGCTGACAAACTGCTGATGTAGCCCTAAAGAAGAAATCCAGGAAGCAAGCTGGCAGTCTGCAGCAGTATAGATGTCTGAGTGATTGCCCATACTCCCCAGCAATTTTACTTAGCCCAGTAAACAGTGGCAAGAGGTATGCAGAACCAAGACCCAACATAACAGACCCTCCCTTCTTTTCCTGCAGCAAGGTCACTAGGCCCACCTCCTCATCTTCATCTTCTCACAGCAGTAAGAATACTGTGAACTATCCTCTGGTGCAAAAGCTGAAGTTGTATTTAGCAGTATAGTGAAAAGCTGGATGATTTAAAGTGTCATGGTGTTGGAAGGCAGAAGAACAACAACAGTAAAACACACAGAAAAGAACCCATTTAGAAATCAGTATGAATGCTTAGCAATTGCTGAAGCTCATCTACTACACACAGCTTTCAGAAAACAGCACCCTGTTCTCCCCAATTCCCCCTACCATGCTATCTACTTGAATTCTGAAAAGCATCAAAAAAACTGACTGGAGATAATTTTATTTATTCATAGTTCTCCAATATATTGAATTCCCAAGCCTATACTCAGAGCGACAAGGATATCCCTACAGTGGCTCTGCTTTACCACGGAAACTGGCAACTTGACCAACTTTCTTCTGTTACCACAAGCGCACTGTACACCAGTGCACTTATTTGTCTTTCCCATGAATTCCTCCTCATCTCTCCTACACAGACATGTCAACATTTACATCCTCTTTTTTCCCCACTTCAAACATTTATTAGTATTATACTCTAGCACTTGAGGAAGACAGTGGGATTTCCAGCAACAAGTATTTTCAGCTGACAGTGTAGTAAGAGAAATCAGGTTAGATGCTTTAAAATTCAGAGTTTTATAAGGACCTTACTCAGAGATGCTTCTAGACATCAGTAGTCATCTCCTGGAAAAGTTATACAACAGAAGACTGTTTTCTAGAAAGTTCCTGGAACATGTCAAAAGACAGGTAATTTAACCCTGGAAACTGCTCCTTTAGAAGAGGCAGTCTTCTTAACGGGAATGATCAGATGAGATTGCAAAGGGGAAAGCCAGTTTGAGAATTCACATCTCATGTCACTTTCAAACTCAAGGCAACGCACAAAAGCAAAATGAGGCTACGTAATCAAAGAGAGCCAACCTTACATCTTTGAAGTCCTTTTTACTTTTAGATATTTTACCTTTTAATAGTTCACTTTATGTATCCTTGATATTATCTTTTTAGGAGAACTAAATACAAGCTTAACCCAATACTGAGGAATGATAGCACCAGAGTAGTAAATTACCAACTTGGCTATCTTTTCACTGACCTCAGAAACAAAAGGTTATCCAGAAGTGGAATCTTGATCAAATTATTCAGGAAGAATATAAAAGCATATGTAACTAAAGACAGAATAAGAAAGACTGTACAGAAACAAGACAAGTAACAGGTTTTTCTAGGCACATCAAATATAAAATACAAATTTGATCAGAAAAAGCCAGCGTCACATTTGAAAAGTTATCTGAAATATACTAAGAACTTCATGGAGCATGACTGGGAAAGATATAAACATAGGACTAGACTCATGCCAGCTTACTTGTTACCTTAAGTCAGGCCCCAAGTTTACCAGCATAGTTGGTCTACACTACTTTTATGTATAAAATACATATAGACCTGTACATACAAATACGTTCACACACAGTAAACATACAGAGACACAAACTCCAGCAGGCAACACACCCGCTTAGGATCCGATTTTCCTTCTAGAGATATTGGTGTTCTCTCTCTCATTACAGAGAGAGCTTAAAAATCCTTAGGCAATTCTCATATGTTAGGAGTATGGCCAAATGAGCTACTTAACAGGACACCCAGGAGTAGAAGACAGCCAACAAATTAAAGCTTATTTAGCTTAACTCCAATCTTGAAGAAGGCTGAAGTAAGTAGATTTCAAAAAGAACAAAAGCAGTGACTGCCACAATGGATGTCAAGAACAAATAATTGAATAACTGGAATCAATGAAGTGCAGTAAGATAGTAGTAGTTACTAATAAATAGGCCAGAAACATATACTGTAATTAACTAACCCTGACACTGTAAAGCAGCTTCAGGAAATAAAGTGAATGTGATTTTGCTTACCAGTTTATCCTAGCACATTCTGCTTATGCAGGTGTCACTGATGACACCAATCACCTTTGTCATGCTGTTAGTTACTTCAGTAGCTGCTTGAGAATTTGAAGTGTATAACAAAGTGTTTAAAATGTCATACAAGAAGACAGGGACAGAAAGTTTTCATTATTCACATGCTAAGGTTAGACTTGAACATATTTAGACATATTCAGTTGTCAGAAGAATTACAAATACATTTAAGTGACTTGAGCTGTCCTGCATCTGGAAGGACTAGCCCTGAAACCAAGACACCATACAATGTTACTGCATCAATACAGCCCAGACTGACCAATTCAACTGTCCTGATATCCAAACTGCAAGATGACATAGACAAGATTATCAACAGTATTCTGCTTTTAGTTGCTTCATACACAAGGCTGGTAAAAGAATAGTTTGCCTTTCCCCACAAGGAGATCCAATACAGCAAGAAATAAATATCTGTAAGGGAGGACAGAGGGGACATCATCTATAGGAAGAAAAAGAAAATCCACTCACCTGCCATTTTTTTTTATGTAGGTTGCTAAATAACCATGGTCTTCCCAGTTATGAACTGTTTCTGTCATTCCCTGCTCCTGAAAAATGGGCTGTAGAGCTTTAAGAACGGCATTGCAATCAGCTGCAAGATTAAGAGAGAAAAAAAAATCAGTAAGGGTTTTCCACTCAAGTCAGCTCTGCCTTTTTTTAAAAGCTGAACAGTTTTTGCTGGCAGCCTGGAGTACTTAGTCTTTGAGTTCCATCTGAACAACAGCTTTCATATACCTTCTCTTCCACCCACACCCCTCCCCCCCCCCCCCCCCCCCCCCCCCGAGATATTCCTCAGTGTAAGGGGATCCAAACAATTTTCTTTTAAATCAGTTTTTACCCCTGAGCAAAAGTGTTTATCTACAATGGATGTAATAAGAGTACTTTTATTATGGCTACTATTAGTCACCTACTGTATAACAATCCAGGCAAGTCCTTACTCACGTAATTACTTTTTAAATCACTTGAACACACAAACAATAATCCCGGAAAGAAACCACAGCACTGTCAAGAAACTTAGTAGTCTCCTTGTCCTACAGCTCAACATTTTTTCAAAGGCACTGAAAACTAGACAGGGCAAACTATCCTATCCACTCTGCTGTACAGAAACATCCTTTTTCTAACATCCAGGACAGAGCAGGCCTCCAATTGAAATCTTCATGATGCTACGGAAAAGACCTCTAGCTCAGAAGAACACACACAAATTCACTTAGAAATAACTGAAGTTACTCTGGTAATTATCTTCAAAAGCAAGCTGATGATTTGTCCATAAAGGTATTTCTTCAGTCAGAACATGCTGATTTCAGAAGCCTCAGGTTTGCTGTACACATTAGTTTTGTGTTTGGGTTTGTTTTTTTTTTTTAAATCGTCATTACAACTACTTTGGACATTCCATTCAAACAAGTGTCTCAAAAACACGTTGCAAGTTTTGTCAGTTGAATTTAGAATTGGCAAGGCAAGTTAGTGGAGGATTCTGGTAAAACTGCACTTACCAGAACAGGAACAACACTGGAAAGGCTGTCATACCAGTAAGTGTCAGTGAGAAGACCTAACAAAATATTAACCTACAGGCTGTCCTAGTCAGGCAAGTACCATTTTTGCTTCACAAACAGAAAACTAAGCCACTACAGTCATGCAATATGTCAATAGTGTCAGGATTTAGAGTCTCTATCAGAGAAATCACCTGGCACAGCCACATTATGGAGGCATGGTTTATAACCAAATGCTTCAGCACTGACACATTGTTCCCCCTGCCCCGACTTATTAAAGAGTTATTCCCAAGGTAATTATTTTGTTTTACTCCCTGCCCCAAAATGCGCATACCTTGGAAACCAGTAAGTGTAGCCTACAGATGTAATTAGCAATAGTTTCCAGGATGTTACCGATTTGTAGAAGCTTCAAACAAATGAACAAAAAAAGTCTATACTAAGTAAATCACAAAGTTCAGCTCATGTATTATCTCTACACAACTCCACAGCAGACTAAGCTGAAAACCTGATTACTTGAAACCTATGTTTGCCCACCTGTAAAGCCTGGACTCAATTATCCCTGTATGTTTTAACCAGACAGACTGAAATAACAGATGAAGCATTCACTTTAATATTCCTCAACACAAAGTCAAGAGCAAGCCAATTCCCCAATATCTTGCCAAGGATATTTATTAGAAGTGGAAAGGCCCTGCTTCTTACTGCTCATACTATCTGATCTTGAATGCATGTTCTGAGATAAATATTTACTTTTCACATTCTACACCTCACTCTAACTCCCCATGTTGCAAATTATGGGGAAATAGAACCAAAGAAAAATAAGTTCTGTTGGACAACAATGAATGATTTAACTGCTGGCCTCTTCTCAGTCAGGGCACTATTGGTGATTTTTACCCTCATTGATGAAACACCCCACACACAGTCCACGACTACTATGAAGCTTTTTTCCTTCCCTACCCTCCTGTCAAAATCTGCATCATTTGTACCAGTTAAGTTTTTATACCTCCTATTCAGCATCAGTCAGGTACCACCATGGCACAGGCAGTAATTAAGGCTCAGAGTACACAGTTTATCTGCCCAGTAACCATGGTTATAGTAGCAATAAGTGGGCCAACAATCAAACCATTTAGGACATTAAAAGCATAAAAGAAAT
Organism: Calonectris borealis; assembly: GCF_964195595.1. NCBI lineage: Eukaryota > Metazoa > Chordata > Aves > Procellariiformes > Procellariidae > Calonectris > Calonectris borealis. The sequence goes on from NC_134312.1 coordinate 132,421,268, forward strand.
GGGGCCATTATTAGAACTACAGTTCTTAAACTGGTTGTAGTCTCTGCAGCTTTGCACTGGGAAAGGGACATTACACTGCTCATTTTAAACTTGCAGCTTCTGGCATGCATCGGCACTCTTTTTGGGGGAAGATAGGAGCAGCTGCTCCAAAGCCAGTACATTCACAAAGATTTTTTGTCACATCTGACATGTGGTCCCCTCTTCTTACTTGGCATTTGCTTCCTTGCCCCCTCTCCCTCATCTTTTACAAAACTGTCATGGTTTAACCCCAGCCAGCCACTGAGCACCATGCAGCCGCTCACTCACCCCCCCGCCGGGTGGGATGGGGGAGAGAATCAGAAGGGTAAAAGTGAGAAAACTCGTGGGCTGAGATAAAGACAGTTTAATAGGGAAAGCAAAAGCCGCGCACGCAAGCAAAGCAAAACAAGGAATTCATTCCCTACTTCCCACCGGCAGGCAGGTGTTCAGCCATCGCCAGGAAAGCAGGGCTCCATCACGCGTAACCGTTACTTGGGAAGACAAACGCCATCACTCCGAATGCCCCCCCTCCTTCTTCTTCACCCAGCCTTATATGCTGAGCATGACATCATATGGTATGTAATAGCCCATTGGCCAGCTGGGCCAGCCGTCCTGGCCACACTCCCTCCCAGCCCCCTGCACACCTGGCAGGGCATGGGAAGATGAAAAGTCCTTGACTAGCGTAAACAATACCTAGCAACAACCAAAACATCAGCGTGTCATCAACATTATTCTCACACTACATCCAAAACACAGCACTATACCAGTTAATAGGAAGAAAATCAACTCCATCCCAGCCAAAACCAGGACAAAAACCCATGCTCATTTCCTTCCCTTACTTATTTCTCATGTCACCACTACCACAACATTAAACAAGAACTCAGTTTAATAATGCATACCATATCCTTCCAGGCCAGCAAATTAGCATGAACTGAACTAGTATGCAACTAACCCCCAGACCATTTCTCTTTTGCAGCTCCTGCATGATATTGAAGTAGTAAAATGGAGAACAGACTCTGGAAGAACTGAAGTGCTCATACCACATTTAGCCTATCTGCTTTCAACAGCTTCAAGGACTCCTGCTAGGTGCATCTTGGCAGAGACTGCAGGACAAATCATCACTGATATTTTTCTGCTCCACGAACATACTAATCCCTCACAAGCTGCTCATCATTCAGCAGCAGATTTCTTTGCTAAGCAGCCAGGCACAAGCTTGATTGAGTTCTTCCTATTATGCGATTAACTTTAGGAAATTAAAACAACAACATGCTCTTTCATCAGGTCTCCTTTTGGTTATACCACACAAGATTTGCCTTGGAGGGCTAATTAATTCTCCAAAGTTGGAGATTCCTTTTTAAAACATTTGAGGCATCAGTGGTTGCTTGAAGGCATCAGGAAGTTTCAGCAATCTCAGGATCTCTTACCCAAATCCACTTGCCACCACCTCACTCCAAGCTCAGATATGCTATATCAAGCATTGATAAGCGAAAACAACAGTGGTGATTAGAACAGTATGAACACCTTTGAATCTACATCAAAATGTTAATTCAAGGAGGTTTTGTTTTTTTTTTTTTTTGCTATTCAGGAACAAAGGAAAAACTCTGGTTACCAAGCATGAAATACTGTTCTAAGTATTTGATAATTATTTGCCAGAAGGAATGAAAAGGCCCAGAGTTTCAACTCTAGAGAACAGAAAAAAGACCACTGTGTATAAGATTTGAGAGATACATATTTTTCAAGAGAGTTAATGCCCATTTAAGCCAGACAGTTTTGCAATCCCAGCACACTTGAAGAGATGATTTGCAGCAGTTGCAGTCATTCCTCTGAAATTTTAACAGTGAAGAAACCATTATTTGACAGTGATCTGTGAACATGAGCACAGCTCAAAGTCCAGAGTTACTGTAAGCATCCAGTCTGGCCTCATGCATAACACTGGCTAGTTTCACCCAGATACTCCAACATTGAGCTCAGTAATCTGCTATTGAGCCAGACCATCTCTAAAAATATTCTGGTTTAAGACCTCCTCATACCAGAGGATTGACAAAATCTTAGTAAGCTATAGGAACAGATTAGCTATCATTTGAAAATATTCACCCCATTTCTGACTTCAAATTTTTCTTACCCTGATTTTGAACCATTTCCTCTAGCAAGTGAGAATGTAATACAAACCAAAACAATAGGACACATCAAAGCACTTATATATGCTTCTGCATCTCTGATGTGTTTTTCCCTTGGTAGCTACACTTTTGATAGAGAAAGATAAAAAAAATTAAGTGAACTGCTTCATTAAGAATACATTAAAGAGTTAGTGTACATTAGGAGCCAAAATGCAGAATATGTTAATAGTAAACAGCAATCTGAATGGCATATTGTTTCAGTTCAGAGCTATTTAAATTAATAATTTCAATATACTAAGTCATTGTGTTGTGCAAGTCTGGAATTCTCACACATGTCAACTCCAATTCTTCAAAAACCTCACAAGAAAAGGAAATATGCAGAGACAAGGTGGGAGGAGGTCAGGCACAACTGATGAAGAGAACACACCTGAGAAAAAAGATTCATTTCTAGCCAGGTGAGGTCCCAGAGGCAGTTCAAGAGGAGAGCAGCAGCACACCTGACTGCTCTGGCACAGAGTCAAGTCAGGCCATTCACAGTGCCTGCCTCCCTCCACCACCCCTTATTGGAAATGCAGTAGCCAGGCTTGGGGTTCCTCTTTCATGGACTAATCTGATGTATTTTTCCAATGCCAATATTGTATCTCAACCTTAATCATGAAAAAACTCCAGAATTAGGGGTGTGCTGCAGAAATGCTTAGTGAGCAAAATGTTCACAAATTTTAAAATCCAGAGCCGAGAAGAAACTTCAGGCTCTAGTGCCTGTATTTCACATCCTAGATTTCCTTTAGGCACTAAAACAAATGGAGAAATAATAATAAAAAAGGAAGAGACAAAAGTCACCACAGTTTATAGAAAGCCAACAGCCTCATCCTACTAGCTCCTCCTCTCCCCCATACATGAGAGTATGGAGCAGTACATGATAATTAACTGGTTATCATTCAGTCATCAACTCCTGCATGGCAATCTTAAAACTTGAAAACTTAAGAATTGTACTCCTTTTGTCCTGGTTAAAAGCATCTGCCTGCATGGCAAACGAGTGCAGAGAGCACACTAGCATTTGAAACACTATCCAGAGAAGTTTCCACAGAAATATCACAGGCTCAACTAACAGTTCAGAATGAGAAGAACTGCCTAAACTGATCCTTTGCCTTCAACAATGACTACAAAATAAACCCACGCCTCACAAGAACAAAAGGACTCCCTCCCAGCACACCCCAAAGCCCCTGCTTTCATCACTCCCCAGGACAAAGAAGCTGGCTTTTGCATGACATGTTAACAGATGCAAATGAAAAAAAATGGCTTCAGCAACACACACCTCCTGAGTATTAAGTTTGGAAGTCTCCTGTCAGAAACACCCCACACACAGGAAGAATCCTTTATTTTGTCTTTGCCAGCTCTGTGAAAGCAGAAAACAGCAGGAAGCAAAAATCTGTGCTAAAATTATTCCTTTCAATCAATTTGCACCTGTGAGAATCAACCTCATCATGTTGACTTACACACAGAAGTCAGCAAATCATGCATGGCATGAGGCTTAAAAAAGGGGCAGCAGATGGAAATAGTCATCTACTGTTCACCTGTCCATGAGGTGAGTCCTGGTTTCAGCTGGGATAGAGTTAAATTTCTTCTAGTGCTGTGTTCTGGATTTAGTATGAGAAGAATGTTGATAACACACTGATGTTTTCAGTTGTTGCTAAGTGCCCTCCTAGTCAAGGACATTCAGCTCAAGAAAAAAAAAAAAACGAAACAAAACAAGAATTGGGAGGGAGCACAGCCAGGACAGCTAGCCCAGCTGGCTAATGGAGTATTCCATACCATGTGACATCATGCTCAGTATATGAAGGGTAGGCATGATCCAGGAAGTAGCAATTGCTACTTGGTTATCAGTCAGCGCAGGTGGTGAACAATTGCATTGTGCATCACTCATTTTGTATATTCTAATTTTCCCTTTTCTGTTCTATTAAACTGCCTTTATCTCAACCCACGAGTTTCTCACTCTTACCCTTCCGATTCTCTCCCCATCCCCCTGGGGGGGAGGGGAGGGGGCTGCAGGGGGAGTGAGCAAGCAGCTGTGTGGTATTTGGCTGCCTGCCAGGTTAAACCGCGACAGTCCTTTTTGGCACCCAACGTGGGGCTCAAAGGGTTGAGATAATGACACATCTGACCCGAACGGGTTAAAACAAATTTGTTATAAGCATTCATTATATCAGTTTAGTACTCGATGTTCACAATGTTGGTTTATTTGCTCTCAGAGTTGTTGGATCTGTTCTTGCAGTTTTGGTATGTAGCACATTACTGGCTGTCTATACTGCTGATTATCAGTTTTTATGTGGGGTTGGTCATCTCTGGGAAATGGATTAAGGTCATTGCTTTGCTATACTGTGTGACACTGGTTTATGTTATGATAAAATTAGTGGTCACGAGCCTGTACTCAGCACTGCCGTCATTCCTGTTCTTCGGGAGCTATCTTTTGGAAACTACTAATAATTACACTTCTTACGTCTTCACCTCAGAGGATGAATTTAGTGGGGAGACAGGATGGGACACTTTCTCCCACTTGTTCATCTTCCCTTCCGTATCTTCAAAAACTCCTTTTTCTTTTATCCTCTTCATGAAGACATCCACAATATTCCCTGAGAATTTTGAATATCCTTGGGATGTTCAAACAAGCATGTTCATATTGCTATGTCTCCCGAATGCAGTTCAGGTCCTGTTTAGGGTTAAACAACTGTTCAGGAATACTGTCCAGAGATCAACCCCGGCAACAGACACAGTGGCTACTCAAACCCCCACAACAGGCACTGTGGCTTCTCCAATCCCTGCGACAGTCACTACAGTTACTCCAACCCTCACGACAGGCACTGCAGCTACCCAAACCCCAGCAGCAGGTACTACAGCTGAACCAGAGGACCAACCCTTGCTGGTATCCATCGCCCCTGTACAGAAGAAGAAATCTTTGAAGCAGAAGTCAGGTCATTTAGAAAGAGATGATGGAAAACCAGGGCCATCACAAGGAGGGGAGGAGGAAGAGGAAGAACTCATAAATGAGACGGAAACCATCCAATCCCTATCCCTGGGTGAGCTGTGAGATATGTGGAAAGATTTCAGCCGTCGTCCAGGCAAGCATAGTTACCTGGCTGCTCCAATGCTGGGATAACGGGGCCAGTAGCCTGGAATTAGAGGGGAAGGAAGCCAAACAGCCGGAATCCCTTTCTAGGGAAGGGGGCGTTGACAAAGCAATTGGAAAAGGGACACAGGTCCTCAGCCTCTGGAGGTGACTGCTGTCAGGCGTGAAGGAAAGGTATCCCTTCAAGGAAGATGTTATATGCCACCCAAGCAAGTGGACCACTGTGGAGAGAGGTATCCAGTACCTGAGAGAACTAGGCATGCTGGAAGTGATTTATGATGACCTGAACAGCGACCAAATGCCTAAAGATCCAGATGAAGTCCAGTGCACACGACCCATGTGGCGGAAGTTGATATGGAGCACACCAGCATCATATGCCAGTTAGTTGGCAGTACTGTGCTGGAAAGAGGAAGAAGCACCAACGGTGGATGAGGTGGTTAGCAGACTCTGGGAATACAAAGAAACTCTCTCCTCCTCCCTTGTCTCGGCTGTGGAGAAACTGTCCCAGGAGGTCCAACAACTCAAAGAGGATATATCCTATTCTCCACCTACTGTACAGACGAGTATCTCAGCCATCAGGAGTCAACATTTTTCTGCTCAAGAGAGAGGATATAGAAAGTACACACCATGGGGCACCCTGTGGTTTTACCTGCATGACCACGGAGAGGACATGAGGCAGTGGGATGGAAAACCTACCTTCATCCTAGAGGCACGTGTACGTGAGTTGCAAGGAAAAACAAATCACACAAGGGGGTTCTCCCAGGAAAAATGCTGCTCCAGTTGTCAGGAAAAACCTGTCTCAACAGTCCAGTGTCCAGTGAACAGTTCCCCAGACACAGTAGAAAGGCTGATCTTACTTTGGATTGTAATTGCGATGAAGAAATTCTTGACTCACGTTTGCAAGAAGTGAGAGATGGATACTATGACCAGAACTAGAGGGGCCCTGCCTCCAGCCAGGTGGAGGAAAGGGACAACCGGGTTTACTGGACTGTGTGGATTCGATGGCCTGGCACATCAGAGCCACAGGAGTATAAGGCTCTCGTAGACACCGGTGCACAGTGTACCCTGATGCCATCAAGCTATAAAGGGGCAGAACCCATCTGTATTTCTGGAGTGACAGGGGGATCCCAAGAGTTAACTGTATTGGAGGCCGAAGTGAGCCTAACCGGGAACGAGTGGCAGAAGCACCCCATTGTGACTGGCCCAGAGGCTCCGTGCATCTTTGGCATAGACTACCTCAGGAGAGGGTATTTCAAGGACCCAAAAGGGTACCGGTGGGCTTTTGGTATAGCTGCCCTGGAGACGGAGGAAATTAAACAGCTGTCCACCTTGCCCGGTTTCTCAGAGGACCCTTCTGTTGTGGGGCTGCTGAGGGTTGAAGAAAAACAGGTGCTGAACACTACCACAACAGTGCACCGGCAGCAATATCGCACCAACCGAGACTCCCTGATCTCCATCCATGAGCTGACTGGAGAGCCAAGGAGTGATCAGCAAGACTCGCTCACCCCTTAACAGTCCCATAAGGCCAGTGCGAAAGTCCAATGGAGAGTGGAGACTAACAGTAGACTACCGTGGCCTGAACGAAGTCACACCGCCACTGAGTGCTGCTGTGCCGGACATGCTAGAACTCCAATACGAACCGGCAGCCAAGTGGTACGCCACCATTGATATCGCTAATGCCTTCTTCTCAATCCCTTTGGCAGCAGAGTGCAGGCCACAGCTCGCTTTCACTTGGAGGGGCGTCCAGTACACCTGGAACCGACTGCCCCAGGGGTGGAAACACAGCCCTACCATTTGCCATGGACTGACCCACACCGCACTGGAACAGGGTGAGGCTCCGGAACACCTGCAGTACATTGATGACATCATCATGTGGGGCAACACAGCAGAAGAAGTTTTTGAGAAAGGGGAGAGAATAGTCCAAATCCTTCTGAAGGCCGGTTTTGCCATAAAACAAAGTAAGGTCAAGGGATCTGCACAGGAGATCCAGTTTTTAAGAATAAAATGGCAAGATGGACGTCGTCAGATCCCAATGGATGTGATCAACAAAATAACAGCCATGTCCCCACCAACTAGCAAAAAGGAAACACAAGCTTTGTTAGGCATTGTGGGTTTTTGGAGAACGCATATTCCAGATTACAGCCTGATTGTAAGCCCTCTCTATCAAGTGACCCGGAAGAAGAACCATTTCAAATGGAGCCCTGAGCAGCGACAAGCCTTTGAACAAATTAAACAGGAGATAGTTCAGGCAGTAGCCCTTGGGCCACTCCGGGCAGGACAAGATGTAAAGAATGTGCTCTACACCACAGCCAGGGAGAATGGCCCTACCTGGGGCCTCTGGCAGAAAGCACCAGGGGAGACTGGAGGTCGACCCTTAGGGTTCTGGAGTCAGGGATACAGAGGATCTGAGGCCCGCTACACTCCAACTGAGAAAGTGATATTGGCAGCATATGAAGGGATTCGAGCTGCACCCAGTGCATCCAAGTGTCCTTTTGGAAATTATGGGTAAAACAAACATAAACATGAACCAGAATGAGCTCTCAAAGTATTAAAGATACTCAGCTACCAACAGAGGAATTCAATCCTCATTCTTCATCTCACTACCACCACCTTTACATCAGTTTAGATTGCCAAGAGGAATACACACAAAATACACCCACATGAGATAAATCTCTCTGTCAGACACTAGAAATCTTTAATGCAGTATTTGTAGCATTTCTGAGAGCACAATAGTTTTTCCCCTTATACATAGATAAATACTATATGTTCCTCTTGCAATGACCACCTCTCCTCTGTTCCAACATTCTGCACAAGTTAATGCAACTCGCCTCTTCCCTCCTCACACACACTCCACAGCTACTTATTTGAGCCAACTAGGGACTGAACTCCAGATGTCTTCCTGTGTTGACCAATGCCAAGCTAAAACTGCACTGCCATCAAACAGCGCACTCCCACCCTCTCTCACTCCTGCCTCTTCCTTTACACTCATGCACCAGACTCAACTGGGGGGTAGGGGAGTGGTGTGGGAAGCATCCAAAACCAACTTGCAATGTATTTTAAGAGCTAGTGCTGACATAAAAAGGAATGAGAGGGAAGGGTGAAAAAGTGCTTGATGTGACCATACCTCCTGAGCAAGCCTGTAGTTCACTTGTGGTCTGATTTTCCTACATAAAGTCAATTCTGCATACATCCATCTGGCACAGCCAGGTCAGGTAGCTACCACAGAACAGCAGAGGTTGGATGGGACCTCTGGAGATTGTCTCATCCAACCCCCTGCTCAGAGCAGGCTCAATGACAGGAGGTTGCTTAGGGCCACAAGCAGTCAGTTTTTGCTGTCTCCACAGATTGAGACGCCTCTGTGGGTAACATGTTCCAGTGTTCAATCACTCTCACGATGAAAGGTGTTTTCTTATGCTCAGACCAAGTTTCATGTGTTTCAGTTTGCGCCCACTGCCTCTTGTCCCGTCACACAGGGCACCACTGAGGAAAATCCAGCTCTATCTTCTCTACTCCCCCCATCAGGTATTTCTATACATATATTACTTGACACAGCACTTAGGCGCATGGTTTAGTGATAGACTTGGTAGTCTTAGGTTAACAGTTGGACTCAATCGTAAGGGTCTTTTCCAACCTAAATGATTCTATATGGGTAAGATCCCCCTGAGCCTTCTCTACTCCAGGCTCAGCAGTCCCAGCTCATCCAGCCTCTCCTTGTATGACAGATGCTCCAGTCCTTTAATCATGTTCATGGCCCTACGCTGGGCCTACTCCAGTAGGACCAACTCTTTTGTACTGGGGAGCCCAGCACTGGACCCAGCACTCCAGATATGCCTCACCAGGGCTGTGCTGAGGGGAAGGATCACCAAGATGAAAGCAAAGCTGTCCCTAGCCTGTACTTGTGCATGCAGTCATTCTTCCCAGGTGCAAGACTTGGCATTCCCTTTGGTTGAACTTCATTTGGTTCCTGTAGGCCAGGAGTGCCTACAGTGCATCAATCACTCCTGCCAGTTTTGTGTCATCTGCAAGCTTGCTGAGGATGCACTCTGTCCCAATGCCCAGGTCATTAATGAAGATATTAAAGTGCATTGGCCCCGCTATCTACCCCTCCTTGAGTACACTACCACTGACTGGCCTCCAGGTGGCCTTTTTGTTGCTGAACACAACCTCTTGGGCCCAGCAGTTCAGATTTCAACCCTCCTCATTGCGGATTTCTCTACCTTGTACTTCACCACACTTTGTCCATGAGGATGTTATTGGAAACAGTGTGGAAAGCCCTGCTACAGTCTAGATAAACAGCAACCACTACTCTTCCCTCCTTCATCAAGCCAGTCTTTTGACCACAGAATGCTATCAGCTAGGTCAGGCATGATTTCCCGTTTGTAAATCCATGTCAGCTACACCCAAACACTTTCTAGTCCTCAAGGTTTGGAAATAGTTTCCAAGATTATTTACTCCATCACTTTCCCAGGTATCAAGATAAAGTTGACTGGCCTGTAGTTCCCTGGATCTTCCTTCTTGCTCTTTTGAAGATAGGAGTGACACTGATTTTCTTTCAGTCCCAGATTCTTTGCTCAGATGCACTGAGAAAATCATTGCAGGGTCAGACATCTACAAGAAACCTAGTCCTGGGTAAAGAGTACAATGCACCTTCCACAATCTTCCTTCTTCCCTCATCTTCCCCACATGCAGGAATATCCCAAAGTTGACTTGTCTTCCCTATGCCACTCACCAGAATGAGGTCTGTGGAAGCACAGCTTCGGACAAAGGAATGCAAGGGGTAAAAAGAAAAGCTATTTCAACTTCTCTAAGACCACCTTTAAAAAGCTGAACTTTTTCTTGTAGTTTCAAAAACACTATTATAATTTTAGTAATAACAGTGACTAAAGTAATACAAAATATGTAGGGGCTTTCAGATGGCACTAGCACACAAACACATTTTCTAAGATAGCTCATACAGTCATGTATCACCTTTATGGAATGATAAATACCTTAAATCTTTGTCCAAATCTCTAACATTAATGTAAAGAGAACAGAACTACATAGCCACTTTTCCCTAGCCCTTCCTATACAATAATAAAAATTCAAGTTCAGGGTACACAACCAGCAAGTCATTACTTAAAACACTAAGCAAGAATTTAGTCAAAAGCAACTGTATGGACAGTGAACAGGAACAGCTGTGCTTCAACTTCTGCCAGCAGTGCAAAGTGCATGTGTATATAAAAACAAAAACATCATTCCCAGAGATGCAGTCTGCTACCTTCTGTTGTTTAAAACTTCGTAACATAAAATCACCTTTTCCCACTTCCTCCTTTGAGCTCTGATAGAGAGAGCTTTTTCTTTTTCAGTTCTTTCACAAAAGCAAGGTAAGATTCCCTAATCACCTTTAAGGGAAAACTCTATGTAAAACCTTAAGTTTTCAGCAACTATAGGTCTATCAGCTCCATCCACCTCCATAATGGAAAAAATACATTAAAGAAGTTACTCCTTCACCCTTCTTCTATTCAACTTCTTGTATTAGGACAACCAAAAATTTAATTTACTGTACACATAAAACCAGAAGTGATCTTGTGTATTGAATACCCCATGTTGTTTTGTGAATCTGAAGTTCCTAAAGTTTTCTGTAACCTCCACCTTAATAAAAATACATTCCAACATCAGTGAGGTTTAAGCCTTACTGTTTGTGCTTCAAGGGGACATAAAATTCTAGTTACTAGATTACAATATTAAAAACATCTATTATCAAATTGCAGAATAATGGTACCATCACATCTCAAAGTACCACCAGTAAGCACATACACAGACTAGGATTAACCTGAAAGAGTGTTACACATAACAGCCATAATCTTAAGGTATCTTATCATTTGAAATTCAACACATGAGAACAGCAGCTTTGGCTCCACGTTCCAGTAGAAATGATGTGGCAGAAAACTTTCACTGGCAGCATGTAAAAGCCAATATTCCATTTCCATCTAGTCTTTAAGACAAAAACTTTTTTGAAAAGGTTAGATAGTGAGCTTCTGCTACAAGGACAGATAATACAGTTACAAGAATTGATTATTTCAGTACATTCAATCACAAAACAGAACATGGAGTTTAATTAAATCAGTGAGAGCAGAACATAAGGTTTACTAGACTATATCACAGCATTCCCGCTCTTTATCTCAGTCTCCCATGAATTTTCAGTCAAACACATCATTTAAATGAGGAAGTAAAGAATGCTAACAAGGTTGGGCAGTTTTATTCCTCATCATGTAGGATCTCTGGTACAAATGCTTTCAGAGACAGGAATCCTTGTATCAAGGAGCTTTTCTTACTCTAACATGACCTCTGCTGCACATCAAACCTGCAGAAGAAGCTGAGCACCATTACTGTAAAAGAGATTCAACTATACACCTACTTTTTTGTTATTCTTTCTCTAAGTGAATGCCACATTCCTGGCAGCACTGGTCATTCTACATCTATTTTACAGTTTGGTGTTAATAACCATGCTGTTCAGTACTTTCGGAATACAGGAGAGGCATGCAACCTAGATAGAGCGTACAGCAGAGAAAAGACCAGAGTAAAGGGGCAGAATGAAGAAAAAAAACACAGATTGTACCAGTTGCACAAAATACTTCTCTCTTTTGCCCTCTTCCCCTTACCCCTCAGGGTAGCCAACCCCTCAGGTGAGCCAAATTGCAAAGTGAAACACCAAAATAAAACTATGTTCTCATGCTTTAATGTAAAGCTAGTCACTAAGCCAATATAAGTGTTACCTAAACAAATCATTTTCTTGCTTGAATAAAGCAAGCACACTGCACATATGAAATTAGGTAAACTAGCTTTTTCAAGCACAAATGAAGACTCATCTCTGCAACATACATATTGAAAGAACAAGAAGAAAGCATTTGCTACCAATTTAGAGCTCATTCACACTTGAAGACTAACTTAAAATTAGTTGTTAACATGAAAGTGTTTATTAATAAATTTTCTAACCAGGGGCCACTTTTTTCTGTCAGCCTACAGACTGACTTCCCAATTAATATATTCTTGACTTCTGAGAGAAGATCAGAGTCTTACTGAAGGCATTTTGCATTTCAAGAGCACTCAGGAAGAATAAATCCTACTGGGCAGTTGAGGACTTAAGTCCATCTGGGGGACTGTTACACATACAGCCATACACTTATGTACAGATTATTTTATTGAGTCGTGCAGACTGACACAAAGGCTTAAAACAGATCACTTAAGTGAAGCAGCTCAGCTTTGTTATGAAACTTTTACTACAGGTAGTAGTAAATACATTTACTAGTCTCCAAAATTCTGCCACCCAGAATCTCTACCCGCTCGTTAGACAAGGAACACCAGCTAGAGTTCAGGAAGACAACAGGTATACATGGCCTCTGCATTATGCCATGGTCCTGCAGAGATACCTGTAGGAGCCAGGATGCACCATCCACAGAAAATCTGTACCAGCGCAAAGAGATGAGCTAGCAAACACACACACTGGCCTACAGGAGAGCTCAATTATTATGAGCATCACTACTAAAATACCCAGAGACAGGAAAATAAACCTTTCACTGTAGCAGTGGCTTTCTCTGCAAGTCACATTGTTGTTTAATAATCACACAAAAGTTCAGTTAAGAAAAAAGCTTTTAACTTTTTTCCTTCCCCTAATTGCTACTTTACCCTGTACGATTATTATAGGTCCTTACTGCTAAAAATGGAAAGTTATTAATTCCTGTATTAATGCCTCGTGACAAGCCCCATTTGTGCCCTGACACACAGCAGGCCAGTTCTTGGTCCAGGCCTGTCAGAACTAGACCGTGGAGACCTGCAGGGCTCAGCTCAAAACAGCCCAGCCAAGAGCACAGCCTGAGCCCACACCACTCACGGAGGCTGCTAAGGGAGCACAACTAATACAGACTCATTCCTGAACTGCAGCTGCAAGCTAGCTGCAAACACACTTTTAGCCAAGGTTGATAACAGAGTTGCAAGCTCCAGAGGCATTTACTTGAGTCTTGTTTAATCTTTATTCACATGGTCTTCACATACAGATCATAGTCAAGGAGTCAGCACATTTTGATAACATACCATAAATCAATACGGTAAAGGAAAAAGATAAGCATATCATCCACATGTTATCACTCTAATCAGATGTTTCAGCACTTCAGACAACTAACACGTGACAGAACCAGTCAAATTGAGCTACAAGACTCAGAGACGTTACTCCCCCCACAATATGTTCAAATATATTTAATGTGCTTTTACTGCTAACTGCAGCCAGCTCCAGTCATAGAAGCAGAATCTGCCTCATAAGAAAAACAAAGCCCTAGCATTTCTAGTACATTAGGCAACAAAAACATCCATTACAGAGAATATTAACTTAAAAATAACTCTATATACAGCCAAGTGCTCAAAGGTTTTATTGATGAGTTTTTAATTTATAATCTTAGAAACTGCCAAACATTTAGTATTAGTTTAAGCCTTTCTCCTTCATACACAAGATTCTAACTTACCTGTGGAAAAACTCTGCAAGAGTCACCAAGTTTTCAACGCCAGTCACCTCCTCCTGCTTTCGCCGGTATTTCTACACCTCTTGCGGGATGAACCATGAATCAACAGCCAGAACTGCTGATTATCTGCTTATTAATCCAAACCACCACCAATTCCAAATTGTCTTTACTACAGCAGGATGCAGCTCAACACACATGAGCAGCTGAACTTCTGTAGAGTTTTCACAGGTAGAAATTCAGGTAGAGGTTTCAGTGACAGTAGAGAGGAAGAGCCAATACAGCACCCCTCCTCACCATTCAGTTCTCTTAAACACTCCTGTTTTGTCCCCTGAGAAAGGCATTTTTTTAATTAGTCCTTAAAGTAAGGAAACTCAGCTACAAGGCTCCAAAGGGACACAGAACTAAACAAAACCTTGTTAACTCTTTTCCCCCTCCAGAAGTTTAGATCAGCACAGCCAAGAACGGACACATAAAATTGTGGTCCTGCTCTACAAAGAACATTAATACTTCCAACCAAAACAAAGACAAGAATGAAAATATTAGCTTAAGTGCACACAATTCAAATATTTAACAATTTGATAGCCTAATTAAAGCTTCAATACTGAAAGAACATTTAGTAGAGTAACTTAGAACATTTTATAATCAAGATTCTTTCAGAACACAAAATGTATGACCAGCTAGTTATTACACTTTTAAGGATGTCAAACAGTGGAGCATATCATGCAGTATTATTAAACAGCTATAAACAAAAAAAAAATAATGTGAGGGTTTAAATCTTTACACCCCTGACTGCATACTAAAGCTTCACCTGACAGCATTCTTGTCTGCTTCAAAATGGGCCAAAAGTCTATGATATAGGATTGCCAGTAGAGTTAATGGCCGTTTCTTATATTGTAATGGATGCTTCAGTCAAGACATTTTATGTACTTTTCATTAACTTCTAAAGCAGTTAGTGCCTCCCCTTGAAAAAACCTCTAAAAGAAAAATTTTGTAAATCAAGTTTGTCTCCAATAAGTGCAGTTATGCAGCAAAACACTAAAAGTATAAAATAGTTTTTGCAAGTCAAATCCAATGTACACGATTCCAGTTAGATTTTTCTTTCACACAATTTATTATCTCTTAATATATTGTCTACATCCAACAACATTTAGACGCAAGTACTGTAGCCATTAGCTATTTTTTATTTACATGTATTCCTACTGACGAGAAGCTTCATTTTCTCACCAAGTTTTTCCCCACATGCAGTGTCAAAATTGAGCAGTGGACCCTGCAGACAGGAACAAAGCCACTGACAGAGGGCCTAAAAAGGAGGCTAACCCCACAAAAGGTCACTCCCTCTTCTTTTTATCTCCATGAAAACATTCATTTGAAGAAAAACAGACCATGTGCATACACATGTCCACTCATCCTTTTTCTTAAAAACCCAAGCCTGCACTACAGCCCTGCCATTCCCATTGTGTGCTAATTCACACAAGAGTTTCGTAAGAATTTATTTCAGTAACTGTGTCAGCTCAGGTAATCGCTGCTCTCCTCCACCAGCTCACTCATCTGTGCCCTGGCCCTGAATGATGTCGGCACAACGGTTTGTGCAGCTGTACTATGAACCGTATAATCACCCCCAGCGATAATCCCAAACAGTAAACTTTAAGACAGTTAAAACTCATTTTCCAACAAGTTCTTACCCTTTCAAAGCAACTTCCTAAAGCAAATAAAAAAAATCTCAAGAGAGTCTCCATATTATCTTCCCCCCCTCATTAAAGAAACTTGAAGAACATTAATCATTTCAATACTCAACAACCAGGAAAACTAAGCTTATATGACACATTCATGCATGGATGGAAACACTCCCATGCATGAGCAGACTTTCAACATACAATAATCTAAACTCAATTCTGTAAAAATATAAGGCATTAAGCATCTACATACTTTTATTATAAAGTCCTTAAACTAATTAACTTGAGGAGTCTCAAATTCCTCATTTCTGATTGACTAACAAAAATGTCATTAGCCCAGAAGTAAAAGGCATGACTAAAGCCTTCTATGCCCCGATTAAGGAAGGCAAGCAATCTGTGTCCATTTTCGTAAATGTTGAAGTGTTCTTCTTGTATTTTAGGATAGGGAACACTATGCTGTTTGCGTGCTGAAGTTGTCTGCGTATCTCACGGGCCACAGGTAAGCAAGATACTTCTGCTCAAAGGACTGAGCTCTACGGCTGCTGCTTTAATCAGCTCTTGAGGAGGCCTCAAGTTGCGCCAAGGGAGGTTTAGACTGGACATTAGGAGAAATTTCTTTACTGAAAGAGTGGTCAGGCCTTGGACCAGGCTGCCCAGGGAAGTGGTGGAGTCACCATCCCTGGAGGTATTTAAAAGACGTGTAGATGAGGCCCTTAGGGACATGGTGTAGTGGGCATGGTGGTGTTGGGTTGACGGTTGGACACGATGATCTTAGAGGTCTTTTCCAACCTTAATGATTCTATGATTCTGTGATCACAGAAAGTCAGATTGTGTTATCCAGCTATCAAAGCTATACCCAGCTATATCTGAGTGCCTATTATTATTTTTAAAAAATGATGGGATGTATAATTTGAGGTATAGTTATGAAGACAGACAAAAGGGCCTTTTTTCTTTTGACTAATTTGTAGATTTCATAGTACATTAAAAAAATTCATTGAAAAGTTTGAAGAAAACTGACAGATTTTAGTAGAGGTACACAGCTTCATTTATCTCATGCAGCCCCATTCCCAAGATAGTTTTGTGCTCCGCCCTATCTCAAACTATCACAAGAGGACTTGTTTTCTCTTCTTTAACTCCCTACACCCATGTTTTCATCGACATTGCTGGTATCTCTCAATACCTCCAACAACCATCAACCTTACAGAAGTGATGATGGTAAACACTAAGAAATGCCTACTATTTCAGTTATCATTCTCAAGATCCTTGCTGAGTACACATTTGAATCCTGGAGAATGTACGTGACATGCACCACAGTCCAATATCCCAAGAGACTTGGACTGCATGAAGAGAACAGCGTTTTGGCACATGCCAAGTAAATCAGCCAGTGGGAATGACCCACCAGAATCTACACCATTCTGCAGCACAAGCAGTTGCTAGCTAATAGCTGCACAAGTATTAACACGTGATAAAATCCCACCTTCCTAATGCAGAGATGTGTCTTCCAGATCCTTCCACTGACATCCAAAGACAGCTTTACTCCGTGAGAACCTCAAAACACTGAGGATGAAGACAAGCCACACACAACAGTGCACATAAAGAAACAAACAGATCCCAGAAAAATGTTAACATCTCAGAACACTACCCCATCCTCTATAGTCATGTTCAATCTTGATGCTGGATAATAACAGTGAAGCCTTTCTTCCCTTCAGGATTAGGAGAACATTGGATAGCTACTGTGTTAAACATGAACACTGAGAACCATATTCAAATTATTTCATCAACCATATGTAACAACTCTCATATATATGCAGATTCTTAAAGAAATAGACACATAACCACATACAGTCATTGCAAGATGCATTGCAATGAAACACAAAGAATTGAATAAACTTGCTTTCGTAGACTCAAGTCTTGCCTTCCTACAAGCTGACAAATTTAACAACTATATTAATACCAACCAAAAATACATATTTGTCAAAAGCTGAGGACACAGCTAATGTTTTGAGGAATAAGGAGTCTGCATTTACCAAGAAGTTAACAGATTCTGCATTCTCAGAATACAAACATAAAGATGCAACAGCTTCAGCTGAGATGTAGTGATAAGATGTTATCCTCACAAGATCAGAAGGTCCAAAGACACACATCTCGTTTTACTAAATGCCATTTCATGGCATTCCAGACCATTCAGAAGTTTTATCGTCCATGTAACTTACAGTAAAAATCTCAACTAGTTGATGATCCATGACTCAGCATTAAACTTTAACTGCTTTAACTCAAACATACATTCACCATTTTTTCCTCTATAGACAACTCTTTGTGCTTTGGGCCATAAGCACTAGATGAGAAGAAAAACTCCACATGCAAAGTACAAAACTTCAGAGCTGTCACGGGTGGAAGAAAGTTCTTCACATCTCACTAAAGATGTCTACTGTGCTGAAACGAACATAAGAAGGGGAAAAGGCTTCTTCCCTCCTTTGATCTACACAGCAACACTTCTACAGTTAGTTGGTCCATCCCCCCACCCCCATTTAGGGGCATCCATCTTGATTAGAGTAAGATGCAATCAAACATTGTCCTCAAAAGTAAAGGGAAACGGAATAGAAAACCTACCTGAAAGCAAGACAATACTTAAGATCATTACCACACTCTCTAATTAATGGTGTAGTTTTTTGTATCAGAGCAGCTAATATAACTGCAGCTTATTTTCAATACACATAGTCCTCCTCTTTTCCCTGGCAATTCTGACTTTTCTGCAGAAGCCAGTTACTAATGTAAACCTGACCATGATAGTTCAGAGAACTAAACAGGCAAAGAGGTCACTGTGGGGGCCGGGTGGTATCCACGAAAATTGCTTTTAGACTGGTTTAGCTTTCCGATTCTGCTCATGCTAGATCAGTCACGTGTAAGGAAAATGGCAGGACTGTCTCGTTCACCATTAGAGTGGCTAAGCTGCACTATAAAAATCTCACTGTGAAATGGAAACTGGAAGGCTTTCAGCATGAAACAGGGTAGAATATGCTGAAGTGCACTGTTTGGGAATAATTCCATTGATATCTTCCCCCTCTCTGCTCCTGGCTCCCCAAAATGCAAACGCAGCAACGCCACGAAGGACACAGCACGCAGCAAAACCCCTGCGGTCAGGAACCGCTCTCTGTCGAATCAAGCTACGACAGACTGTATTTGCAGATGCGGGGAGCTGCCCTCACGCATCCCTCCCTCCAAACAGGGAATTAAGAAGAAAGGGGGACGACACAGGGGGCCAGACCCCGGAGGCACGCCGGCCCCGGGAAGGGCCTGCCCCAGGGGAGGGTGCTGCGGAGCGGGAAGGCCAGCCCGAGCTGGCGGCCTTCACTAGCCGGCCTCGGCGCCCACGGCAGCTCCCCGCCACTAAACCTTTTCACCCGTCTTGATCGTTGAGAAACGTGGTAGTTTCCTCGGTTTCTGGCTCGAACATGCCCCCTACAGATGGCTACGGCGTAAAGCCTTGAAAGAGCCGGTGGCTCATCCGTAGCCGAGCTTCGCCGCTAATCACTTCCTTCACGCGTTTGCGACGAGGTTAGGGAAACGCCGAAGTGACAGGACGCTCACGCGCTGCGCCCGCGCCTTGCTCGGCGGCAGTTACGAGCCCGTTTCGCCGCCCCCGCCTCAAGCGCGGTGCAAGGGCTGCACTAACCCCCCCCACTCCCGGGCTTCGCGGGGAGCCCCGGCCCGGCCGCTCGGAAACAGCCAGGCCCTCACTCCCTCCCTCCGGGCCCGCAGCGCGGCACCTCCCGCCCGCCCGCGGGGAAAGCCCGCCCCGGCCGCCGGCCGAAGCCCGCCGCGGTGACCGGCCGGGGCGGGGGGCACCTGCACGCCTCCATCCCCCGCCCCCCACCAACCGGCGGCGCCGCCTCGCCCCGAGGCGGGCTGCCCCCAGCGCTGGGCGGCCGCGCGGCACAGCGGGCCCGGGGCGGGAGGCCGCAGCGGGCCGCCCGCCTGCCCGGGGCGGGTGCGTAGGCATGGCGGCGCGCCCCAGGGAGCGCGGGGGCACCTGCCCGCCAGCAGAGGCGGATACCGGGGGGACACACGGATGGGCAGGCCGCGCCAGAGAGAGGCCCAGGGGGAGGGCTGCGCGGGGCCTGGCGGGCGGGCGAGGGGCCGCGCCGCTTCCTCGGCGGCGGCAGGGGCGAGGGGAGGCGGGGCGCGACACACCGCCAGGGCGGCGGGAGTGGGGGGGCAGAAGGGACGCGCCCCCCCTCCCTCTCCGGCGGCGGGAGTGGGGGGGCAGAAGGGACGCGACGCGCCCCCCCCTCCCTCTCCCTCTCCCGCGGCGGCCGTTACCTGTGGCGCCGAGCAGGAAGTCCAGGGTGCTGTGCCGCGCTGCTGCCATAGTGAGGTAGAGCCCTGTGCCATGCCTGGACGAGGCGGCGGCGGCGCGGGGAGTGCGGCGGAGGAGCCTATATGCGCGCGGGGGCTGCAGCGGCGCCGCGGGGGTGGGCGCGCGCCGCGCGGGGCGGGGCCCGGCCGGCGGGGCGGGGCAATGGCGGCGGGGCGGGAGGGCAGCGGCCGTTGGCGGCCTGGCGGCCCGCGGGAGGGAAACGGGAGGGTTGGACGGCGCGGGAGCGAGGCCGGCGGCCGCGAGAGGAAGGGGCGCCGCGCGTGGGGCGTTTGGCTGCGGGGGCTGGTGCCGGCCTGGCTCGGCGGAGCGCCGCGCCGCCGGCGGGAGCTCCGCGGGACGGGGATCCCGGCCGCTGCGGCGCAGCCGCCCCTCCCCGATGGCTGCGGCGCCTGAGCACGGGGGCTGGTGCCTGCGCTTCCCGGGCCGCCAGCTCCCGCCTCTGGCCTCCGCGGCCGGAGCTGGTCAAAACGCCCGAAAAATACCCTCCTGAAGCGGCATTTTCTTCAGGATTCAATTCAAGCCCCCACTCGCCCGGGGAAACCCCTTCATGGTGTCCCAGCGCTGGGCCACGGGTCAACTTCCCGCAGCCATGGTGGCGTCGGCGGCCGGGCTGCTCAGCTGCCGCAGGGGAGCTTGTCGCCCGCTGCCCTCGCTGGGCAGGGAGGCTGCTCTTTCCCGCCGCTTTGGAGGGACCATCACCAGAGAATCTCCAAAGCCTTTTATTTAAAGTCTTTTTTTTTATATATATATAAAGGATAACTGTAAAATAGCGGGCTGAAGCCGCAAATGACATAACCCACGTGTAGTTACAAACCCAGAAACGTAGCATCTAGAAGTGGTTAATGATAAGACTGATGTTTAACTTTGTCGGTTACTACAAGTTTTACAGCTCTCGGTTCCTTTAATTTCTTTTCAGGATTGAGATCGAATTTGCACAATACCATGGCATCAGTGATCTCATGTGATTCCACAATTAAAAGAAGAGGCTTCCAAGTAATTACTAATGTGTAATCTAATGTACTACCATCATTATTTCTGTTGCAATAACGTTTTTCCAATGCAAGCTTACAGTATCCTTGTTTTGAAGAGTACAATTCCACACACGCATCCTGAGCAAAGCAAAAACATTCACTGGAGATACACATCAAAAGAGGCATAGACATCTGCAGGTCTGATAACTACACTGTTGTCAGCTGGTGTTCATTTGACACAGCCGATCCATGAGAGGCTTTTTTTTTTATGATTGATTAGCCCAAGCCTACGGCTTTGCAGGTTCCCATTAAACATCTTTGATCCCATCCTGGATGTTATAGGGGATTACATAGTCCTGTTGGGGTAGATTGGGTATCCTTGGTGCCATTTCACCACTGATTTTTCTTAGTGCCGTGCCTTTTTTTTTTTTTTAAAAACAAAATCAATGCGTCCTTGCTGCTGTCTCTGATCTCTCTGCTGTTTTTTTTTAGACATGCAGCAGCCACAAGGCAGCT
Organism: Calonectris borealis; assembly: GCF_964195595.1. Taxonomy (NCBI): domain Eukaryota; kingdom Metazoa; phylum Chordata; class Aves; order Procellariiformes; family Procellariidae; genus Calonectris; species Calonectris borealis. Next base: position 132,442,557 of record NC_134312.1, read on the forward strand.
AGGAAAATCCCTGTACTTTATGATCTCTTCTGTCTCTCACCTTTGCTTGTGGCGGCTGCAGTTGTTTCAGTTACCTCATTACCTAAAGGAGCTTACTGGATTGTTTTTTGCTGTCTTAAACTTCAGTGGCAGCAAGGAACTAACCAATGCCTTTTGTTCAGTTCAACCTATTACATTATCTTTCCATTGTGGAATAGTTGGAAGAAGGTAATAGTGATGTTGTCACCTAGGTACCTTCAATTGTATTTGTTCATACGTGCCAGGTGCCTAGCTAAATTATGCCCTTATATACACATGAGCAGCTTTGCTGGGTTTACAGGAAAAAAAAAGAACACCAGTTGGTGTCATGGAAATCTTTTCCTGGCATTAGTTTTGCTACTTAAGGCCGACCATTCTGGACTGGCACTTGAAGAGGGGTGGAGCATCATCTTTTTAATTAAATTTGCTATGGAAAAAGGAAACAGAACAGTCGTCTTACCATGTCCTTTTTCATATGGATGGGAATTTTATGGATTAGTAGTGGACTTCAACTGAAGAGCTGGAAAGGCTAATGGGTTATTTCAGTGAACAGTATGAAGCCTTTCTTTCTTAAAGTTTGACTTAAAGGACAGTTATTAGCCATAAACAGCTTTCACAGCTGTTCATTAGGTTAGGTGGAGCTGGGAAAGCTGGCAAAACAGCATGAACAAATTCAGAAAAGGAATAAGGGTGGAAAAGAAGAGGTTCGTCTTGGAAACATTGGTAGAGCTGTAGGAAAATGTTCAACAAGAGGAAGAAATCTGCAATATCAACATGTAGGAGTGAAAGTGGACGGTAAACTACATATGGTCTTACAGAACAGCGTAATAACAAAGCCCACAGAATTTAATCCTCCATGTGAAGGATCCCATCACTGAGGAAGGAACTAATAGACTTTCTCTTCCGCTTCTTTGGCATGACTACCCTGTGCATACTACTTAACTAGGTCATGCCTGGGATATTTTTGGGAATCTTCCTGTTAGAAAATTACACTGAAGGGAATTTAAAGAAGAGCAATTAAAATAATTAAAGAGATGGAGGGATTGATTTATGAGACGAGATCAAAAGAGCTGGAATATTAAAACATGTTTCACAAATGCTGTGGAGTTTGGATGACATCATATTGTTAAGATTAGTGCAAGCTATATGGAAAGAGTTTATTCAGTGTAAGATTACGTGCATATTTTGAAACCAGTGGAGACTGCGAAAGTGGGTGCAACGGTGAAAAAAAGGTTGACACACCGGTGTTTGCCGAGTTATGGGAAGCTTTGTGCTGAAAAGCAAGGGCAGAGGCCCTACCCTCTACAGGTAGATTGGACAGATTAGTTAAAAGACACAGGCTGACGGGAACAATCTTGCACTGGAAAAAAGTTGGGACAAAGGCCGTGCATGGTATGCAACAACCTGTGCTAGAGGTGTGTTTTAGCTTGCATCACCTCTGTTCTCTGTACAGGTCTGTGGTGAACTGAAATACCAAGTGTTCCAAGTCTCAAGGTTTTTCAAGCAGAGTGTAATAGCATTTCTAACCACAGGCTCCCAGTTCATCTTCCCTGGCTACATCCATCTGTGTGCAGTGGTCTGAAAATAGTTCAGTTACGAGTGCCACAATCCAAAGTTTCGCCTCAGGAATTAAAGTTAAAACCAACATTTTCTCATAGACACCTAAGAAATGCCTTTGACAAGAAGATTTTTTCCTCATGTTTATGACCTTTTCAGCTAACTTCAGGTCTTTCTGAGGCCTACTTAGGGTGCACTAGGGTTGCTTGATGTTAGTAACCTTTCTTTCCTGAATGGCTAAACAAGTTTCTAAAGTGATGACACATTTGAGACAGGAGTTCACAAAGGTTGTGTTAGCACTTGTTTAGGAGTACCTGTATATCTCATGGCTTTGTCACTCATGAATAATGTGGTCATCTCACGATGCTAATTAGAACTTTGAAATCAAACATACCTATTTAAAATACATACACACGCACAGGTTCTCTCCTCATGCCTGATTCTGTATATTCGAAGTATTGTTAAACATAATCAATTTATGCTAAGCAGAGGCATTTATACAGTACTATTAAATAGGCAGCATAACATGTGCAAACATGCAGCCCTATGCTGAAGCAACTGTTAGAAGATAGTACCAAAATGGGAAAAGCATGGGCTGCAAACAAAAGAGGGTTAGAGTTTGACATGGAGGGTTAGATGCAGGCACTTGGAAGTAGTTTCAACACCTTCCCTGTTTATGCATCATATTGGGTTAGTTTTTTTCCCAGGTGTTTTTTTTTTTTTTCAAACACAGCTCTTGTCCTTTAATATTTGCTTATAATTGATAGAAGTCATGGTAAACTTGGAGGGGTAGGAGAGGGAAGATAATACTTCATTTCAGAAAAGTATTATGGGGAAAAAAAGGGTCTTGTGAGTTAGTGGCTGTTCTTAGAAAATGATTTGAGGTAAGAATCTGGTACCACAATTATGACCAAAGATGAAGTTCACCTCTTTGCAAAACAGTGTATCTTATTATATGAGACAAATTAATGTTTTCTAGAGGTGAATATCTGTTTAATACAGCTAAGAAAACTAGAACTCAGTATTCTAATGAATTTACTTCTTTCATTCTTATTTCTCCTTTTGTGTCTGAGCATGTTACTGTTTACTAAAACAAATACAATTTATCTCCCCCTTCTTGGACGCTTACAATCAAATATATAGACTTGCTGGGGCATTGTTCTGGAGACTTTAAAAAAAAGATAGCAAACTGTCTCTTTCAAATTAAATTCAGGCAGTGTGGAGCCTACATCTTACTGGAAACTGTGAAAAAAATCTCTACTTTAAAAACAAGGATATTGAGTTGAACAAGGGAACACATTCAAGTAGATTACAAGATGAGTACGGATTTTTTAAAATTTTTTTTTTAAGTTCTGTGAACAAGAACCCTGGAGAGTCAAATTATGTCATAGCATGTAAGGCTTCTCACAGAACAAGAGAACAATTTCAGGAAGTTTTAGCAAACTCAGATAAGAGTTAATTACTTAAATAAGTGCTACCATAAATTATAGCAGCTATTATACTCTCTGTTTTTTGAGAGCACTCTGCTGGATTTCAGCCAGGGTGCTACATTTGAACCCTTACAATGGGATTTCCTTTGATCCAAACAGACTCTGTCCGTCTCTTTTGAGCAGAGGTTATTTACCAGGGAGGTGAAGACCTCAGGTCCAGTGGCCCCAGGGTTCTGGTCACCCTGCACTCCTTCTTCAGGGACACCCTACTTGTGTTAGCACACTCACTTATCAGGTTTCAAGCTTGACAGAAACTAACAAATCATTTTGATAACACTGAGAAGTAGCCATGGAAACCACTGAGAGACCGTTCCTTACCTTTGCCTCCGCACCAGCATCCTCTGAGCTTAGCCCAGGGTCGTACCTCTAACCTGCACATAGTGGGGGTTTTGGGGGTTGGTTTTTTTTTCTCCTAACTGCCAAAACGCCACAGGCCTGAGAGAGTTTCTTTCTATGTTTCTCTATAGATGTTTGACCATACAACAGAATTCCCCAGAATCCCAACTAGTATTTCCTCACCCCCAAACCAAATACAAGGAAAGGCTAGATGAACACTGCTGTTCCACCCCAACCACAGTCTTGCCCGTGAACCCATCACATGATGCAGCAAAACAGGGTCAAGCTTTTCCTTAACACCTGTGTCATCTCTCAGAACAGCTACATCCTATAAGGAGTCCCTTTTGGTGTTTGAAAATAGCCCCTGAGAAACCTTTTTATAACTTTTATCAGGTGACCTCCTCCACTCCCTCTTCATCCCCAGTCATCATCTGATCCCATGGCCAGCTCATCAGGTGATCTCAATCCCACATCAGATGATCATTATCTTAAATAGCAACCAAAGGGCATGCCTGGCTTGTCCACCTTCTTTGTCATGCCTGTCACATAGTCTGGATATACCTCTTCAGACATCGATAGGGCTTGCTAGTTCTAGTCTTCCTTTATGACCTAAGCTATGGAAGTTATGTCTGATAGCTGCATCAGCTTGTTAGAATATCTTAACCACACCCAAGTGGTGACTTACAGACCCAGCTGCAGGACAGGACCTGTGGTTCACAATCAAAAAGAACATGACAGAAAAAATTGAATTCTGATGCCTTGTTTCCTTGTATGTAAAGCAGAACGATGGCAAGCTCAGGTGAGGTCAGAAAACCAGTGCTGGGGGTGACCACGTGCGATATGGTTGGGACTTTAGGATAGCCCTCTCCTCGTTTCTATCAGCAATAAACAGAGTCATTTTTCTGTTACCACAAGCTAGTTTTTTTCTGTTCTCCTTCTGTTTTGTCTTCTATTTCCTAATAATTACAGCCACAAAACCAGTAATGCACAGTCCATTTTCCCAATTCTACCACGTCACAACGTCTTGTCCATTGATTGATCATTTCCCATGGTATGCAGGTGACCTCAGAAAGAGGTTAGCCTCCGGATATTAAAAAACACACTGAACAGGTAAATGCCCTATGTTTTTCATCATGGCACTCTGTATCCAGTGGACAGCATTCTCCTTTCTTTTGATCAAGATTAGCAGTTACAGTTGAAATAATGTAAAAATGAAATCAGACCAATGAAATCTTAAAAAAAAAAACTGGTCAGGGAGAGACATTTCTTTTTATACCTTTTAAAACTCTGAAAATTAGGGAAAAATATATATCTGTTGATAATTTGTAACCCTGGCCTCGCATAACATGAAGGAAATACTCTTCTTTCTGATCAAAGTGTTTATAGGGAGGGAGGAAAGTCCTGCACAGAGAATAATGGATGGTAAATTGATTAAAATCAGAATTATTGATTCATCCAGGCAGCATGAGGAGGTAGTAAAACAGGTGACCAAAAGAGAGGCAGGGTAAAAAAAGACAGTGGAAAAGATGTTCTACCTGAAGTAGAGATCAGTAATACTTACCTTACTTTATATGCATGTTATACAATACTGTTGCTCATAAAGTTGTTCCTTTTAGTTATCTTTTCTAATTCCTTTTTGAGTGATGATGCCTCAGTGTGCACTCTGTGAGAAATGCTGGTAAATGATAATGTGAAGTTTTTTCTCATATGTGTATTATGCACTGGATTCAGGGCTTTTTACGTGAAACGCTGTTGCCACCAAAATCAGACAGACTTACTGCTGACTTCAAGGGAGCCAGAATTTCAGTCTTTGATGCACTGCAGACAAGATTAGATTAATACTCTGTTCGTTACGTGGTCATTTGACTCTCCAGGCAGAATTGTACATAACTGCATTCAAAATATAAAACCAAGGAGAATGAACAAAATGCTTTAGTACATGCCGATAAATCGTACTAACTACAATTAAGTCACACACATGCTGTCATAACTCTGTAAGGGGTATAAGTTTATGTTCACTAGGTCAGCTTTTTTATTATGAGCAGAGGTATTACCATCTTGCCTGTCATGAGTGAACTTTTTGGTTGCAAGTGCAATACAAATTCCAAGTAAAAAGAAGGTCTCTTCCTCAAAGGGATTTCCAGATTAAATAAAGGTGCCTGTCTAAAAGGCCAAAGTGTCAGTGCAGAACAGCTGTTTCACATCAGGCTCTCCTGCGAGCCCTGTGCGTGAGGCTCATCTCATCTAACTTCAGATGTCTACAATCCAGAAGCCTGTGTTTGATCTGGTTGTCTTGACTGCCTTCATAACCAGCAGAGAGCCGTTTTTAAGATGCGATTCATCTTGCCCTGCAGTAGATGTCTAAAACAGATCAGATAAAATGTGCTCTGCTTCTGTCTGTTGGCTAGGAACAGTTCAGGTGAATTCCACATCAATGGAGTGCTTTGCACAGATTAAATTCATTTCCTTCTATTCAGAGATACTCTCAACATGAAATAAGAGTTGCCACGTGGGGAGTTAGAGCCATGATTAGTCTTTAAAAGTTTTCTCCTTAGCAGAAACTTTTGCACAAACGTCTCCATTCCTTTTCTATTATAAATAAGAAACAACATGTGCTTAGGAAAGAGAGATGAGTTTTCCAAAGGAAAAAACAATACAGTAAGATAATACTGATCAACTCAGCAGGCCATGATGGCGTTTTATTGGCTGCCAGACCATTTTTGGGTTTATTGAAGGCATCACAGAAAAAAGTTGGAACGCCTTTGTGAAGGACTTTGTGATTATTCACAGGTAGTTCCTCTAAGAAGTTGTCAGGTGACAACTAATTATAAATCTGTATTTTTAAACGCAAGGTAATTAAATCAAAATGTAGAGTCAAGAATATAATCCAAACTGATTGATCTATAGCTCACTTAAATACTTTCACAATTAGAGCTGCAATGAACAGAGCAAATTTGGAGAAACAGACAAAAATGTAGTTAATCCTCCAAAACTTACATGAAAATGCTAAACCTATTGATAAGGTAAAATATTAATGTATTGTAGTCTGATACCAAAACTTCACCGGAACTCAATAAAGTGATAGTTGGCACTAATTACAGCAAAGTGACTTTTGGAATTGACATAAAAATTTTCAACCCAAAATAGCCTGTTGTCTTAAATATCAGAAAACTGACGTGTCCTTGCAACGCAGAAGTTTGTCAAATAACATATACTTGATTGTGGAGTTTGGGCCTCACTGGTGCCAGCTCAGTCTTTACTAAAATGTCTCAGTTGATACTTTAAGAGAAAGAAATGTCTTCTAATTAGAGCAGTAGGTCGGAAGTCAGGAGATCAGTGTTTTAATTCTTAAAGCGCTACTGATTATTCCACTTTGGATAACTTAGAACCTATCTGAAAAGTGGTGGTAACAGTACTTTCTTTCTCTAATAGTTTGTAAACCCATGAGGACAGAAACTGTTTCAGCTGTGACATTTTTAAAATTACAAATTCAACAGCTAACTATACATTTCTGTTGTGAACAATGTATTTGATATTCTACATAAATTTTCCATAATGCTTCTTTATTACTTGCCTTACATTATCTGAATAATTCCTCAGACAGTCTTTATCACATTCTCCAGTTATTTAACCATTAGGTTAAGAAATTTCTTCTTCTTTTTTTTTTTTTTTTTAGTTTTTACTAAACTAAAATTACTCCGATAGTTAATTTTGAACTGAAAGAACTTCTGGTGAACATAAAATGATGTGTGTAGCTAATGTTAATGATTGAGTGGTTGTTCAAAAGATAACAAGTATTTTGCTTAGAGGTTTTGGCTGCAACACTTAGAGAATGACTACTATTGCCAGCAACGTTAACCTAGAACACAAGAAAATCAGAAAATTAATCAGATAGGAATACTTACCATATGCAGAGTTCAAATGCAACTTTTTTTTCTTCCCAGCATCAGAATTCTGGAAGGTTTTCTTCAAAGAGGTGAGAGGTGAAAATCTTGAGAGGCAAGATTTTCAGATATTTAAAGGGATTTCCAATAGAAACTGCAGCTACATTGTACTGATAACACCCGAGTATAATTTTCAAAGGCAGGACTTTTGGGTACCATTTCTATTTTGACTTTTAGGCTGAAAATGGTGAGAGAAATGCAGACTTCCAAAAAGAGACAGAGCAAAAGGATTTCTTTTACAAAAATCAAAACATCATTCATTTCCTCTGTCTGGACAAAATTAGAAGAAAAAAAACTCCCTTGATGAGAGTTATGTCAAAGTACAGGCGATGAAGATGCCAGTTGCTTCAATAAACAAAGGTGTAAGATTGCTCGGCTACATAAAGGAAGGCTATTCATCCAGGGCTCTGTAGTTTAAGGACTTCATATATCTTATGCAATAACATACAACTGTATTTTCTTTTTTAAAGTTTATTAATTCAGAGTCTTACTTTGGTGAGTGTATGAATCCTGAAAAGAGCAAGTAGCTATTTTATTTCCTGTAATTCCCCAATCCCAACTTTGTTAGCATGACATGCAAAATTACAAATAGTCTCCTTAGAATTTCTGGTGTGGAAACATTTTAATTTTTCAATTAAATCTTGATAGAAAGGTTGCTTTTATGACCTAAAGCAAATGGTGGGTAATTTAGTTTGATCTGGCTCCTATGCTTCCAGTGTTTGTTGGAATTGTTACTATGCAGGGGTTCAGTTGTAAGAGGAAAAGAATGTATTGTCATACCTGCAGGGTGTTAGAAATCACGGTTAGGTCTCTTTTCTGATCTAGGCAGTGATATGGTGGCATTGAGTTTGTACTCTGATGAATTCAAGCAACAAGCTGCTCTGTTCTGAGTGCTCACTTCTTCCTTACTTCTTCTCTGTTTTGCCCTGTTTTCAAGGGCTACATCTATCATAGTCTACAATACTGTGTCTTGTTGTGCCAAAAGAGCTCAATTTGGTGTCTCGCCAAGTCCACACGATGCCAAAAGACGTTGACTCGAAAAGACGTTTGAGAATGCTGAAATGAAACTTCTGGATTATATTTTCTTCTTGATTCCTGTTTTAAAGTATACACTATTGTATTTCTCTTCATCACATACTCAGACTAACACAGCCCCATGTAACAATAAACAATACTGAACTGCCAGCCTTTAACTTTTACTGTTTGCTTAGGAAGTGTGTGAGAGCTAATGTCAAAGTGTATTAATTTGGTTTTTGACCAACGTATGATGAATAACAGATTTTGCAATAAAAATGGTTCAGGAAAAGACAAGATACATTTTCGGCGTGACAACCGCTTTTGACTATGTCAAACAAAGCCATAAAACTTAACTTTAGCCAATGTGTCATACAGACTTTTTGGAACAAAATTATGCAGTTGCCTGATTCCATTCTTTCGGAAATCTTTTCCACAGATTTTATTACACTCTGACATGGTTACACCATGCCGCTAAGAGCTGCTGACACAAGGAGTCCAAGGCTTTCCTGGCAGATGAGACCAATTGTCCTTTGTGTTAGGGGCAGTTAAGTGCAGCCAGACTTACTGTGGAGCCTTTGCTGGCTCCAGCACTGTAAGAGTGTAGAAGCAGCGTACAGCTCTGCTTTCCCACACACTGTCCTGCGTTGAAACTATTCAGCTGGATTAAAAGACCTGGCCCTAAGAGATAAAAGCTTATCCTGTCATAAACCAGACATGAGTAATGATGTCGGAGCGCCTCACGCCTATCTGCTCTGCAGAAACGTTATTTGCTGCAGCGCTTTCTCATGGTATTGAAAGAAGCTCCGTAGGATCACGCTGGGAGGAGCCGCAATAGTGTTGCAGGAGCCAAGGTGGTCGGAGGAAATACTAGTAAGCACCTTAATCTTTAAGTATTCAGCTTCCCTGAAAATATGTTCTGGTCAGCATTCCTACTGTTGGATCCCTCCTTCCGGTTATGAGACCACATGATTATGATTTTGCAGGGTAAACCTAAGGGACTCTCATAGTTTCTTAAATTTCTTGACAAGAGAGCAAGTCTACGCATATCAGACTGCTTAGATTACTGACCACTTGGCAACAAATTGGCTTTACTTTCAATGAGTTTTATTTTCCCATTGTTTTTCTTTCTCATTCATGGATAATATCAAGCTAAATATACATAAAATTTTTTTTTTGCATATGTTTTGTTCAAAACCAAAATGGTACTTTTTGATGGGAAAGAGACCATAGTTTTCTGCTTGTAGGTAATATTTTTAGTCAAATTATATGTGGTCAGTAGCATTAACTTTAGGCATACTTCTGTTAGTGAGCCTCACTTCTACCTTTATAATAATTCATGGAGCCTAACTTTAAAGGATAGCACATGTGTTATTGGCAGACTAGTCCTATTCATATGACATACATCATGCATGGCATATTTCATTGCCTGGATTATACGCAGTCTATCTGAATGGTGACCCAAGTAACACATTTACAATATATCCTTCTGTAGAACACAATTGTTCAGAGCTCTGAACTGGCTAGGAGTTAAATGTCTTGTAAATGTTCTTGTCCACAAAAGCAAGAGTTCCCACTTCCAATGTATTAGTGAAATGCACACATTTATTCGCAAATCAGTCTCTGGACTGGTTTTATCAATTCTAAAACCCAGCTGAATCAATGAAATTTTCTCTCTTCAGCTGGCTTTCAGTCAAGCCCGCAATCGCTTGCCCTGTGTGCCTTCAATGTTTAGTCGGTAAACACTGCAGGGAAATATTTAACTACAAACAAAAATCTATCATCACTGCTATGTCATAAACACATAGGGAAATTCCTATTTAATTTTGTTAAATTGCTTGCTTACAGCACTAAATATGTGGGATTAAACTGACTTTAAGAAAATGCAAACTGAGAAGCAATAAGATGCTTTTGGCCCTACGCTGCTTCTGTAGGCTTTGCAAAGATGCTATCATGCGGCATTTCAGTCATGGCAGGAATGAACTGGAAGTTGCTTGAGAAGAGGTGGTGGGTAGGTAAAAAGCTGCTATAAAACTTTAAACCTCCCCTAAGGGAGCTTATTGCAAGCTGCTTGAAATAACAAATGTTAAAAACAAGTAATGCAGCTGTGGTGTAAATACAAAAGTGCTGTCTAGCTAACAAGATAGGGAGATAAAAAGACAAAAAAGATGAGGTACCTCTGAATGAAGGAGAAGCAATGCCTACCTATATGACCTTTCCTTAATCCTTACATCCCTTCTGCAGTTTCAAGCCCCAGTCACCTCTCCCATTCCCCCTCTGAACATCCCGTCTTCTCAGTTCCGTTCTCTCTTCTTTCTTTTGCGTGATCATGACTTAACGTCTTCACTGACTGGAGGCCTCCTTCCTTAATGCTCTCCCAATTATTTCCACTCCGTCAGCTTCATTTTTTCATTTGCCGCCTGCTACTCCAGCCCTGCTTCTGTCTATAGCTCTTTGATACCTAATTCACCTCATTACCTTTCATTCGTCTTAGCATCTTTGTCTGTTAGTGGAGCTTTCTCTGTCTTCCCATTCAAACTGCACAGTCACTTGCCCAACCTGCTCTGAATGAAGCACTGTTTGTTCTCAGATCTTTCTTCCTTTCCTCTTCTTCTCCTAAGCCATACTTTATTCTGTTTGATACTCGTCATTTGCATCCTCCCCTGCTGCGAGTCCTTTGTATGATGTTCCTTCCGTCAGTTTCTGACTTCTCTGATGTTTACAACCTCTTTTTCTTGCTCTGCCTGCACTGTTGCTGACTTCTTGGCTGAATTAGTTTCCAAAAAGCATACTGCTGTTTGGGTTTGGACTGTGTGACAGAGATCATGTCTAAGAGCTGGTATCTCTTTTCTGGAAGCCAGTCTTTTCAGTGCGCACGACTCTCAAACCATCCTTTTATCAATACCTGGAGGGCCCCTCTCCAAGCTGAATTACAACCTCGCATCACTGCACTCAGAAGAGAGGGTTTCTACACAGAGAATTTACAGTCCAAATACTGACAATAAAAGGGATCAGCAAAACATCTTTGCTCCTGTTTTACAGTGGCTGAGCTGAGAGTTTAATTCAGACCTTGTAAAACTTAGTCCCATTTGTAATGGTGGAGATATTCTGCGACTTGGACTGTCGTCTCCCTGGTTCTAGAAGCCAAACCAAGCCTGGGCAGATGTGGAGATTTTCTCAGCATCTGCTGTAGTTATGCAGTGTCACAACTAAGGTACTGCTGATTTTGATGACAGTTGTATTGCAGACTTTACTGTGAAGTGCAATCAAACAGTAGAAACTGGTTCAAGGGTACTAAAACAGGCTGCTATTATTTCAGCTGTCCAGGAAGCTGTTGTGATTGTATGTAACAATATGGTCAGTGCCCTTATTGGCAACCGTTTTCAGTTTTTCCAACCTTTTTCTTTTTTCTTTCAGTGAGAATTAAATCACAAACATTCACAGATACGAACATAAATGTTTGTGTATCTGAGTACAGATACAAACACAAACGTTAATATGTAGTAAGCAATGTTTCTGGTGTGCAAGTCGGCTCTTTTTAAAGGACTTGATTTTCTGCTCTGTTGCATTGGAAAAGTAAATCCTTTAGAATGGGAATCTTAAAAACGTTCCCAGATTCAGTAGTCACTTTCCAGAATCTTGGCCACATCTTTATATGATGCATGTAATGCTTATTCACTGTAAAAACCTCTTTCTTCCTAAAGCAAATTACCCTTCAACATGAATCCAGGTTTCACCCTAACATCTCTAATGCCCTCAAGGGAGATAAAGCATTAAGCAATGGATTGTATGAAAGTATATAACCTGGCATATGTAAGCTGCTAATAATCCCCGGCCAGAAGTGCAACCCTTCAAATAGATGGCACAGCTGGCAAACTGAACATAATTAGGTAGGGAGTCATAATTCTATAAACAGTCCTTCTCAATTATATCACCACAGTCATTTATTTTAAAGAGATGTAAATAACAGAAAGGTTGACAAATGTATTTGCTAATTAAGTCCTCAGCTAAATCAAGAGTAAAACACACAGATGCCTTTCTTCTCCTTTCCTTCCTCCTGTCTGCATAGGAATGGCTTGCCGAGAAATTCTCACTTTTTCATTTAAAAAACATGTTTTCACTGACAAAACAAAGGCAGGCAGAAACGAATAACTCTGCAAAGTGGTTCTGGATTTTTTAGTGAGAAAGTGAAGTCAAGATGGGGAGGTGAGGGAGGTGCTGGGAAAGACAGCAGGTAGAAGAAAGACAGGTTGTGAATTCAGTGTGAAACTGGTAACGAATGTGGTAGCGGTAATCAGCTCTGACAGGGAAGATGTATTTCTAATTGGCTTTCCAATCCTCAGCCTTGGTCTTGGCAGAAAGACGGAGAAAAGGCTAGTGAACAGTTCTGTAGGTAAAAATGGAATTATTTACAACTACAGCAGAGATGTACAGTGTGGAAGGTGGAAAGGAGCCATTTGAGGCCACACATATAACTGAGAATCCCTGTCTTTAAGCGTACATTTGGCTTATTTCTAAGCCCATCCTAGCTAGGTTGATTTCTAAAACACTACCTTCATCATCAATATTTTTAAGCACTATTGTCTACTTTGCTGACTCATTTTAATGCAATTTTTCCTTTAAAAATAAGAAGACATTGATAGTGCCAGACACCTAGCAATTACAAGTTGTTCATCATCATGTTTCAGTGATCTTAATGGCACATACATATATAAAAAGTGATATTCTTTTACTAGACCAAAATATTTTCAAATCGGGAATGATTCAGACCAATACTTACAATTTTTAGAACCTGTTCTAAAACATTCTTTAGAGGAATGTGGTGTGCATGAATAAAGACCTTTTGAGTAAGGGAATCAGCCACAAACCGGTATTTATTCATACAAACCTTTTTATTCATTAACGTGCTATGGACCAAAGAAAGAAAGAAGAACAAGGCAGTGTAATACTCATTGGTTTCACATTACTTATATGTTTTTTGTGGGGCACTGTTTTATTCCATTACACTATATACTGCCTGTCTAGGTGCTCTGAGCAATCCTATTTATGAATGTATTCCTTCTTCAACATGGCTGTGGGGTGGGCTGTACCTAGGCTGCGTACCTAGGCTGCGTCTATAGTACGTTGGGTGAGAAGCAGCCCCACAGCGTGATCACTCCTCAGATGGCTCTCTGTGGTGGTATCTCTCTCTTTATTGACTGTAGAGAGAGGAAAAGATGACTATCCAAGTGCCTAAAGCAAGTGACTCAAGCTAGGTGGGGATGAATCCCTGAATTCTTCCCCTCTTAGTAGCACCCTGTTCAATCGACCAGCAGCCTTGAAAGCTTGTTACAGTCCAAAGCAGAGACAACCCTGGATTCCATTTGATTGCTACATCCTTTTACAATAATTTTAGCTACAAAACTTTTACAAGATCTGCTTAGAAGAATAGGCCTATGTCTTACACTATGCAAGTAAGGGGCTTTGCAAAACACATTAACTATAGCAAGGGAAACCCCTTGCTTCATTCTACAGATTGAAGAAACCGGGGCAAGAAAACTGTTTTCCTACCTCGGCATGTCCATTTCTGTCACTGTTTCTAAGGTGATGTCACCTTATTCCACTATTTCTTTAATATTTGATATTCCACTCCATATAGGGATGGGATGTTTCCCACTGATGTCAGCGTAGCCAGATCATGTCTGTGGTGAATAAGGATGGAAGAAAGGAGTCCTCTATATTTTCATATTGATAACAGCCTTATTACGCATGCATAATTTGGCTCTGTTTTCATGTGAACATCATATTCAACAATTACTTTATGGGCTCAGTTTAATTTGGACCTAGGGTTTTCTGATATGAGGTCTAATTGTCTCGCTGCAGTGTTAGATTTCATAGGACAGCATTCCAAAGCCTGGGGTGCACCAGGCAGAAATTTCTGGTTTCGGATGCCCGACTGACTGACTAATAATTTAAGCTGTTCTTAAGACAGATGAATTTCCTTATGGTGGGAGAACAGCAAGCTTTTATCAGCAACAATGATACATCAAGGCCAAACATTTGGAGCAGTTGAAGAGGAGACAGCGCATTTCAAAGCTCCTTTGTTCATAAACTTCCATCTCCAAAGCAGTACCCTTCCTAAGCTGTGAATGAAGTTAGATTTATGGTTTTTTAAACATAGAAGAGGTATTTCAGCAAATACTGTAGAAAAGCAGAACAGCTATTCAGATTTCAAAGTACTTTTATTCTTTAAAATAATAGTTGTCTTTTCCCCAAAGCTTAAAATCCACAGTATCTCTTTAACATTCCTCTCCAACAGGAAAACAGCTCATTCTTACATGGTTTGTACGCATCCCCACACGACTGCTGCATGATATTAGAATTAATGGCCCTGGATACCAAATTCCTTATGGTCCAAAACAAATACAGCAAAGATTAAAAAACCCCAACAACCAAAAGACACAATTTAAAACATTCCTGGAAACATTGTGGCTCTGTCCTGGAGATTGTAAGTAGGTCCTGGCCAAGACCTCTAGTTCACCTATAGTATTATATCAACAGTCTGGACAGTGGTTCTCTAAATAGACGTTGGATTGTATCCAGAACGTTTCCCATCTGCCGGATCCTGCTCCCACCTGTGCACACAGCATTGTCAAAGACAGAAGTAACCCCTGCTGCATTTTGTGGGATGCTTGATTTAAAACTTCCACGCTGAGACCAGGTGCTCGACTGAGCCTCTCGGGCCAGAGGAACAGCATGCGTCATTGCCAGACCCCAGCCTGGACGTCGTGCGGGAGCTCTTCTGCTGCAGCAGGGCTGGGTGTGTGCAGAAGAAGACTTCAGGGCTACTTTGAGTAGAAATCTGAGCTAATTTTGGAGGCCTGTTGACCTCAGGGTAAGCAAGATCCTAACTGTAGAGCTTAGTGAGCTCCACTGGCCTAGGTCCCTCCGTAGGACCGCAGGTCCCTTTCTGAGCCTGGCCCTAAGAGGCTGCTGCAGGTCACGGGGGGGAGGTGTAGCACAGGGTGGTCTCACGTCCTAGGCCCATACGGAGCTGCTGAACCACTTTTCTTCACTGCAAGCTCTTATTTAATGGATCTGACAATGCCATTTCAGTTTCCTTCACTGCAGCTACAGCCTACACGTTTCACAGCTTTCTAAGGCCACTAAATCATTATTTTTATCTAAGCTGACGATAGTTCAGGTCAGCAGAAGTTAACCAAGTCCTTATCGAATTAGCACCTGTGTGTACACAGGCAGAAGTATACATGGCAGAAGAAAAGAGGTTTATTTTGCATTTCAAAGCACACTTTTGATCTAGAAGAGGGCTTTCATTTAAGGGGCATTTTTTCAAGTTATTTTCTTATTTGTAATTCATAATAAAAATTATTATTTCTTAAACCTGCATGACCATTCATTTTCTGGATTCTTTTCGCTATTTTACACCAGAGTATGACAAGTTTGGTTTCATGACTCCTTGATCAGCTACATTCACTATCTAGATTTTTTTTCCTTGTTACTACGATGAACTAAGTTCCCCAAACCTGGACTCCTGGTTTGGCTGCAACCTTAATGTCTTCAGGTACACTGTACAGCTATAAAAGCTCAGGCAAATAATCCTCATTGCACTTGCATTTGACCTAATATAGAGCATGGGAAATGAACTGGAGAATCACATATATGAGAACAGAGTGATTTATCACATTTAGTATCACATTTAATATCACATTGTTAAATGATACAGTTTAATTTTTACACCATCATTTGTACATGCTAAAAGCAAGCCCCTCTAAGTAACCCTGTGAGTGAAAGCTGAGATGTTTTCTTCACAATTGCTTTTGGTATTTTCAGGTCAAGATAAAAATTAAAGGTTAAAAAAATTGTGCAGTCTCAAGTGAACAATAGGTTTCTGCACGTTTATGAAAAAATACTTCTTGAAAATATGTTAAAGTTTTCACAACTATTTCAGTAATAGTTTAACTTCTGGTTCAGTTATATTTAATTGTAGTTAAAGTGGTATGCAAAGGCCAGTTAGTTTAACTACTGAAGTGCTCTCCCTAGGAGTTACTTTGAAGATAAATGCTGGAAAAATAACCAAGGCCTTCATATATGACTACTAACTTATCCACACCAGACCAGTAAATGAAACAGTGAATTTTGTGTAGCTGTAAAAAGCACACAAGTTTTGTTTTGCCCATTTTTTCCTTCAGCGTTGCAGCACGTTGCGTGTTGCAAGCGCCTCACAGAACATTTCCAGGGAATAAATTCAAACATCTAATAAAGAGCAGTAAACAGTTGCAGTGAAAAAAAAAATGTTTATTGGTATAACCAGTGGTAAGTACCCAGGAATTTGTGGTTTATAATGCACGTTCTTAATCCGGCTTTGTTGATTTTGCAGCGATGAGAGAGATACAGGTGGTTTGGCCTCATTCCTGCTAGTTATTCAAATAGCTGCAGGAATGAAAACAACACCAAGGGGCAAAACACTATAAAAATGGATTGATTAATTTTTCTTAATAATTGCATCTGTAAGGTCAACTCATGCTGAGGAGGGAATGTGGAAACAGGAGAAAAGTTCTGACTTCGCATCCAGACTAACTGAAAGTAAGATCAGGCCCAATCCTTAAACAGGGAGAGGGACACAACTCCGAGGTCTAAATGCCCTGAACTGCTACCTAGAAGGACAGGCTTTTATTGCTTCTCTGATCTTACTACACGGGATGTTTCTACCAATGATGGAAGTTTGTTAGCTTTATTTGCAGGTCAGCTCTATAAATGCTTCAAGGAAAAAAAAAAAGTAGTAAAAATGCTTATCGTGGAGTTACTAAACAGCACTTATATCTCCACTCGTAAAGCATACAGGCTCTCTTTCTGATTTAAAGATTCTGTAAATGAACAAACCACCTCTCTCTATCATGTCCCTTCCCTGATTTTATCCCATTCCTAACTGTCAGTCTCACCACTTCTTTTCTCCTGCAAGGAAAAACCGAGTCAAGTAGACAATTGTGGCAGTTGGCCAGGATGACCATAGTCCCCTCACGCAGCCTTATCTCCACCTGGTGCCTCTCCATCGCTTCCTGTCAATCTGCACACTGCTGCTACCACCACTCCACATCTGGAGACAGATGGCATTTTCCTTATAAAATAAGCCTTCCCTTTTCTTGCTGTAGATAAGGCAGCAATACTCATTGCTGCTGCTTCCAGACCTGAAGTCCAGAGCAGGAGGGGAATGCATGCATTCTGCTAGCCTAACTTTTATAAAACAGCCTGTATAGCACTATTATGCACAAACAGAAAAGCTTAGATGTGTTTTTATGTGAAATAAAACTCACTCAAAAAGCCTCATATTCCACTTTAATTCATGAGTCAAAAAGAAAAGAAATGCAAGGAACGAAAAGGAGTCAGTCAGGCTTGATTTTTTGCCCACATATAAGCATCTGGCGTGATACAAAACGCCCTCAGGTACCCCTCCTAGTATCCAGCTGCTGGTCCAGAATGTCTTTGATCTCCTATAGGGCCTCACCCACACCTGCCAGCCCCATGCGTAGGTCTTAGAAACCCTAAGACCTAAACCAACAGGAGACAAATGGAGACAAGTGGGGGATGAGTTTCAAAACGTTGTTCCAAGTCAGATTATTAACCTAAGAACACCTTAGGATATCTCAGACCACACTAGATGCCTATGTGGGTAACTGAACCAAATTCAGTAGGCTTAGAGGAATTTACACTTTAAAAATATCTGTTAATATTTTAATAGAGATCCTCACAAGAGCTGTGAAAGGGAAAAAGATACAGAGGCTTTCATAATACAATAGCAAGTAAAAAGGATGACATCTAACAACAACAACAAAAAAAGTATTTCTTTTTGGTTTGAAAGATTCCTTTCAGGGGAAATGAAAAAGGATGTACGACCATGTGTTTTCAGGACTGTCAGAAGTGGCGGTTACATAGTATTCAGCCACTACTATATTTGCAAAGAACTAAAAGGAGGTAGAATTAATCAGAAATGTAGAGAACAAGACACATAATTGGTAAGAACGTCCAATTCTATTTCAACAACACTGCAGCCTTAAAAGCATCAAAGTAAATACCAGACCCACATCTGTCTGAGGTAAAAAAAGGGGAAAAAAAGTTAGTAGAAATCTGGGGGACTGCTACTTAGTCCTCATGCATCTGTGGATTCTCCCAGATTACAACCATAAGATCAGAATCAAACTTTAAATTGTATTTCATTGGCTAGTTCACATCAAAAGCTCATAAAAATCTTCAATAAGATTTAAATAAGTGAGTTCAATGCATACAGATCTACTAAAGATGTTTAGGAATGCTTCTGCTTGGCAATTCAAACTAGTATAATCAGAGGAAGAATTATATTAAGCCTTCTTATAAAGTTACCCGCAGTAAGACTCATAGATACAGTATTTCTTTTTAAATCTTATGTGATACTATATTAGTGATTAAGGCAACATTCCTCAAGATGACATTAAGACATCACTGATTTTATTCTAGACTACAGAACATGCATGATCAGAATAAGGGATAACATTTTCAAAATCAACTGAAAAACCCTCCTAGCAGCTTAAATGCTTCAGAAAAAATAAACTATTGTCTCTACCTTTAATGTGGGTAAGAAAAAGAGAAAAAAAAAAGCCATCTCCTCATGCAAGTATTCAGAAAATTGCATAGTAACCTATCTGGGAAATCCTACCAATGTGTCCGATCTGTGCTCTGTGCCTATTTCTCATGGTAATCTTTTATCTGGGAACAAAGCCATGCTTGCTGAAACAGCTCCGCTTGTATAAAGTAACAGCTTGTCCAGAAAGCAACAAAGGACAATTTAGTTCTCAGTACAAATAACCTGGCTAACTCTAGATGAGCTTGCTCAAGAATCGGAGCAATAAAGCTTCATTCTCAAATAAAGCTACACAACCTGCTCACACCATGCTAACGCAGCCCCAGATAGCATCTCGATACCCGAGTAACCTTGCTCAGAACTAGCCAGGATATGTGCCCAGCTCTGGCCTGGCCTGCATATACAAATCAAAGGTTGTGATACGTAATAACATCACCTCAATGTCATTCGAAGATCGGACTTTTTAAGTTCTTCACATAGGACTGGCCTTCACACCCAGAGAGGTGGTTTCACTTACCTTGGCTGTGGCATCCTGTCTCAAGTACTTCACTACAAACCAAGCTAGCAGAAGTCCGTAACTCCAGGACTACAGCAGAACTACACGGGCACTAAGCCAAGAGAAAGGGACGTGCTCCTATACAGCAGTCACTGTATCTACCTTGGTCACATTGAAGTGAAGCTAGCTTTGCTCCGGAACAACGTGTAGGTGTTTGTCTGGATGTGCTTCTATTATATACTCAAACTATTACTGTGATAAGCAGGTAAATAAGGGAAAGTAAAGTGATAGTTATTATTAATTTTAGGAGGTGATCAGATACTGAAAAGGATAGTGGTACCTCGTAGTACCTTGTCGGCAACCAGAGACAGAATATAAATTACATATGAAGAGTATAAGAATATATGAGAGAATATGGTAATTGCCACAAATAAGGAATTATGTCACTCTTACCTTATTTTTAAAAACAGATTTAACCACATTAACAATCAAACAATGAATTTATTTGCAGGATACATTTATCATACATAGAAAACAATACTTATTGTTTGGTTGATTAAATAGAGAACAAAAGCAAAACAAAAACACAATACATTATTCAAAGTGTTCCATATATTTGTTAGCTGACATTTTCAAAATGAAGCTTTCTTTTTTTCCTTTTTTTTAAAAAAAAAAACATGATCATGAACAATGCATAGTGGGAACAAAGGGTCTAGAAATCTAACATTCCACAGCTGTGAGTCAGTGTGAAAAATAAGGCTATGTAGAGGAAAAAAAACCCACAGTGAATTTCAAAACAATACATATTCCATAGACAGGCTTCAGATAAGATCATCTGAGCACATGAAATCTAAATGCAAAGTTATGTAAGGAAAAGAGGAATTTAAAATATTAACACAAAACTTGGAAAGGAAGAAACTACATTTCTCCAGTGATGGCTTGGAAATAGTCTCCAAACTTTCAAACTAGTATCAAGTGAAGGTCAATAACACTATGATGCTGCAAAAACCAACCCAAGATGAACATCTAGAGGCAAGAAATATCCAAGTCCATTTACTAAATAAGCTGCAACTACCCATACCACTTACTCAGCACATGGAATGACAAAGTATTAAAAAAAAAAAAGTTTGATCACCAGTCACTGAATGGTTCAGTGAAGGGCTGGAAAACATATCTGCGTGCTCTGAAATGTTAATAACAAGTTCTTTTCACGTTTCATGCCAATGTAAATGGAATGAATGGAATTGCGGTGTCATATCCTGCTCTTTGTTCCTGTCCTTTCGTGCTGGGTCAGCAGTGTGAAGGATTCATAAAGCTGCCATAAACTGAGGTTCTTCACTGCCCTTAGTCACTGCCATCTGCTCTTCACACGAGCATCGTGGATGAGTCCGAGGAACAAGAAAGAGTCACAGAGCTGCCCTTTTCTGGCAGCTCTTAGTACAACGCTTCCCAAATGCTTCATTAATGCAGGATATGTACCCCAGATAACTCAGCCACATTAAATAACTAATCTATATATAGTGTCACATAAAATTCAGGATAAAGAGGGTATAAAATAACTGCTCATATTGGATCTTACCTGAGTTAGATTCAGCTTCCTTACTCACAAGGTCACAAGAACAGAGCTGAGGCAAGACTGGTTGTGGGAATTGGTCTGAATGCAGGTGTATAGAATGCATATTTTACAAATAACAATTGATTTCTAGAGTTTAAATCACAACTTTTAAAAACAATTAAATACAGACTAGGCTACATAAACCTTTATAAGCCTTCTTCATCTGTCATAAATGATATCCAGACACAAATTCAGATCTTTCAGATAGAAGACATACAGAATTTATTTTAAAAATTATTTGTACCCTTTGCCATCATGTAAAATGTATAGGAAACTATTGGGAAAACTTGGATTGTTGATGTTCTAAACTGAACAAAAATATATCCTTATTTCAAGAAAACTGAAACACCCTGACTGCTATGAGGAGGTCTGTCCTGAAAACATTATTTCTTCAGTATACTCTACACAGTCTCACTCACCCCAGTTATCATTCAGAACAGCACAAATAGCAGCATTTAGAAAGTGATGGATTCTAAGGTTGACCTCTTTTAGTCGCCCTGAAAAATCTGTGTTTACCATGTGAGCTGAGGCCTCACAGAAAGCAAGAAACATATTTTAAACATCAGCTGAATAAAACTCATGCAGCTGTGTTACATTATGTCCATCACTTGGCTTCTGTTAATAAAGAAGTTAGATCAGTTATGGGAGAAAAACATAGTTGCAATTTTAAAATCCAGAGAGAGCGGTGGATTCATAGAGAGTCAGAGAGGGAAATTAAAAAAAGCCCACATTGCAGAGTATGGAGGACTGCTGCAAGTTGTCCCTAAAAAAGCAGCAATACAGACTGTGGTTGTGTATGTATCTGTTATGTGTATGTATCTGTTACATGTATACCCACACAAATACACAAATGCAGAATCATCACTGAAAAATATAACTATCAATACAGTTGGTTGTTGCATTCTAAATAAAAAGGATGAGTTAACCAGATTTTCCACTGTGGCTCATAAATTTGGGCTGACTAATCCTCAAGTTTGTCTATACTTTTTCTAGTGAAGTCTCTTTCATTTAACTTGTACGGAAGCAAGCTGGTTTTCATTTCCTAAGTTAGCAAATGGCGTGTAACTTCCCACATGCTAAGAAGTTGGCCATTTTCATGTCGTATCATGCATTATCAGAACATGCTACAGAAGTCTTTGCTGATATAAAAAAAATTCTCATTAAAACCAAATCAGAACAACAACTGATTACAATTATGGAACTCTTCTGGCAATTTTCAAGTAAAAGCTACGTATAACACTTCCCAGTGTTAGACATTACTTTTTCCATCTGATACAGATTTAAAATGCATAATATATGCATAAAGAGTAGTATTTATCCAGTCTTTAAGAGTGTTCTGTTTTACACTCCAGTCAATATGCTCTATATTGATGGATTCTGTATTAAAGAATACATTACTTTCTGAGGGGCTAATTAGAATGCAAAATGGAAAGATTTCATTTTGAGGAAAGGCTTCCTTTCAATTTTTACAAAAACAGAAATAGAAAAGACATCATAAATACTCTAGAGTAAAAATCCAACACACAAAAATCATTCTGTGTCCTTCTGTGTTCTCTCTTGCTAAACAAACAAATAAACAAAAACCCAGCAAAACCCCTCCCAATAACTGTTATGTATGGCACTTTGCTTATCAGAATGTAATCCATACGTTAGGATTACATGAGAAGTAAATGGATCCATTGAACAACTTTTTCTTCAGAGAGTGGTCCAACTTAACTATCACGTTTGTCCACAGGTAATCTAAGATGTGCTGGGTCACCATTCATACCCAGTTTGCTTAAACTCTTGATGCACCCATACATAACTAAATCAACCCTTATTCAGTATAATTCCAGCACATGGAGAAATGGACCCATCAATTATTTGTAAACACTTCTAGTACTATTTCTCTCATAGAAGATAACCAGGGTCTTTACAGCGTACTAGTGTATCTGTTTTGCTAAACCATGACCGATGTCTTCTCCACCCTCTTTTTGATTATGAGGTCAAACACAGATGGAAGTTCTACTTAGTGTAACTGTGGCTTTCAGTGATTGTGTAAAGTAAAATAAACTGGATTTAGTTTCCTTTGATAAAACATCATGTTTTGGTAGCACATTAAATAACCAGGAACAACCTGCCAGTCTCATTATAGCAGATGTAACTTGTGTATGTTAATACAGAAACTTTGGTTTTTTAAATCTCTTGCTTACATCTCCAGGAGGGGTACTATGCTAGAAGATTGTCCCAAGCAGTTGTAGTCAGCGTGAATATATAAAGTATCAAACTTGAAATGTTTTTCACAAAATATTTTTGAAATCACCATAGATGCATTTGTTGTTGCTTTAGAAATAAGACAGTGCTGCAACTCTGATACATAAATAGTAGCCGTTTTGAAAAGTAAATACTCTGTCTTACTAAATTGCATTTAAACTCCTAAGTGCAAATTAATTTTGTGCACTGTAGATTGGACAAACCAGAGACAGAGGAAAGTGGCACAGAGCCACTGAAAGGAAGAGCTCAGATTAGTAAGCAGCTACTTAGGTGAGTGAGCAGGCTTCTGGAGCATAGCTTCAGAGCCAGCCTTTGTGCAAGAACCAGGCTGCCCCTATCCCTCCTGTCCAGGGAGAGATGGCAGAATGGCCCATCAGAACTGCTAGCCTGAAACCTCTATACGTTTCCAGGAGTGATGATGAGTTAGACTTTCAGGGTGTCTCCTGAAGAAAGAGAAGCCCATTGGTAGTTTCTGATAGTTTGTTTTTCCTCTCTTGCACTTTGTGTGACTTTTAGCAGTCCCCAAAGGGACCGACTCACGCTGGATTGACTGGAAGATTTACCCTCTCTACTGGGATCTGTGCTGACATGCCTGGGTTGAAATGATTGAAAATGAGAGGCATGGGCCTGCCACCCTAGAGGGTTGAACTTCAAGAGGCCCGCCCAGCCTGTGAGAGCACTAGAGAAGTAAGTAAACTAACACAACAACAAATAAACCAACATGCTCTCTCATTACTGCTTGTATCATCTTAAGAAAAGAATACATCTTAAGTGTGAAGGCTGCTGTGCAAAAATACAGTAACACATCAGTGGGCAAATGCAAACATCATAGTTATGAATCCATGCAGTAGCACCAAGAATTGCGCTGAACCCCGCTTTTAAAATTACCCAGGCTTTTACCTCTAGTGTCAAGAGAATCAATGTTAGCTGGTCATGAATGCTTCAGTACGCCCTGCAGGCCAGTATCTGTGAGCTTAGCTTCCACTTCAGTTCCTGATGGAAAGGCCATTTCTGTAAAGGAACTCTGAGCTGCAGCAGCTCCTATGGGGAGCACTGTACAAGCCAGAAGTTCAGGGTATTTTTCAAAATTTTCCTATTTCAAATACTTAGGCTCCCAAACTAGAGCTTTTTTTTTTTTAAATATCAGCCTATATTGAGGCAAGGCTCTGACTGAGCCCGATTTATATAAACTAGGCAATATATCACAGGAGGACATGACAGTCAATATATAATCCTATTGGATACAAAATATTACAGACTTAAAGAGCTTCAAAATATGTCAGACACATTTCAGCCAGCAAAACACTGACTGTTCTTCCACTGGTCATTTAAGAACAAGGATATGGTCTGTATTCATTTCAGAAAGCAAAGCCAAATGTTCAAATAGTTCAATTCACAATCATATTCTTCTTTAAATAATTCTGAGCCAAGACCAGCTTCAGCTAAACATCTTTGTTAGTTAGCTTTGAACAGAATGAATCCTAGCAAAGGAAAATAACCCTTTGAAAGACAGAAAACCATCAGTGAGTTACTGTACATATCACATGCGTAGCATCAGAAAACAGACACCATAAAAACAACAGGTTTCACTTTTAACTGTAAACAGGTATAATACAGTATTATTTTCCGAGTAAAACAACACAAACATTACTTATCACTTAGGAATAATTGTGCACAGCATACTTCAGCTAAATTTCAGTTATCTTGTAGCTATTGCTGACAAATATTGCCTTGAAAAAATCCTCAGCTGCGTATGATAATATACAACTGACTGCGTAAGAAACACAGACGTGGGCTTTGATATCCTCCCGCACGCCCCATTCTTCACAGACATTGGGCACTTCTCATCTACATCCTGAGGGCCACCTGCTTCCAGTCAGTTTGGCCAGCTGAAAAGGAAAGATACTAACCCATATGGCCTCTCTCTCCTCATTAACACATGGTAAGCATTTACTTAGCTTTTCACCATTTTGAGATCAGACTTTAGGGTTTCTTAGAGTCCAGTTTGGTAGAATACCAGATTAAAAAAACAAAACAAGACACTCAAGACTATGCTGACTGAGAAATGATCAGAGCCCCGACAAATTTTCTGACAATTATTCAAATTATAAAATAAAACTTAAGTGTTTTTTTTCTCCCACTTTACAAATGTTTGAGGCCGAATAATTCCTTTATTTTGAGATCTAAATTAATGAAGTCTTAGGCTTTTTCCTCTGCAACTTTACAATGCAATTTCTCTAAAATTAGTACAGTGCTTAAAGAGTATTTAAAAGGTTCCTACTTCTTTCTATTAGATTTCCCATGACCACAGGCACAACGTTGTACAGTTTTAAATTAAAAAAGCAGCCACCAATGATTGTTCTTTCAGTGTCATTTTAAGGGAATTATTTCAATCTCAGTACTGAACAAGTTTTAAAAGGCAATGGATTCATTATTTCTGTGTACTTTGAGAACTGATGGAAGTGCATCCAATGTCCTATCGTGCTGTCACCATCCAAAGTCCCAGTGCAACATTGGCAGCCAAAAGTGCACTACCAGCAAGCAAAATTAAAAAGCCAACAAGCTCCCTGTTTTGTTTTTCTACAATTAGGGAGCTCAGAGTGGCTTCCAGGAATGAATTTAATATCCACTGACCATCCAAAGCGAAGCAGGGTACAGCATTGATAACTGCCAGTGCTCCTGACAGGGAAATTAGGTACCTGGTTGACATTAGTTAAGGTTCATGAATAATATCCAAGAAAATGTAAAAAAGAAATTTAATATAAAACATATTTTTTATTTTTAGTGTGCAGAAAGAAACATATGAGGGTTAACTTTTTTAGCTGCCATTCTGTTTCACAGAAATTATATGAGTACAATGAGTTTTACATTCCTAAGCTCAGAGGATTGCCTTTATAGATTCATTTGTTTTTAAGCACTAGGTTTAGATATTTAAACAACCTGCACTCTTCACAAGTCAGATGAAAGCAGGAGACAGGAAAACCACACTTAACACTGCCCATCTTCCTCCCTTGCTTTGTGTGAGTTTGGAGGAAGGTTATAGCTCTGACACCATGCCTGAAGTAAGAAGGTATTCTAGACCTATGACCTAAGTATGAAATAATGATTAGGAATATTTTCCAAAACACTCCCTCGCTGGAGTAAGTAAATGGCTAGAATATAATTGGAAATCTGGCCTCTCTCTCCTACTTACCTGTTAGCCAGAAAAGTTGAGTGGATTTCTGTACGTGCATGTGCATGTGAGAATGAGGCAAGGGTAGATAATTTTTATTGTTGGTAAAGGCTTGCTAACTGTAATACCTACCTCCATCCTGTAATGGCCAGACAAGAAGACATATGACTCAGAAAGCAGCTGGGTCAGTGAGAACCTTGGTGTGTTGCCGGAAAAGGGGAGCTTATATAGCATCTTTACTCTAGTTTTATGGACTACACTGAACCACACTATTTAATTGTTCTATAGCCACGCATAAACATTTCACTTTCTAAGGCTAAGGGTTCTTAGACTAGCCACACTCAAGCCTACTAACCTTTATGTATGCATATATATATCATCTTGTTCATTAACAAGCATGTTTTAACTGAATTATCATCCTGCTTTTTGAATAGGCTAAGTTTTCTTTTCTGTTGACAAAAGAAAGAAAGAACAATCATACCCTGTTACTTAGTTCGGTATAATGACTCAAAAATTATAAAACTCTGATACACCAAAGCTAGCAATAACACCTCATTTGTCCTGCCATAAATTCAGGCTTACTTTGACTTTCTCTTCAAAGCTGTTAAGACTCACTCTCAAGAAAGAGTTAAAAAAACCAAGCACAAGAAAGTGAGAGATTTCATTTTGAGCTTGGCACATGGACAATAATCAATGCAGAGATGGGATAAAGATGTCAGAACTCTGCAGAAATATTTCAGAGCATCCTGTCTAAAATGATATCCAACTGATATTTTGCTGGGTCACCAAATTCTAAACAGTTCCCTTCTTGCCTTAAAAGAACAAACATACTTCAAAGGATACTTGCAAAACGTCTCTATCACCACAGGCAGATCGATGCTTAGAAAGTTTTGTCGTGGTACAAAACTGCTGAGACTTACTGAAACGAAAATATAAAGATACACAAAACATGAACAGTCATTTCAGGATTATAACGTTATGAATTTTAGATTATAATTTTGCAAAAAAATCAGATCTGAAATGACGTTTCTTCAAGGATGAATAACCAATCTAAATACGGTTTTGCTTGTTTTTTTTTTTTAAGAGTGCAGCCGTTAAATCTTTCTTAAACATGGTCACTATCATAGTAAAGTCACTCCACAAAATACAATTAGCATGATTTCAGTAAAAGTAGATTTAAGATACATATTTTCAGAGGCAACTGGACATCTGTAGTCATAAAGACCACATTGTGTAATTTAAGTCCTTTTCAAAGAAAAACATATAAAAAGAGATTATAGTTACCAGACTTTTTCAACATATGCAGTCCACATGTATATATTCATACTGTGGGTGCACACGTGTACTCTGGCCAGAAGGCCAGAAAATTCTTCTCTTGCAGTACCTGCAGAAGATCCCTGTGACCTGAGGCTGAGCTCATGGTGTATAGGAGCGGGGCAGATAGGGAGCAGAGTTTTGGAGTCACTCTGAGAAAGCAAAGGCTAGGAGATGATGCACAGCTGCGTTACACATCTTAACACCAGTTAGCCAGTACATAAGTAGCTTCTTTTTCTGTCTTCAGATGATACCGTAAGTGACTCCAAGATATAGCTTAGTGCAACTTAAAAACCTGGGAGGTGGGACTCAGCATCCTTCCTATAAATAGTGACTGGAAAATTGCAGTGTCAAGCACCACATGACCTTGAAACACTTCTTTAGTCCTGTAACTTCGTTGAAGGTATACATGAAGCTTCAGCTGACTGCATGTCAAATGTTTATGACAGACTCCTCAAGGAAAACTGAGGTAGCTTGAGACCTCACAGAGTACTCTGTTAGTCCAGGGGTTGTCTCATAAAAAGTCTTGACGCAGTCCTTCAAAGTAAACAGCAGTCTCGGTCTGCCAGCCTCGGGGACCGTTTGAAAGCCTTACTTCTGTGACAGCTGGAAGAAAGTCACCTTTCCTACTAGAAGGCTGCACTCATAGCATAGCGGAGTCTTATCCCCAGAAGGAAGAGGTTTAGGTAAATTAAGGCAGAATTAGAAAATGACCTTAAGAATGAGCTTGCACAGTATCAACAATAGTCATTCTGTCCCTAAAGAACAACTTTGGATGCGAGTTGAGGCCAGCCACAATGGCCTGAATTTTCTCTACCAACCTGGGAAAAAGTTATAGCCATAAGAAATACCATCTCCACAGAGATATGTGAAAGCAAGAGTTCAAATCCCACTCAACACAAACATCCCTTGAGAAAGTAACAATTTAACCCACCCATTGAGAAGTTTTAAAACCATAGGTTAAGAGAACGCTGGGAACCTCACAGCACTAGTACATAACATACCAAAAGTGCTGCTAAGTATATCTTAGTTAAGAGCGAGATCAGATTTCTTCAGGTTCAATAAACAATTCAACCAGAACAAAGACGAGGGGAAAGTCGTTCCAAAGGCACATAAGGCAGAGAACTGGTCCACTCACTCACATAAACACATTTTCTTCTGTTAACAAAGGCCCTTCTGATGAGTCAGAAGCGATAATTAGTCCATGGGATGGAGACATTTGGATTAGCAAGGAGTCCCAAAAAAAGAATGGGTTTGGTGTGGCAACAAGCAGAGAACTTTCCAATACCAAAACTGCCACAGCTGTGCCAAGTCAGCTTGAAAATCATGTTCTCTCTTACCTTAGCTTAAGAAAGACTTTTGATTTAGGGGAACGGAGAGAAAATAAGTAAGTCTCTTGGACTACTGAGTGAAGAACATAACAGACAGAAATCCTGGACACCACCCAGCTCAGAAAGTCAGAGGCATCCAATTCAAGTGATATCCAAAGCAAACAACTCATCAAGCTGAAGGCTGGTATCAGAACATCTGATCAGAGCTCTTGTTCATGAGCCAAAATAGCAAAATGGCTGAGGCAGCCAGCATATTCAAAGGTTTCAAAAGACACACACTGCAATATACTGTAATTTCAAAGCTTGACGGTCTCTTGACAAATACCTAATGGCCACTAACAGGTCACCATCCTGAACCTGAAGTTGTGCCTACATTGAGAATGGATCACTAATCTCCTTCCCTCTTTGTTACAACAAACTGTCTGTTGTCTCTGACAGCCGCTAGACATGAATCTAAACTCCAAACCTTGCTGCTGAAGCAATCTCCAAAACACAAAGAAACTCTTCAGGAAGTTGCTGGTTCGAGCTCTAGACACTGTAATACAAGGCAATGAATTTAGTGGCTGTAATGGATCAAACCTAATGGCAGCAGGCAAATCTGTCCTTCGAGGAATAACAAAAGAATTACAGAAATTATGTTCTCCAGGCTTGTCTTCAAAAGACACTGCTGGGAAGAGGTGAACAGCAATGAGGCTGGGTGAGAGAAAACAGTCATTGTTTTCCCACTCTAATTAAACAATTCTTTGACCTGGAATTAACATTTCTTTTGTTGGCTGATGCTAGATGATGTTGGCAAATATTCAGAAGAATGCACAATGGACACAATTTTAATTAGAAGTGATTTGGAGACTAGGTTGACCAAAGAGCTTTTCAAAACCTGTTCATGGCGGAAAGGGCATGTATGCTATAGAGGAGAGGGACAGTACAGCATGAGATATTTCTCTGTGGTTTCCAGAAGAACTATGCATGTAATCCTTTAAATATGGGTTGAAAGCAAAGAAGGATCATCCTCAGCAATAACGGGAAACAAGCATGGAAATACTGAGAAACCAGACTGTACCAGATAGACCTTCGTCAGGGATTATGGCTGCTGTTGCCCAAAAACCTCCCCAAAGCTAGGAAGTGGCTTTTTTTTAAGACTTGGATACAACAGAAGTAGGACACTGGTCCAGCTTGGGGAAATTATTTTCTAGGTAAGTTCCATCTTCTTTTCATGAAGGAAATCTTGCAGTTTTTGATCCCTGATTGGTGATGCAGATACAGTAACATTCAGGGATATGATCTTCTCTCAAGCAGTGTGAATTCCAAATGTAAATGTTAGTCACCAGATTCTTCCCAATCAACAAGAGCTAGAGAAGGAAGCCAAGATTTTGCAATACCAGAAATGACATGAAGGAATAAAAAAACCCATATAAAATAAAGAAGAAACACTGCAAAGTTGCATGGTAATAATGACAGGGCCTTCCACTTCAACCTTACATATCATCTGTCCAACATAGGGAGAGCCTCTAAAGCATTACAGGCCTGCAATAAGAAAAGTCTGAAAGTCTTAAGTAATACCACATGAATTAAACCCACAGTATGAATTTATATTGGATTACATTAGATACTTTTTACAGAGAGAACGCTAACTAAAAGGATTAATCAATGTGTCCATCCTAAACAATATGTATTCCTAATCATTCCTTCTGTTTTAGTTTTGGCCAAATCTCCAGCACTGTAAGTTCATTTAGAATTATGATTCTTCACAGGTTTTTTTTTTATACTGGAAACAAGAGCTATATATAGCATCCATATCAACAAAAAATATTTTTTCTAGGATATTTTACTTGAGGAAACAGACACATTTTATAGAAGCAAGCTGTATAGCCTATTTCTTGTAAGTAGCTAACATGGATATATATTTTTAAAAATATTGTATCTGGAAGCTAGCTTGAAATGAAAATATGAAATAATTACTGCTTCTCCTCGGATCAGGACTATCATGACAACAATACAAGCCTAAGTAGAAAATAATACATGCATAATCTTAGAATGTTTTTCAAACATTACTTTAGCGATATTTCTAGAGAAAGTAAAGTCATAGTACACACTAGTGCAACTCTCATAACTGGTTGTGTGTTAAATGTAGCACCACTCTAAAAAGTAATGTTTCCTGCAGGCAGAAATATCACACTAAAGAATAAAGGCATTTCACTAAAATGTATTCCTATTTCAAAATTCACACAGTAGAGGAAGAAATTATTTTCCTTTCTCAACCGTAAAAAAATGGTTACCACATTCTGATCAGTCACATTTGGAAAAAAAAAATCAAACCTGTTGGCCCCAAGCCAGTATTGTACAGTGCAAAGTTAAGTCTGAAATATTTAGAAGTTGTGTCATTGGAATGCATGGAACTCTACGATGGTACAGTAGACTACTTGCTGCCCAAGCCAGGATCGGATCCTGTAATTTTAGCTCTGGTGTTTTTCCAAGGGGAACATAGAGCATAGGTTGCATTTGCAGCAAAGTTTGTAATAAAGTCAAGCTTTTAGCTTTCAAATTAACACAATGTGCAATTCCCAGGGTACAGTAAATCTCTTTAGAATTATATACCTGTAAATACACTGTAAACTGTATTCTCACACAGTAACTTCTGAAAGTAGAACCACCTCTTTAGATGCAATAACATTGTTTTCTGACTTCTGAAAGACTGACAGGTTCAATTGTTTTGCAGAATTACTGTTCAGTAGTAAACTCTAAAACTCCATTGCTTCAACGTATTGGAAAAGAGAACAATATCAATTGTTCCAGAGTACCTACAGCTTGTATTCTTAGAGTCCAAGAAAGGGAACTTAAAATAATTATCAAACTCTATTCTTAAACTTTGTTGCTGCATTTGGAATAGATGTCATCAAATATAGAACTGTGTGTTGATATCATGCAGGTGAACAATGTTTTCCTCCTAAATGGCACGAGGGCAGAAATAACAAGTGAAGAGATCATATTTTGGGCTTAAATGAGGGTATAGTGTAAACAAGTAGAAATAAATAATTTGTCACGGAATATCAAAATATGACCAGCACAGAAAGATAAAGACTGACAGATTAACTAAAAATATGTTTATGCAAGAATGCTAATGGATTTACACTACCAGATTTCATCACTGTTTCTAAAGCTCTTTTGTACCTAATTCCAGTGCTTATTCAGAAAAGTACAATGCCTTGCTAAGGAGGTACTTCAAGATGTCTGAAGTAAAATCTCCCCCTATGAAGTATAGCTGTCTGTGAGGAACAGACAGGTTCCTCACAGGAAGAGAAAGTAGTTTAACACTTCATAAATTTTTAAGCCCATCTGAAGCTAATTTTCACCATGGCACTCAAGCTATGAAGTAGGTATGTTGATGAGTTTGTTCATTCTTTCCATACTTGCTCCAAGAGCAGAATTACTTTTTACTTGTATACCTGGCTCAAGGATATAAGCTTGCCTAACGGAGAGCCATAGTCCATTTCAAAGTAAGGAACTAAACTGTTATATGTTATTTAATTCAGGGCACTCAAATAAATAAAAAAAAAATCAGGAAAAAACTATGTTGTGATTGTACCTGTGGCTCAGTAATCATGGGAATCTGTCACAGATACTTGGATATTAGGTGTGATCTAAGCAGTCATGCTAATATTCCAGGCAAGGTGTTAGAGCAAGATGCCCTAGAAATTTTACAATAGCATTTTGAGAAGTTTACGTGTCAGGAAAATGCAGGTGCCTGGTTCCCGTGACTAACCTGAGTGAGATCTGTTACAGAAATAGCCCTTTCATACTTTTCTGAAAAACACAACCATCTCATATCACATATGGTTTCTATTACCTTCGTAACTCATTGCATTGTGCACATTTCATTTTAGGCCTGAGCAGTCCATGTCTCTCCACTGGCTGTAACAAGAAATGGATTCTGCATTAAACAAGTTAACTGACAAGTGCTCCAAGACCTTGTTCAAGCAGCCAGGCAAAGTAAACCATATTAGAAATCTTTTTAGTTAAGCTGTTTTAAGAAATAATACCAACCTGTGTACTGAAGATGCATGGGGTGTCCTACATACAGCATGTCAATATGGGGTGGATGTTTTACCCTGATTAGCCTTGTTTGGTTCTCTAAAGAAGGAGTCACACAAAAGCTTGGAACAAAGTCCTTCTGGCAGTCCACGTTGGTTCGACAAACGTTGCTGGCCTCAATAACTTTTCGTGCTGGCAGACAGGCATACTGCAAAGGTCATTTAAAATGATTATCAAATGTAAAGGTATTTTCCAAAAGATCAGAATAAAAGGTACTATATATTCCTTTTTAAAGCAAAGGAAGTGCCTCACTGATATACTACCAGCCCATGAAGAGCTGAAATCTGGTTTTTTGGGTTTTTTTGTCAAATCCTGCAGAACCTCTACCTGATACGTATTCAACCTGTCATTCCATTTTTGGTGGAATGTGGAAGAGAGGGTGTGCACATGTACCAAAATAAAAGCTAACTATTTTTAAAAAGGTACACACATGCACAACAAAAATCAAGGCATCTAATCATAAGTCAGTGATTTCTAATGAACAGAGCCTGCATCAACACACTAGTGACTTATCTGTTTAAGAAGTTTTAGTCTTCATTGATCTAAAACATTTGGCTGAACAAAACCTTATGTTCAGCAAACAAACCAACAAACCTACCGGCTGTGTGGTAGCTAAGAAACCATTCTCAACTAAGATGAACACAGGACTTAATGCAGTGCTGTGTCCCAAGTCCTATGTATAACACTCTTTCACTCTGCAGTCTGAACGACCAGATCTTTCTTGCTCCCCACAGGCCAAAGAGAGTACAGCAGAAAGGAACAGGAAATTGTTTTTCCCTCTCATGTCTCTCGTAAAAGCTCAGTGACAATTTTCCTTTTGTTCTTAAACACAAGCAAGGAAAGTTCTTCATCTACTTTGCCTTGGGGGGGGGTGGGGGGGGGAAGGATTTTCTTGCTTCTTAGCCTGATAGTTACACTCCCCATAGACGCATGAGTGTCAGACACTCTCCATTAACCTCAATACAAGCTCTTTCTATTCTAATGAGGGGGAGAGGGCACATTTTCAAATACTGCTGCATAGCACTGCAAAGACTATTTCAAATAATTGTTCAAAAACTCACAGCCAGTCTAAGGACACTTGAAGGTCACAGGCTTCTGGATGTTTTTATTTTTTCTCTGTTCCTAAGTAGCAGCTATGAGCTTAAGAATGTCAAAGCTCAGCGGGGTACTGATTTATCAAATCTTGCTGAACTCCAGGATGTTACCAGCCACCATCATACTGTCATATTTCAAATGAACTGCTGGTCTGTGCTCAATTCTTAGTGGTTAAATACCACAAAAACACCCTGGAGTGGGAAGTTTACCATCGCAGAAACTGTAAACATAGCAGATGTAGGAACAGACTTATTTCCATTTCTTTAGGTATTTATCAGAACTATAACAAACTGGTACGTGTAGGAAAGTTTATACAGTTGGTACTTGTGCTCTTTTTCTTGTAAAGAGACTGTTAGAAATATCACATCACTGTCAATATGGATCATGTATTTTAACAAACATTTCTGTATTTTGAAGAGAGTAAGACAAAATCCTACTGAGAAACTTTGTATGTTTCCACATGTTAC
The DNA here is from genome assembly GCF_964195595.1 of Calonectris borealis. Taxonomy (NCBI): domain Eukaryota; kingdom Metazoa; phylum Chordata; class Aves; order Procellariiformes; family Procellariidae; genus Calonectris; species Calonectris borealis. The sequence goes on from NC_134312.1 coordinate 132,477,360, forward strand.
AAGCAAATCAACATGGTGAAAAAGGAACCAAATAGAGGTCCTGATTTTGAGAAATTGCGCAACCTCTAGGACCCTCTCTTTGCATGTTTTTAGTTTAACCTAGTGAGCAGCACTGCCGGCTTCAGACAAAATAACTGAACAGATAGTCCAGTGCTTTGCTTTGCTTGTAGCGCTCAGTACCTTTAGACTGAAGCACAAAAATAAGCAATTTTACGTTGTTCTCAAAAGTTTTTTCTTCTCACCAATATTCTCATCCAGTGGTGAAAATGGGGGGAGGTGTCTTTCTGCCTAAAGGAATGAGGGGTATAAGATCTTTTCTGGTTCTTCCAGAGACTCCCTGATTGATCGTAGGAAAAATCATAACTAATACTTTGGTTTTTTAAGCTGTAAATGGGGAGAATAACATACACATACACCTTTATTACAAACTGTAGGTATTCTTAAGCACTTGAGTATGCTGCATAAATGTTGGTAAGTAGTACTAATTTAATTTAAATAATTTCAAATTTACCAAACAGAATTAGAAGTTTAAGTAACTTACCAGGTGGCTGTCCAAGTTATTGCTATATGAAAAGCAAATGTCTGTGAGGCTGTTGTTACTACAACATTCAACTGTGCCATCGAGTCTTCTATAGACTAAAGAACATAGGCATAGAGCAAATGATCAATATTATAGTAACTTCCTGAAAAGAAATTAGTCTCTGAATAAAGTAAAACAATAATTCTGTAGCCTTCAAGAATTATACCAGTTCACAGAGCCTATCTGTGGTTCAGTCACAACTGAAAATAAGCTTCACCACTTTAACAATGTCATCTGATTTCAATCATGTCACACACTGATTTTTTCATTTTAATACATCTCTTTGAGATATTGGGGATCTACCACTGCAATGTTCTGAGCATTATGAATTACAAAATACTTTTATCCATTGCCCCCAACTTGCATTAAGGTTTGGCATAGAAATTTGTTACCTGCTACTGTACTGATTTCACTGGCTGCCTATGGAAATGACCAAGACTCAAAACGTCCTCTTTAAAATGTGAAAGCCTTTACAGGATTCAGGTTTTGAAAGCTTTCCAAGCCTTGAAGGCTGCAGCAGTGAATAAATGATGTTTTAAACCATGATTTAAATAGTCTGGTACAGAATCTTTGTACGGATGTTCTTTAAATGAATTAAACCTAACTTCCTCTACAACAACAGCTTTTAAAAAAAACACAAAAGAATAGTCACTGTAAGAATCTGTGTCACAGCAACACTGCAGTACCTTCCTTAGGTAGATCAAGCCTGCGATACTGGTTGCTGATTTATCACTGCATAACCTGCAGTGCACTAACATGGAGCTTTATGCCTGGGGCTTACAGGTGCAAGCACTGTACCGTACAATCCTTTTTTCAAGTACCCTGAGGCTAAGCAACCACATATATTTTTGAATAGTGAATGACCATGAAATTAGTTTCCTTATAAACTACATTGAAAACACTTTTTTTTTTTTAATTTCAAGGAGGTCCTTGGGGCATTGTTTTCTGTCTAACTTCATACTCAAATAGTTTACTCTCCATTTGTTTTATGGTCAAGTAGACAGGGTCCATTTGCTAGATACATTTTTATTGATATTCTGTATTTATGTCAAGTTGTGAACTGTCAAGATTTTGACGAATGACAGCTGCTAGAGACCAAACAGAGTTCATTTAATTTCAGAGGAATATTTCTCACTGCTGGAGGCTTATGGCTCCGAAAATGCAGACAGACTGGTCTGATTAGAATGCAGCAGTGGGACAATGGGCTGCTAACACAATACAGCAACCAAGCTTGGAAGCAATATTAAGTCTCTAGTATTAAGTCTCTAGTATTTCAATCTAAATAGGACTGGTTCAGTTGCAGAATATGCAGTTTTATTATCCATGACTCTGAAATTGCATTTCAGAGAACAGCAGAATCTGAGCATATATAGCTACAGCACCTAAGAATTGGTTCTTACTTGCCATCCCTGCCCAGCTGAAAGCATGTGCCAAAGTTGCTCTCCTCTTCAGAGGGATCCAAACTGTTAGGTCTCTAAAAGCAGGATCTTACCCATACTCCGCTAGTTTCCAGTTTAAATATTTATCTTAGTTCCAGCTGTAAGATTACTGTCCTTACATACTTAAAAAAAAATAATTACCTTTTCAGTCTCACAAGAGAACTATAATGCATCAAAAAACATGGGTAGTCGAGCTGCCTGACCTCCTGTTTACTTCCAGTATGATGGAAAAATGCAGTGACAACTATAAAGCTCTGAATAGCATCATACAGTTTTTGCTCAGTGGTAGCCCCTTACCTTTGGAATTCAGTCTCCCTGGCTGCTTGCATGAAACAAACTCTAGAGAGCTTTAGGGCATAGAATCACAGAATCACAGAATTGTTTAGGTTGGAAAAGACCTTTAAGTCCAACCGTTAACCTAGCACTGCCAAGTCCACCACTAAACCATGTCCCTCAGCACTACATCTACACGTCTTTTAAAGACCTCCAGGGATGGTGACTCCACCACTTCCCTGGGCAGCCTCTTCCAAGGCTTGCCAATCCTTTTGATGAAGAGATTTTTCCTCATATCCAATCTAAACCTCCCCTGGCGCAGCTTGAGGCCATTTCCTCTCGTCCTATCGCTGGCTACTTGGCAGAAGAGACCAACACCCACCTCACTACAACCTCCTTTCAGGTAGTTGTAGAGCGCGGTGAGGTCTCCCCTCAGCCTCCTCTTCTCCAGACGCTCCTCACAAGACTTGTGCTCCAGACCCTTCACCAGCTTCGTTGCCCTTCTCTGGACATGCTCCAGCACCTCAATGTCTTTCTTGTAGTGAGGGGCCCAAAACTGAACACAGTATTTGAGGTGCGGCCTCACCAGTGCCGAGTACAGGGGCACGAGCACCTCCCTGCTCCTGCTGGCCACACTATTTCTGATACAGGCCAGGATGCCGTTGGCCTTCTTGGCCACCTGGGCACACTGCCGGCTCATGTTCAGCCGGCTGTCAACCAGCACCCCCAGGTCCTTTTCCTCCGGGCAGCTTTCCAGCCACTCCTCCCCAAGCCTGCAGCGTTGCATGGGGTTGTTGTGGCCGAAGTGCAGGACCCAGCACTTGGCCTTGTTGAACCTCATACAGTTGGCCTCAGCCCATCGATCCAGCCTGTCCAGGTCCCTCTGCAGAGCCTTCCTACCCTCGAGCAGATCAACACTCCCCCCCAGCTTGGTGTCGTCTGCAAACTTACTGAGGGAGCACTTGATCCCCTCATCCAGATCATTGATAAAGATATTGAACAAGACCGACCCCAGTACTGAGCCCTGGGGAACACCGCTCGTGACCGGCCGCCAACTGGATTTAACTCCATTTGCCACAACTCTTTGGGCCCGGCCACCCAGCCAGTTTTTTATGCAGAAAAGAATACACCCATCCAAGCCATGAGCAGCCAGTTTCTCTAGGAGAATGCTGTGGGAAACACTGTCAAAGGCTTTACTAAAGTCTAGGTAGACCACATCCACAGCCTTTCCCTCATCCACTAAGTGGGTCACCTTGTCATAGAAAGAGATCAGGTTGGTCAGGCAGGACCTGCCTTTCATAAACCCATGCTGACTGGGCCTGATCACCTGGTTGTCCTGTACTTGCTGCGTGATGGCACTCAAGATGATCTGCTCCATAACCTTCCCTGGCACTGAGGGCAGACTGACAGGCCTGTAGTTCCCCAGATCCTCCTTCCAGCCCTTCTTGTAGATGGGCATCACATTTCCTAACCTCCAGTCAACTGGGATGTCCCTGGTTAGCCAGGACTGCTGATAAATGATTGTAAGTGGCTTGATGAGCACTTCCACCAGCTCCCTCAGTACCCTTGGGTGGATCCCATTCGGTCCCATAGACTTGTGTGTGTCTAAGTGGTGTAGTGGGTCGCTAACCATTTCCTCTTGGATTATGGGGGCTTCATTCTGCTCCGCGTCCCTGTCTTCCAGCTCAGGGGGCTGAGTACCCGGAGAACAACTGGTCTTACTATTGAAGACTGAGGCAAAGAAGGCATCAAGTACCTCAGCCTTTTCCTCAGCCTTTATCACTATGTTCCCCCCAGCATCCAATAAAGGATGGAGATTCTCCTTAGCCCTCCTTTTGTTGCTAATGTATTTGTAGAAACATTTTTAATTGTCTTTTACAGCAGTAGCCAGATTAATTTCTAGTTGGGCTTTGGCCCTTCTAATTTTCTCCCTGCATAACCTCACAACATCTTTCTAGTCCTCCTGAGTTGCCTGCCCCTTCTTCCAAAGCTCATAAACTTTCTTTTTTTTTTTTTTTCTGAGTTCCAGCCAAAGCTCTGTTCAGCCAGGCTGGTCTTCCTCCCCGCTGGCTCGTCTTTTGGCACACAGGGACGGCCTACTCCTGCGCCTGTAAGATTTCCTTCTTGAAGAATATCCGGCCTTCCTGGACTCCATGGCCTTTCAGGACTGCCTCCCAAGGGACTCTGTCAACCAGGCTCCTAAACAGGACAAAGTCTGCCCTCCAGAAGTCCAAGGTAGCAGTTCCGCTAGACCCCTTCCTTACTTCTCCAAGAATAGAAAACTATCATTTTGTGATCGCTGTGCCCAAGATGGCCTCCAACAATCACATCACCCACAAGTCCTTCTCTGTTCGCAAACAACAGGTCTAGCAGGGTGTCTTCCCTAGTTGGCTCACTCACCAGCTGTGTCAGAAAGTTATCTTCCACACACTGCAGGAACCTCTTAGACTGTTTCCTCTCTGCTCTATTGTATTTCCAGCAGACATCTGCTAAGTTGAAGTCCCCCATGAAAACAAGGGCTAGCGATTGTGAGACTTCTCCCAGCTGCTTATAGAATATTTCATTTGCCTCTTCATCCTGGTTGGGTGGTCTATAACAGACTCCCACCATGATATCTGCCTTGTTGGCCTTCCCCGTAATTCTTACCCATGAACGCTCAACCCTATCATCACCATCATTAAGCTCCAGAAAATCAAATGTACAGGGCTACCCCACCGCCTCTCCTTCCTTGCCTTCTCCTTCTGAAGAGTTTATAGCCATCCATTGCAGCACTCCTGTTGTGCGAGTCATCCCACCATGTTTCCATGATGGTGGATTTCATAGTTTTCCTGCTGCACAATGGCTTCCAGCTCCTCCTGTTTGTTGCCCATGCTGCGTGCATTGGTGTAGATGCACTTCAGTTGCGCTGTGATCCCATCACCTTTTTGTGGGGAAAAGCCCTAATTCCTATGTGACCATTCTCAGGTGCTTCCATGGTTTCTAACACATCAATAACCCTCGCGTCTTTGCTGCCACATGGATCTCCATCCCCTGCCTCCACTGAGACGGCAGATTGAAGGTCCCTTTAGCACACCGTCCCTCAAACATTGGCATGCCGCCCCCAGGCTTATCTCTAGTGAGCCTGGTTTTATCCCTTTCCTCCTTCAAATCTAGTTTAAAGGTCTTTCAATGAGCCCTGCTAACTCCTGTGGAAAGATCCTTTTCCCCCTTTGAGACAGGTGTACCCCATCGGTTGCCAGCAGGCCTGGTGTTGTGTACACCGACCCATGATCAAAAAACCCAAAATTCTGCCAGTGACACCAGGCTCAGAGCCAGGTATTGATCTGCTGGCTCTTCCTTGTTTCTTCCCTCATCGTTCCCTGCAACTGGAAGGATAGAGGAGAACACTACTTGTGCTCCTGATCCCTTAACCAGTCGTCCCAAGGCCCTGAAGTCTCTCTTGATTGCCCACGGACTTCTTGTTGCAACTTCACCACTGCCTACCTGAAAAATCAATAATGGATAATAATCTGAGGGCTGTACCAGAGTAGGAAGTTTTCTCTTCACATCTTTAAGCCGGGCCCCAGGGAGGCAGCAGACTTCCCTAAGAAGTGGGTCCGGTCTGCATATTGGGCCTTCTGTTCCCCTCAGGAGAGAGTCTCCTATGACAATGACCCATCTTTTTTCCCTGTCCCAGGGAAGGCAAGGTGCGATTCCAGCAGTCTGTCTCTCTCTCTCGCACTCCTTGGTACTCCTCAACCTAGTCATCTCCTCCCAGAGCTCTGTCACTAAGCAGAGGAGTTCCTCTGCCCGGGCCACTGGTGTGCTCACAGTGAGCTCACTGCTGCCGGCCGGTGCTGGTGTAAGAGCACGGCACGGCTCCACCTGGCTGCGTGTTCCCACCGGAGCTCCGTCTGGGAACCTGTGTCCGTCGTGGTGGGTGCCGAGCTTGGAGAGGCTATGGCTTTCTGCCGGATGGATACCATTGCTCCCTGGTGGAGCTGGCAGAGCTTCAGCGCCCTTCCTGCACGCCCTGCCGTGCCACGCCCTTGCTGACGCGCCACGCCCTGTTTGGCGCACAAACTGCCACACCACGCCCTTGCTGACGCGCCACGCCCTGGTCGCTAGCGCTCCCTAAGGGCTTCATTTATACGTGTGGGGGGCTTGGGCCCCACCCAGGTCTCGTCAGCCACTGTTGCGCGAGCTGCAAGCTCCTGGTGGCTCTCTCTGCGCCCCCCGAGCTTTCCCCAGTTCGGGACCCCCCCGTGCACCATGGTAGAGCGCTCTGGAACAGCTCGCCTCGGCGACAGACACAGGACATTCAGCCAATTTAACTTGACTGATCTTTTTTGTTCTACTTCATTTTTGTTTATTGTTCTAGTTTAGTTCAGTTCACATTTTTTTGTTTCTCAGGGATAAGCTGTTACAGCAACAAGCACTCTAATGTATAAATGAAAACAGAAGGAGATAGACCAACTTCTAGAAGCAGTATGTTCAATCCAGACAAAACTGAGTTTATGGGCAATGACGTTGTGAGGTTGAAGAAGCAAATGAAACATAAAACCCACATAGTGAGACCCATCAGAAGAAGTGGCCATAATAAAGAACATCATTGGGTTAAGCCATACAATTTGTAATGTCATGCTGATCAAAGCAGTAAGGTAATGTGTGGAATTTACATCTGCAAAAGATCACTGCGTTGATCCATATAACTGAACTAAAAATAGAGGAGATAATTGTGTTACTGCTAATAACCAAGTTGTGCAATATCCTGAAGAGGCAAATTTCATTATTCAGATCATACAGGATATTTGTATAGGATGACTGGAAAACCAGAGAAATTCTTCTATCTTCTACCTACCTCTTCCTCACTTTCAGATTTCACAAAAATGAATGGTATATTGGTCACTGCTTAAGACAGGATAGCAGACTCAACTTGCGAGAATTCTGTCCCTACCAACAAAACCTAAATCCAAAATAGTCTTTAAGATATGATAAAATTGCAATATAAAACAATGAAGAGAGAACCTAAAGTCATACCTCTAGCTGGAAAGCTTAATTGCTGTAGTGTGGCTGCACTTATACAGTAGCCGACCTGTGACTTTTCTGAAATGTCTCCCAGACAGGAATTCCAGTCTTCCACACTATAAACCGGGCAGTCTTGTAGGTTAGTGACAAGGTCTCCCACAAAAAGACCTCTTGGTCCATTGGCAGGAGAATCCTAAGAAGAAACAATGAGTCAGTCATGTTATTATAGTTAAAACTACAAGGATTTGTTTGCAGTTCTGCTGAATAGCCATGAAATCTTTAGGTTAAGATGCTGTTTCTGGAGAAACAGAAAATCTCAGGCTCCACTAGAACTGATTATTTCAGATTATGATAGAGCATTACAAAACCGACATCCTGTACAAAGAATAGCTCATTGCAACGAAAAAGAAAAGAAAAAGGCAAGTCTCCAAGTGTTCCAGGGGAACCCTTCAAATTTTAGTAATTATTTTCATAAAAGTTAATATGTTGTGGTTTTTCCTAACATTTTAAGTTCAAGAAGCTTAAATTAATACCCTGAATCTTTCAACAAAGCAGGGTGTACCTATACTTTCGAAGGTATAAAGCATAATAAATGTCATTCTCCTCCTGAGTTGTATCAGTCCACTTTTAGATCCAAAAAAGACTAAATCCTTTCAGCTCTGATATTCAGCTGTGCTGTATTTGATTAAGTCAGAAAAAAATCAGTTGTTTCCAGAAACTCAGCAGTCTATCTCTGCTTCCAGCTGACCAAACAAGCATGGAAATCAGCTCAAAATCATCTTTAACATTAAAAACAGATAGCAATAACTAGAGTGATAATGCAGTTTCCAGTAGATTTACTTGGTGCCAATATTGAAAAGAAGTTAAAAAACCCCCCAGAAATAAGCCTGCAAACTCATCTCAAATGTCTAAACAGTTTTATAGTATGCTGAATAGTCTATAATTATTCATGCCATGTTCCTTCATTTACTAACACTAAAAACCATGAGACTGAGAAGGAAACTTCAAGCAGACAAAAAGTGCAATATATTAGATTCTGCAGAGTGCTGCACTGACCAAATTTGACTGTGATAATAAGAGACACGGGTACATTACAGGTCACAAAGCATACAGTATGAAAACAGTAAAGATCTTTTCTTACCTCTGCGACTTCAGTGACAAGTGCCCCAACACCCGTGTAATAGAAAGGGAAAAGAATGGCTGGCAGCAGAAACAGAACCATGAAACTTGCAACACCAAGAACAAAATTATGCCACACTCCTAAAAAGAAGGAAAAAATCACATTTCTAAAGAAACACTAATAACAAAAAGGTGTTTTTGAAATGCAAGATTCTACAGTTACCTTCTGATTAACTTTTCTGAAATAATTACTGTAACAATGGATGAAAAGTTAATTTGTGAACATAGGCATGAAAGAAGAATAGGTATATTACTTTACAAGCTTAAGTTTCTATGATGTCACTTTGTAGGGGAGTTTTAGAGAAGCCTCTGAACCCCTGAGAATTACACTATCAGAAAAGACAGAAGAAGAAGATAGAAGACTCTCAGAAAGTGGTAAGTCCATTTTTAAGGTGTCATTCTACCATATTGATATTTCATCATGTAACACTACTTTTCTAAGTATGTAGTAGGCAGAGTATCCAAAAGAAAAACTGGGCTTCTGAATCAATTATTAAACTATAGTTTCTACGTATAGAGTAGAAATAAATATTCATAAATATTAAAAAACTAGTGGAATGAAACGTATTCCATGTCACCTTCTACCACAATAAACTGCTGAATTTAAGAATCTTAAAAAATCGGCTTCTATGTGAATAAATACTGTTTGTCCTAGTTAGCAAGATGTCTGAAATTTAGTTGCAATTCAATATTTTTTATGGTTATCTCCATTGTATCAATGAGATGTGCCAAACAAGTTCAGAAAATTATTTGAAAAAAGGCTTCTTTTACAAGAAAATCTGGACCTAAAACCACATCAAGAAATTAAGTTGTGCAATCAGCATTTCCTGACACATTATTTTGGACAACGTAGTTGCAACTGCAATCTTTATAGTATGCTGTTCTCCATAGGAAGAAATTAATTGCTATCATAAGACGCACTTGGCTTCTTTCAACATCCAGTACCATAAACATTTTCTCATTTAATTTGTATTCTTGGACAGACATTTTGTATGACCAATGCAGGAAAACTTTTCAATGTTGAAAACTCCTGATTTCCTTCTTACAGTACTTCATCTTTTTAAGAGGGGTTTGACTCAATTCTTTATTTACAGTGCAGTTACAGGACAGGAACTGAAGTAAAAATGTTTAAAAACATATTAAACCTATCTTTCTTGCACTCTATATAACACAGGAATCATAACATATGGCAGACTCTTATTTCCCCTGGCTATCTCTACATGTCACCTGGTCTTTTACGTTTCTATTGCTGCAGAAATGAGAGACATTTTTGGAGTACTTTAACTACGGGTTTGTTACCATTTCCACTAGTAGGTGCTTCTTAAAGTGATTTCTCTTTCTATAGTTTTTAATCATATCTCATTGAAAAGGCAATCAGATAGATGAAATGTTTCAGTATGCCGTTCTCTTTACCTCACACACATACATATACGTGTGCACACACACACAGAAGTGCAACAAAACCAAAAGCATGAAATAAATATTTTAACTTTATTGTTTTAACCTTTTTATCTTAAAAATATTTTTTTTCCAGCTTAACAGCTTAAGAAAGGATAAAAATCTAAGACAGAAACAGAATTCCTTCGTAACAGTGTGGCCGCTAGAGAAAGTAAACTGGAAAAAAAACCTTAAAATAATAAAAGAAGAGGTGATGGAACTGGTAGAGGGTGACAAGGAATACTTTCAAACAGCTAGGAAAACATGGGCCTTAATACCATAATCTACACAGTTTGCTGTGTGAAATACAGCAGAAAAGTCTAAAATAGAAAGGCTTCAAATTCATCCCAGGTGATCCATAGAAAAATAAACAGGCCTAAAATGAGAATACCTGCAGAGGCACACTGCATCAATTTCATTTTGCTAAAACAGCCTCATCCTTTGATACCTAACTCCTTATATTTAAAAAGGGACCCTTAAAACCCTTAAAACACCTTAAAATAATGTTTTAAAAATCTTTAACTCCTTTTCCTGTTAAAGACAAGACAAAATGTATTAAAAAGGATCTCAAAAAATAATGTAAATATTTTAACTAATTATAAGAAAGTGCTGCACAAAAGCACTTTTCATCTACTAGGCATGGAATTAATGCTAAAAATATCACAAGTCTTACAAGAACGCTCATTCACTATTCTTGAACTCATGATGCCATCTGCTGTACAACAAATAAACTCTTTAATCTCCAGAGTATAGGTGGACTACAAAAGGAATATTTGGTGTTGTTCTCTACTCTAGCTCTTTTACTTAGCTGCCATACAAAAATCTGAAAGCATGTATCTGTAAACTCAGAACTTCAGAACATTGAGAATAGGTTCATTCAACTGCTCTGACAATTAAGAAAAACTGAGTCAAGTTTACTGAATATCACATTTTATCACTATCAAACATCCTAGTTCTGAAACATACCTATCATTAACTGCAAAAAAAATGCATGTATTTGTTATCCCTAACTGATAACAAGCCATTGGTGCTAACCACTCTTGCAACATGCTTGTTCCTACCTTGTATTCCTCTATTTCAGGTTTCCCAAGAAACCTGAAAAATTATTATAGGTGTTTGCTTGTCAACAAAAACATGCAAGCAATTATTTTCTAGTACAGCTTATAATCTTATTTTTCTAGACAATTCCTAAGGAATGTATGTAAGCAACCCATTTTGAAAATCGGTATGTCTTCTCTTCCAGTTCTGTTCACAGTAGCTGGAAATGGAAATCGATTAATTTGAGAAACAGAGTGTGCTGGTTTTGGCTGGGATAGGATTAATTTTCTTCAGAGTAGCTGGTATGGGGCTATGTTTTGGATTTGTGCTGGAAACAGTGTTGATAAAACAGGGATGTTTTCCTTACTGCTGAGCAGTGCTTGCAGAGTCAAGGCCTTTGCTGCTCCTCACCCCACCCCACCAGCGAGGAGGCTGGGGGTGCACAAGAAGTTGGGAGGGGACACAGCTGGGACAGCTGACCCCAACTGACCAAACGGATATTCCATACCATATGACGTCATGCTCAGCATATAAAGCTGGGGAAAGAAGAAGGAAGGGGGGGACATTCAGAGCGATAGCGTTTATCTTCCCGAATCACTGTTACATGGAGTCCTGCTTTCCTGGAGGTGGCTGAACACCTGCCTGCTGGTGGGAAGTAGGGAATGAATTCCTTGTTTTGCTTTGCTTGTGTGTGCGGCTTTTGCTTTACCTGTTAAACTGTCTTTATCTCAACCCACGAGTTTTCTCACTTTTACTCTTCCGATTCTCTCCTCCATCCCACCCGGGGGGGGGGAGTGAGCGAGCGGCTGTGTGGGGCTTAGTTCCTGGCTGGGGTTAAACCGTGACAGTCCTTTTTGGCGCCCAACATGGGACTCAAAGGGTTCGAGATAACGACAGGTTTGATTGGAATGTCCTAGAATGACCTTATAGCTGTTATTGCTGTTTAGCTATTAATGGGCAGGCTCCTGTGCTTGGCATGGGACTTGCGTGCCTTACTGTATATTAGAGTCTAGTGCTCGTTAGTGGTTGCTTTTTTGCTTTCGCTGCTTGCTGTGCTGCTGTGCTGGACAGGCTGGAACTCCAGTGTGAACTCGAGTCGAAGGGACTGTGACCTGTGGATGAGTCCACACAGGAGCAGGACACACTGTGTCTGTGGCCGTGCATAAGCCCATGCCCGAGCAGATACAGTGTGCTGGGGGTGCACAAGGAGTTGGGAGGGGACACAGCTGGGACAGCTGACCCCAACTGACCAGAGGGATATTCCATACCATATGACGTCATGCTCAGCATATATAAAGCTGGAGGAAGAAGAAGGAAGGGGAGGACATTCGGAGTGATGGCGTTTGTCTTCCCAAGTCACCGTTACGTGTGATGGAGCCCTGCTTCCCTGGAGATGGCTGAACACCTGCCTGCCGATGGGAAGTAGGGAATGAATTCCTTGTTTTGCTTTGCTTGTGTGTGCTTTCCCTATTAAACTGTCTTTATCTCAACCCACGAGTTCTCTCACTTTTACTCTTCCGATTCTCTTCCCCATCCCACCGGGGGGGAGTGAGCGAGCGGCTGTGTGGGGCTTAGTTGCCGGCTGGGGTTAAACCACAACACAGTGCTTCATAAAAGTTAGCCTATTGCAGTGAATAATTTTGGTTAATTAGGGTATTTGGAATATGGATATATTTACTTACCTAACATTTATCATAATTTACTTGATTTATGAAAGCTTGAAAATATGTTTTGATAAAGGTTTCTGTATGCCCAGCCTAAAATCCTCTATATAATGTTTTAGTTACAATACTCAAGAAACAGTGTTAGTATCCAAATATTACAACAGGTTGGCTGCTATCCTGCTGTCCCCTGCAATAGAAAACCATCAGTATCAAGAACTAAACCAAGATGCTAACTTTTCTACCTTTATTTCAGTAGTTTGGGAACTACCTTTGTCTCTAGAAATCAGTAATACAAGTGGTTCAGGTAGCATAGAATCATAGAACCATTAAGGTTGGAAAAGACCTCTAAGATCATCAAGTCCAACTGTCAACCCAACACCACCATGCATAACAGTCTCCGTCTACCTTTCCACAGCCACAGGGCTCTACTTCCCAGTAGCCATGGACTTCAAAACACATCAAATCAAAAACATTTGGAGGTTATTTGGAGCCATAAGCTGTGATTGTCTTTGGATGTTTGTGTTTTAGCCTTTGTTTCCTTCTGATCGCAACATCAAAACACAGTGACCTGTAGAATAACATAACTCACACGTCACTGAAAATCACTCACAATACTACTGAAAAATCACATAGTAGATTGCTCCTGTTGCAGAAAATGGTAGTGAATTGCTCAAGGATGTTCACCTGTGACAGCAAGTCATGTTCTCATACCACCAGTCTTCTGGCTGAGTATTTTCCAGCTTGTGTGCTCCAAGGTTTTGCTACTTAGGCCATACAATATGTGGGGGGGTGTGGGGGGGGAGACAAAGGAACTTCTGCGCCTGAGCTGATGTAAGAGCTTTTTCTAATGAGAGGAAGGTCAGAAACCACATTTTTTCCCCCAACCACACAACTGGTATTTCTTACGCACAACTATTCTGAATCAGATCTGAGATACAATAAAATTTTTCCTGATAGGAAACTGGTACTCATTTAAGCTCCTAGAAACTGATGCCTCTCCTCCAGAAAACAGCACACTATGGACAGTAACGATCAAATGATTTTCTGAAATCACAATTTAGGTTCAGAACAGAAGGATCACCTTTAGGTAAAGAAAAGCTTTTGTACTTCTTCATTTTAAACCTTCAATCCTCCATCAAAGATTCACAAATGATGCCTGTAAAATAAGTAACTGTGCTAAGCAAAGATTTAATAAAAAAGCACAAACTATTACCTGCACAAAATATTCTTAATTGCTGGACTGGAGATATCAGCTGCAAGTGGGTTGTGAAGAGGTCAACAAATGCTCCAGGATAGACAATGAAGATAAAAATCCCAAATCCATTAAATCGTACTTGTTCACTTAAAAAGAAGAAAAGAAAAATGAAGTGGTGTTACTGCAAGCAAACAAATGAAAAACTGAGAGATTCTACATAGCACACATACTTCTGACAATGAGAATAACTAAAATCATAAAACTAACTTATTTTTCATAATGCAAATAATTGAAAGATAATTAAACTAAAGGATGTTTTCTGCGGTAGTTGTCACTTTTATGCAGCACACATTTGTGAGCCTAGTAAAAAATAAAGGATAAGTTCAACTTCTTTTCTGTCTCCTGGCAAGAGTAACACATAAAATACTTTACAAAAAAACTCCGCTTTCAAGTTAGCATATATTTTAACATTTGACGGATTTTTTCTTTTAAGTAAAAAAATGTCAGCCTGTAGGATGCAGTTTCAAACTACTCTATGAAAAATTATCTGGAAGAAGCAATCGCTTTCCTTTTAAAGAAACACTTACAGATTTCTGGAATTTATCATTTCTCTGTTTCTCCTAATGAAATTCAGAGTAAATTGTAAACTAGCAAAAATGAGGGAAATGTAATCTGAAAAAATGAAAACAAGTCAAGAGGTTAAAAGGACAAATGCTATTTAAATATATTAGTAGCTGACACTGTCATACAGATAATATTTTTTGGGTTTTTTGGAGGTTTTAAAATTGCCTTTAAATGGCACTTTTTGGAATAACTATGTAAAGGTTTTATAAAGCTAGAAATTTCATAAGGGACTAATAGAGGCATGACAATCATGTTCCGAGACAACTACATTCTAATTATTATTCCAAGACAATCATGTTCCGAGACAAACCAGGCACAGATCAGCTAATCCCATATCTTTACTGAGACAGTACACTGGGCATAGCATTTTATTTATTCACATTTATTTATTTATTCTGCATATACAATAAAAGAAGACACAGAATTATACAAAATTAATCAGAATGAAGTAATACATTAATTAGCTGGAGTTAACTCATCAGACCTACCCATGCTACAGATTAGTAACAGGCAGTCTAATGCCTATACATGATTTCATGACTTGAGTCAGAGGTACAGAGGGAAAAAGAAAAAGGCTTTTTTTGGCACAAGCCTTGAATAAGCTAAGGCTCAAATATTTTAAGGTATTGTAGTTCACAACCAATACTATCCTGAACTGAAGTTGGCGAAAGCATATTAGATTTCAGGGAGTCAGAGTGATTTGCCAGAATAATAAAATTTGCCCACAGCACAGCTATTTAGTAAAGCCTAAACCCTGAGGATTGACCATAACAGCACTATAGACCCAACCTATGCTAGGAGGAGAAAAAAAACAAAAAAAGTCAAGCAGAAAACAGCAGCAGCAACAGCAATGTACATCGAAAAAACGAATTTTTCCCCTGGAAATAGCTGGGAATCAATTTTTTGACAAAAACATAACCCAAACTTGAATATTCAGAGCCTTTGCTCCAGATCTTGAATGAAGATATCACACCACTAAGGTATAAGAATTATTCACTCTGGTTAAAAAGAACTCTATAGTTACTCCTGGCTTCTCTGCAGTTCGCCAGTAGCATGTGAAGGCACTGTACAAGAAGAGAAATTTTGTTGCTTCTTCCTGTGGTGGAATGAGCAAGAGCAAGAGCTTTATCCTCCACAGAAAAATCCCTGTGAATATTAGGGGCAAAAAGCTGAAAGACAAACAGAGCATATGAAACACAGACCACCCTTTAATTGAGAACTTTTGGGGTTATAAAAAAGGTAGTAATGGGTTAAGATGCAGTCATGACTCCCTACACCCAAGAAAATCAGAGAAACAACTTAGGGCTTCATGCTCATGGGACAGATAATGATGATGTTCAGGAGCAATGCGGAGGACATCTGAATAACACTCCCAGCAACCACCACTTAACCCTCTCATGCTAGAGTGTCATTTAACAGTAATGACTAACCATGTTAAATAACCTTTTTGTGAAATAATCATCATAGTTAAGTGACATTAAAAATATCATCTTTGATCAAAATTAACACATCACTGAGATTAATAGGGGCAAATCACATTTGCCTGAGTTACTGCTTCAGCCTGTTCGTATGCTACTTCACAAGCTATGTTTAAACAAATAAATTTAAAATCTATTTTAGAGTACCATTCTGCAATAGCGCATGGGTCCTCTTCAAGTGCCACAACTGCAGAAATGCAATTGCTGTGGGAAAAACAGGAGCACTTAAAAGAAGTATTATTTTAAACCTGATGCAGCATGGTATATTTATTTGCAAAGCAGAAGACATTTCTTGTGATCTGCAGAATAGACACTATATTAAAACTCTATGCTTAATTGTACACCCTTCCAAACTTAAAATCTAAGGAAGCTATGAAATACAGAATAAACAGACTCTCTAGATAAGCTGAAGAAGTGCTAACAACATCCACCTGTAAGTAATTGCTGTGGAATATTAGGCTTTGTTGGCACATAGTAAGAGAAAAGTAATTTGTATTACCGAATAGCTGCCACCCCATGGCCGACTTCATGTATCACACCACTGATGAGGATTGCAGAGAAGAAATAGGTCAGCTGGCTGACAGGCAAATTTACACCAGGCACCTGTTGATGTGGGCATGACAACAAAATAAAACACACAAGGAAACCAAGAGGTACAAAGACAAATCAGACTTGCTGCTCTCACTCACTTCAGACCCGCAACAGAACACGGGCCGTTCTCATACAGCACTATCAGTTTGTACCTCTCCTCCCATTTATTCAATGTATTTTAAAATACATTAAATATATATTCTTTTATTGAAGGTTCAAAAGCTCTCCAGCCACAAAAGCCTTCTCTCTGCCCTACTTACTCCCCACAGCCCTGACTGAATGTGTCCTACTCTATATTAAGCTCGAGGAGTTTATAAAAATGTACACAGAATTCCACTCAAATGAAACAGGCTTAGCAACTGTGAGCATTAGTTTACAATTTCCTGCAGCCAGTCATGTAGCTATAGAGAAGATCCACCCTTCAAAAAAAAAAAAAAATTGTATGGCACTTAAAACACTATGAGCCCTAAAAGTTCAAAAAATGAGCCTACAACTGGAATTGTCAGTCTCCCTTCTCTCTCCCTATCCAAATCATGAGACTATCCCAAATTTACAAGGTCAAAAAAAGGGTAACTTTCGTCTATTGTTCAAGTTTTGATGGTCTACGTATGGCAATTTAACCTTTAAACAAAAAGCACTTGAAATGAGTATACTATTTTAATTTATGTAAGACATAATATGCAGGCCCCTCACATTCCTCCTGCTGCTGTGGATTCCCACCACTCCCCAAGTCCGTCCTTGCACTAGTCATGAGACACCAACTCCTTCCAGATGGGCTCCAAAGCAGACACGAGTCAGGGAATGAAGAACCATCCCCTCTTTCCTCCTGATGGATTTTCCTCCTGCTCGGTTCCCGTCCCCGCTTAGTGGTCATGCTGCAGTGGGGTGATAAGGCCACCTCTGCTGCTTGCCCTAGGACAAGTGTCCTGTCTGCTCCACAGCTCTCTCCGCTCGAGGTGGGGTGCACTCCAGTACAGTCACACAGCTGATTGTGAACACAACTTGAATTGCAATCCAGTGACAGAAAAGAGATGCTAAGGGCAAAAATTCCCAGCCTATCTATAGGACCCTCTAAAAAGTACCCTTGTGGGACTCAAAAGGCTGCAGATCCAACTGAACAGATCCCGTTTTAGCCTACTTTCATTCAGTCCTGCACATTCCTCAATTATATGCATTCACCTACCTGTGCAGCAGAACTCTACAACAGGCTGGTGAGACAATCTAGCTAAAAGAAATCCTTCAAAGGACTGTTTCATTAATGTTAAAACAAATCATTTCACAAATTCTGTCCAGACTGTGATCATGACCAAGATACTTATCTCAACTGGCACGACTATCGTACCTCACTGTAAGAAGACTGCTGCTCTTCATTCGTTAAGCACCCATTGCTTGTGTTACAGCATCAGCTGGTGGCACTAATGCACCCGTTAACTGGCGTGGCCAGGGGCCCTCTGCTCTGGGCACATGGGAGGACAGACAGCAATAACAAGAGTTGCCATCTTAATACCACTGTAACTATAGCCTGTTAGAACACAGCACCAGATGCTTTCAGACTTCACATCAAAGAAACCAGTTTAAGATTCACCTAAAAGGGAAGTTAACTCTCATGAAGGGCTCTGGAATCAATAGCAGTATTTTGTTAACAAGCATTGTCATCTTACATTTTATGGTCTTCTGGAAATGCCTTTAGTAAAAGAAGAACCTTTGCTAGTAACTGATCTGCCTCTTTCCCACTTTTGTCAACAGGCAACCAACACAAAGAAAAACAGCCCAGTTACCTACAGATAGGTATTTTAAATAAAGTACATGACTGAACAAAAGAGGAAGGGTACAAAAATCTTAATCAATAAAACATAAGCAGAACTGTACCTCCCCCTCTCAATAGCCAAAGGCTAAAGGCTAAACAGATTTATGCCACAGGCTAAAGTTGCGTTAAAAAAAAAAAGTGTTTTTTTTTAAAAAAACTAACTCACTCTCCTCCAGGCAGTCAAATACAAATAACTACTCTAAATGAGGAGAAGTCCTCCTCACTTGTTCTTCACCTCTTTGCAACCACACATGGGTCACTTTTTTGTGTCAACTTATGCTGGCACATTCCCCTCAAAAGGAATACTGAAACTCTTTAAAGGCAGAATTATACAACTGCGACCACTCAGAAATGAAAGAATGAGGTAGGAAAGAAACAGAACCACAAGTCAACTTAGGAGAAGTAACCTTATCCCCATACATGACATTACATTATCCCTATACACTACATCTTTTTCAGTGCCAGTCTGTCCTTGGTTTGAATGCAGTATCAAGTATTGCCAGTAGACAGTAACTGCGGAATCAATTCCACATTGAAATTGCGAACATTATCCTAGATTTCTGCTTTCATAATTCCAGTTCACACCAGATTAATGCCAAAGGCTTATCGTTACTTTGGTTGCCTCTATGTTATTTTCTCAAAAGAGCAATGTACTGCAAATGACCACTTTACTCTGGTGTCACAAAAGTGGATGGATCCATATCATGATCTCAGAAGATGAAGATGTAAGGGAGGCTTTTCTTACTCCAGAATGTAACAGACGTACATGCTTAGGATAGACCCTGTTGGCATGTAACTTAAAAATTTTCTGTCTCGTGTTCAACTTGTGCTCTACTGGACGCACAGACTGCCCACTCCTGTCTGCTTCTGGAGATGACTCAGGAGCAGGCCGTGGCCCGGGTGACTGCAGTGGCAGTACCAGCAGTTCTCTTCCAGGTCTCGTTGCCTGCTTTTGCTAACACACACTGCATTTGCTGTATTCACCCTGCACGTGTGAAACAGACCCAGACCATCCCAAAGGCACTGAGTTAATGGCACATGCTAACGATCAGGCTTCCCGCACTTATGCAATTTTTTAAGACTAGTTGCATGCAGTCAGTTTAGCACCTACAGGAAGGCCTATCATGGCAGCACGCAATTCCCAACTTCTGTTCACTAGATTAGCTGAGTACTTAAAGACAGTAAAATGGTTGGGCACCCCTGCTCTAAGCCATGCAGCAGAAGGCAGAGCAATCTCATAGGACTTTCTGCATTTCTGGAAAATGACCGTAGTACATTCTGGCCAGAGAGCACTCTTGGGGAAATAAGGGTAGTTAGAAATACTTCCAGGTTAAAACTGTTGCAAGGGCAATGTCAGTTCTTCCATTACTGCCTTGCGCAGACAGTATTTGCAATCTCTCCCACTCTGCGAAATACATTCCTTTCTAAAACCATACAATATATTGTCCAGCATCAGAAATTCATAAAACAATTAAAGACATTGTTATTAGGCCTTTGACTAGATACTGCCAGAAACAGCACTTTCAATTTCACACTGTAAATTAGGGCGCAAGTCCTTGAACAATCAAAAAATATGCCATCTCCTCACTAATGAATCTTTGCTTCCGCTATCACATAATGCTCTTTACACGTCTTTCCCTTTCCACCGATGTTTTGTATTGTAATAAATGAAATAGAACTCCTCTCTTCTTGTGGATTATGGAGGCGTTCTGCAAACTTTAAGGCCACCAGTGCCTCTACATTACACGGCTCAGAGGAGGCAAATTCTTATCTCTATTTTGTATTCTTAGTACTATGATAATTTAGGTCTTCTCAAAATTATTAGCCAATTCTCACTCCTGAGAATTTTTAATATAAATTCTTCCACACGTTTGCCTTCATTTGTCTTCCCTTCTTTCACTACCTCCACTCCCCATTTTTAAGGCTGAAAACAAACGAGCAAATTTTTATATGGATGAATATCAGGAGTTAGGTTATTCTTGCATGGGAGGATTTAAGCATCACATATGCCATTAAGAAGCTGGTTAAGATCAGTTCACAACTCTCAAATAAAGACCTGAGGAGAGAACGCTTACCACAACTTGCAGCATACGATCATTCTGGGCTTTTGGTGCCTCGGTGAGCATCTGTGTCAGTGTTTGCATCAGTGTCTTTCCAAGAAGAATAACAGAGCCAAACATGGCAACTATACCAAACACCATTCCTATGCTGAACCTACAAGGAGAAGCAAATAGTTTAGCAATGCATAGCTGCAAGAAGACAGGGTATATTCTCTGCACATGTAATACTTTAGTGCAATTTAGTACACCACACTCAAAAGGCAAAACTTATCTGATGCTACTACCATTCCTGTATCAACAATCCAATACAAAAATATTAGCTAAAGGAAACTAATAACAATAATAACATATACTAATAACATTGACTAATAACATATAATATTTTCCTTGTTTAATAAATGTTTTACATCCAAACCACATCCTGATTCATTTCCAAATATTTTTATGTTGTTCTTACACATTCTAAATTTTATTCAGTTACCCAATACATGTAACTTGCCATTAGCTATAAATATAAAAACATAACTAACAATATATAATCAACCATGTTGCACCACACCATCACATATTTAGAGACCTGGATCAAATGATAGGGTAGCATATATGTTTATTTAGTATAAGCTTTTTCAATAAATTTTGCATCTTTCTCACAAACAATAAAAAGTGCTAAAGAACAATAAATGAGACTCAACCTTTTTTAAAGAAGAACTAAAAAGTACAACTGCAAGACCAGATTAAAATCAATTACTTAAAACACATTGTTCTTCTCACCAATTTATTTTTCATTAAAAGCAGTGTTGAAAATAATTTCAATTTACATCAGTCCACCTAGTGGTGAATTTTTATTCAGCATTATTATTATTATTTTACACTGTCCAATAGTTGAAGTATGTGATAAAGTTTATTTTCTAGCTAAAACACTTCAATTCACTACCAGTCCTTCTTCCTCTCACAATAGCATAATTTTTCTCTTACCATCCTTAATGAAGCTCAGTGGGAATTAGCAAATTTATTTTAAGCAACATGTTCTTGTAACGTTGATTAAAGAGACTGGTGGAAACATTATACTGTAATAAATTATACACATTAAAAAATTGTGATTGATATAGAACTATTTCAAACTGAAATAGTAAAATCATTACATACCAGAGAAACTAATATGAAGCAGACCTCTCTTTCATTAATATCTCACTGAGGGTAGCAATACAGGAAATGAAAAGAAGTTCAAACCTTACTCATTTTATATTTTCAGAGCTGATATAAAGTAATGCTAGGAAGGCAACAGAGCAATAATTTTCTAAACAAGTCCAGGAGCACCCATACTAACCACCCTCCTTATTTAGCCATTCCCAGCAGTCAGTGCAATCTTAGCAGGGAAAGGTGCCAGCAGATAAAAGACAGAAGGTGAGAAATGTGCTTCTGAGTAGGTATGGTTGCTGAATGTCTGGGCAATGATTGACAATAGGACACAACTGTCTTTGAATACTTTTTAAACTCTAGTGATCAGGGGAGAGCTCAGTGTACAGTGATGGACAGATCTAGGATATGAGAAGCTGCTTTCAGACCTGCTTCTGTACACAGTATTACATGTAATAGCTGTACTCTTAAGAACTATGTATAGTTCAAACCATAGGTTTACAGATTTCTAGTTTCATAGCATCTCAATATGCAACCTATATTACAGCTATATATTTTTTAGTAGAGGAGAAAGACTTATACTGACACAGGACAATTATGGCAACCACGCTAGTTTGGTTTTATCATTAGCCTAGTGAAATAACCATGTCTGGCCATTATACTTTTAAGGCTGAAAGGCACAGATGTGGTTAAGTTGTTGGCTCTGTATTTGACAGAAGAAAAAAAATCCTGAATTTATACCATAAATACAGAAATCTGGGTTTCCATCTCCCCCAATTGTAGAACTGGCGGTTGAAGAGAGCTGTTTGCCATCGCATGTGAAAAGGAGAGACGCTCAAGCCGTACGTCAGCAGCCAGTCTTCATAAGATGCCTTCAGAGAGTTGGATGACTGCAAAACAATGGAAAATTAGTTTAACCAAAAACTTCTAGGAAGATTTTGCGTTATGTGACCAAGCAGTAAATGTGATCTGTTTATATAAAAATGGATATATAACTTCAGGTAAATGTCCTGAACATTACTTATATTTTGGCATATAGGTAGGTGTGACGTGTAATATGAAAAAGTTATGCCACTGTTTTGATGTAAATCGCAATGGTTCCAGGATTGTGAGCGAGACTGGGTATCCAGTGTTATTTGACCAACAAGATCTTATATCATCTTTCTTAGTGTTAAATCACTTTCAGTAGTTTTAAACTGTTTGATTAGAAGGCTAAAGACTGAACTGTTTATGGCATTTTTTCAATGTGCAACTACATTCCAGTAAACATTTTTGGAACTACAATAAAGAAAAATGCTTCTTTTGGCTTAGCTGCAAAAACTGTTTCTAATATTGGTGAGATATGGATCAGTACTGTGGATACCCTTTAGTAAGGGTAAAAATGAGGTTTACTTTTCAAACACAGAGACTATGCCTAAAGAGACTCTGAAATATTTGATCATACTAACAAAAAGCGAGAAGGAATTTAAAATTATCAACCTGTATTGCAACAGTGATTTCACTATGATAATTTCCCAGCATTTCAAGATACTGCTAGAATGCCTTCCTAGTAGTTCCAAAGATTTCTCTTTATGAGAAATGTGACCTATGAACTATATGATTAATACTTATCTGCAGTATTATCTGATATTATAGACCAATAGACATAGTTTTGCAATTGCTACTTTATATTATATGGCCCCTATCTTCTCAATGGGTTTTACTCGGCCTGCTTCATGGAAGGTGGTATCAGAAACCCAACTGAAGGAATGCTTTCCTTGGAGGTGAAAGAGGAACTCATAGCTCAGGAAAAGCACACCAGAGCTTTACGCCTTCTGACTTTGAGCAGTTCCCAAGGCAGGAGTGTCTCTGACATAATCCAGACAGTCTTCGGGGCTGTGTGACCTGGAGCATTGTTCCCAAGTTTCCCTATGAGCAGCTACAGGAACGCGTAGTTCGCAACAGGCTCCCCTCTCCCCCCGTAGGAGGAACTTTACAAGTTTCTGGCTGTCGTCTGTGGTTCTTTAAACAAATTTAGAACTTGCGAAGTTCCTTGCATTCCTCCTGTCCTGCCGCAGTGGTGGTGGGGAGTCAGGATCTCATCTCTCTATTCATAGCTTTTCTCATTTTGTTGTATTAATGAATTAAAATTTGAACACTAAAAATTTATTTCAAGTAACGATTTTCCCAGGACGCGAACCCATTTACTCAGGTCGTTGTTCATTTATCACCTATGACGCCATTTATCCTTTCTGCCTACACATTCCTGTGTCATTTCCTTCTTCCTCACCCAACTGATTTCAGTCACGTTTTTGTTCAGTCAACTGAGGGCACAGCCAGAAATTTTCATCGTAATGTATTCCCTAATCAACACTAGTCACTCCCTATGACACCACTACATTTAGTGTCCACAACCAGATCACATTTGCTAACCCAGCATTTACTAACTTTAACAGAAGAGATCACAAAGATGATTACACCTTTACAAATAATAATACATAAGCCAAAGAAACAAAGAAAAAGACCTCCTCACATAATCTACCAGATAATTAAGACCGAAAATACATATGACATTAAGTGCCTCTGGCATGAGAAACTGTCTTTTGGGAATTAAGTAAACACACCCTATTCATTCACACAGAGTGCAAAAAAAACCCAACCAACCATGTATTATTGTAATAAAGCTAATTGGATATATTGATTTGGCACTTTAAAACTGTGTTCCTTTTACCACATGCAAAACCCACTTTTCCCCTAGAAAATGCCACAAATTCATCCCTTCAAATTCATTCCAAACACATCACAGCCTCACTGTACTAGCAAGATATAAATAAATACAAAGTTTTCCAGGAGAAATATGGGATTACTGGCCATATATTTGCCAAATGGAGGGGAAAAAAAAAAAGGTACCAAAATTCATTTTCCTTTTGCATTTTCCTCACAAGTTGTGTAAATGATATTCATGATCACTAAATGACTGCATCCCTTTGCAAAATATATTAAAAAGCTCTAAGCAAACTTTTGCTCCTTCCGTCCTGAGCCCAGTAGGATCACCACATTACCACGTGCACCTTCATGCCCTGGTACGAGGTGTGTTGGTATCCTGTTTCATTTCAAACCTCCTTCACACAGGCCTTGCCTCTGCTTCTTTAAGGTGAGTTCTAAGTGATCTTTGTTATATTAGTTTTACTATAAAAGCACTACCTTTTTTATTTATGCAAGCCTTCAAAATAGTGAACGTCTGCTGAATACTCCAAGAGCTCCATAAATATCTGCCAGCAAGCAGGAGTCCTTAACATTCTTCTTTGCTGACAAAATCTGTTCAAGAGCTCTGAGCCATTGCAGCTTCCCGACCTTAAAAGCTGAAGGCTAACCTTGACTGAATGCGTCTAATGCATCCTTTATTTCTCATAGCAGAAGGAGGGACAACCTTCTACCCTTTGCTCATTCCTGATCCTTCAGGCAGAATGAAATGGGATGATTTAGGATGCTGGGGAGCAGGAATTTAGGGGTCTGCCTGAGTGATTCCCTTTTGTAGGATCCAAGCTTCAATGGAAACTTTCATGCCAGTGGTTCAATGAAGAGCAACAAGAGGGACTTAAAATTCCAAGTCCCAGCTTAGTTTGGCATATTTTTAGTTTGCTAAAACATATGTATCTTGTAATGTAACTCTAACAATATTATAATATGTGAATTTATTCGTGCAAAAATGCATTTATACACACAGTTATGCCTTCTGTACTGTAGACTTTCTAAGAGACAGACTGCCTAACAAAATGTTTGAAATCTGAGCAAAACCAGTAAGGGAACAAACTGAGCAAGAGCCATTGCACATTGAACAAGTTTATAGAATAAATATCAACTGCAAGCTACAGCACACATCCTTCTCTTGCCAAAAATATCAACAGGATCACGCATGGAAAAGTACTCCTTTATTATTTTTCACTCATGCTCTGTACGTCCTTTTGATGTAATTAAATTGTAAGTGATTTGAGATTTAAGCAGGGACTGCCTTTTGCTACGATTGCTAGCAGCCTTGGATTATGAATGTGGTGGGAGACTTAGAGTACCAGCAACAAAACAAGCAACCCTGAGTTTCCTAATTCTATAAATCTGGTTATTTAATCCAAATACTATTTTGTCTGTGGTGCTCACAGTGAAACTTATCATTGAGATGTACACACATGAGATCTACAGTAAGTTCACTAAAACCCGACAGCTCCCACATACTTCCTGACGATTAATAACTTTTGTCAACTTTTAGTTAAAGGATCAAAGTTAAATTTTAACTCTTGCTTGCTATAGCATTCCAGGCATCCCCCCTTCTTTTTCAACATAAATCGGGCACTAAGTTGGCTCTAAGCACTGTGGGGTTTTTACTTCTCCCTTGCTGCTGCTAAGCTCTACCAGAGGTTGTAACAAGAAAAGCAGTGACCATTCTTACAAAAGAGAATGATTTTAAGGTCTAATGCTGAAAGAGATCTTCAGCATCTCAGAGATACAAATGGGTCTCAGCATCGTGGCACAACAGGTCTGCTACCTGAATTCAGCTCTCGCTTCACACTCTAAGATTCTTCATCAGACACAAAGTTTTCTTCTACCGTCAGAAGAAAACCAGCCTGTTGGCTGACCTTTCTGGTGGTTTTTGGTGTGTCTCGCTACAGTCAGGAGCACATTTTTCTGGTATCCGGCCAATCTTCTAACGTGTTTCAAAACAACGCCACGTTTGTTTCCAAATACCTAATATAGACTTGATGTAAGAAAATTTGAAAAATCTTTAGATAAATAGCTGTACTTTTTTATTGTCATTATGTACAGACTAATCTTTGGCAATTAATAGCTCTCATCATTTACTGAGCTACATTTGCTCTCCAAGAATTAGCAGCAGGGGGAGCCACTTATTTTTCTAAGTTTTCCCATCACCTAAAATTTCTTATATTTCTTCCTGTATATTACAGGGGTGACAAAATGAACGTTTTTTACTTTGAAATCACTAGGCCCTATCTGCACTTGGCAGAAACAGATGCAGCTCCTAGACAGTAACGTTAACGTAAAAAAGACAGAGAATTACAGATCAAACCTTCCATTTCATTTTTCCTCATATTTAACCAGCATACATCCTATTTTGCATGGATACTTCGCAATTTCAGTAATCTCTTGGAAATCATACCTCTCGAGCTTTAAAAAAACCCACTTAATTAAACTTGTCCAATGCACAAATGCATCCCTAGATATAATGAATGATGTCTTGTTGGTGTATTTTCTTTTCAAACCTTCCCCTCTCCATCAGGAGGAAAAAGATGAGTCTTACAATACTCTCTGAAGATTAAAGTTTATTTCTTTGAGAAGTATTTGTATTGAGCTCTGTCTCAACTTTTTTTTTTCAGCAAAACTAAGGACATTCTAAAGAAAAAAAACTGTGCATTAGTTATGTTTTTACATCCAGTAATTTTAGAAAAATCATCACTACAAAACACACACTCTACATAGCAAACTTATAAATTGAGATTTTTTTTTTTAAAGATAGTAATACTTTAAACTCCAGAAAACACATTAGAGTGCCACAGCGCCGTTTGAGCAGTAGACTAAAAGCTGGCTTCCCTAACGTTTCACGGCTTTGGTCCTTTAATACAGAGCCGAAATCCCTGCAGCCGGCCGGGAGGCGTTTTCAACCCCAGCGATGGGCGGAAGCAAAACACCGCCTCCCCGGGCGCCGCCGCTCAGGCTTCTTGCAGGGCTGAAGGGCCCCGGTTTGAGGAGGAGGAGGAGGAAGAGGCTTGCCCTGGGGGAAAGGATCTCCTCGGCAGCCCGAGGGAGGCCAGCAAGGCGCGAGGGCAGGCACAACCTCCCTGTCAACCGCACCCTCCCCGGGCTTGCGGAGCGGGGAACAGCCCGGCGCCCGCCCCGAGCTCAGTGGGGCGGGCAGGGGAGGCCCGCGGCCGCCTCCCCCGCTCCGAGCCGGACCGGCCCCGGCCGGCATAGCCCGGAGCCCGGCACCGCAACGCGGGGGGACGGCGGCGGGCGGAGAACGGCCGCACCGTCGCGCGCCCTCAACGGCCCGAGCCCCGCGCCGGCCGTTAGATTTGGACTGCAGAGCGGCCGGGCGCCGCCAGCTCGGGCCTGCAGGCTCGGGCAGGGCAGCGGCCCCTCTGCCTGCGTGGGAGGGGGGAGAAAGGGGGCTCGTGGCCAGCCCTGGCGTTCCGGAGGGCGGGCGAGGCGGAGAGGCCTCTCCCCGGTGGCGACTCCAGACCCCGCCCGGCGGGGGATCGGGCTGCCGGCGCCCTCCTCCCGGCCCCGGCGAGGTGCGGGGGGTGAAGCGGCACTCCTGCCCCGGCGTGCGCGGGGCCAAGGGCTCCCCGTTCGGCTCTGCGTCCACAGCCCTCACCTTGAGCAGCGTATCCGCCAGGTAGATGGCGCACCAGCCCCCCAGCACGCACACCACCACCGGGATCGGGATCATTGTTGCAGCCGAGGCGGCGGCCGCGGTTCATGAGGAGGAGCCCCCGGAACTAAACCTGCCCCGGAACCCTTCTCCATCAGCTATTTTGCCCGGTCGGACGCTTCCGGACACCGCGTGGAGCGAGGGCCGGTGCCGGAGTGACGTCACAGCCCAGCGTGCAGGGAAACGGGGGGCGTTAGGACGCGGCGCGCGTACGCAGTGAGCCGGACGCCGCGAGAGCCGGGACAGAGTGCGCCTGCGCGGCGGGCTGGGGCGGGCGGGGGGCGAAGGGCGCCGGCTCCGGCTTAGGTCGGTCCGTCCTCGTTTTGCTAAATTTACTTCAGCTATTTATGTGTCTGTACGTCGTGAGGAGGTGTAACGATGTGCGCGCGTCGTCTTTTTATGTTACTTGTTGAATGACAGAGGCAGTCGCAGGCGAGCCCCCCCTTAGCGAGGCTCAGCAGCCGTTCCCGGTTAAGGCCCCGGCTGCGCCCGTGGCGCTGCGGGCGAAAGAGCTGGAGCCCTCTGGAGGGGCTGTGCGCAGGTGGTCGGGAAAGCATGCTGGAGAGCAAAACTCGTTTGCGGTAGTGGGATTAAAGCGGGTGGTGGAAGCACTTCAGTGATGAGGGAGCAATAGGACTCCCTTTAACTACGAACATTCTTCCAGAAGTTTTACATTGACTTCATGACACAACAAAATCTTTTCATGAGGCTGCTTGTAAGAGGGACTTTCAGGCTCTCCTGGCCATTGTGTTTCCTTCCCATATTAATTCTCTGATTTTATGCCTCTCTTGATCTCTCCCACTCCTCTTGGGCATGTTTTTCACTGTTGGTAGAAGTGGGATGTGCCATGAGGTCACTAATCTTAAGAGTTGATTTCTGAGGGCCTTTCCTAGTTTAAAAACTTTCACTCAGAGCTTGAACACTGAAAGCAAAAAAGTACAAGATTTGGCAAACGTTAAGGGAGAGTATTTATTTGCCTACACAAACCATGCAACTTCAACTGCCGCTCCCTTCCCTTCCCCCGGTGAAAAAGATGCACTGTTATGTCTTCAGTTTTCTCATTATTTCTAAAGATTTTTCAGGAATCAAGACAGCAGCAGTGTGAGAGCCCTCTGCAGTTTGTGGCTTCCAGTCCACCTTTTCCTGTGTGTTCCAGATAAACTTTACTTGGCCTTGGTTTGTGAGAAATTACTCAGAAGGACATCTGTCTCCTGAAAATGCTTATTCCATCTGTCCTTCAGCTCTGATGCGTTAGTCTGTGGGTTCATGGACCATTCTGTGGAAGAGCTGGGACTGCCGTTAGAAGAGTTCATAAAATCAACCACAGCCTGTCTTTTCCACACAGAAAGCTTTGTAGAAGTTGTGTTTTTAAAGAGATATACCAGTGTCCTTTGAATCCAAAAATGCATCAAGCCCTCCCTGTGCTAGAAATTAAGTGTTTTTAATGCTGTTTTTCAGTCACATTTTCAGATTTTTTCAGCTCGCTCTTTGTTCCATATGTCCTTCTTCATCCTGTCCTTCCCAAAACAGATACTGTGAGCTTTCCTTATGCTACCAGCAGGAAGAACATCTCTGCTCTGAACTCCTTGGCTCTTTTCAGCTCCCTTTCATTTCACTGATAACATGGTATTGCTGAGGGGAAGCAGGAATAAGGGGCTGTTCCCCAGAAGACAGATCAGCAAGCAAGTAAGGGGAGACAGCCCTGGCCAATCTCTCTTCATGGGCCATTGTGGGGGCAGTGAGAACTGGTAATGCCTGCTTTCACTTGTTCTCTGGTGAATTTCTTTGTCTTCCATCTTGGGTCAGGGATGGTTTTCCCCCAAGTTTAGGTTTTCCATTGTCCTTAAACCCCTCCCCTTTGGTGGGAGCTGTTATGTTAACCAAAGCCTTACGAGAACTTCTGAAAGAATTTCATTCCAACATAAAGCTGAAGAATTACAGGAAATGTATCCAACCTTTCGTGCAGTCAAATTTGAGTTTGTGCACTGATATAGACAACTTTGAGATGTCCTCAGTATCTAAAACAAATCATAAACTGAGTCCCAGAGTAATCAGATCTGTCGATGGCTTTTCTGCAACGGTTCCCAATCTAGCAAGTTCAATTACAAATCATTGAGAAATGATGCAAATATGGTTAATTCTACACCTTATTGGTTGAAAACTCAAGTTTTTCCATAGACCAACATGAATTTAATATAAATACAAAAAAATTATTCCAGTGGTGGTCTTTGGAAGCAATGGAGGGGAATCGTATTCAAACAGTTAAGAACATGAGTACTTTTACTCGTGGCATAGTCTCACTGAAATCAAGCATAGTAAAATGGGACCCGATAAGATCCATCCGTGGGTCCTGAAGGAACTGGCGGATGAGGTTGCTAAGCCACTATCCATCGTATTTGAGAAGCTGTGGCAGTCCGGTGAAGTTCCCGCTGACTGGAAAAGGGGAAACATAACCCCCATTTTTAAAAAGGGAAAAAAAGGAAGACCTGGGGAATTACAGGCCAGTCAGTCTCACCTTTGTGCCTGGGAGATCATGGAACAGATCCTCCTGGAAGCTATGCTGAGGCACATGGAGGACAGGGAGGTGATTCGAGACAGCCAGCATGGCTTCACCAAGGGCAAATCCTGCCTGACCAACCTAGTGGCCTTCTATGATGGAGTGGCTACATCAGTGGTCATGGGAAGGGCTACTGATGTCATCTATCTGGACCTCTGTGAGGCCTTTGACATGGTCCCCCCCAACATCCTTCTCTCTAAACTGGAGAGGAATGGATTTGATGGGTGGACTGTCTGGTGGGTGAGGAATTGGTTGGATGGACGCATCCAGAGGGTAGTTGTCAACGGCTCAATGTGCAGATGAAGATCGGTGACAAGTGGTGTCCTGCAGGCGTCCGTATTGGGACCGGTACTGTTTAATATCTTCATCAATGACATAGCAGGATCAAGTGCACCCTCAGCAAGTTTGCAGATGAACCAAGCTGAGCAGTACAGTCGACACGCTTGCGGGATGGGATGCCATCCAGAGGGACCTGGACAAGCTGGAGAAGTGGGCCCACGTGAACCTCATGAGGTTGCACAAGGCCAAGTGCAAGGTCCTGCACCTGGGTCGGGGCAACCCCCGGTTTCTACGGGCTGGGGGATGAAGGGATTGAAAGCAGCCCTACCAAGAAGGACTTGGGGGTACTGGTGGATGAAAAGCTGGACATGAGCCAGCAATGTGTGCTCGCAGCCCAGAAGGCCAACCGCATCCTGGGCTGCATCAAAAGAAGCGTAGCCAGTGGGTCGAGGGAGGTGATTCTGCCCCTCTGCTCTGCTCTGGTGAGACCCCACCTGCAGTACTGCGTCCAGCTCTGGAGCCCTCAGCACAAGAAAGACAGGGACCTGTTGGAGCAGGTCCAGAGGAGGGCCACAGAAATGATCAGGGGGATGGAACGCCTCTCCTATGAAGAAAGGCTGAGAGAGTTGGGGTTATTTAGCCTGGAGAAGAGAAGGCTTCAGGGAGACCTTATTGCAGCCTTTCAGTACTTGAAGGGGGCTTATAAGAAAGATGGGGACAGGCTTTTTAACAGGGCCTGTTGCGACAGGACAAGGGGGAATGGTTTTAAACTAAAAGAGGGTAAATTTAGACCAGATATAAGGAAGAAATTTTTCACAGTGAGGGTGGTGAAACACTGGAGCAGGTTGCCCAGAGAGGTGGTAGATGCCCCATCTCGGAACACTCAAGGTCAGGTTGGATGGGGCTCTGAGCAACCTGATCTAGTTGAAGATGTCCCTGCTCATTGCAGGGGATTTGGACTAGATGACCTTTGAAGGTCCCTTCCAATCCAAATTATTCTATGATTCTATGAAAATGGGCGTGGCGGCTGGTGTTTAAAGGATCCAGTCAATAAATGGCTTTTGTACAGTATTTTTCTTCTATGTTCATTTAGTATACTGTATAAAATACAGAACTGAATTTTGTTGAGTTGGCATAGAAATTGGCAGCGCAGATAAAAAGGAATGCAACTAAAATACAGAGTCTGTATTCTGTTGCTAGAAAGTTTATCACAGGAAACCAAAAATGAGAATTTTCTAGAATGCAGAATGTGTATATTTTAAGTGAACTGCCAGCCCCACTGGCTTTACTTGTGTAACTTTAGTGGTTATTTTGCAGAAAGGCAAAGTTAATCCTTATTCTCATGGAGTGGAACTGTTGCAGACTGTGAAGTATTACAGGGACAGATTGCATTCTGGATTTTGAAAGTGAAGGTATTCAGGATTAAAGTTTTCCACTTCAACATGATTCAGGAGGTAGTGCAGCTATTGATACACTTTTTACCACTGCTCGTTTTTCCTTACAGCCACATACTAAGCTAAAGTAGTGACTAAAGCAAAATGCCATACCGTAATCGGGTTCGTGCACAGTATTCATATGTTGTTACAAAGCAGTGTAATTATCAGAGTTTTAGAAGTCGCAGCTGAGGTGTTAATGGGAGGACATGGGTGGACCTCAAAAATGTTAGGAAAGGATATATATCAATCATCATGCAAGAGTATCTAAGTCCATGCAAAAACCTTAGACAGAAAAAGAATAATCTCATAAGCAAATTAATACCGATTAAATGTAATTTGGCAAGTAAGTACCAAACAGAATATGTTAATACTACATTAATTAAGATATTATCAAATTCAGTTAGCGGCTTATGTCATAGACATCTTTTTCTAGATATATGTCGTGGTTTAACCCCAGCCAGCAACTAAACACCACGCAGCTACTCGCTCCCCCCCACCCCGGTCAGATGGGGGAGAGAATATCGGGAGGGCAAAAGTGGGAAAACTCATGGGTTGAGATAAAAACAGTTCAATGATTGAGATAAAACAAAGTAGAACAGTAGTAATAATAATAATAATAACAACAGTAATAGAATATACAAAGGAGGTGATGCACAATGCAACTGCTCACCACCTGCAGACCGATGCCCAGCCCGTCCCCGAGCTGCGAATCCCCCTTCCCGGACCACACCTCCTAGTTTATCTGAGCACAATGTCATACGGTATGGAACAGCCCGTTGGCTAGTTGGATCAGCTGTCCTGGCTATGCTCCCTCCCAGCTTTTTGTGCACCTGGCAGAGCCTGGGAAGCCAAAAAGTCCTTGACCAGAATAAGCACTGCTTAGCAACAACTAAAACATCAGTGTGCCATCAACATTCCTCTCATACCAAACCCAAAACACAGTGCCACACCAGCTACTAGAAAGAGAATTAACTCTATCTCAGCCAAAACCAAGACAACATAGTAAATATATTTATCTTAAAATTAATTATCAACATGTCTAATAGTTAATCTCTTCAACTTTGATCTATTATTGAAGTAGATATGTGATTATTCAGATATTACCATACATGACACGTTGCAAAATAAAAGTAAAACCTGCCTTAACCACACGTTCAAAAGCTCTGATGTTAGAGGGGTTTGCAGGGCTTCAAGGAAATTGTACCTGCTCACAGTTCATTGCAGGCTCAGACTTAAAACCAGCTAAGATCTGGATTTCGGCATGGGGAGGTTGTAAATTTTGCCAGTTTGAAGACAATACAATCAGCACATGACTTGGTTGGAGAAGAGTTTGAGCCTTGAGGAGAGCAAATGGGTTTTTAGATATGTTCTGAGCAGTATTCATTACTAGATTGTTGGGCACTGAGATGAGCTAAACAGGAAAGGAAGGATGGGACAAAATGTGGCATGATTCTGCAAAGGTTTATGTGCCAACGTAACTTGAAATGAAGGGGTGCTTTCATGGAGTACGTGAATGTTTGCAGAATGAGTGCCCAAATCTAGCTGAGAATTTAAAGTACAGACAAGGATGCATGAAAGAAGAAATAGATGGGTAAAGATGAAATAGATGGTTGTCCTGGTTTCGGCTGGGATAGGGTTAAATTTCTTCCTAGTGCTGTGTTTTGGATTTAGTATGAGGAGAATGTTGATAACACACTGATGTTTTCAGTTGTTGCTAAGTGCCCTCCTAGTCCAAGGACAGCTCCCGTGCCTACTGACTGAGCTAGGTACCCAAGGTGGGAGGGAACATAATCAGGACAGCCAGCCCAGCTGGCTAATGGGGTATTCCATACCATGTGACGTCATGCTCAGTATATGAATGGTAGGCGTGATCCAGGAAGTACCGATCGCTACTTGGTTATCGGTCAGCGCGGGTGGTGAGCAATTGCATTGTGCATCACTCATTTTGTATATTTTATCATTATCATTATTATTTTCCCTTTTTTTCCCTGTTCTATTAAACTGTCTTTATCTCAACCCACGAGTTTTTCTCACTTTTACCCTTCCGATTCTTTCCCCGTCCCGCTGGGGGTGGGGAGAGTGAGTGAGCGGCTGCGTGGTATTTGGCTGCCTGCCAGGTTAAACCACGACAATGGTCCATTAAGCACTTATGCAGGTTAGGAGGTTGCTTCTGGAGGGAATAAAAAGATCGGAGTAAAGAAGAGATCTGAGACATAGGAAGAGATATACAGAGGCTGGCACACTCCAGGGATGTATATAGTGTTGGTTGTAAATGTTTGAAAAACAAATATGCTTTCATTTACCTCACCAATATCATTATGTAAACATCTCAGTATATGGGAGAGATTCAGGTAATGGGAGTTATAGAGACATGTAATATGTGTTGTCTTTTAAACTGAAACCCAAACAAAAAAAGAAAAACACCTTTGATCCTTGCTGTGCCTAGAAAAGGGCAAAATGTTACACAGTTTTCTTGATAGTTTTTTATGTTCCCATTACAGTACAGAACAGTCTTGGTTTATTTAAATAAAAATGAGGTCAAAGTATTCTGTTAAGGTTCAGGATTTGTTTGCAGTATTTAACCTGGTTACCAAACATACATGCTGGAAAGGAGGGATTTTGAATCTTAAAACAAACAAAATACGATCAATGTAAGTTAAGGGAAAGCATAAGCATTCATACAAATATGCCTTTACTAGGGTAATCTGCTACTAAGAGTAGTTGTACATGCTTTTTCGCCATTTGTTAATTACAAGTGTCTATAACAAAACAAATTACAGGTCTTTCTTAATTGCTATCAATTTTCAGCATTTACCCATCTATCATAGAATCACAGAATCATAGAATAGTTTGGGTTGGAAGGGACCTTTAAAGGTCATCTAGTCCATCCCCCCTGCCAGGGGCAGGGACATCTTCAACTAGATCAGGTTGCTCAGAGCCCCGTCCAACCTGACCTGGAATGGTTCCAGGGATGGGGCATCTACCACCTCTCTGGGCAACCTGTGCTAGTGTTCCACCACCCTCACTGTGAAAAATTTCTTCCTTATATCTAGTCTAAATCTACCCTCTTTTAGTTTAAAACCATTCCCCCTTGTCCTGTCGCTACAGGCCCTGTTAAAAAGCCTGTCCCCATCTTTCTTATAAGCCCCCTTCAAGTACTGAAAGGCTGCAATAAGGTCTCCCCGAGGCCTTCTCTTCTCCAGGCTAAATAACCCCAACTCTCTCAGTCTTTCCTCACAGGAGAGGCGTTCCACCCCCTGATCATTTCTGTGGCCCTCCTCTGGACCCGCTCCAACAGGTCCCTGTCTTTCTTGTGCTGAGGGCTCCAGAGCTGGACGCAGCACTGCAGGTGGGGTCTCACCAGAGCAGAGCAGAGGGGCAGAATCACCTCCCTCGACCTGCTGGCCACGCTGCTTTTGATGCAGCCCAGGATGCGGTTGGCCTTCTGGGCTGTGAGCGCACATTGCTGGCTCATTGCTGGCTATCGTAATTCTGTTAGGCACATCATGACTGAAATGACATCTAAAAGAAAGTCCTCCAAAGCTGTTGCGCTCCAAGGAGAATTGGGTGTCAGACTCTAAAGAAAAACAAAGGAAAAGGAGAAACTTGAAAGATGTGGCTCGAATATTATTCTAGAATCCTGTTCTGTAAGAATTTGGTTTGAGGCTTCAGCTACTCATTTTAGCTGATAATCTTGATTGCTCACCTGTTGGGCTTTGCATCCTCTGCAATCGTTTAGAAGTTGTACATGAGAAAAAGCATGGAATATCTCTTGCAGAGTAGCTATTCAGCATTACCTCCTGTGTTGGGATCCTTTTACAACTTTAAAAGTCCGCCCCTGAAAGTGAGTTTACCAAAACTGCAGGGAAAAAAGTGCTCAGTCAGTGAAGGAGGAGAGCACACAAAGGAAGCTAATGCCAAACAGCTGTTGTGGTTTTTTGTTTTTGCTTTAAATTACCTGTGAAGTCTCTAGGTACACAAACCCCTATCCTACTGCAGAATGCAAAATAAATACAGAATAGTTTCAGTCTAACAGGTATTGTTTCTTGCTCACTGTAACCTGAAGTAAACACATATGATATCATTAGACCTATCAAGTTTGAACTCCAAAACCTGTAGGGCAGCCAAGAACCCTAGGGAAAGAAATGCACTTGGCTTGAGTAAGTCAAAGTGAGATAACACTTTGAAGAAAACAAAGGAGTTTGTAGTTCATGGTTTAGCAGGCTGTTAAAGCCTGTAGCACTTCCGTTCACCTATGCATACATGGCATTTGGCTGTTCTGACTAATAGGAGTATCTTTCGCAGGATGAACTGATGAGGATATCAACACAACCGTCTGCCTGGACCATACAGGTGGTTGAAGTAGCTCCTGAATTGCTTCATCATACAGCATAGCACTCAGTTAAACCAGCACTGATTTTGTTCTGCCTCAAGGACCAGGCTGTAAGGAGCTGCTTCATGATCATGTAGCCCTCCACGCAGTGGATAAACCGTAGTCTTGACTGGTGTCCCAGTACTACAAATCCCCTCTGCCCCTTGCCAGCCAGAGCACCTCTCAGCTACCCATAACAAAACAGTGGTTTTGCCTTACATAGGTCAGTTTATGTTAGGAACCTGAGCTAAGAACATTTCCTAATAAAAATAAGTAATCAGTTTGAGAGTTGGCTGCAATAAAGCTGTGAACATCTTCATGGATGCTCTAGTCAGAGTATAAAGATTATGGCCTAGCACCTCACTGGTAGTTGGTGGGCTCAGGAAACACAGAGCAGCCTGCAGTTCTCGAAAGTCATTTCCAGGACAGATGATTTTCAAGCACCGCTTTTAGCTCCAGATCTTGAGAACTGAACTGTACTTCAAAGAGCTACCCCCTGTGTCACACAGCCTGATGTGATTGAATGAAGCAGCTTCATATTTATAGTTTCCTTTTTCAGGTTCGTTATTATCCTTGGATAGAAGATATTGCCAGTCCACAACTCTGCTTCATATTGGTGTAAAGTAAGACATGAAGATTTTTAAAAATACTTTGTATAATTTCCTAAGAGAAACGGTTTATACTATTTTTAACACTTGAGATTTGATACTGTATTAGGAAACATAATTTAGAGATTAGCAGCTGGAGGACTTTACTGGTCTTCCTGTGCCAACACTGATTTCTGTTCACAATTTCTCTCTGAACAGGTACAATATTTGTATGGCAAGAGACCACAGATGATTGAAAAATGTTCCTGTAGCAGATCTGATTCAATAAAAGTAAGGTTTGATACAGATAATGTTTGACTACTTGATAGATAGGTATGACTAGAAGATTTATTCATATCTTCACCATGGAAAGCATTCATTCTTAATTGTCTTATTTTTCTGAACGTTTGAGGTATGAGAAGCTAAGGATTTTTTTCCTTATGACTCATGGGAACTAAGGTAAGTGTCCTGATATTGATTCAAACTTTAAAAACCTTCACACTCACAGTTTATCAATCTTCATCTTTTATTTTCTGTTCAGCAGATACAAACCAAAGATAGCAACTGATCAATCACGTATGATTCAGCAGGTTGGTGCAGTTGTCCTTGAATTTGGTCATTTTTATCTAAAGGCATTCATTTCTTTATAATATCCTTGACATTCTGCTTCCTCCAGCCCATTGCCTATCTATCTCCCTTGTTCTGGGTCCGTCTTTCTACCAGGCAGGTTTTTCATGTCTCAACCATGTGTTTATTCCTGATAATATGCCATTTAGAAATTAGCCTTTGTTCTCTTTGTTAGACTTCAGATGATTGCTCTACTCAAGTCTACTACATCTGCTCTCACAGCAGGATCATAGCTGAGTGTGAGCTGATTACCTGCACAGCTGCAATTTTGTTTCATGCTTTATTGCGAGAGATAAGAGATAAGAGATAAGACATAAGATAAGCTTTGTGTGGTGCTGAGTCCCCAAGTCCTCTGGTATATCTGTACCTAGTTCTTGTACGTCTTTGGGTCATAAAGGTACAACAGCAAAATTCCTTACTGTACATCAGGGGAGGTCTTAATCTGACCATTGAAGACAAGAGCTAATAGCATTCGGCAGATGTTATCAACTGACGGGGATGGCCTTCATCAAAAGAAGTCTATTATGGGATTGAAAAAGGTAATAGATGCCTATTTGAATTATCCTGATTTGTGAAAACGATGAGTAGTCTTTCTGTTCAAAATTTCACCAATGATTCAGTCAGTTTCTATTTTGTCAAACTGGTTTGCGCAGAACAGTATCTAATGGTGCAATGTCATGTTTTTTGTTTCTTTTCCAAATGATGCTGAATCATAGCAGACAGGATGTTTACAAAATCAGCATGTTATTTAAAGTTCATATTCCCTTCAAAATCTGCCAGTACCTTTGCTCTTTCTTATGGTATCAGCTTTGCCAGGTATAGTGGCTAAAATTTCCCAGGAGAAAAGTGGAAACAAATCTGTTGCTTGTACGTCATCATCACATTTCAGTTACTCAAAACGTTTTGGTAAGTAAGAATTTTACAAAATACAAAGAAACAGAGAATAGGGCTTTTGGGTAGTTCAGTGGTCAAAGCTATGATGTTCTAGCATTTGTGTGGATCATATTTATAATGCAGTTTTTAGAACTTAATACAAATTCTTAGATGATGCTAACAACGCTATTAAAAGATGCTGGAACTCTGAAATTTAGAACAAGGTCACTGGCAGCCTCTAATGAGACCATCTTCTTAATACAAGGCTAATTATTTCTCGATGGAACAGTCTGTGATAATAATCACCATGCTTTTATATGGAAAAGAAAGAGCATGCAGGAGTTGAATTAATATTTAGCAGCTCAGAAATGCCACAGAAAATCAGCTAATTTAGATATGTTTGTTGATTTCCTGTCCACTAGATAATAGCAAACATTTTTGCATGCTATTTTATGTCATTCATTATTTAAATAGCGTGATATTATTGTTGTTGGCATGGCTGTACAAGTGGAAACTCAAGAGAAAGTGCTTGATTCTTTCTTGATATTAAGAAACATACAGGTTGGGGGAAACTGGGAGAAACAGTCGAACAGTAGGTGATACTTCCTCAAACAACATTTCTTTTGACAAAGCAGCTGAGGTCTGATACTCTTTCTGCAATCTAGGATTCAAAATTATTTTCAGTTTAAAGCAAGAGTAAGAATGGGCTCTGATGCCTGGTAATTGCTAGCTCCACTGTATTTTAAATTTTTGTAGTTCTGTGTAACCTCATATGACTGGGTACCATTACTAAAAGTCTGTGTCTTTCATCAAGCCTATGTGCCAGAGCATTGTTACATGGAGTGGATACATCTTTACTAAGGGAAAAAGAGCCCAAAAGTACAAATAAAATCTGTGTGAGTTAGAAAGTGGATGGTGGTGGGTTTTTTCCAGGATCCTCCACATTAGTCCTCTGATAAATCTGTCTGATAGCAGGTTTCTTATTTTTAAATCTTAGTCAATAACTTAGGTGTGTTGAATGAAGAGAATAGTTTACTGCAACTTTAGTTTTCATATTCTTTACCAAACAATCCAAATTAAGGTAGTGATAGGAATTAATTAACCAAATACTTAATATCCTGGGCCCCCTATTGTTACCTGGTAATAAACTGTAATTTCTAGATCTAAAATTAAGATAGGGAAGCAAAGTTTTGCATTGCCAAAGATGTATGATATGTTGCTACTACTTGATAATTTGAAGCAAAACTCCAGGAATGTATTTTTTAACGTCTTACTTTAAAGAAGTAACGTCTTACTTTCAAGTGAGCTGAAGTTGTGACTGCTCCTTTGTTGACTTGCATTTTCAACTGTATAACATTGTTTGCATTACACTAAAACATTTCGAACTATAATAGAAAAAATATTTTTCTTTTGGGAGCCTCAGCTAAGTTATGTCTGTGCTCATGAGGTTTCTCAAAAAGCAAAACATTTAAGTAAGCATATTAAGTAGTGACAGCTTAAAGAAACAATTCTGACATTATACAGTGAAATATCTCAGTCAAGAAGTAAGATACATACATGTTTCTGTTAACCATCAACTTCGTTTTCAAAACTAATAACTGTTCCAGGAAGCATGTTAATTAGACAAGCTTCTAGGAATGCAACAGAAGTATATTTTGAACTATATTGAGATTTTCATACTTCAAATAAATACATAGTTACTATGTCTTTCAGATCTCTGTACATGAGACACAATAATTTTAGGGAGTGTGTGTCAATGTACTGTTTTCTGGCCCTAATGTGGTGTTGTGGTTTAACCCAGCAGGCAGCCAAACACCACGCAGCTGCTCGCTCGCTCCCTCCCTGGTGGGACGGGGAGAGAATCGGAAGGGTAAGAGTGAGAAAAACTTGTGGGTTGAGATAAAGACAGTTTAATAGAACAGAAAAGGGAAAATAATAATAATGATAGAATATACAAAATGAGTGATGCACAATGCAATTACTCACCACCCACGCTGACCAATAACCAAGTAGCGATCGCTACTTCCTGGAACATGCCTACCATTCATATACTGAGCATGACGTCACATGGTATGGAATACCCCATTGGTCAGCTGGGCTAGCTGTCCCGGCTATGCTCCCTCCCAGCCTCTCGTGCATTTGGTAGAGCATGGGAGCTGTCCTTGACTAGCAGGGTACTTAGCAATAACTGAAAACATCAGTGTGTTATCAACATTCTTCTCATACTAAATCCAAAACACAACACTAGGAAGAAATTTAACTCTATCCCAGCCGAAACCAGGACACATGCCAGGCATTGAATCCATCTTCTGAAATGCACATATGCCGCATTATTTATTTACTAAATCATCTGCTGCATGTATTTAGCATAGGAATCTGCAAGTCATGGAGCTGTGCATCCCAGTGGTTATTCAAAGGCAATGGTACTCTGCAAAATAAT
This sequence comes from Calonectris borealis, assembly GCF_964195595.1. NCBI lineage: Eukaryota > Metazoa > Chordata > Aves > Procellariiformes > Procellariidae > Calonectris > Calonectris borealis. Next base: position 132,518,461 of record NC_134312.1, read on the forward strand.
GGTAAAAGTGTCTATTTTTCCCTTTAAAATCTACTCAGATCTACATTTTCTGATACTGATAGTGATAAAATTTGGGTTTACGCCTTTTATCCCAACAATTTAATACAGTTTAGTTGTGATAGTTTATGGGTGTTAGGTATGGGACAGAGGTAGATTCTTTTCCTATTTACACATAGCTAAGGCTATCTATTATATACATATGGGACCTGACGAGGTATTTCCCAGAGTCTTGAGGGAATTGGCTGATGTAGTTGCCAAGCCAATATCCATCGTATTTGAGAAGCTGTGGCAGTCCAGTGAAGTTCCCGCTGACTGGAAAAGGGGAAACATAACCCCCATTTTTAAAAAGGGAAAAAAAGGAAGACCCGGGGAACTACAGGCCAGTCAGTCTCACCTCTGTGCCTGGGAAGATCATGGACAGATCCTCCTGGAAGCTATGCTGAGGCACAGGGAGGACAGGGAGGTTATTCGAGACAGCCAGCATGGCTTCACCAAGGGCAAATCCTGCCTGACCAACCTAGTGACCTTCTAACGATGGAGTGACTACATCAGTGGTCATGGGAAGGGCTACCGATGTCATCTATCTGGACCTCTGTGAGGCCTTTGACATGGTCCCCCCCAACATCCTTCTCTCTAAACTGGAGAGGAATGGATTTGATGGGTGGACTGTCTGGTGGGTGAGGAATTGGTTGGATGGATGCATCCAGAGGGTAGTGGTCAATGGCTCAATGTCCAGATGGAGTTCGATGACAAGTGGTGTCCTGCAGGGATCTGTATTGGGACCAGTACTGTTTAATATCTTCATTAATGACATAGACAGTGGGATTGAGTGCACCCTCAGCACGTTTGCAGATGACACCAAGCTGAGTGATGCAGTCGACACGCCTGCGGGATGGGATGCCATTCAGAGGGACCTGGACAAGCTGGAGAAGTGGGCCCACGTGAACCTCATGAGGTTGCACAAGGCCAAGTGCAAGGTCCTGCACATGGATCGGGGCAACCCCCGGTATCAATACGGGCTGGGGGAGGAAGGGATTGAGAGCAGCCCTGCTGAGAAGGACTCGGGGGTGCTGGTGGACGAAAAGCTGGACATGAGCCAGCAATGTGCGCTCATAGCCCAGAAGGCCAACCGCATCCTGGGCTGCATCAAACGAAGCGTGGCCAGCAGGTCGAGGGAGGTGATTCTGCCCCTCTGCTCTGCTCTGGTGAGACCCCACCTGCAGTACTGCGTCCAGCTCTGGAGCCCTCAGCACAAGAAAGACAGGGACCTGTTGGAGCGGGTCCAGAGGAGGGCCACAGAAATGATCAGGGGGGTGGAACGCCTCTCCTATGAAGAAAGGCTGAGAGAGTTGGGGTTATTTAGCCTGGAGAAGAGAAGGCTTCGGGGAGACCTTATTGCAGCCTTTCAGTACTTGAAGGGGGCTTATCAGAAAGATGGGGACAGACTTTTTAGCGGGGCCTGTTGCGACAGGACGAGGGGGAACAGTTTTAAACTAAAAGAGGGTAGATTTAGACTAGATATAAGGAAGAAATTTTTCACAGTGAGGGTGGTGGAACAGTGGCAGAGGTTGCCCAGGGAGGTGGTAGATGCCCCATCCCTGGGAACATTCAAGGTCAGGTTGGACGGGGCTCTGAGCAACCTGACCTAGTTGAAGATGTCCCTGCCCACGGCAGGGTGTTTGGACCTTTGAAGGTGCCTTCCAACCCAAATGATTCTATGATTCTATGATTCTATGATTAAATTACTTGTCACTGCTATGAAAATTTGTTGAAGGAAACAGTATTGAGCTGGTATTTCTTAGGCATATTTGCAAGATGATGGATTATAAAATGTAAGCAATGGCCTACCTTTGCTAAATTAATGACACATAGAAGAAAGAACTGTGTATCCCAGAACTGCTTTGTAATATAACTATTGTAATATAAATTGAAATAAATTCATGTACAAGACCATGTAACAAAAATGTATCACCTCTTTCATTGACTTCTAATACTTTTGTTGTAAATATGAACCTTCACAAGGGCATATATAAAGTCACTTATCTGACTCCAGCTTTGCTTTAATGTGGTCTTAAACATCTGGAAGGCAGGACCTTACACTGTAACAGCAAACTGTTTCATTCTAGGCAAAAGACCCATCTGTGAGCCCTCTTGTGAACTCTGCCATGTTTGAAGTGCAATAGTCTTCTCATGCCTCAAAATATTTGACGTTAGCCGTACTCAACCTTTCTGAGGAAATAGGCCAAGGGGTCTTCTTGGAAGGAGGTGATTGCTATACATACCTCCGTCAGTCCTGACCTAACACAAATGCATGTGCTTGTTGCATCTTGTCATGGGTCCTTGGGAAGGGGGTGGCTACGAGTAGTCTGCAGCTTTATCAGCTGCTTCCAGATGACAGCACTTTTGGGTAAGAGGGCATCAGAGAGTGAGTCACAGGCTTAATGAACTGGTCTTGGAGGTCATCTTCCTCTTTGAGATACTTGAAATGAAAAGAGTGATTGGTCAAATAAGTTAAAGTCAAGGGAAATCCTCTCTGAAATCACTGTCCCAACCACTAGTTGTTATAAATGTCTTTGGCACTAATTTTGAAAATTGTTGATCTTCTCCTAAAAGTTGCAAGTAGCAGCAGCAAGTGGCCAGTACAGTATCACCCAAAATGACGCTGCTGTTGTCACCATTAGTGTTGTGGGTCAGGTGGAGAACAAGTAAGGCAGAGGAGTGATGAAGAGGAAAGTTCACTCCTGTGTAGATGCAGTGAACAGGAGGCTGTGCTTCTGGGAGTGGAAACATGAGCCTGCACCCCACGCGCAACTTGCGGTGGCAGATCTTCAGTAGCCTTCCCTGAAGACAGTACTCCAGCCAGCGTGAGCACAACTGTATAATAACGTGTCACTTCCCTCATAAGCTATAGCATCTCCCCCGCACACTCTTCCTTAACTTCTCTTCATCCACATGCCCTAACGTTCAGCAGCTGGCCGCTATGGCCTCGCACGGTCAGAAGCCCTCCTCCCCGTGAGCACGGCTGCCTGCACGCAGGAACGCTGCGCCAAGACCCGAGGCAGCTGCTGTGCGAGTTTGCTCCCAACCCGGCAGCAATAGTCATGCTGGTGTGGCATTCACCTCCCCTAGTGAGTTAGTCCCTGCGAGGTGAGCTCTTCGTAATTACGTCTCCATAATTCTTTCTTTCTCCGGTGTGGCAGTAGGGAGGCACAGGCTGCCCCAAACACCACGGGAGGTGTTGTGCCTTACCTTCTGCCACCGAATGCCTGGCGCTTGTGAAAAGCCCAGCACGGCAGGGAGAGGGAGGGCAGGAAAAGGTCCCAAAGGTGTGTTCCTTCAACACCTCCTGCTTGACACTTGAGCCCTGGTTTTACGATGGTCAAGTGTCACAGGGGACCAAGTTACAGGGTGAATCAAACTCTATATTTAGGAAGAACAACTGGAAGCTATGACAGGAATTCCCTTTTACACTTTGCTTCTCAGCCGAGTCCCACTCCAGCCTGAAGCAGCTCTCAGTGCCGTCCGGGCTGAAAGCATCGGAGCTATTTCAGACGCATTGAAAGGATCGCAGTCAATACCTCAGCTGGTAGAAGAAGGTACCTCTTTCAGCATCGAAAGGAGGTGCGCGTACTCACTTGACGGTTTGGAACTTTTCTTATATAAGTAAATAAGTAAGCTAATCTTGAAGGGGTCAATTAAAAACTTGAAAGACCCGTACGAAAACTCTTTAATAACTGCTGGGAGGTGACTGCAATAGTTGTGGGTTTCTGCTTATTTTAATGTCTTGTGCAGCATATCAGCATATTCAGAGCAGATTGTTATAGTTCTCACTTCATAGTCTGTGGGGATCTTTACAGATTTAAAACAGAAAATCACTTAAATGCCTAGTGACTCATAAGAAGCCTAACTGTGTATTAGCTCAAATACTGTAGTACGTAGGTACATGCTTATTGTTTTCTATATGTTTGTTATAGCTAGTGGATTACTACGTGGGGGTTTTGACGGTAAGAGAGGTGTTCTTTCACTGTAACAGGTAACTGTAGTGGAGACAACTGCATTACAGAAAATGTTACCGCATTTGCCTAGAGCATGTAGTAAGTTTGTGTGTAACAGACTGGAAGCTGCAAAGTGGGGGTTTCTCTTCTTTCTTTGTACCAGCTGGGTCTCACAGTAGTGTAGTTCCTGTCAAAGCCTTTTAATAAGATAATACACTGCACTTCTGTGTCCAAAATACCCACTGTGCTTGATGCCGTGAGTGCGGCGGGGGGGAAAGGACAGCTTCCAGCTGGGGTGGGAGGAGGGCTCTTTCTGTTGTCTGTGTGCTACTGTACATCTCTTGTGCGGATTACAAAAGATGGCATTATGATATCTCATCTGTTTAAAGCAAATTGAATAAGTCAGCTTATTATCTTGCTGCAGCCCTGTCAGAAATTATTTTTAGCAGAGGGACAGAAGATAGGTCCTTTGTTTTACAGAGGTTCTTTTCAAAACACTGATTTATTTCACTGTAGTAGTCCTGTATTTCACAAGTAGTCCTGTTCACAAGGGCTTTCACTGCGAAGCAAGGGAATTTGCAGGGGAAGTCTGGCATAAAACAGCTCCAAACTGAACTAACGTTGCCGTTGCTTTCTAAGTTTGGCTCAGCATGCAGCCCATAAAAGGTAGAAGGTAAGGAGTGGGGAGGCCAAAACGACACCGGGGAATACGGGCTGTGTGCGTCTGCGTTTCACTGGGTGTGTACATGTGAAATCCTGCGGTGGAAATGAGGTGAAGAGTGATTTTTTCAAGTTTGCAGAGCTGATTGGAATGCCAGAAATAACTTAATACAATCAGTGCAGCACTCTTGCCTCTCTCCAAGACGCATGGCAAAAGAACAAAAGGAATTTATAAAAATGAACTAATCACTTCAGTAATAGATGCATCTGTAATCTAAGATTTATTTTGCTGTGGCTGATGGTCAGTATTGCTCTGGAGGGAAACTCAGGGAAGGGAGGGAAGGGGAGGGAGTCAGAGAAGATGGTCTATTTTTACTCAGTAGCGTGCTGTTGTCCTGATTTCTCTGGCGGTAATGAGGACAGCATGAACTGGTAGGAAAATCACCTCCTCCAAAAGCAGTCCTACACAATTGTATCATGCATCCATCTTTAGGAACCGGTGTCCGATTGCAATAATTTCGAATGCAGACTTCTTGTGAACCCAGAGCCCCTCCCCGAGGAGCACTGTTGCTGTGCTTGTCGAGATTCAGTGTAAATCCTTGCCCGTTTAGCTCTAGGTGGCCCAAGAAGTGTGTATCGGTGTTTCTGCAATGCGCAGGCACACAAGATAGAGAAGTACATCTTAGCTTGAATGTCTTTGTGACAGTGTTTAGAAAGTAGATCCACAGTGTTTTAAAATGTTTTGTGTTAATTTCCTGTGCTTTTGTTTCCATTTTTCATTCTGATTAGAAAGGGGAGAAGATGATAAGAAAAACTAATTAAACTTTTGTGTATTATAAGTCCTATCTTTCCAGTAAACTGGGGGATTGTTTTGTATTTATCTTTGGAATTCAACCACTGGTTAACAGCACAGTTATTTCTATGCATGGTAAAGATTTTCAAAAAGGAAAGAGAGAGAGTGCAGTAAATCCTTTTGGCTTTTTGGAATCTGTGCAAATTTTGTCATGAACTTCAGTGGCTGAGGTTTCATCCCCCGAGGTGAATTCTGAAGTTTTTAGAACTACCTCTGATTTTAAGTTTGTAAATGTAAATGTAGAACCACAATATAAAACTCACTGGAAGCATGCTGCTTTTAGTTTGCATGGCGGGATTTTCTTCCGATTGATTAATTTAGTGGAAGCAATTTAAACCCGAAGCAACCTATGAAGATGACGTCCTCTGCCTTAAGGCTGTGTGTTGGTTTGGACAGCACTCTTTACAGCTGAGAGTGCGATCAGAGAGAGACCTCTAATGGCAGGTCATTTTTACCTTAAGTTCTGCTCAGCATTATACACAGATTTAAAGCCGATGTGAGAATATGCAAGAGCAAGTCTTCCATGCGGCTCTGGTGATACAATTTCAGACTGATATTCCAGGCTGAAGCCAACTTATCTATGCTTTTCTTCAGTACCGCCTCCACGTGACAGTTACACTCTTTGGAGTACCAAAGTCTTTGACCCACTTTTGATTTCTCAGTATATTTCTGCTATTCTCTCCTACGTCATTTATTACTTTTCTCAATATTTTCTTTCTCATCTCAGGTTAACTATTGTAGCCAAAATATGCTATAGTTTGTTTGTGATCAATGAATTCTCTGGTGAACTCATTTCTCACCTTTTAGTATTACTATCTTATTTCGCATTATAATGAGATAGGTTAAATAACCAGACTTTGATGAAGGTCTAGTCCACTTAAAATCTTAATTCTCAGTGGAAAGTAAAGGGCCGAGACAATGTTTCAATTAATCTGATTAGTAGAATTTCTTGCTTGCCTTTTTTTTTTTACCTTACAGAATCTTTTGACTTTGGTGTATTTCCCTTTGTTATTGTATATTAATACTGTATCAGTCCATATTTCTATGCCTGCATGAAATTATATGGAAACTTCTGTTCTTTTTTGTCTTATTGCTAAAGAAAATCAATGAATCTATATGATCTAAAACTTTGAAGAGAGCTACTTTGTGCCCTAGTAATTGTCAAACAGAACTTTACAGTTTGATCATCTTGATCATTTTCAGTCTACAAGCATTAAAGATTTGCAAGGATTGGGTCAGAAAAACGGTTATGTCTGCATTTATCAATGCTTTGTAGCAAGTTATGCTTTATTTGAAAGAAGGTTTAAACTGAGAGTTCTAATAATTCCCATGTACATACTGTGACAGAAGTAGTCATACATTGTTTATCCTCCAATGCTTCCCTTAATTCTTACTCATTTGCAATGCCATTAAGGTTTGAGAGATTCCTTATCTCTACTCATTATTGGTTTTGATGTGAAAGAGAGAGCTCCATTTGTGGCTATGAAAGATTAATTGGAGAAGCTCAGGTGTTCTGTCTCCTTCTGATATTCAGAAGGAATAACTAAGCAACTCTGAAACTGAGACGGAAACAGGAGCTGGGCAGATGAAATAGATGCCTGTCAAGAGGCAGCATGGGTTAAGTTCTGGCTTATATCTCCCCTAGCTATCAGAATGTCAGAGCCTGTAACACTTTCCCATTTTGCTTGCAGGGATAAGCCTCTGTCTTAAAAATGTCAAAACAGCCAGCATCACATGTCAAAGCCATTCAGGTAAGAGACAGCATTTATGTTTCTAATATAGTAAAATAATAAATCTCAACCTCCATTGCTTGACAAACTGCATTTTCCTCATACAAAACACTGTAGAAGTGCTAATTGGGGATTATTCTTTTAACGTGAAAAACCTGGTAGATAAGAAAGCACTGAAAAAGTTTGACCTGAAGAGCATCTTATGATCTGAGCTGATAAAAAAACTGGATCAGATAGGTTGGTTGATCGCTTGCTTGCATGGTCTTTCCAGTGTTAGGTTATATCTGTTGGTGGATCAGCTAAGCAAAACACGGTGATACATCTGCATAACTGATCAGCGTTATGAGTAAAACTAATTCTTGCAACTACTAGATTTTCCACAGAGTTAATATAATGCTGGAAGAATTATAGGCTAAAAAGGTGGCATAGGTATCGTGAAGTTTTTCATGTCTGCATTGCTTTCGGAAAAAACCCCACAACTTCCAATATTTGTTTAAGAAGCATTTTATTTAAAAGCCAAAGTAAAATGAGAGAAATGTTGATGTTTTCATTAAAAAAATTCTTGTATGTCACATACCTCCTCAAATGGCATGTGCTCGCAAGGATGAAGCTGGTTGTTACATGCTTGTAAAAGAAACAGCTGGAGAATTATCCCAACATCATCATGAATTAGCATCATGAAGACTGTATTTAGCTCATGCTATCATTGATTCTTGTCAACAGGCCAAAATACCTCCTGAGCCTCAGAATTTTACAGAATTTTCATGTATTTTGTAAAATGCACTTGCAATCAAATTTCCCCACGAGTTCAGATTCCCTTAAAATTATGTAAGAAACACAGAATTTCTAAAGTCTGATCTATCCTCTGATTCCCCAAGATAATACTAACTCAATGGATTGGAGTATCAAGAAGATTAATTACCCAGTGGCTAACAGCGTACTGAAGTTGCAAGCCATGTAAAAATGCTAATTCTCTTTATCATCATCAACCACTGGAACAGGCATGCAAACTACTGTACTCTAATTCAGTTAGCAGAAGCTTGCCATTGATTTCACTCAGTTCAAATTTTTATCCCTCTTTTACAGGGACTATGGACATATTTGTATGATTAATAAAAAAATGTAGATAATTCATAGCTCAAAAGTATTTACATTTTACATTTAAACTCCATAGGCACATACAAACATTATTAAGGAATGAATTTGGCTTACTGTTTTCCTATAGAACTCCTTTTTAGTTTTATGATAACTTTCCAACTTCTAAATGTAAAAAAAATCTTCTAGTTTGTCCATTTAAGAAGTGCATTAAGTTTAAGTACCAAGTTTAATATTTTAAGAAACTTTAATTTTTGCAAAGGTAATTTGAATCATGAGAAAAATTACAGCACAAACTTTAAAATAAATCTATTAAACATTGTGTCAAAGGTTGCTCCAACAGGAAGACTTGCACTTGAATTGATGCCTGTTACACTTCGAGCACTCTAAGAACCATCACTCAAAATGTCACATTACTTTTATACATTGTGATTCATATATTATGATCCTTTGCTATTATGTGCTATTACAGTAGGACTGACATCCCCTGGAGAATATACATCGTGCTGCAGCCATGGAAATGTAATGACACTTTACAGTAGTGTCGTGGTACTCTTGTGTCAGACGTGGCTTCTTTCTGACCATATGAGATGTACGCTAAAACCCTCACTTGCCGACAGCCACTAAATACAGAGTTAAAGGTACCAACTGGTTCCCAAGAGTAGTTCAGGGCGATCAAGGACCAAAGTGCTGTTAACTCCTGCTAACATTCATTGCTGGCCTCCCCACTCAGTGTGTAAAAGGCTGTGTATAGCTCTGGCTGACAATTACTCTGCCTACAAACACCACTCTTGGCTTTCCCCAGCAGTAAGGGTGAGGGGTTTCCTATTTTTTTTCTGAATTACATTCAGTTTTCTCTGTAGTTCCTTTATTCTTTTTTTAACTTGAATATGTTTATACTGAAGGCTTTCCAGCTTATTCAGTCATCCTTCTGGACAGCTAGGAATGGCTGTGATTCTGTGGAGAACTTACCCCTAACAGTCCTCAACTCGTGCCAGGCTGCTGGTGATTCAAGACCCGACAGTTCCTCATCTGGATGCCCTGTCTCTAGTAAACAGAAAGAAGAACACAAACACATCTCTAAATACCAGTTTAATTGGGTCAAACCAGCAATATATGTTGTATGTCATGCTTACAGTTACTTTTCCTTCAATGTCTTCAGGAAGACCTTAGTCCAGTACATCTGTACGCATACCTACTCCATATGAAAACTGCAATGACATCCAAAATATGGTAGGCACTTTCCAAAAACAGAGGAAGATGCAAACCTGATAATTTTAATATTTAATATGATTAAAAATAATAGTCACACCTAGAAGGCCTGTCTAAAGCAATTATAATTTAGAATTTCAGGAGTTTGGAACAAAAAATTTCCTGGTTAGCATTTCACTGGATGGGGAGCAGGCGAGGAGGAGATCACTGAGGCTCCTATCTCCGTCCTAGCAGACAGGTGACAAGAGCCATGAAACGTATTTTAAAAATAAAATTGCAAACTCGTGCTGATCGTGGCACAACACAGTCCTTACAGAGCTACACCAGTGTACGGAATTTGGTCCGCTGTTCATCCATTATATGGCTGCTCAGCCATGGGAGGGGACCGGCATTGGATTAAGAGGGAGATTTACAGCTCAGGACTCTGGTACCTCTGGTGTGGAAGTGTTCGGAAATCAGTCGTACTTTCATTTCATACTAGAAATACTTTAATTTGTAGTATGTGTTATCAGATCCAGACAGTGTTAATATATGTCTTAAAGGCTGCTCATTTTACTAAGTTAATATTACATGTCTGCGTACGTCTTGTCCAAACTCTGACGTGGATGCATTTATTGCAGATAAAATAGTTCAAAGTGCTTTAGTGTGACACAGATTACGGTGAAAATGCTGAAGCAGACCGAAGGCGGCTTATTTAATTTAATTAGCAGTCTGGCACTTAGTGGTTCATTTTTGTTTCCTGAACCATTTTTAGTCACAGTTGGTCTGTCAATCACAGTAGGAAATGCAAGGGCTGGGTATCAGAATTACCATGCTGTGGTACGCCCTGGGTGGCTGTGGAAGGCTGGCTTCTGCTTTGATTGACTCCAAGGGGAAGGAATGCCTGAGTTCAAAATGAGCACCAAGAGGAGAGATAACTCTTAATGTTTCAACTCTGCAAACTTGTATGACCACGCTAGCTGTAAAGTGCAAAGAAGTTTCATATTCCAGAAAAAGAAACTGCCTGGAGGTACCAGAGCCTGGCCGGGGAGATGCTTAAAATTAAAAATAGCAAAGCTGGTTTTTTCCACTCCTAAATGAAATAATGGGTTAAGTACTGTGAGGCTGAAAATGCCCTGTCTCCTGGGAACTTAGGAAGTGCAGGTGAAAGGTTTCACAATATCTAAACTAATGCGCAGCGAAAAAGCATTATGAAGTGAATACCCAGTTGTCTATAAGCTACGGGGCCCTACAGACATTTGCCAGCCCCACTGAAATGGCAGCATGACCTTGCATAAATAAAATAACAAGAAATAGACAAATAGAATAAAGGGAAGGTGCTTATTTCTTAGCAAATGGATTCTTAATTTGCTCACTGTTTGATTACAGCTGTCAGAATAGACCACGATTGGAGCAGAAGGATGGGATTATTTATCTTCATTTAATGCAAATCAGTCAGATGGTAAACTACAATAACACAGCTCGCTGTTGGAAGGTTCTCCGTTTCCGCTCCGTAACATTACCCATTCACGCTGTGGTTTTACCAGTGGGAGTCATGATATTTTGATGACATTTCCTAGAAGCAGCTTCTCTTCTGAGATCATGAGATAAGAATAGGTATAAATTGTGCATTTAGTTGATCACACCACTTGACTTTTAAAATAATCTAGGGTGGGTCACATCAGGAAATAGATAGGTTTTAGCTACTCGTTTTCTAAGCAGCGTTTTCTGCCATTCTTTTCTCAAAAATCGTTACTTTTAAGGTATCTGTTATAAGCCCCATTTACGTTATGGCTTCTGGCTTTCTGCCACAGATAGAAAATCAGATTGATGCAGTCGTGTGGGTATCATTCTGGAGGGAGTTTGCTAAAGCTGGGGGCTAGCGGTCTGTCCGGCGTTAGAGCCGGCTTAGTCTGCTCTGACCCCTGAGCGCCCGCTGCAGACCGGGCTGGGGTGGCTGGGCAAAACCCAGCAGGGGCTGGAGGGTCAAAAAGCCTTCCTGCCTTTTCCCACAGATCCTCTTTGCAACCGAGAGGTGTATTCCTAGGACTAAGGCATTACATTTGCAGTTTGTAGCACCCATGGGTAAATTTTGTCGATAAAATCACATTTTAAACACTCGTGGATTAAGTTGGATGAGGACAGGCTTTCCTTCCTAACTACCTGTGATTAAGTGACGTGAGAACTGGTGTCACTGGGGGAGGGAGAGTGGTCCAGTGGTTTGGGTGTTATTGTAAGATTTGGGTGATTTACACTTAAATCCTTCTCCTGGCACTCTCTGCTTGACCTTGACCCAGTCGAAGCAGACCCAGGTGCCTAAAGACACTTTGGTGTCTTTAGTACTCATTTGTTTAAAGTCCAATGAAATCAGGGAGCATTAGACTAAAATGCAGAACTTCAAAAGCTTTCTAGGTAGCTTTGTTTTTTCACTTTCCATCTTTAAAATGGAGATTAAAGCATTCCCCTTTCCCATGGGAGTGGTGTGATGATGCATACATTGAAGGCATAAGTGCTCGGAAACCATGATAATGTCTATACTCTTGTCCCAACTCTTTTGAGTTTTGCCATTTACTAACTGTATGTTTATTTATCAGTCACTATTATATGCATCATAATTTCCTTCTCACAGGCTAATATTAACATCCCAATGGGAGCATTTCGACCTGGTGCAGGCCACCCTCATAAAAGAAAAGAACTTACACCTGAAGAAGTGGAAGAGGTAAGAAAAAAAGGGGGTTTTGATTTTTTTTTCCCAGGAGAATCCCTGTCGTTGATGGAAGAAAGCCTTTTAAACAATCTTATAGCACTACATACCAATCTTAGGTATCATAGCTGAACATGCACTGATCATTCATGCAAATAACTGGCCACCTACTAAACACTTCATATATACATTGTTCTGGTTTTGATGCCAAGGCACCTATAAGAATTTAAACTGTTTCAAAGGTGTGTAGCTCTGCTTCAACAGCAGGATGATATCTGCTGTCAGGAAGGAGAGCCAGGATTTCACCAGCAGTATTTATCTAGATGGGAGTTGATGGAAGACATGAGGAAAAGTTATAGCAAGGCTTTGGAAGAATATGCTACTACCTGCTGCCCTGCGGTGGGATTTATTGTTACAGCTTAACAATGTTGGAACAGATTTTCAAACCTGCCGGTTTTTGGAATATTTATCAACAAGGAGAAATTGAATGTCGAGACTATACATTTGCAAATTAAAAAGAGAAATTGTGAACCCATTTATCTGCACAGGGGTGAAAATACTCCATTTGAGATTGAATTCTGTGTTTGCATGCCTGTATTTTACAGGGAGTATTTAACACTGAGTTTTGAATATGAAGTCCAGTTTACACCTTAACCAACACTGATCACAAAGGTTATGATTAAACAGAGGTATCATATTTCTGGATGATATTAAAGCATCTTATTTACCATAAATTACCAAAATTTATTATTTTATAATAAATAAGAACTGAAACCAATGGTGGAGGAAAAGGTAGTGGGATACTCCAAACAAGAAAAAAACTCAAGTGAAGATGGGTGCTTATGGCTTCCTGGACAGCTGACTAAGTTTGGTCTTACAGTCCCCACCCGAGAACTGGTCCTGCTGGGCCAGAGCTGCGGCTGCTCCCCAGAGCCAAGGGCAGGAAGGGCCCAGATCGACCCCGTACAGCCGGGCTGCCTCTGGCGGGACTGGGCCGGGTGGACTTGCTGCCATGCGGGCGAAGCGAAGCTGCCATGGCTGGAGGGAGTCTTGCCTCCAGGCAGAGCAGAGCCGTGAGGACCGGGGAGGGAGGTGGATAGCCACTTCTCTCCAGGCATGCAGTGGCACTGCTGGTGATTCAGCCCCAAACAAGAAGCAGCCAGATTAGTTTTGGACAAATCATCAGCTCCTCCTGACCTGGTACAGGCACCTAAAATGGTCAGGTTTTGTTACGTAAAAGCTAATTCTTCCTTTTCTGTCTAAATCAGACAGATTTTTTTCTGAGTTTTGACATATTTGATATAAATAGTGCTCTGTTTGCAGAGAACTTTCCTGAAGAAATCAAACGCAGGCTGACTTAACTCTTCTTAAGAAGATTTTAAAAAACCAAAACCAAACATACAAAGTGACCTTGAACACATATTGTGGCTTTCTCCGCTGGAAAGAAATCAAAGCATACTCTCCCCGCAGTAATTAAACTGGTGAAGGAATGCATGTTATTAAGCAGAAACTAATATAGCATGTGTGAATTCTGGTAATATTTGAGAAATAAAATAAATGACTAGTGCTGATAATTAGATTTGGTTGGGTAATTGAATATTGCTTTGCTTCTCAGTTATGTGAATACTATATATCAGACAGGCATTATGGAATGGAAGTTCTTGGCCCCAGTTTTATAGCCAATATGCAACCAAAGCAATGGGAGTAAAGACTACAGAAACAGATCTTGTAATAGGAATAGAATAAAAATGCTACCAGTGGACTTACTTACCTTTTCAGCTTTCTCGTCTCATTAAGTTTTGCAATACAGCTTGTATTCTGATTCTTTAGATCAGATCTGATTCTTTAGATCAGCTTTAAATAAATACAACTTCTTCTGACAGTGCTTAGCATTTTTCACTATATTTTAAAACCTTGGCAAAGGAGATGATGGAAATACAGGTCTTACTCAAAGGGATGGTGGAGTCAGAAGGGAACACGTATTTTTGAAGGGCAATGGAGCGCACATGTTAACATGCAAAAGAAACGGAGGGTGGGAATATCAGAAAATAACTCTTCTTCAGTCAGAGCATTTCCATGCAGGTATTTGTTAACTCTTGTCGTATATCTAAGTCACTCTTCAGACTTCCTTCAATAAAACTGAAGGCCGAGGTCTGATCTCAGCTGTGCATTCACACAGAGTGGGTGATATGGGGGAGTTGCAGTCATAAATAACACACACCTGAGATTAGAAGGGAAAGCTAACATCAATTTATGGAGTGCAAAGCCTCCAAAACATGGTCAAAGTTTGCACCGTTTGTACTATGAGAAGGAATGGTACTGTAAATGACTTGAAACAGTATTTTTAACACAGCATCTGCTATGGGGGTTTGGGGGATGATAGTTTTTCCTGATTATTCAGATTAGCTAGCTATGCAAGAAAACTGTCAAAGGAAACAGTACAAGCTCATGGCTTAAAGATCAGATAGGAAGAAAATGTCAGTTTTCTAGAATTCCTTGTTTATTTGCTACTTGACATTGGAAAAAGTCTGCTACCTCATTAGCATGCAGTCCATTAGTCAACAGAAAAAAGAGGGGTTTACTGGCAATAATATTTGACAGATAACTTTGTAATTTTAAAAATGAAGGCAAATATTAAGAACTGAATGTTCAAGGTCAATACACATTTCCAAAAAGGGTGGCTAGTGAATCTAAATACTGAATTAACTCCAAAAAGGACATCCCAAGAGGACATTCACAGAGTAATCAAAAAAGAAAAAAGAATTTCATTGTGAAATTATTTGCAGTAAAATATTAATTCATCTCTAAACCTACATGATTCCCCCTCTATGCCAGCTTTATAAAGTACATCCAGAACAGGCTGGATGAACCTTAAATTCCCTACTGGAAAACTACTCCTTCAAAACATTGCTCAGTCTAGAATAGAAATTGTCTAAAATATATGCTCTACCTCACCTAGGAGCAATAGTACAGCTGAGGAAGGGCTGAAATACCATGGTCCATCGGGAAATTAGCTGAGATGCTTGCTATTGTGCAAGTGCTGTTATTTAGTCTGAATTTTTACAGTGTCAGCAAATAGCTGTCAGGCACTACCCTAATTCAAACATAAAACGACAAAAACCCTTCTGGTCTTAACAACTGAGGTTAAGAAAAATTAAACATTAACACGAACTGAGCTTGGATGGAGCTTTTGGGGTCCATAACCTACTGTCATAGCTCTTCTCCAGGGTTGCAGAAGTGCATGATGGTTTTCCTCCCCAGCTGGCCAGCAAATATGAGAATGTGAAAGAAATTAGATTACAAAAATGGTTCTTCCACTTTTTTTCCCTAAAACATGAAGGACCTGGGAGTTACCTTTAATGCTCCACTCAGTTAATTTTCCACTAGTGGTCTGACGCTGTAAATTCCTACTCATTTACCGAAAGATCCACATTCCTCTGCACTGAGCACCTTCAAATTTTTTTTCAGAATGTTTTTAGACATTTTAGACAACAACCAACAAAATAACCTCCCTTTTCCTGCCCCCTCGCCCCACCCCCAATTTTCATTGGGATTGCATTTATTATAAAAACATCCTTTCCTGTTTCTCAAATAACTGACCTATGCTCATGCTTGAGAGATTGCTATTGCGGCAGTAAGGACAGTGGTATCCTTTTGTGCAGAGTGTTCCTGCTTCGACAGAGGAGGAGAAAGACAAGAAACATCTCCCAGGAGCTAAGAAACTTCCAGGTCCTGCTGTCAACTTGTCAGAAATTCAGAACATAAAGAGCGAGCTGAAATTTGTCCCCAAAGCTGAACAGTAGCTGGTACAAGCAGGTGAGTAGAAGAGAGGTTCTTTGCATGGCTCTAGGAGAAGCAGGCTGATCCAGAAACCTATTTGTGTCAAAAGATGGCTCTCCAATTACTTTAAAGGTCCTGGAATCACACCCCATATTACAAAGACAAAATATAAGAAGAAAAGGTCATAATCCTTGGAATTCTCTGTTATTTCAAGCATGGAGCATGTAGGAGACTATATCCGATGATGTATGTCACACATCAACCGGCCTAACAAAAAGTATATTCAGCTATTAGGAATATTGAAGCCAGCTTAAAAATACCGGCTTCTTGCTTCACAGGCACAAGTTCTAGTTTTACAGAATATAGGACTTGGATTTGTACACACTAACTACAAATAAATGCAATACAATGCAAATAAATTTATTGCAGTGATGGGCAAGTAGGTCACTGTTTTTAAAGAGCTCCTTTGCAACGTTAGATATTTGATATTATTTTATTTCTGTAATTCAAAACTGACATGCTAATGGCTTCATATATTTGATCACACAAACATACCTAATGCCACTTGTAGCACCCAAGGACTTGCTATATATCTATGCAGGGCTCGGAAATATGATATAGGACCTTGGGGAGATCTGTGCTCCTCTGGAGTGGCAGCTGGAGACCAGGCACGGACCCTCAGGCACTGCAGACAGCACCAGACACCTATGGGTTGAGCCACTGGTCTATGATTAACACCACAGCTCATACTTCATCTTATTTTGCTCAATGGCTGGAGAGAGATCAGTGATGCGTGGTGTCCCTCAGGGGTCCATATTGGGACCGGTACTGTTTAATATCTTCATCAATGACAGACAGTGGGATCAAGTGCACCTTCAGCACGTTTGCAGATGACACCAAGCTGAGTGGTGCAGTCGACACGCCTGAGGGACGGGATGCCGTCCAGAGGGACCTGGACAAGCTGGAGAAGTGGGCCCACGTGAACCTCATGAGGTTGCACAAGGCCAAGTGCAAAGTCCTGCACCTGGGTCGGGGCAACCCCCGGTATCAATACAGGCTGGGGGAGGAAGGGATTGAGAGCAGCCCTGCCGAGAAGGACTTGGGGGTACTGGTGGATGAAAAGCTGGACATGAGCCAGCAATGTGCGCTCGCAGCCCAGAAGGCCAACCGCATCCTGGGCTGCATCACAAGAAGCGTGGCCAGCAGGTCGAGGGAGGTGATTCTGCCCCTCTGCTCTGCTCTGGTGAGACCCCACCTGCAGTCCTGCGTCCAGCTCTGGAGCCCTCAGCACAAGAAAGACAGGGACCTGTTGGAGCCTCCCCCCAGAGGAGGGCCACAGAAATGATCAGAGGGATGGAACGCTTCTCCTGTGAAGAAAGGCTGAGAGAGTTGGGGTTGTTCAGCCTGGAGAAGAGAAGGCCTCCGGGAGACCTTACTGCGGCCTTTCAGCACTTAAAGGAGGCTTATAAGAAAGATGGGGACAGTCTTTTTAGTGGGGCCTGTTGCGACAGGACGAGGGGGAATGGTTTTAAACTAAAAGAGGGTTGATTTAGACTAGATATAAGGAAGAAATTTTTCACAGTGAGGGTGGTGAAACACTGGCACAGGTGGTAGATGCCCCAACCCTGGGAACATTCAAAGTCAGGTTGGACCTGAGCAACCTGATCTAGTTGAAGATGTCCCTGCCCCTGGCAGGGGGTTTGGACTAGATGACCTTTGAAGGTCCCTTCCAACCCAAACTATTCTATGATTCTATGATTATTTTATTTAAAAGGAAATATTCAGCAGTTCAAAGTGAATTTCAGAATAATTTCCATCTGATTTCAAACAAGGCCCATAAGCCTCCGTTGTTCTACATTCTGAGCCTTAAAGAAATTAATGATCATTTCTGTCCATGAAATTATCCTCTGATTTTCTTTGAAAAGCCTGAGTCAGTAAAGATGCATCAGGCAGTTACAATGAAAATTCAGCTGTACAGAGAAGTTTCAATACAAAAAACCTTGGTTACAATAAGAAAAAGATAGTTGTGTCACATAGTAGTCATC
This sequence comes from Calonectris borealis, assembly GCF_964195595.1. NCBI lineage: Eukaryota > Metazoa > Chordata > Aves > Procellariiformes > Procellariidae > Calonectris > Calonectris borealis. The sequence goes on from NC_134312.1 coordinate 132,536,514, forward strand.
TGAATTGCCAGTTGTGCCTATTGACACAAGTCCTTTTTATCACGAAGAGAGGCGGAGGAGCTAAGCTGAGTAGAAGAACATAGTCTGGAATTACTGCACCAAAACATAAATGAAGAACAGAAGAAAACAGAAAGCAGTGCCAAAGGGTTCTGGGAACGCAGCAGCACTATGGACCAGGAATCTTGAAAGAAATGGCATATAATCTGAGCAAATTGCCCCAGTACACACTGCAACATTAACTTATTTTTATGTACAGCATAAATATGCCATTTAGAAGGAAAAAGTGTTTAGTTTTTTCTTGCTTTTACCCTGCTGTGTCATAATGTTCCTGTTATTTTAAAGAAACAATGGAGTCTTTCTCTTCAGAAAACTTGGGAAAAGGAAAATTAACATTATGTAAAATGTAACATTGTAGTCATCACACTAAAGCAGTGCCCAGAGAAATATGAATTTTTAATGTGAGGCTTCAAAGAGGTTTTTCTCCATAAGAGGTATTTAGACATAAATTTAACCCCATATTTATTCTCAGATGATTGCTATTTTCAACGTTTAAAACAGTTTTTTAATAATTAGCTTACTGAGAGTCTGAAATATTTAGGGTGTGCACAGAGATTCAGTCTAAAGAAAAGATTTCTACAGAAAGGTCAGCAAAGTGAAGGGCATCTTGAAAGCTATGAGTCATTATGAAGTAATTTCTGTCTCCATCCTTCTTTTGATGTTGTATTGGTTATCAGGTCCTGACAGTGACACAGATTTCTAGATTTTGGTTAGTACAGTCACAGATCGTATCTGAAAACTTAGTTTCTAGAAGAGTTGCAGGCACAGTACTCACTGGAGACTAGGAGTTTGGTTTTGGTTGCAGTGCAGAACTAAGCATGTGCATAAATTCTACATAAAATTGAGATGCAAATCAATCACTTGCCACATCCAGCAGCCTTGAATGGTACTAAATCTAAGGATTGTCCCTTATAGAGGGCATTCATCAGTTCACTTGTTTTAGGGAAGACCTGCAGCCTTGTATAAAACGTGATATAGTCAGTGATTTGTTTTATGACTGACCATGCCAAGCCACTCAAGATTATCTTTATTTGCAAGAAATCCATGCTCACATCTGCCTGATACTTTGCTTCATCTCCAAGAAGGGGTTACTGATCATCCTTTGGATGTGATGCTCTCTAGAGAACGGTAAACTGACTGGTCAATAGAAATGCCTGTGCAGAGTGCGTACTGATACATGAGGGCGTTCTTTGGTTTTCACAGTTTGGAAATGAATTCTCTCTCACATCAGTACAATAGCCTTTTCAGATATTCACTGTCGAGGGACTTCCCTTTGTTAGTATTTTTATATTTCTTGTGGTACTCTGTAGGAAATACCCACTGAAACTGGTAGAATAACTCCAAATTCTCTGGATAATTTCCATAATGCTGTGATCCTATAACATGATATAAAAGCATCAAAAAGATACATAAATATGTCAAAAATACCAAAGGTTTTACAACTACAACAATTATTTCTAACACTTCCTCCTACTATGGTCATTTTTCATTGGATAGTTTCAGTAAGTTGCAAGTCAACATGATCAATTTTGTTTTAATTTTGATCCATATTTTCTTGCTCGGTTTTACAGAGTGCAAACGCATCAGCAAAAATAAGGAACATGCAAAACAGTAGGTTGGTTCATTATTTAGAAACCCATTCCTACATAATTTGCACTTTAGAGTAACTTCTGTTAAATGTCTTTGGTCTTGCTCTTTCAGCAAATTAGGAAACATGAATAGACTTGCTAAGACCATAGTTGTGAGACTAACAGTTTGTGGGAGGGATATAATTAGCGAGATGTCATGAAACTGGATCCAGTGAAGGTCATAAAGTGCTTATCTGTTAAGATATTCCTGTAGTCAACCCCTGCTGCTGTTCTATCATCTATAATTAACTAATTAGCATACCCTTCTTTGTTATAAAGTTTTTTCTTCCACAGACCTGAAGATGATGTGTTTGATGCAGCTAGTTTTAATACACAAAATTAGTTGTGATTCCTTTTCTTTTTCTCCATCTACTATTTTGTTTAGCTGCTCCCTTCGCACGTGCACATTTCTACCTGCACAAGAGCGAAAGGTATGCAAAATAAAATGGTAACAAATTAGCACACACTAATCAGCTAAATATATGTTCTGTTGAATAAGTAATGGTAGGAAGCATTCCATTTGTGACAAATGGAGCCTGCTATGGCTGAGATTTAATGCTGATTGTTGTATATCTCACGTGATAACTAACATGGTGGTCGTACCCGAAAGTGGGACTGAGCACAAATTGGCATTTCGCCTGAGCATGGATATTAATCACAGCCAGTTACTGCTGCAACTCATGTTAGGGTTCTTTCTTCATTCTGTACCCCTTCACGTTTTATGCCCTGAAGCGTGGGGGTTTGTGTAACAAGACTTTTTACAACGTGCCGTGAAGGACCATGGAGCCCGAATGCTGGACTTCGGTTTTAAAGGACCTAAACCTTCAGCTAGAGTGGTCTAGTCTTTTCCTCTTGAAGGAGATTTTCATACTTACTGAAGGATCTTCTCAAAAGGCAAAAAGGGAAATTTACTGCCTTGAAGTTACAATAAAGTCTGTCATGGACATATGGGCAGCACTCCTGGCACTGTGTGCTGGTCGTGTTTGGAGAAAGGGCTTGTCAGGACCCCCATCCCAGTTCTACACAGAATTTGGTCAGACAAGCTTGCTGAGCCATGCCTGGCTGTTCCGGACGGGGTACCTATCTGGTTCAAGGTGTGAGAAACCATGCAACTGGCACTTGTAGGTAATCTGTTGTCCTTCCTTGGAACTCTACTAGGGAGGGTGGTTTAACTGCAGAAGCTGAGCGGTAGTTCTGTTGTCAGGTTACAGAAGCAAGGGAGTTGTGTTTTGAGGGCGGATGATTAAACAGCTAGCAAAAGCTTCCCAGGGCAGCTTAGTCTTTGTGTTACTTGCAGCGTTACCTCTTCTATAACATATTGGGAATCCTGCCTCGCAAAAAATGAGGAGTCGTGTCAGCAGAGCAGCCTCTGAGATGGGCATCACTTGGGGAAGAAAAAGAGACAAAGCAGGAAGAAAAAAGAAGACCCTTAGGGAATAAAGCTCTTATATCCATACTTACAAGATGTTCCTTGGTGTTGCTATTAATTATTTACAAAAAATGTCAATTACCTTGGCTAAAAATACACATTATAACTTTGTCCGCTGAGTACTGTGGATTTTAATTACAATTTCATGCTATGTACTGCTCTTAAGCTGCATCTCAGTTAACAGTAGCCATCTACCTCTCCCAGTGTCACTGCTCTGACACACTGTTCAATGATTGTGTATTATTCCTGTGCTCACATGGACCAGAGGGATATGGTTAAACTGCTGGACAGTAACAAGCGAAGTTATTGCCATTTTGTCCAGCAAACACATCCAGTGCCTTGCTAGTAGAGGAACTCTGACATGCTGTGAGCTCTTGAAACAGCCCCACGGTTTTAAGAAAATGTGTTCATTTGATTAAGCCAGCCCTTGTGTGAGAGAAGAGAATCCTGCAAGCATCCAGAGGATGCCAAGGTAGGTCGGGAGCTCAGATCTCCTTAGCTGGAGTGGGAACAACGGGTGAAGAAGGAGGATGTGCTGCAAGAATTTCTGCAGGACCCTTCTGCCAAAGTCAGAGGAGGCTTGGGGGGATCTCATCAGTGTATGTAAATATCTGAAGGGAGGGTGCGACAAGGACGGAGCCCGGCTCTTTTCAGTGGTGCCCAGTGACGGGCCATGCCCGGACCACTCACTGTTTGGCCTGTGTTAATTTCAAAGTAGTCCTTGTGTTTTCCTTTCCTTGGTTTCCTACCGTCCTGCTGTCTTTGGTTCAGAGTTCCCAGATTAGTAGCGCTTGGAGATTTCATGGCCAGCCATCAGTTTTGCCAGGTCACTTCTGTTTGTAAAATTGTCCTAAGAAACTAGGTAGTTGAGGGTTTTTAGGATTTTTTAAAAGTATGTTTAAGGTTCTTTCGGTTTGCCTTCCAGTTTTTTTGAGTCTACTTATGTCACGCTTTCAGACTTTAAACAGAAGGGCTGGAATTTTCTTTTCAAAGAGAAAACTGGAATCCCCAGGACATAATTTAATATCAGAGGAACCTTTGGAATCATGTTATCTCCTTGAGCGAAAAAAGTTAGTCATGTTTTGTTTTCCAGAGTTTCTGTGTTCAGAAGTAAAAATTTAGTTCATTGTCTCTAATATGGCCTGCAGCTGTCCATTGTGAACTGAGAGTCTCTTCTCTATCACCAACGACATGCTGTGGTAGGCCCCCAGCATGTCATTCCTCAGGCCTTTGCAAGTCAAGGAGAGGTTTCCTTCTCATTCTCTTGTTTATGGTGGAAGTGAGGGGGAAAGCATACTGGAGAGACTCTGCTTTCTAGATGCCTAAGAAAGCTTGGAAGTATGCATTAGGAGGTTGATTTTATCAAGTAAAAACCAGGGCATATTCTTATGAACAACAAATGCTTCTGCATAAACTAGTTAGGAAAAGTTTGTGTTTTGTGGTTTTGAAAACTGACTAATAACTTCAAAAAAAAACCACTGAAAAATCAGAAAATATTTTGCTCCCAAGCAAACTACAAGAATGGATACTTGTATTTTTTCAAAACAAAAAATATGCAAAAAAAAAGTCTTTTATTTCCAAATTGTGTCTTCAAGCAGAGCATTTTTATTACTGGAAGAGACAAGCACGAAATAATAACTCAAAGAACTCTACTAATTTTTAGAAAGTGAGCATGTTATTTACTCTTCTACCTTCACCATATTAAAGAGTGTTTGCAGACATGTAGAGATGAACAGGCTTCTACACACAGATAGAAGAAATTTCTTCATTGAGCCTCTCACTTTGAAACGTTAATGCCCTTAAAGCGAAAACATACTTCTCACACTAGCGATGTGGTCCCACAAATATCTGCTCCATTCTTGAATGAGAAACGTCAGTTTCTGGGAGAAAGTTCCAAGTATTTTGTTTGAAAGCTGAAAATTCTCCTTTTAAAAACATTTTAAAATTAAATAACTGCTATTTAATAACTGCTTTCCTGTGATCACTCTGTTGATTACTTGGTCCTGAACTTTTATTGTCAGACTCTCACGATTGGAGTGCTGCAATGGATGGCTATAAGCTCTTCAGAAGGGACAGGCGAGGAAGGAGAGGCGGTGGGCTAGCCCTGTATGTCAGGGAGTGCTTCGATTGTCTAGAGCTCAACGATTGTGATGGTAAGGTCGAGTGCTTGTGGGTAAGGATGAGGGGGAAGGCCAACAAGGCAGATATCCTGCTGGGAGTCTGTTATAGACCACCTAGCCAGGATGAAGAGGCAGACGAAGTATTCTACAGGAGGCTGGCAGAAGTCTCCCAGTCGCTAGCCCTTGCTCTCGTGGGGGACTTCAACTTTCCGGACGGGAAGGAGATAGTGCTGACCACTATTGAAGAGTTATGAGTGAGATGAGAGCGATGCTGTTTCTCTGTACCTGGGAACTGTCCCGCCAGCATTAGGTATGCCTGGAGCACTCAGACACTGTAATGACAGGCATCATCAGGAACCCAAAATAATAAGTAATTCCAGTCTGTCTAACCTTACACAGTTCAAAACGTGTTCAGCACAAAGGTTTTCAAGTGCCTACATCAGAGTGAAAAAGCTAACTGCTTTTGAATACATGAAGTGCAACTTCCTACGTTATTAACAGCTCAGAGTTTTATCAAATCTACATAAATTGTAACCAATTAAGCTGACAGTCTGATCTGAAATATCACGGCTCTGATGTGATAATCAAATGAATTTTCTTCTAAATTTAGTGTCTCATAATTTTGTTTTATAGTTTTTATTCGTTTCATTTGATAAAAGACCACCTAATTATGTTTTCACAGCCTTGTGCTCAAGAACCACATAAATTACTGCATCACTGTACTTTGTCATCTTGCAGAGATGGCTTGATATTGCATGAGCCTTGTGATCCCTGTCTGGGAGCAGGCCATCTACAAGTGTCATGAGCCCTACTCTGTACTTGGGATTAGGCCTGCTTCAGCCACCGAATTGCTCCTCGTGTGCCTTGTTTTGAAAAGTGTAGCTCTTTTTAGTGCCAAGGCTACCTCTATTCCACACTTGGTTGCAAATTCCTTCTGAGAATAAATAATATCGTACAATGGTAGAGCTCACGGTATATAGGTAGAACATGGTCTATAGGTGGAGGTCACCATTACAGTGGTCCCAACATCTGTTGCCCAGTCGGCAGCACTACTGAGGAAGTATTATGCTGCAGATGTTATTGGTTTTTGCTGTCCCAATCGCTGCCATTTTAACCTCCTAATTCCCCTTTGATTTGCAGCAGCACTCTCAAATACACTGTATTTCCATGCACTAAGAGAACACAGTACACAGCATAAATAAGCATTTCCTCCTGGAATATGTATTGGTTTTAGTCTCAGTGTTGGTCATACTTTATTTATCACATTTGATTTGCTGCAGGTTGTAGCTAGTTGAAAGGAAACTCAGCTGAACTAACCTTCCCTTGACCTTGGGAACAAGTATAAAGTCTGGTTTTCTCTCCCTCCATTTAGTGGTTATATTTGTTTCTGACCGCAAATGGCTGAGCTCCATCTACAGACATAGATTCAATAAAAGCAGAATAAAACCCTCAGACTTGGTGTTCAGAACTTACTCCCCCACTTCGCTAAAGTTGCCGTAATATTGCTTTTAATTTAATAATTCAGTTATTCATCTGATAAAAAAATAAATTGCGTCCTTCAGCTTTTAGCTCTCATGGGTCTTTGTTCCTGTTTGTTGCCTTCGAGCGAACCTCGTCTTAAAATTGCTGTTACTTCTGCACAGCCTTACAGAGCCTTTCACGGTACAGCAATGTAATCTTGGAGCACACAATAGCTGTGGCCGTGAATGCACTTAGGGAAGAAGTGGGTGATGGCCGTACTTGCCCTGCTTCCTAGGAAATGAACCACGGGAGAAGCAGGCTAACCGGCCCACGTCCGCGACCGTGTTAGTGCATTTTAGCAGCGGTGGTAGCAGCAATACTGGTGCGCACAAGGAGAGAGCAGGACTGGCAAAATTACTTTTACTGAGGAGACATCAAAGAACAAAAAACTTCCCCCAAAGCCAAACTGCTGCTGTTCTGAGGGAAGGACATGATGACAATAACTAGATGGTGTTATCTGAAGGCTTTGAAAGTGCAGCCTTTATGTATAAGATGAAACCAACACAAAGTGTGTACTGAAATGGAAGAAAATACAAATCCGAAGACTTGAAACCAGATATTTGAGCTGAAGTAGGCAGAATACAAGGAAAAGCAAACCTCCAGTTGTTTCTGTGTTGGCAAATCATGCTGTTCTTGAGTGCAGTATCCTTCCCAAAGATTGTCAAAGACCAGGGCAGAGCATGGCCTCTGCTGTGCACAGCATTTAATTAAGGATCTCAGATCTTTTACTTTTGAATTTCTCAATTTCCTTGGTTTTATGGTTTTGTATGAAAATAGTTGAATTGATCTGTCTCTTCAGGGTCTGAATGGAAGATTTTATTTTGGGAAAAAGTATAGTCTTTCTCCCTTTTAGTTCTCAAGAGAAGAAGAGCTCTCTCTGTGAAGACGAGGCATATTTTCAGTTTTCAGTCCATTTTGCTGAAAGTAGAGTGAATTCAGACAGGCATATCTCACATGTACCCTTTTTTTTTTTAGTTTAAGCCCTTCATTCAAAAAGTACCAAATTAGACAATGATGTAGTATTGCAGTCCTTTCCTCTCTTTATATGTCTTCCTTATTTTTATTCTTAAGTTTGGCGTGTCTTGGAATAGATTTGCTGTTAGATCCTTGAACAATTACTTCTGGGGCAAATCAGTTCTGCTTTTTTAAGGCGGAGCTAAGTGTTGTCTGTCAAGTTACTGCCGTTTAACACATTAGTGGACAACACCTGATTCACTGTTGAGCATGTGCATGCCTCAAACCAGTAGAAACCTCAGTGAAGATGTTCATGTTCTGCTTCACATGTGTAGAGACTAAGAGGTTGAACCTGGCCAAACGCCACAACTCAGCTGACAAGCAGTAGCTTGCTGGGTCACAGGGCAGGTTGGTCAGATGTCCAAGTGTGAAGTTATTTGCAGTTTGGTTAAAATTAAAGAAATCTGTTTCTCTAAGGCAGGATGAGAAGTATAGCAATTACCTTCAACTCCTTCAATGCCTTACTTCAATAGACACCATCTCCATCACACGGAGATGACTGCAGACTGGCTCCCAGCGAAGCTTGTGCTGACCTGAGGCTAAAGACCTCATTTTTGAGCTGAATGTTGACCATCCTTCAGCAAAGGAAAGTCCTCGGGATCCCATCTGCAGTGAGAGTTTTGGCATCTAACCATTTCCATCAAGGCAAGACTCTGGTATGAAAATCACGTGCAATGGCATTAAAGTGCCTTGAGCCAATGGAGCGTTCCTTCACCTCCCTCACCAGTGGCTGGGATTTTATTAACAGCGCAGGGATCAGGTGCATTTTGGGCAGAACAATGCAGGCTGCTGTTTCTGGTAGGCATGGAGGATGGCAGAACAACACATTGCACCGCTGTGTACTCATTTGCCTCAGAGAGGTACTACAAGCTCTGTGTCGCCCAAAGTCTCTCTTTACCATGCAGGTGATCCTCTTGCATGATCTACCAGTGGGTACAACTGCCTGGACTCTACCTTCTGTTAAACACCTGCTGTCTGGCTGGCTTCACCATTAAAGGCGGGAGCTGAAGTGCCCCAGACCCTGGGGGTAGGCGACAGGAGTGGAGAATAGATGGCCCAGAGCCTATGGCAGCATCCTCTGCCTTGACTGCTGTGTCCCAAGGGCTGGATGAATGCCAGCATTGTCTTCCCCTGCCAGGGTGCACTAGCATTGCTCAGGGACAAGTCCTGGCCCCTTCCAAGAGGAAACTGGCTGTAAGGAGACATACAAGGTTACAGGGAGAGAAGAAAGGTGGGTGGAGACCCTGTCTCACCCATAGTACCCAGTGCCTCTGATCACACAGGTCCATTCAGAAATCTTCTGCCCTGCAGAAACCTGCTCTTCTGCCATCTCAAGAAGATGGCACTGCATACACTGTTAAGAAACCTTGAGCCACTTCTGCAAGCAGCATCGTGAAGCTTGTGTGGAGAGCTGTTCAGATACAGCTAATAATAGAAAAAAATTGAAAACAATCGGTTTGTTTTCTCTGGGGCTTCAGCAATGTCCTGAGTAAAGCCAGGAGCCATTTCCCCTCACACAGGATTTACAGTGTGAACCGTCTCCTCCAGATTTGCACCCGAGTACTTTTTTTAAAAACAGGAAGAACAATTTGAAAACATGCAAGAGAAGGAATGTGGTGGTGGCCCCTCCCTTCTGCCTTGGCTCAGCGATTATCACACATACCCAGCCAGGATGCATGAATAAAGCAGCTCAATTCCTTCTTCTCCTCAAAAGGATTAAACCCTACATTTCTTGCCTCCCTGGAGACTGCAGACTACCTTGGCAGGGGGGACCCTTTCTAGGCTTTGAGCTAAAGCTAGGCTGCTGTGCAGAACTGAATTAAAATTAATCTGTAGACAAGTGAGCCTGATGGCAGCTTAGCAATGTGGAGCTCAGCTGGCTGTAGGGAAACCTGCTTCCATGTGCCTTAGCCTGTGCATTGCTGTGTACCTTGTCTGAAGGCTAATTTGTGTAGCAACAGTTTCCTCAAGCTGTGCTTTAAAAGAAACCAGGGTAGCTGCTGCTGTGTTTTTGTACAAAGCCTGATGCAATTAGGTAAGGTGCTGAGGAGGAAGGTCTCTTGTGGAAACCCACCAAGCTTTTGGGTGCTGCTCAGGGTTACATGTCTCCCAGGTACTCAGCTGAGCAGGTTCATCAAAACTCAGGTATTTGTAGATGGGCATGAGCACGGTTTGAGGTTACGGTGTAGTTGGACCACAGTTTTGAGGGTTGCAATTTCGGAGGTAAGCACCTACGTCCCATTTGCACCTTAGGCATCTCAGTCGCTGGGACTCTGCCCCCTCCTGTACTAAGGAGCACAATCCCATTGCCACTCAGTGGGAACTATGCTCCTAAATCACTTAAGTGCTTCTCAAAATCCCACTCCAAATTTGAATATGCAAACTGCATGTTGTTCATTGTTACGAGTGAATGGGCCTCTGTGTCTTTCTGACGTCAGATCCAGGACTCCTACTGATAGAGCTGTGGGAGAGCTCCAACAGGAATGGCTACACATAAATTCTGAGAAACGCCTTTCTGCAGAGCTGAGCAAAAGAAATCTTTTCCACCGGAACTGTAGACCATGTTGGTGGAAATTCAAAACCAAAAAATGATTGGTCTTGGATGCATGTTTTTTAACAGCAGGTGATTCCTCTCACCTTTTCCTTCTATTTCTCTGTGGAAAATATACTTTTTTTTTTCTTTTCAGTTTGTTTAGTCAAAAAACAATTTTGTGTTGTGAAACAGGGTGTTATGGGAAAGTTTAGTTCTTCCATATATCCTCCATTCAATCCTAATACCTCATTTCTAAATGCTTGCCTGTCGCAGATTGCAAAATCAAGTATTAACAGTACAGTCTTATACAGACAACATGCTGTAACACCTTCATTTATGTTTTGAAGAAATCTATTTATTCCAGGGGAAAAAAATGGGCTTACATTTGAAGCTCTAATCAATGTCAAAACCCTATAAACACAACATATATATACTGGTTACTGATGTGAAAGAACTTCATGTGTACTGTAGCTGTGTGTATAAAAATATTAAACGACTCGACAATAAGCTTTCCAAAGAAGAGACAATTACCACACTACCTGCAGTAGCTTTGAAGAAGCAAGATAATGGGAGGAATTAAGCATATCCTGCATGGACCAGATGTCAGAACACAGAGTTTTCTAATACAGTCAGTTACATGTCAAGTTAAATTAGCAGCCTGAGTATGATGTCTTGCCTTCATGCTTATCCATCTCTGAAGAGATCCTGTGGGTTATGTACAAGATGGCTGTCAAATTTCCCAAGCTGATTAAGACCTCTCGCTTTTCCGTGGCAAGGAGGCCACAAAATCCAGGACACGAGTGTTAAGTATTCAGAAGAGGCTGCAGAGAATGTGGGTTAGGGAAGAACTGCATGCTGGGGTTTGACAGCAATCACTTTCTTACCATCCTTCCTTTTCCTCCTCTTTGCTGTATTTTTTCAATGTATTTTGCTTCATATTAAGTGCTAAGCATTTCAGAAGAAGTGTTTGCAAAGTGCACAGAGAACTCCCAGTCCCGATTTGAATATTTTGAAAATAATACCAAAGCCAACTTCCATCTCTGCTGTAACTATATTTGTAGGGATGGGATCGTTGTCTCAGGTCCTCTTGTTTTATTGCACATGCAAGATTTATGTTGAAGGAAAACAGGTGGATGAATAGTGCCACGATTAATCATGGTTCAGTTGTGCCATGATATTATCTGTAGGCATATCAGATGTACACTATATTTATATGGTACGACACTCACTCATACATTATGAATACTGTTAAGAAGCCATATGACCAGGAGAAAGTAGCATTTTTAGAAACTGTAACTAGCACAAAGAGTCAGACGTGGGCTATTTGCAGTACAGCCTGGGTAAGGTGGCACAAGAGGCAGAATTCATGATGAATAAATTGGATATCACTGCCCAAATAGAGACGGCTGAATTTTCTATTTTCTTGCTTGGAGAGGAGCCCCTTCTCAGTGTCTCCAGGATCACAGAGCTTGCTGCTAATGCATTAAAAGCAAATAAATCAATCTGAGAGAGCTTAGTGATGGGTATTGCTTCAGGAGTGCCAGGACTTGGCCTGCCCCAAAGCCATCACCCCCAGCTCCCCATCCTTGTTCCCACAATCCAGCCATACGAAAGTGGTGAGCCACACAGCTCCACACCAGCCCCCCAGCTGAGGAGAAATAATCTCCCCTGCCTTCGCACCTCAGCGAGGACCACGAAACATCGCTTCAGCTGACCGGGATCTCTGGGCACATCTCTTTCAGCTGAAGAGCAGCGCCATTTGCCTCGCAGGGCTTCAAACTGCCCGACTGCCAGTGAAATCCCTGAAAAATCCTGAAAGAGCTGAGATTAGGCAGAGCAGCATCCCTTTGCTGAGACTTTCAAACAAACCCGAGATCTCGGCAAAGCCCTCGCTAGAGTTTAGCTCTGGGCAGCTTCTGAAGCGAAGCGGGACTATGCTCCTCGTAACTTTAATTGCAGCTTAGTTTTGAAATGGAGAGCCCAGCGGGCGGCCGCGGAGGAGCGTTTGCAGGGCGGTCCCGAACCCGGCTTGCGGGGGCGGCGGGGGCGGGCGCTGCGGGCGGTGCTGGCCCCGGCGGGCGGTGGGGCACGACCACCGGCCCCCGCCACCCCGCCACGGCCCCCGGGGAGGAGGGAGAAGGCACCGCGCCGGGCAAGGATTGTGTGGGTTTTAAGTTATATCACGATTCTAGTGTAGAACATTGCCCAAAGGCTTAACGCTGAATCGAGTGGCTTTACACTGTGGGTTGTGGTGGGGTTTTGGGGGGTTTGGGTTTGGGGTTTTCTTGGTGGAAAAGAAGGGGAAATAAATGTTACAGTGAGATAAATCACAGTCAAAACATATACATAAATACTGCACCGTGACAGTAACTCTTAAGGGAAACTAGAGGGCAGACTTCTAAAGTACTTCAAGCTCTGTAAAGAGCAGATAGGTACCTCATCGGCTTCCCAAAAAAAACGTTAAGTGCCTACCTCCTAGGGGTTTTGCATGTTTAACCAGCTAAATGCTTTCAAGATACTGTCCTGAGATGGCCCAGGAAGCCTATTGCATAAAAGTAATAGTCATTGCTGTGTGTCAGCCAAGCAGCTCCTATTGTAAGTCTGCTAATTATTATACCTAATATAACTGAGTTGCCTTTTCCTTATCCTTCTCTTTGTCTCAAAGTTGTTGTGTCATGAATTGTGACGTATTGTGTACTAAAAATCACTTTGGACTGGACAGGGTTTTTTTTATTTTTACTACGTGTATGAGTATTGCTTAGCATCTGCATGGGGCTTGGCTTCTGACCCGTTCATTGTGGGATGTTTAAAAAGAGCCTTGCAGTGGCAGAGAAAAATGGAAAGAAGTGAACCCTCATTGTCAAATCACCAAGAAGGAAATGAAATTAATAGAATTTTTTTTTTTTTTTCCTCCTCATTGTCCAGTCTTTGAGTCTGGGGGAGATCGGGTGTACAGTATAATTTTTAGGGCTTGGAGTTGTCAAAATGAATGTTGAAGGGCAGCATTAAAGTGTTTGGCATCATACACCTGAATGAAGGTGGAGATCAATGCAGCAGGAGACTGAGATGAGGCGGAGGCTGTGGAACCGGTTTGGACATGCCAATTTTATGTTATACTGCAGAGCTGGGCCCTGCCCTTGGCTGGACCACAATGGTGCAGGAATAGCTGGGGTTAAACCATACTATTTAGAGTTTAAAAAATAGACTATTTCTCCACTGATTTGAGAAACTAACTGTCTCCAGCAATTTCTGGACGTTAGGAGTGTTGAGCAGTAATCAGGGTTTCCAACTCTGGCAGACCTGAAGTTGTCGGCCCTTGGAAGCCCCTGTCAAAGAGCTGCACCAGCCCCTTGGCCGGCTGCCGGGGAGCCAGCACGGGGGCTGATAAGAAACTGCCCAGATCAGTCGTGCTCAGTGTTCCATGTTGTATCAGGAGAATTGCTGAAAGCAAGATGTTTCCATAAAAAGTTACCCTTTCAAAGCATAAGCCTTTCCCAGTGGAGAAATGTTCCATCAGAAAATGTTGGACCAGTTTGACTCTTGGCATACTCTAAGGTACAAAAGCTCATTGCATTTTAAATAAACTTCAGCAGCCTCAGCCCATGCCAGCTCCCAAACAACAAATCAAGCAAACTTGGCTTTTTCTCCAGTAATTATCCAACCTAATAATTCTCTTGTCATTTTCCTCTTTTGCTTCACTGAAGGAAGAAAGGTTGTGTTTGCAGTACACCAAGATGCTGTTTGCTTCTAGTTTCATTGCATTGGAATTTTCATAAACAGTCATGATACAAATATATATAGCTTTAATTCCAAATTATGTATGTACAAACAGCACCAAAATTCAATTACCTTCAGGACACACGTGATCGGACTTTGTTTTATAAAACACTTTTTTGACATAGTCCTTTCTAAAACCAGCATGAAATGCACATTTTCTTCAGGGACAAATGAAAGACAAAGTCTGCCTTGCCAAGGTTTGAACACATGGCTTTTGGAGGTCTAACCAGTTAACACCTAATGCTTAGACCTTTCCCTTCAAACCTTAAAGTTGCATGAGAGATGGAGAGTATTTGCAATGAAAAATGAATGGTAGAGCTAGCATCCTGGAGAATATGTGAATTCTGAAGAATAATGAAATAAAAATGTTCAGACAATGTTGAAGTCTGGTAGGAACGGAAAAATCAGGCAGTATGGAAGCTAAGGGTGAGTGTTTATGGGTTTGTCGGTGCAGATGAATTAACATACTGTGCAGCCTGCCTTACATTGTGTTACCTGAAAACTACGATTTTTAACAGTTTTCCCCTGCCTATCTCATATCTGCAAAATTATGTGTGGTTACAAAACTAACGCAGTAATGCCGATTCATCCTTTGTACATACCAGTACATTTCTGAAGTAACCTACCTCGCTTTAAGTATAGGGGAAAGAAAGTTTGGTACCTATATCTTAACTTTTGAATATGAATAACCACTATTAGGCTATGGGTTCAGTCTTAAGTGATTAACTGATGCTTATGTGAGTCATTTATCAACTTAATATTGTTTTAATATGTGCTTTTTATGATTTAATTCCTCAACATTTTTGAAAAGGAAAAGCCATCAACTCCACAAATGCCAGTAAGCAACAGACCAATGACACTTCAGAAATGCCATTAGTGAGGGCACGTGCTTGTGGACTGCATAGGAATCAGCAGCGTGCCAGATATTTCACTTTCCGTAGCCTTTGCCCCTGCAACTCTACCATCTCCTGCAACATAAAAATTCAGAATCTCTTGCTTACAATTTTTTATTGAAAAAATACAACTAATTTTTTTAACCCTTCTCAACCCATGCAGATACCCAGCAGTGTTGTTTAACACTGGGCATGCGTCTCTGGAGAAAATGCCAGTTTATCAGGAGTATTAAGTGGCAGCCAGCATGACAATGACAAAGGACATGAGCATTCAGGTGTGAAGTCAGAGAACCTTTCCAGCAGCAGCATTTTGCTGTGTGATATGTTGCATTCAGATTTGTGAGAAAGTTTTGTGCATAATTTAGAGTAAAGCTTTAATATTTGATTGGAGAGCTAGCATCAAAAGAAGTGCCAGCGTAAAAGAAGTCCGCGGCAAGTGCCTTCCTCCAAAATCTCTTTTGTGTAGTAAAACAATTTACTTGAAAATCATTGTTCATCATTTAATTATGTAGCACAGTTATGCATTTTACAGTTCATGTGGCATGAAACAGCATGATCTTGAAGGTGATAGCCCACTCCTACAAAGGCTTTTATTGCACTGCTTGAAGAACTATAAGACAACTGCTGAAAGGATTCAACTGGAAGAGTCTTTACCCTACCATAAAAATGTCAATAAAAATAAAGTCACCTTTCTCCAAATTTCAGCCTCCCCAAATCAACTACTTTTCTAGAAAAACAAAACTGGGTGGCCTGAATTTTCATAGAAAACCATAGAACATCGGGGGATTTTCAGTTTCCTGAGAAAGAATCAAAATTTTTAAACTAAATCAGGTACTTTTTGTGAGAAGCTTTGTTTTGTTAGATTTCCAGCCTCCTGTCCACCCCAAATAACAAATAACATTTCTAAGTACTTCCAACATCTGTTGCTCAGCGGCTTCAAACCCTTGTTGCTATGGGTCTGGTGCAGGCACCAGATTGTTACAAAATTTTATAGTCCAAGCTACTGACTGAGGATACAGAAGGCTGCGATGTGCCACACCAAACGTCCTCCTCTGCTGCTGGGCACAGTTCCTGGTGGTGGCTGGCCCGTGCAGCTGTCTGTAGGTCGCCCTGAGCTGAGTGCCTGGCCAAGGTACGCGCAAGGCTGCTGGGGTGAAGCTTCCACGGGAGTGAATGGGACTGCCGTGACAGCAGGCAGCAAGGTTTTGAGATGTGCAGAATGCCTTTGGGCCCCCTGCGTGTGCTGCCCTACGTGGGACGTGAGAGGGTTTGACTTTTTGGAGCCGTAGTGCTGGCGGTGGGTTAGCTCATGATCCAACCTGAAGGCTGTGGCCCCCGCGCTCATAAGTCACTTTTGAAACAATCCAGGAATTCTGTTTTTTAGCTTTGAGAGTGTTTAATCCAGGTTACACCATGCAATACCAGTCATTGTGTTCTTGCCTCTTGTACTTTAGCTGCAGACACCTGTGAGACATTTCCCCCCGAGTTATCTCTGTGGTGGGCTACCAAGCGCTGACTGTAGGGAGTCTCTGCGGCAAGAGCGCTCACCACTATATACATTTTCTCCTAGCTGGAAACTTTGCTTTCAGAGACACATCCTGGTTGAGAAACCCCAGCCATGCAATTAACTCTCAGCAGGTGCATTTCATATTGCATCAATGAGTGCCTCCTTACAGAGCCTTCATCACTTTCAGTACAACAAAGATGTCCCGTTGTTTTAAATGTCACAGATTTTTTGGACTTCTTCTTTTAGTAGTTGATTGTTATTGCTGCTTTTTTCTGTACTGAATATTTTATCAATCATTATTTTATTTCTAATAGTGTTTAGCCTGGCCCCTTCTGTACATATCTTTGCCCTGTAGACATCACAATTACCAGTCCATAAGGGAACCTAGCAACATCTTTTCATTTTCACGGTGCACCACCACCCCGGTGCATTTCTACTGGCTATTTTTCACCCTGTGCCTGCAAGCTGCCAAGTGGTTTTGGTTATCATTGGAGAAATCAATAGGATTTGTAGCACCTCGAAGGAGGTAATAAGCACTTTGCAGGATCAGCTCTTAGGCCTCGGCTTCCTTGCTGATGAACTTGCTGCGACAATAATTCCTGAAGTTTCACCATCTCTGTTAGCCTTTGTCTTGAGAATCTGAGTTGCTGTTATGGGGAATGAAAATGAAATAAAACTAAACTGTCCCGGAAATCCCTTTCTAATGTCAGTGCCATAAATTTTTTACTACTTGAGCTCTTTAAGTCCTGTGGCTTCATTAACAGACTATTTGGGCATACTTGTTAATATCATCAGGATGATACCTTAAAAAGGGTACCAAGCCCTTGAGCGATGCCTACATTGGGAATCAAATGCTTTTTAAAGCAGAGGTGGTAGGGGTGAATGAGAATAGCTTAACATAAACTCAGAGAACAATTTTTCCCCTACATTGATTAATAATTACAAAGAATAATAATTATAGGCAGACATCTGCATGAACCTAGCAGGGCTTAGTAAAGTGCCACAGAGAAAAATTTCTTTTTTTTCTCTTCAGAAGGCAGTAATTTCAAAGGTAGTAAGTACTGCAGCATAGTTCTCATTAACAGAGGTAGAAGGAGCCACTGCAGCTCCTCATCAACAACTTTAATAACAGCGTTTAGTATATACTGCTCGATCTTCGCTTCCCATTATGAATCACGAATGACCTCATACACTCCCAAAGCAATCGAAGGTGGGTCTGCGAAACCTTTTTATAGGGATGACACTTTAGGTTATGAGAAGTTGGAGGGGAAAACGTTAATGAAAAGCAGAAAATTGAAATGAAAACTTGGATTTAATGTGAGGTAATGGTATGTTACAGCCACTGTGCTTTAAAACATGTAAACTGTGGAGAGAAAATGTTAAGGGTAGCTCCAGAAAAAGTCACAGCAGCAGTAGCAATACCAATAACAGAAAGTATATCAGAGTTTGTATAGGTTTTTTTGTAATACTATTTTGAAATGTTATGCATAATCAGTCCTTAAAAATTCAGTCTCTTTATGAACTGCTCAGATATGATAAACTTCAAGATATGCTTTCCCAACTTTAAGAAACTGTTGATTTTTATCCCTATAAACAACATATTTATATCAGCGTCTGTAGCTAAAAAAATGTGCTCATTAAGGTGCTACTTCATCTAAATGATAACTAGCAGCCCATCGCATATTGGTTTAGGCAGATTTCTGATCTCAGTGAAGAGATGCCCAAACAAAAGAAAAAAAAATGTCTGAAGAGACAGAAAAGTTCAGAACACATTTCCATGCCCTAGAGAGTGTAACATTTGTAACACATTACAAATGTTTTGAATTAGTACTAGTTAGGAAGTAGAGACATTTGTTATGGGAAGTTCTTTCTTTTTCAGTGGAAATGCTGAAATCTGAGGGTTTTTTTCACTGCTAGTTGCAACATCTTAGTTAGGAACCACGTACAATAGCATTTGGGTCATCTACATCTGGGTTCCACCTACCAAGAAAAAAAGAAAGGCAGTATAACTCATGTCAAGTATCATGGCTTTATGGAGATTAGGTCTTTTCAGAGAACAAAAATTTAGAATTCAAGTTCTTTAAGAAATTTTGGAAAAAGATTGATTCTGATTCAGAAAGAAAATGAGAAGTTTTGTTTCTCAAGAGAAAGAAATTCTAGGGAGAAATCATTTAGAAAAAATAGAAATATTTCAGTATGATTTTTCCCAAGTATTTCAGCAGCCTTTACTCTTGGGAGCTCTCCTGGGAGTGTCCTCAGAGGTGATGGCAAACTGGGGACTTGCCGGCTGTGTGGTGGCTGCCCCGAAGCTCCTCACTGTGGACATGGAGCCTGGGAGCTCTAAGGGCTCCAGCTCCACCTAAGGTTCACAGAGCTGCCTGACCCCTTACTGCAAATCCACAGCTGGAAGCATGGAGATATCAGAACCTAGGGTCAGCCCAGAATTTCTAGGGGTTTCAGAGCCTCTCCTAATAGAAGTCAGAGCCCTGAAGTCCCTAGACAGAAGTAGAACTCCCACAGGTTCCCAAATGTAGGACCCTGCCCTGCGGAACATGGCTTGGGCCCTCTGAGAGCTGCCACCTCTGCTTGGCTCTCTGGTCCATGGCAGGGAAGAAGGTTTGAGAGAAGAAAAAAAATCTAACTTGAGAAAAACTTCAAGATGTTATACCCTGAGTAAGCCAGCAGCACTGTTGTCTTCTCAAGATGAGAAGATGCCTGCAGGTGGATAAGTGAAGAACAAGTCTCTTGCCTGAAAAATTTATAATGGAATTTTTCTTTTGGATAGCAATTGTCCTAGAGACCAGCTGAACCATCCAAAGCGTTGGATTTTGCTGCTGTTACGTGGTTAATCTAATGAAAACTAATGGGAAATATTGGTCTTTTGGGGAACTGATAGACTTCTGTGCTTACACAATACTTAGTCATTTGCTTTAAGAAGTTAAAAAATACCTGATATATAGAATGTAAAGAAGCCAAGCTGCTGCTTCAGCCGGCTTCAACCAGGAGTCTGTGCACAAACCTCACCATGAATAATATTCACATTTATGATTTGTTCATGTGTTCTCTTGTTCATGGTTATTAACTCCCTGGGAACCACTTGCATAAATCAGCTGCTGTGCCCAAGTAGTTGCAGTTTCCAAATAACTAAAGGAACAACCTAGCAACCATGCACAGTTTAATACTACTGCACTGAGCCAAAAATCCCCCAAAGAGCTTCAGACACATACTGATACCTAATCTGGTTTTTTACCACTTAAACTGTTATGGCAGGCATTAGGTCAGTGCAACGCCATTCTTCTTAATTGTGTTATGTCGGCTAAGTACCCAATTTATACCTTTCAAAAATGCCACGGTTTTGTTCCTTACTTGGCAGGAGATAAATCTGCTGCCATAACATATTGATCTGAAAGACCTCCATTTGATAGCTGTCACTTCAGAGCCACTGCGCAAAATTGTCTCTCTTTTGCAGGTTCCTTTGCTGACAAAGCTTTGTGTCAGTGTAGGTAACAAGAAATTAGTGGCAACAGTATAACAGGAGGAATGTTTTCACTTGACTGTTTTTTTGTCTTAAATAAAAAGGTCTATTGCGGTTGACTAGACATGCTGTTACACAGCACTCTGTTGCAGCTCCCTTGTGTGCGTACCACTGAACCAAACAGTGGAAAGGGTCAAAACTGTCCTTAGTTCCCTGTGTCATACTGGCTGAGGACAGATGTAAATTAATTTGAGGAACAACGTATGTATGAGAAAGTGAGCACCAATAATTCCTTCATGGTGAAGATAAACAAAGTTCATTATTAAAAAAGATTATTTTTGTATTTCAGTGGAAAAAAAACCATTTTTGTCTAACATTCTGCGTCAGACAAATCTAAAGAATAAAAGTTCTGACCTTTTTGTTTTGAAACTGTGTGTGTGTTTATGCGCAACCTGAATCTCCATTTTTAGCTGCTTCCCCACATATTTCAATTGGCTGTAGGTAAAGTGCAATCAAAAATAGGAGAAATTATTTAATCTTTCCAGTATTTCACAGAATCACAGAATGGTTGAAGTTGGAAGGGATCTCTGGAGGTCATCTGGTCCAACCCCCCTGCTAAAGTAGGGCCACCTAGAGCAGGCTGCCCAGGACCATGCCCAGAAAATATAAACAAGAGAAAATATATTCTAAAAGATATATGAGAGGTGCTCAGATATACAAGAGTTGCTGTTATTATCCTGACAGAAACGTAACAAATGCATTGAAACAATTTGCAAAAAGCATGCAAGAAAGCATAGTTTAATTTAAAGTAGGCTTTTTCATTTAGTCAACCAGCTACCACTGGGAGGGAGTCAAAGGATGAACCCCCCTTTGCACCCTAAACCCTCTCTCTGATGTCCCATCATGGTATTAATATGTTAACCTGGAGCACATTTGACTTCCTACTGCTTCTTCTGCCATCTGTGTGGACAGTGATTCCAGATGCGATATAAATGTTCAAGCAGTTGCACAAGAGAAGATGATCTTAGCAAGTGGTGCCCACCGAAGGGAGGTGAGGGCAGACGAACTAACGCAGATCCCTTGGCACTTCAGGTTACCGTCTCAGGAAGGGCAAGGCTTTTACCAGTTGTGTAGGAGAATTAGCGGGTCAAAGGAGATAGTCCAGCTTTATTTCACATTCCCAATTCACTAGAGCCGTCAAAGTAGACATGTCCCTGGATTTACCTTTTTCACAGGGTTTTCCTTCTGAAGATCAGTGTGTTTGTAATTCTAGGCTAATTCTGCTCCAGACTAACAAAAGTTCATGAACTCTGTCCCCTTCTTACCTTACTGAAACTGATACCCTTTTCATTGCCAGGGTGCTATTTGTTAGGAATGCCCAGATGTCACTAAAAGTTGTGGGAACAAAAGTCTTTCCTGGGTCTCCGAACTCTGTAGGAAGTCATGACCTTCATTTCCCACTTGCACTTTTGAAGAGGCATTTTTTGACTCTTTCTGTCAATTTTTTTCAATCAGTGCAAAATTTTGTCCAAGCAGCCATGCCTGTTGTCCATGTGCAGTGCCCACGGTATGTAATGAATGCTTTCAGTTTATTATAATCTTTAGAGTTTGCATGATTTAAATCATGCTTCACAGTTTGGTTAAACAATATTGTACAGAAAAGACCCAGTTCTCCAACTGTAACCACCTCGTCCGCTCCCAAATAGAGGACTTCTTGCTGCCTTTTCTTAAATGTTGCATGTATGACTGTGATAGTGGTGAGTAAGAGATCTATAAATGGCTTCTGGTGAGGAGTAAACATCATGTGGTCATTCACTTTGGAAGCTTGTTGAGTGGGAGGCATTTACTGAAACTTGGTGCACTTGCTATAATCACGGATTTTCTATGAAGTGCTAATGGGATATACCTGTTTTCTCCTTTGTAAAGTTACTTCTTATAAAACAGGTTGCCTTAACAGAATCTTAGGGTTAAATATATAAGGCTGGAAACTGTTCAAATAAAGACAAATTTTATTTAGTCCTCAGGTGATTCATGCATGGTCTTTAATTATATAATATTAACACTGAATGTGGTCATTTTATTGCATATATGGAGATACAGTCAAAATCTGGATTCATTTCATGTTTCATCTTTCAGCTAACATGTTGTACAAGAACAGAAAATACTGGCAGTTGGAATTACTGGTGCTTTTTTTAGAGTAAATCTTTCATCTGCTTGCTGTTAACCAGTTTGGGCATATTTTCAGGGAATAAAAGGGAGATGCAATATCAAAACCTGTGACTTTGAAGGAAAAAAAATGAGATTTTGCAATTCATTGATTTATTTAGATTTATTTTTGAAGTTGCATCTATGTTGCATAGCACAAAAATTAAATTATTTTTAACATAAAAATAACCATTGCTTTTTCCTGCAGTTAGAAAACTCAGAGACCCAATCTTTTTTGTCCCAGTAGCTAATGCTGGCATCTCATCAACTGCAATCATAGCCCTGCAGATTCTCAGACATGGAACGAAGAAAGTCTTGAGGGTTGAAAAAAACCCTAATTTCATGATTCAAAAAAGCTCCTAAGCATGTGCTTACGTCCGTCTTTAATCAGGACAACATTTAAGCATTTGCTGTCAAGTACATGCTTTTCTGTTTTCTTTAAAATGGCAAAGTGTTGTTCAGTAGAATAAGGTTGATTGGAGTGGCAAAAGAGGTGCTGGTAGATAAGCTGCAGCAGCTGAAAGAATAACCAGGGAACATAACTGTGAGGATTATTAATGTACCATAAGCAACCTATTTTTGAGTTTACAGACTCCCATTGATCTCTGGAGGAGTTTGAGCTCTAAAAATAACATGCCTTTTGGGAGCTGTGAGAAAGAGAATTGGAGCCGGCCGGAGGGAGGTCTGAGTGGATTGGAGCATCACGGCGAGATAATAGAGGGTCCGCTGACTGCAAAGGGAGTTCAGGTAGCAATTAGAAGCAACCAGAGAGCAGAGAGTACACCTGAGAGAAAGATAATATTATTACCAGGTGTTAAAATAGCACTGCTTGCAAGCAGTGTGCTTTAGGCAAAATTTGAGAACAGTAGACTTGATTTTCCCTAGCACCTGAACATGGAGGCAAGGCTCATCATCGTGACAATTTGGTTGCTCCTGCATACGGATGGCAAGTGGCAGGCTTCTGGGGGGCTAGGATATGTTTTTTGCTCCTCCTGTTAATTAACTAGCCTTGCAGGTACATGGCCGCCTCGAAGACTGAGTTTCCTTTGACTAGAGTTGCTATGGCTCAGTTGTGTCGGGGACAACTGGAGACAGTAGACCTTTTGGTGGGTCCACTGTCTAGTGAGAGTCCTGTGCTGTGGGAGGGGGAAGAAGAGAGGTGCTTGCTTGGCTGGATGGGATATGATACTGGCTGGGACCTTTCAGCCCTGAGGTCATAAAGGTATTAAGTGATATTAATATTGATTTCAGTGGGAGCTGCGTTTCAAAGGTCTGGAGTCTACGAGGAAACTAAAGGAGGACAAAGGAGTATTTGAAGAAATGGAGCATGAGGCTAAAAGTAATCCCAGCAGCCAGATTACTTGGATTATTAGCATCACAATAATACAGTATATAACACCTTGTTGTTTCAGTTTGTAAACTCACTGACAGTTCCACAGCAAAGCAGGGGCAAGCAGGGACCTTGCACCTGGCCCATGAATCCATCCTGGCCCTCGTGAGTGGAAGAGGGCTTCTCTTGAGACTAACCAAGTCTCTTCCTGGACTCACAGACAGGCTGAGGCTTGAGAGACCCTCTGGAGACCGTCCAGTCCAGTCTCCTGCTCAGGACAGGGTCATTGCTCAGGGCCATGTCCAGTCAGGTTTTAATATCTCCAAGGGTGGAGACTCCACACCCTCTCTGGGCAACCTGCTCTGGTGTTTGGCTGCCCTGACAGTAAGAGAAGTTTTGTTTCCTGCTTACATGAAATTCCTTGTATTTCAATTTGTGCCTGTTGCCTCCTGTCCTGTCACTGGGCACCACTGAGGAAAGTCTGGCTCCATCTTTTTTGTACCTTTATCAGCAAGATCCCTTGGGGCTTGGTGTGCGCAGCACGGGACGGCTGGTATTAGGAGCTCAGGAACTAAGGAAAGGCTAAACTACTTGGAGAGTAATGTGGGGGAAGATGAGCATGAAGGTCCCTGCAGTGCAGATGTCTCCTCCAGGATGACACCTGCAGGAAACACAGCCTTACTAAGACGCTGCATCTGCTAGAAAGGTATAAAAAATGCCATGCAATCCTAAAAACCAGAATGCTAAGTTACAGCTGTCCTTCACTCACAAACCTGCCCACGATGCGTTTGGAGGCAGAACCTGACGTTGGCCTCTTTCAGCAGAAGGATCAGAAAACACTTGTGACACCGAGGACCTGCTGCGCTCTGCACACCCTCTTCTGATCCTGGGCTTGAGCACTTGGGTTTAATCACAGCTAGCAATGTTTTATCCGCCCACCACTGGAAAACAGTCACCTTGTGATATTCGGGAACAGGCACAGAACAGTTTGAAAGAGAAAGGAGAATGCTCGACTGAAACACAAGGAGAGCGTGTGTGGGCAGGCGGTAATTATATAGGACAGGATTACACGTGCCTGCGTGTCCTGGGGAGCCATCAAATACAGCCTTAAAGTTGGATTTTGTTTTTGAGATCAGAAAGATAAGTACCTAAAATTACCTGATTGGAAAGAAATTTCAGCTGAAACAAAATAGCGCATTGCCTTACTGAATCAGGCTACGAGACGATTACGTTGTTTGATTGCTAATGGCCACGGAGCACGTTAGTAGCGCTATGTGTGGTTTTATGACATCTTTCCTGTGGACAATGACACCCCCTCACTTTTTTCCAAGTCAAGTTAATTAACTTTTGACTTCTTTATTCAAAAGTCGCCAACACTTTCAAGCAGTTAGTGTAAGCCATGCAGGGTTTCTCTTAATAGCACCTCTTTTCTCCAGGGAAGTGTTTCTTTTTAAAGCTAAGCAATTCCAGCCTTTTCAATGTCCCTCTAATATTTGTTTAAATGTGTACAGCCTACACATGTCCAGAAGCACAGCAAAAACACATCATGAAATATAGAAGGTTGTCATTTTTTTTCTCTGTCCTGTGGCTTTTTCTCTACTTTCTGAACATATGTTGAAGGTTCATGAGTTCAATAAAATTTACCAAAAATAGAGATATTTCTCCACCCCAAATACTTACATCTTAGGTGATTAAACATATATGCTGAGAAAGTTAGTGTCTTGAACTTCTGAAAGTTAATTGCAAAACCTGTTTTTCTCAGTATTGAGCTGTCTGGAACTACCGATATCAACAGCAACCACCGATATCCCTTAACTTCAAAGAGAACAGGAATAGACCCTCTGCTGGGCTTCAAATTAGCTGTGACAATGGCGGAAAGAGTCACTGTAGACAGGTCAATGGAAATTGCTCATCATTCCCCAGACAGCAGCTAAACACACCCCCACCTCACTTTACATAAGTAAATAAATTAACTCCAATGGGATTTATACAAACAGCACAGAAAATACTATGCTACCATGTCCAGAATACTGTCTTCAGTGCTGGGCAGTCATGAAAATTAAAGCAGAAATAGGGGAGGACTGGAGTTGTGACAAAAATAGTTACAGGAACAGATACACTTCCAAAAGAAGAGAGGCTTAAAATCCCTGGGACTATTCAGTTTGGACAGGAGACAAAGAAGGAGACTCACCACCGGTAAGGACTCTAATGGGCAGAACAGAGAAAGCAAGAGAAGAGGATAATCAAAGCAGCTGGGGGAAAAAAAAACCAAAACAACTTATAAGTATATAAATACCAGTAAGTAGTATTTACTGGTAAAATTAAAATACTGTTTTGATTTTTATCCAATTGATGCGTCCCTACTCCCTGCGGCGTGGCCACGCTGCAGTGCCATACGGCAGGATTTGCCACCTGTGCCTGCTGAAGCAGTGCCGGGGCTTCCCCGGGGACGAATCCCAGGGTCTGTGTAGGGCTGGACCCTGCTCGCCCGAGGGCAGGGGCAGCCCGGGAGCCCCCCGCGCCCTGCCAGGCAGCTGGGGGCGGCTGGGCGATGGGATGGGGCAGGGGTCACAGCTACCCTGCACTGAGGGCAAAACTCAGGGCTTTAAAGGCCTGAGCTCTCAACAGAGTCGTGAAGTTTCATCAGACAGAGATTTGGAGAGTGGGCGGAAAAACCTAGTGGATCAAAAAGATTTGTTTCACACCCACTCTGTATTCCCCAAGCTTGGACGTAAACAAGTACACTCAGTGAAAGCAAAATTGCTGGTGCAGGGAATATACTCCCCCTCACAACTTACAGGTACTTTTCTGCATGCTCTCAAAATACCTGTGAGTGCACGGATAAATGATTAATTTCTGGTCTTGTATTTGTCACACAGGTCTGACAAGAGAAACAGAATGGATTCCAATGAATGGAGATAATTTGAAATATTTTATATATTTGTATGAAGACAATGAACTTCCTAACTCTGCAATACCCCATAGGAAGCATCTTCTTTGTACATTTATATCAACACTTTCTTGTCCATTTTGTTTAACACAGGAAAGTACTGCTGAAATAAAACAGAACACAGCATCTAGCAATGAATGTGTATATATTCAGGAATGATTTTGACCTGAGAGTGGGGAATAGTGTAATTTGAAGTTTGAGCAAATGTAGAATACATACTTTTTAAAAAAAATCATTATTTGCAATTAATTTGGTTTCTATCCTTTTGAAAAAAAAACGATATGGACAAAAGAGTTTTAAAATTATTTGACAAAATGCAGAATAAATGAGGAATGTAACATCTAATTTCCTGTTGTGTATTCCTGGTTATAGAGCAGGAATCATGTATCACGTGTAATAAAATAAATGAAAATATTAAAAGGGATGGTCTTTCTGATGAGTTTAGTTAAGTTCTTCTTTTGTTGTAGAGCCAAACTGTTTCTTTTTCTTGAGAATCTAAAATGCACTGATGTTCTCATATTTATGCATCACCTTTACTTTATACAATGAAAATATAAGATGTGAGCTACCTGACAGAAAACCTGCAACCTTTATTCAAATAAACAGGTCAACCGGCCTTGATGGATCATACTCCTGAATATAGGTTGAAGGATCACTGTCTTCAAAACCCAAATAAAGGGGACATTGAAATACTGATGCTGAGCAAAAATCATGTATGATCACACCAACTCTTACATACAGTGATTAATCCCTGACACTTGTTTTATATGGACTGTACATAAATAAAGACTGCTTGATGTATATTCTATTTTTGGAAATGAGATCTTATTGTTAGAGAAATACACTCTGTCTCCTTGGTCTCTCTTGTTTATTTACTGTGAAGGGATAAGAGGAGCTGTTTTGTAATAATATTCTTCTACCATTGATTGAAAACTATTCTACATGCTCTGAAACTCTCTGCCTGGCTCTTGTTTATTCAATTAAAATAAAGATAATTATTCTGGTTAGATTTCAAGTTGAATATTACTAACAACGACATCCATTTAATTCCTGTTTGCTACATCAAACAATACAAAAACTAACTGGCAATATTTTTGTGTTTTAAGTTATTACATATATTTGCATGGCTTTGTACAGGAAATTAGAAATGAGCTCTACTTGCTGCAGCTCACCTAAAAGGACATTCTTGTATTTTTTACTTTCAATATGCAATACCGACATTGCTTACTGTCCTGCTTCATGCTTATATGCTCATGGCTGATTTCCCTTAATGCATTCCTTGGAGGTGAACATCCCCAAAAGACAGGTTGAAATGAAAGTGTCAAGAGGCAGAATGCATCAGGAGCACCTTTCATTTACATACCGATAAGATTAACATGTCTATTCAATGGAAAATGAACAATTTTCCCCCACACTGCATTATCAGTCACTGATATTGGACTGCATTGTTCCTGCCAGTATGGAAGTGATAAAAAGAGGAGAAAACACAATGCCTTGAGCCAAAAGCATGTTGAAGGCGAGATGAGTCAGGGCCTCAGCTTTTATTATTCTTCACTCACTTTAAAAATACTCATTTCAGAGAACTGTGGAAAGGTAAAGCCACATTTTTTCCCCTCCTTTCACAGTCAGGAAACTTCATAGTGGAAATTCCAGGGGATGGGGAGAGCTAGGACCACATCCCGGTCATCATGTCTGAATGTGTAAGTGAAAGAAAAATAGTCCATCCCTGACACAGACGCGTGCTGCTTTTGCCAGATTTCAATTCTTTGCTGCAAAGCGGAGGGGTACCACCAGTGGCCATTGAAACATCTTAATGGTGGGGAGGGGCTAAGGAGAAGCAAAGAATATTTTTTCTTAGCTTCATTTTTGCTTTAAACAAAATTTCAAAATATATATAATTTTAAACCATCTCGAGGCTGACAGCTATGGGGTGTGGGGATCAGTGGGGACTCCAAGTTAGGTCTTAGCACTACAAGGAATCTTTATTAAAGCATAAAATTAGCAACTAAATACTAGAAAAAAGGAGGCTATGATGGCTTTCTGTGTCTTAGCGAGCAAACTGTTAACAACTGGTCTGAATCATCATGTGCTAGTGATGTTACTTTTCATCTAAGTCTTATGAGAGGGTCTGACTGTAGGGCATACACAGACCAGTGAAGGATGCCTCAAGCAACTCTATTACTTCTGGCATGGGAAATTTTGCCCCCCAGATGTTACATTTTGGCACAAATTTAGGGAACGACTGAGATCTTACAATGAAGGATGAGCACAGAAATACATAATAACAGATGATGCTAAAATCATGCCTATTTCACCTGGTTACATGCCAGCCTTTGTTGGTACGAACCAAACTCTCTAACAGCTATATACTGACTCTCACTAATGAGATGATACATGACCGCCCCTCGGCAGTGAAGCCAGAGGGATGGTGGCAGCAAAATAAATAGTTATCGTAACTGAACCACAGAGAGATAAACTCCCCTCCACCCCACAACCCCTACCCTGCTTAATGAAGAACCCATGAAAGAAAGCAAAATAGCTGGATTTCAAGGTCATCCCTACGCTCTGGTCTCCGCATGGTGCTGGCGTGACAGTAAATCAAAGGGCAGTATCGCCCTGGTGTCACTAAGCCCCGTTGCACGTAAGGTGGAGGAAGAGTTTCCTTTGCTAACTCCCTACCCAGTTCTCGGCACTGTAATTTTTTTCGGTCCCAATGCCGAAAGAGAGACTTCTTTAATCTAACTGAAGATATTTTTCTGAGAAACTGATCAACAATGTGGTGGAGACATGTTCCGTTAGAAAAATAGGAATAATTACTGCGCCGTGCCCACGGCGAAGGGTTTAGTCTAATGAGACACCAAGACCCTGGCACATTCGGGGGGAGACTTTTAATCGTCGGCCACTGAACAAAAACACGCTCTAATGATTTCTCTGATCACCTGTGCAGAAAAATCCAAACACATTTAACTTAGAGGTAAAGATAAAGGTAGAGATAAAATAATAATTACTGTTTCCGGAAAACTTTTGGTGAGTTTGAATGTATTTCAATTGATGACTCTGGTTTAATCGCTTTCAATTAAAAGATTATAATGCTTCTGCATTTCTAAGACAAATAGTGTTACTTACTTTAAAACTCTGGAGGCTTGGCTTTATGCTTAACTTGAATTATAGAACTAAACTGGCAGTTTTGCATTTTCTCTGGTGGTGGAAGCTGTTATTTTTAGTAGTAAAAGGAAGGTCCCACTGTACTATTTTACTTACTGTACCAGCAAAACATCTGTAGTTACGTGTAACTGTGTTTATGGACATGAATTCCCAAAATCAAAGTCTTGAGATGCAGTTCATTGAGTTCAGTGGCATCTTACCAGGACTGTGCTCAGTGCAATCAGAAGGGTGGTAAAGATGGCTCTTTTATTTATCTCTTGTTCCATGCTGTCTGTAAATTATTTATGGGAAGATGTAATAAAAATCCGGCACTTTGGCTGTTTTGTATTATAAAAAATTGATGTTGAGAGAAGAGAATCAGAGAAGGCTGTCCAAGGAAAGTAATTGTATTTTTCTTAGTAATAGCTTTAAGGCCAAAATGTTGAAACAATTTCCTTTTGCCCTTGTGACTAAGTCCTGGTTTCCCTAATGTGTGCACATTTAATTTGAAGGAGTTTTTGCTTTATAAGTGAAGCAGATTAAGTAATGTGCTTGGCAAAAAAAATCCTAATTTTGGTATACAAGCTGCCTAGTACTACTGATGCATGAATAATTACAAAGGAAACTTCCCCTAACACCAGTTTTTCAGCCCTCAAAACGTACAGCTGCCTTGCTCCTTACTTTGTGCCCCTAGATAAAACAGTTCTCTAGAGACAAAAAACTAAGAGTTGGATATAAGATCAGTCAAATTTGGTAAAATCCAGTTTTCCTGAGTTTTTGGAAGCAATCTAAAGCCATTTATAAAATAAATATATCTGTTCATATGTTATACTCACTTCCCACTACATTACAGTACCTATGAAGTGGATGTTTTCAAAGATATCCTACAAAAGACTGGTGAGTAACTGCAAGTGCAATAGCAAAGTGCAACAGCAAAGTCACAATGTTCTGGCCCTGATACCAACTGTGGGTTTCATATGCACTGGTGGTTGATAAATCTTGCCTGCTAACTAATTAAATTTGATTTTCTCTGGATGTCGTACCATGAAAAGTGACCTAATTCTTTGCTGTATTGTCGTGGTTTAACCCCAGCCAGGAACTAAGCCCCACGCAGCCGCTCGCTCACTCCCCCCGGTGGGATGGGGGAGAGAATCGGAAGGGTAAAAGTGAGAAAACTCGTGGGCTGAGATAAAGGCAGTTTAATAGGGAAAGCAAAAGCCGCGCACGCAAGCAAAGCAAAACAAGGAATTCATTCACTACTTCCCGTCGACAGGCAGGTGTTCAGCCATCCCCAGGAAAGCAGGGCTCCATCACGCGTAACCGTTACTTGGGAAGACAAACACCATCACTCTGAATGTCCCCCCCTTCCTTCTTCTTCCCCCAGCTTTATGTGCTGAGCATGACGTCATATGGTATGGAATATCCCATTGGTCAGTTGGGGTCAGCTGTCCCAGCTGTGTCCCCTCCCAGCTTCTTGTGCACCCCCAGCCCCCTCGCTGGTGCGGTGGGGTGAGGAGCAGCAAAGGCCTTGACTCTGTGCAGGCGCTGCTCAGCAGTAATGAAAACATCCCTGTGTTATCAGCACTGTTTCCAGCACAAATCCGAAACACAGCACTGTACGAGCTACTAGAAAGAAAATTAACTCTATCCCAGCCAAAACCAGGACATGTATTTTTAGTGAAACTGGAATTCAATGTCTTTCTTACAGATGCTGCATTCTTAGTAAATGTTTTTTACAGGTACTGCAATAGTTTCTATTGAGAGTATTCTTCATCTAATACAGTGGTTCTTCATCTTCATCTAATACATATGACTTTCCTAGCTGACCATTTGCAGGGTCAGAATGGATCTTAACAGAGCTCCCTTCTATCAGGAGACTGATGATGCAAGCCCTGACCTGAGCAGAAATGCAGAAGTCAGCGTGTAGCTGAACTGAACTTTGTAATGACGCAGCACGCAGTATTTTCTGTCCTTCTTAGCTCATAGGTGTTGACCATGCGGTCCCCCTGTACTCGGCACTGGTGAGGCCGCACCTCGAATACTGTGTTCAGTTTTGGGCCCCTCACTACAAGAAGGACATGGAGGTGCTGGAGTGTGTCCAGAGGAGGGCAACGAAGCTGGTGAAGGGCCTGGAGCACAAGTCTTATGAGGAGCGGCTGAGGGAACTGGGGTTGTTTAGTCTGGAGAAGAGGAGGCTGAGGGGAGACCTCATCGCGCTCTACAACTACCTGAAAGGAGGTTGTAGCAAGGTGGGTGTTGGTCTCTTCTCCCAAGTAACCCGTGATAGGATGAGAGGAAATGGCCTCAAGTTGTGCCAGGGGAGGTTTAGATTGGACATTAGGAAAAATTTCTTCACTGAAAGGATTGGCAAGCCTTGGAAGAGGCTGCCCAGGGAAGTGGTGGAGTCACCATCCCTGGAGGTATTTAAAAGACATGTAGATGTGGTGCTTAGGGACATGGTTTAGTGGTGGACACGGCAGTGCTAGGTTAACGGTCAGACTTGATGATCTTAAAGGTCTTTTTCAACCTAAACAATTCTACAATTCTATGATTCTAAGTTTGGAAACAAGGGGCAGGATTCACATGCCTGCTTGGACACGAGGAGGATCCATATGATGGACCCGCTGAGTGCAGTGGGAGAACACAAGAGGGGTCAACTCCTAGAGACTGAAAAGGGGAAGGTGGGAGTGAGAGGCAGAAGAGGGCATAGGTTTCTGCTTTGAGAAACAAGCTAGGGAGCAAGAGTGATTTCAGGGTTACCAAGATCCCTGCTGCCATACTGCATCTTTTCTCCTGCTCAAATTTTCTAACAGGCAGCTCAGCAGGGGTGCTGGAGCAGGTCCAGAAGGCTGGAAAAAGGTATGTGCTGGGCTGACACACGACAAATGAATGCTTAGGGGAAGGCCAAAGCCTTGAGGAGACCTCTCAGGGCCCTTTGGATCCTTACTGTTACTGAACTCAGGAAAACTACCTTGCTCCTTGCTCCCCACCAACAATCCTGGTGTGTGCTGAGGTGCTGATTTGGAGATGCAGGGTGAGTGATGGAAGAAGCTGGGGTGGTTGAATAATTAGGGCTTTACTTCTTAGTGTTGCTGGTTGCCCTCACAGTTGCTGCTGAGGCTGGCTCTGGCCTGGTGGCCATATCTAGAATTAGCAAGGTCAGGAGAATACCCAAATTCATGCTTTCCTACAGAAACCAGGAAAGGAGCACGAATTCTTAACTTTTACTGCACAGTCGGGTAGCAAATGCACACACAAAAAAAATCAAATAAAGCACTCTGCCCTGAGGACACATAGTGTCCTCCTCCTCCCTCTTTCCATGACAGCCATGTGTCACCGGAGCTGGGGTATGGTTTACCAGCCCTCTGGCTTTCACAATGTTCTCAGCGCTTCTCGCATACTTCCTGCATGCACATCCATGCGCTCATCCTCCACTTTTATTGCTGAAGGTTAGCGAGGATAAATGAAAGCCTCCAATGCCACTTTCTATGGCCGGTTTAGACTCTCAGATAATCTCCTGTGAGGTCACCCACCTCTTCTAAATGTCATGCACGCATGTGATCTGAAAGCCTTCACAGGCTGTTCTCACGCCTGAATGACATCCCAGTGACTCAGGCACTAGTGCCTCCAAATGAGGCCGCATCTTAATTCCATGCTTTGTTTCTCCAATAAAATACCGCTGACCACCCTCATGCTGAGAGCTATCAAGCGGGGCAGAGCGAGGGGGGAAAACTTTGTGGAGATCAGGAAAATGACACTGGACGGCACCACACGGTTGAGAAAATTGAGTCAGCTCAAATTCATATAGTCGTCATGACGCTAACGGGATATCTGTGCCTTTCCCTGGCCCTTGAGAAGAGAGGAACGCGCTCTGCCTACGCCACGTGTCCAGCAAGGCAAGTGAAAGCTACATGTGCTACAGTCACATTACGGACCTAAAACCAAGGGCCAGGTCATCTGCTGGTGCAGCGTGGCATCACGCCATCCGCGCCGCTGAAGCTGGTTTGCACCAGCAGTCGCGTTTGCCTGCAGCCTCCGAGAATCAGGGGGAGAGAGAGAGGCTCGGAAGAGCGTAGGCTGCAAGGGAGGAAGAAAGACGAACGGCATCCTTCACCCCGTGGGAGGGCGAGCTTCATTTCCCGAGTTGGTATTTCATGTATAAAGCCCGTGGCTCACCAGCGCTCGCCTGGAGAAGGGCCTCAGCAGATCATGGGCTCTGGAGGAGCCTGGGGAAGAGCATGATTCAGAAAGGCATCAGGTGGGACCGCAGCCTCCCAAACCCCCTCCCGCCAGGATGGTGGCAAGCCAAGGCATCAGGGAGGGAGGACCGGGGCCTCCCCTTCCCTCGCCTTCCCCCCAGTGGGACCCAGGCTCTGCCAGCCTGGTCTCTCCCATGCTCGTCCCCATCCACACTTGGTTGGGGCTTTCTGCCCTGCTGTCCTCACATCCGTGGGGATGCAGCCCAGGCGCCCAGGATTTCTAGTCCTTCCCCACTAAGCAGGGACTATTGCAGCCCTCCGAGACCTTCTTTAGTTTGGCTGTGTTTTCCACTGCGAAGTCATTCTGGCCTGCTCGAGCAGCAAGTGGACCAGCATGTTGGGGAAGTGAGTTTGCATTGCAGGATGGCACGGTTGTTTCAGGAAACGCACGTGTATGTCATTGCGGAGGCATCATTCCTCCAGAATTTGGCTCTTTGTGTCCCAGCATTCACACTGGTGTTGCATTGCCCAGCAAATTTTTACCAAGAGCAGCTTCCAGCTCTGCAAGGGGGTCTCTCTCCTGCACCTGTATCGACTTGGTGCGGGACAGGATGAATCCGACAGAAGAACATGGCTGTTGTTACATTCTGGCTTATTGATTTTTTTGGCTTACTGACATTTTACATGCCTTGCTCCTTCTCTTTGAGGAAAAACAACCAAAGGAAAGGCACATCCAGAAATGCAAATTCCTAATATCTTAATACCCAGAACCAGAACTATTTCTACTGTTCAAATTTCAAATAAGACAGAAAACTACCCACTTTGTTTATCTTTATGTGAGGCAGGGGAGAAAAAGAAAAAAGAAAAAATAACTCTGATGTCAGTGGTGGTGGAGTGGAGTTCATTTCCATACTACTCCAGTCAGTTGTCAAAAATGCATTCTTTACAGATTGATTTCAGCAGAAGTGCTCAAGTCGTGACATCCCCGGGATGCAGCTTTTTAAACAGTAGTGATGCTGGGCAATGACCTTCCGATGGCTCTTCCTGTGAAGAGGGGCAGTGCTTTCAGGCAGACACTTTGCATGTCCTTTGTCCTGTACACTTTCAGCTTACTGAAATTTACTGCTCAGTAAATTTTCCAAACAGAGCAATTATGGTGTCTCCAAATCATCACACACCAGCATGCGTCCCAAGCTTTTTCCTATGTAAGACTTTTGTTTTTCAGCAAAACATCTCTATTTACAGAAAAATTAGAGAATTTTTTGTGAATCACCAAGGCCTGATAAGACACACACCTCATAGTTCAGAGACTTTGTGATTGAAGGCTTATCATGAGCAGAAGATCCTAGAGTACAGCCCTCAGGGGGATTCAAAAGACCATCTAATCCATCTCCTTGCCTCCAAGCCCAAGCAGCTATACTTGCCTATTTCCAGGCAGATTTGTAGGGAATATATTCTTTACAGCACACTTTAAAGATCCAACCATGATGGCAACCCTACAACCTCCCTAAGGCAATATATCCTAGCATTTTGTTATCTTTACTGTTAGAAAGTGTTTCCTAATTTAAAGCTGATATTATTGGCCTGCATAAATGTGACATATAGGGGTGATATTACATGTGAAGCTTGTGCAGGAAACATACAACAGAGTAGAGCAATCAAATTGGAAAATCATGTCAATGCTATCAATTTCCATTCTAGGAGCAAGAAAGCAAGCCTTATATTTCCCAAGGCATGATTAACTTGCATGCAAGGGGCTCTTAAGTGGGGGCCTTGGTCTCTTGTGATTCTTCTAGGTCAGATGACAAAAATAACGAGTCTTAAAAGACAGTGAGCTGGTTCTTGCTGAACCCAAGCAAGAGCTAAAGGACCCCATTCAGAAGAACTGGCCAGAAGAACTAGCTAGAAGAACTAGCTCCCAGTCATGTGAAGCTTCACCTTCTCTAAGGCCTATGCTCACCAAAACCGAAACAAGGCAGAAAAGGAAGAAGAGAAATGACTAAACGTTTAAAAGTCAAACCCCAAACAACTGCACCAGGCAGAGGGTGTAGCTCAGCACAGTTTATTGCTGTCATAGGCAAGTAGCTCAGATGAGTGTGCAGGCGACTGGTGTTATTAGAAATTATCTAATTCAAATGAAAAGAGTCATTATGAAAAGAGTCAGGGCACAAAATTTGATTCCCCAGCAATTCTCCTGGTTGGGATTTTTGGTCACGATGAAATGAAAGGTAGGTATAAGAAATAACTGCCAGAGACCATTTCTTGTCTAATAGTCTCAGGAATTTGAGATGAGGCCAGCAGCTAAGGTGAGTTGAAGCTTTTCTGGAGCTACAGGTTACTACGTATGGTTGTGTAGTGGATGTAGAAAGGCTATAATAGTTTTGGAAAACCTGGACCTTTTTTTTTTCTTAATACAAAGTTTTACCACTAATAACAATCCCAAGAAAATCCTTTTCTCTCCTCTCCATCCAGATTTATTATATGAGAAAGTAATTCTAACTTCCCAGCGGACCATTAGCATTCAACACATCAACCCCATCCAAAAGGATAAGCAGAATGAAGGCGTCCATTTCCACTGAATGCATAAGCTTTTAAAAATAACGTGCTGAAATGGGCCAAGAGGAGAAGAACTTTACTCCTCCATCCTTACACATAAGTCCCATAGTGATGCCTGCTTTTATAGCAGCGCAAGCTTGCACAGGAAGCCAACGTTAAATAGTTTAAGGTTGAATAGCTTGGCTCCCCTTGGAGCTAGCATCTGTGACCTTTAGAAGACTGTGCAAAGCAGAAGCTGGTAAATATTTGTTTCTCAGAGAAACCCAAATCGTTAAGAGCAACAAGATTTATTGAGAGCAGTGACTTACAGCAGTGGCCTCACGGGAGGGCAGTTGCCAGCAATTTCTGAGTGTTTCTGAAGTGCCCATCACACACAACACTGTCTGAACCAAATTGGACAGTTTGGTGTCACCTTGATAACAGAATCACTGCATTTTAGTAAGTCAGAAGGACATTGTCATGAGCAGCAATGGCCATTAGGATTGTTTAGCTGCCTGAAGGGACTCTGGCCTCTAACTGCTCTTTCTGCCTTTGAAAATGCCCTGAACGCTTTTGTTCCTGATGTCCTAGCGATGCCTATTTTTTCTCTCCATTCATCTTTGTAGTTGAGAATTTCAATGTATGGGAAACCACAAATGGCCTAAAGGGATTTAAGTTCTCTGCAGTACGTCTTTTCTGGAGGTTGTGGTAATGTGTTGTAATTCTGGAGGCTGTGGAAATGTGGTATTTTCTCCAGTAACTCCTTTTTAAAAATATAAGGAAATTCAGGAGAAGACCCTACCTGCCTAGCTGCAAAAAAAGAATTATAAAATCGACCTTTTTATCATCTAATGAAAATATTTCCAGAGGGTGAGGCAGTAGGAACAATCCTGCAAGCTGCTGAAGTAATCCAAGTGAAATCAGCAGTAGCGACAGCAAGGGCAGCCATGCAACACTGGTGGCTGAAGACCCTGCTCCCTAAAGCGTCAGAGAAGGCTACGGCACGGGAGCGTCTGAGCAGAGATTATTGCTGCCCTTCTTCAGCCTTGCTCACCAGGGCCTGCTCACCCCATACAGACCGCCAATGTAATGTCTGCACATCAAGAGTTAACACATTAAAAATAACGTGCCCTATGTAGAAGCTCATCAGGCTCTCTTCTATGGCAGATGAGGGGCTCAACTGTAAAGGGTCTGACCTTTAATACAACCTTTATTCCAATAGGACCATTGGGAGCTGAATATGCCCTGCATATCAGGTGAGAAAGCTGGTATGCAAGGCTGAAAAATTAAGCTGAGACAGACACTTTGGCCCCCAAAACTTCTTTATGCTAAGAACGTTGCATTCCTGCTTGTACCAGAGTTGATGGCAAAATTCCTATTGGCTTCAACGGAATCAAAACCAGCCCCTATTTCCATACAACTCTGTAAACTTTGAACTGGAAAATACTTATTAGATTACAAAGCTCATTTGAAGAAAATTGCAAAATATAAGCCCCTGCAGAAGATCTGTCAGACTTTCAACAGCTGTTTTGTTTTGTCAAAGGTAAATAAACCCACTTGGGGAAAAATGGACAGGTGATTTGTATGGTGATTGCTTTCATTTTCTTTTTATTATTTCTACTTACAGCCTCTTAACCATAGTCAGGAGTAATAGAAATATCAGGGTGTGCAGTTTGTTTGCGTAGATTGCTTATTATTTTACACGTACAGCTGGTGGGTGTCAGAAGTGAGTGGATATGGCTATTTCAAGGCATCTCCTGAACTTGTTTTCTTTTCAAGGGAGTGTAATCATCCAGCCTTGGGAATGATGTTAGGGTGCTGATGTTGGGAAGTATGGGAGAATATACTTACTGCAATCTATCTTTTAAAAGCTTTGGCTTAGCTACTGTAATGGAAGTGCTATACTAGCAGCGCACAATAGCTCCCTGCATAGTGATGGGCTGGAAGTCTGTCTCAGGCCTAGTTTGTGAAGCTAACATAGTAATTTTTTTTTTTTACCAGGGCCGTAGGCACATTCTGTGTTACTGTGAGCTAAATGAAGGTGTAGGCACAGAGATTATCTACTCCTCTGCATATATAAACCTACTTACCTTTTAAAATCAGGTTTCCTCTGACCAGATTTGTCATTTCCATAGTGCAAATTAAGGACATTTTTTTTGCAGTAACTTGCTTTTTGGATCATAGTTCAGTGAAGAGGAAGACTGGAAGAGGCCAGAAGGTAGGAAAGCTATGGTTGTACCCTGTCAAGATGGTCGATGTTGACCTAAACTACTGTATTGCTGTCATTGCACCACCTCCAGAAAGTACTAGCAATGTCATTATTTGTAAGTTTAAAGAATTTGAAGCATGTACATTTATTTTTAATCTCCTCTCCTTTTCAGTGGTAGGATATCAAATTTACACCATTGTATGGTAGCTCCATTTAACCATATTTCTCATTTAACTCCAGCTCTCCTTTGCATCCTCCCCTTTGATATGACCGCTGTCAGGATCAGAGGAGATTCCTAGGCATCAGGGCTTCCTCTGCAAACAGAGAAGGAGGATGCAACTGGACTAGTTTTGTGTGAGTGAGGACTCTGGATTTTCTGGAAGAAGCATGGCAACCTGTTGAAGCATCTTCTCCACCCTCACCCCAAAAGAGCACTGTCTCTTTACTGCAGGAGGAATTTTGCCAGTCCACCTGAAAGGGCATCTCCGGCTGATCTGCATCCCTCAGGAGGGCATGTGCTTACCCTGGGTGCATTGCTTGGTACCTCAGCAACGCTGGAGCGGCCTGTCCACGGGCTGCTGACTTCTAATGTCAGACAAGTCCCATGGTTCTGCTGAGAGTCACCTAGTGTCCTTGAGAGATGGGCCACCTGGGAGACCAATGGACAGATATTGGGAAGGTGGTTTGTTCTTAGGCATTTTGAACTTTATGTTTCCCCCCAAAGGCTTTCATAGGTTTCAGGTCCATCTGCCCTATGCTTTTCTCTTTACCCGTCTACAATTTCATTTCTTTGGTGTGGCAGAAGAGCTAACATACGGCGACGACTTTTCCACTTCAGGCAAAATCCAAAGGTCCCTTGAAAACGCTGCCACTGTACCAAGAAAATGATGCTGCACTGTCGTGCCAGGTGCATACCGCTGGGGCTCAGAGCATGGGCTAGCTATGTTCACTCTCTTCGAAAGTCACTTATGTCAATCCTTGATCTAGGCAGATGAGACCTTGCTGAACAGTTCTACAGCCTTTCAAGCTGGTTTAAGTAGACTATGTGTTTTTTCTGGGCAGGCAAACCCTTGCATTTCCATGAGGAAGTCAATATTTGCATTGATGCTGGTACAAGAACTCTAAATAAAAATTAATAAAAATTAGCTCATAGTACATTAGTTCTTGGAGAGTGCCTTGGGGATGAGGGGTTTGGCTGACCGCTATCCACAGCTTATACGCATGCCCAGTATGCATCCAGTTCATACCAGGGGAAGAGGGGAGATGACTGAAGCCATGGTGTGCCAGGACTCTGTCCTTCAGAGAAAAACTTGACATATGCAGTCCAGTTCCTATAACTACCCTAGAAGTTTCTTCCAGGAGTGGAATTTAGAGACTGTGTCTAGTCTGGAGGGAGATGTCTCTCTCCCTGTTTGGTGAGTAGGTCCACCGGTACCTTATACCACGATGGACTGGCTCTGAGCTCAGCCTGACAAATGATCGGTGAGGCTTGCTGGTCACGCACCATTCAGTAACTCATGAAGATTAGGAAGGTGAATAAAACACATCCCATCAATGCCTTTGCCATACTCCAGCATGACTTTATTCAGTCAGAAGTCACTAAGGCAAAAAGCCCTCTACAAACTTGGTGGTTTGCCATCCATCATTCAGCACGCGCAATTCATTCCAGCTGCACTTCACCCGGTGCAAGGGCTTGGGTGCTCTCCTTAGCGGTCTCTCCCACTCTCGCACCTGAGTGCTTGTGAGCAAAGGGAATAGGATCAGCAGGTGCAGGTGCAATCCCCTCAGTCCCAAGGGTAAGCCTGAGAGTTGCAGACCATGGAGGGACCGACTCCGGGGTCACTAGGTAACATGCTGCTGCTGCTACAATGACGATGACGATGATGAAATAGCGTACAGATTCTAGGAACAGGTTTAGTGATCAATTGAGTGCGGACATCAGGCTCTCATTAGCTCATAGAGTAACAGCACTAACAGCAGCTGGTTACACTGTAACCTTTACTTCGCTAAGCAACAGTCTATATTTTAGAGAGCATTTGCTTGAATGTGAATTAGGGAATGGAAGAGGATGGAAGAGCTGAATCCTAACTAGCTTATGTGAAAAGCACCTTGATTTCAGAGAGACCTCTGCAGTCTGCAGCAAACTCCAGGAAGGCTCTTAGCTTTACTTCATCTATATGGTGTCCTAATAGAGGAAAATGTCATTTGTGTTTTCTCCTCTGTGGTCCCAGAGCACTGGTTGTTCCTTACATTTCTATCCCTATAAAAACAAATCCCAGTTCTAATTACAAGTAAATGCATTAAGAGACCATTGCAACATGGGGAGCCAGTCTCCATTTCCTTATCATTTTCTTAGATCTGAGGTGTGGATCCCGGTTATACTGGTTTTGTACCGGGTACATGTATCCCTAGGAGCACAGAAACCACATCAGGGTGGACTGGGCTATCTGCAGCAGGGGCAGGGCTGGGAGCTGCTGGGCATATCCAGCCACAGACAGAAGGGCAAGACCCAGCTCTCCTGCAGTTAGTGGTCGTACAGCCCAAAACTGCAGCTTTTGTTAAATAAAGCAAATAAAGCTTGGGAACCCAGTTCAACCAGCCACAAGGCCTTGGGGAGGCAGGAGGGCTTCAGGGGCATCAGAAATGTTCCTTTTATAGCAAGGGGGCCTCCACACATGCAGAAGTGACCTGTGAGCAGAGCAGCTTCAGCTAGGGCTATACGTGTCCTTACCGTGCAAAGTCAGCAGCCACCACGGTCTCTGAGCAGCCCTGAGCTGGACGCAGCGCGAAGGCACCCCCGGGCAGGGGCTGCGGGTCCCTCTCTGCCCCAGCTGCAGCACGGGCAGCGCTGGCTGCCCAGGGGGGAAAGCGAGGGCTCAATGCAGAGCATGTCCAGTGCCACCAGACCAGCAGAAGAGCAGACAGACCCCCCAAGCAGCAGGTGAAACCTTCCCTCCACTGTGAAGCGTTGTGAAGGCCATTAGTACATCTGCTCTGAAATGGGCTCGTTAAAATACACGTTCACCTTCGTTATCCTGCAGCTGCATTGCCTGACTCATCCCACTGCAGTCGCTCTGAAACAGGAACCCAAGCTAAAAACTTTCCCAACTTGTTTTTTATTCACCGGGGAAGCTCACGTCTAACGCACTGAGAGAGCAATGGAAGCCATAACAACATCTGTCTTCATGGGAGGCGAACGAAAGAGAACCTGAAGAAAAGGAGGAGAAAACAAATGAGGCACAGGCTGATTGAAAGACTGTTATTTCATGTTGCCTTTCACAGTTTGACACAGGATGCTTTCTCACGTCGGTGTAGTTACTGCTCGCGTAACCCAACTGGGGCATGCCACCCCCAACCCAGGTGTGCCAATGGTATTCCCTCCTTTCCTCTTCTTTTTCCACAAAACCACAGAAAACTGCCACGTAGCCATGGCTTAGCAGACACGGCCTTGCAGCAGGCTTTGGCCGGGATCCCTGCTCTGACTCCTGGTCACACCAAACCTCGTCTCCTCCCCAGTGGCAGACGGAGGCTTGCACTCAGCCAAAGTTTCTTGCCAGCATCCTCCCCGGCCGCAGCCCCTTCCTAGGTGGCACATGGGTGGATACGGTGTGCCGAGGGTGTGCAGACCCCTCCGGCGGGCTGGGGGGTGCCCTGCCCTGCCCTGCCCTGATTTCCTGCTCCCCAGCTCATGGGGGGCAGTGTCCTGCGGGCACGTCCGTCTCCTTCACACACAGAAGTGCTTAAAGCCAC
This sequence comes from Calonectris borealis, assembly GCF_964195595.1. Lineage (NCBI taxonomy): Eukaryota > Metazoa > Chordata > Aves > Procellariiformes > Procellariidae > Calonectris > Calonectris borealis. The sequence continues at coordinate 132,578,790 of NC_134312.1, forward strand.
ATGCGTCCCCAGCCTCCCCCTGCCAAAATGGAAACCTCACGGCCTCAGCCCACCTCATCCAAGCCGGTAACTTGCTCCTGCGCTTTTGTACACAGACGTGATCTCACCATACGTTGCTTTTAGCTGCAAGAAAATTCCTCCCTCTTACTGTCTTGTTCTTAAAGACTGCTTTCCCGGGCTAAACACCCTTTGCTTTAAATAGATGGAGTGACCCAAATAATACTATTGTGAATGACTATTCAGGGATGAAGTAAAGACTCTAGTCCAATGATTTTTACAAGACAACTCAAATCAATACGATCTTTCTGATTAGTAGTTTCTAGAAAACCTATATGCTACACCATTCTTATTTCATTCATCATTTGGTTCACTTTTGCTGTATTTGTTCATGCGGTACATTACCAAGCATCTGAAGCGTTTGCTCTATGGTCCTCTGGACTGCACTGATTTCTTCTGGAACAAAGTGTAGCTTAGAAATCCTCCGCTGTGGTTTTTTGTAATGAATATTTTACAGTAAGCCACTTGTTACTAATGAGCCTAATTTTACTTGTACAACTCTTTTTATAACTTTACTCTTAAAAAAATAATGGGGAAAATTTACAATGGTAATTGAATTGTTTATTAACTGATGGCCTACTTGCAAGATTACACTGAACACAGCATTGCAATTCAGGCCATTTTTCAGCTTTGTTTAGGAAAAAGAATAACTGCAATAACTGCAGTAAATGGGAGCCAACATTTTTCACAACACAATTCTGAATATTCTTTTTTATTGCAGGCTGTCTACTGTAGTATAGCAATGGTTTCAACAGAAAATATACTAAAAGCCTGAAATCTCAATCTAATTTAAAGTCTAAATGATGCACATGATTAAAAATGTATTATCTGTTCCCAGCAAATCATATATCATTGAAACACTAATGTTTCCCTAATTTTAAGCACCATCTAGTGAGTCAAACATTAGATCTGATCTTCCAAATTACAGCTGAGAAAAATAAGATCATGGCTTGACTGCATCCCACCTAGTGCTAGGTCTATTCCTGAGATACATAAGTTAGCGGTTTAGTCACTGCCTGCTCTCTTGCTGATGGGCATTAAATATTCCTCCAAAGGTGCCGAAGAGCCGAGCTGCCGTCTGGAGATAATTTGTCTGTTGACAAGGGAGGGTAGTGGCTGAGTAGGCTCCCTCATTAGACAAAGCTAACTGCCTAAAAGCGGAGCAGGGAGAAACCTCGTTTCGATAATGATAATCTTTTTTTGTCACTCCGGAGCAAGGGACTGGAAAGGATTTGGCTTTATTTCAATTGTAAGTGAAAGAAAAAAAAATCTCTGGGCAAATAAACAGCTTTATAAGGATCATGATTCTTACTATTTCCATTGGCTGGATTGCCATGAAGATGAAGTAGGTCTGAGAGGGAATCGCACAGCAAATCTGCATACAATTATAGGACCTGCTTATCCGGTACTGATATTAAATCAGTTCAGTTAAATCAGCGCCGGCTCCTGTGGCAACGCACTGTAACCAGCTGGCAACTGACCTGCATAAACTGCAGCCCGTGCGCAGAATTCCTTTGGAGAGCAAGTGATGCACAACCAGATTGGTTAACACGGCATCCCTGGGCACAGGCACGGATGTTCAGCCTGAGCCTCATTTGGCCTCTCTGAGGTTACAGTGCCCGTGGTCGGTGCTGTGCTGGTACCTTACAGCTGCCAGCAGGACCGGTGCGGGCCGGGGCAGCGTCTGGCCCGGCCCTGCTGAGGGAGAGGAAAAGGCACGGCGCCTTTGCCTGCGAGTGCATCGCTTGATGGGGGGAGCGAGCGTGTTTTGCCTGCTGCTGGCAATGCCCACAGTCGCCCAAGCCACATCTCTGACCCCTTTCTGGCACATCTGGATCCAGGGGAATTAGGATTTAATTAATTATGCGTCCTCAGTCCCAGCTTCTATGGCTTACCATCGTGCATGTAGCACTTTACCAGCGCTGGGGGGCTGTTGGCCATGGCTCAACGAGAGAAGACCAGTCCAGTTGCTGTGCATCGGGTGGGTGCCATGTACCAAGGGTCTCTCCCGGTGGTGGGTCTCCAGCTGCCTGCCCAGCCAGTGGCTTGCGTCTGCTGCGCCCTGGGTTGGGGCACTACATCTGCTTGGGAGGCCACGAAGTGAGGGAGGCTGAGGACCTGATCCGGGCTGCAGAGACCTCTCTGCTGTTGTATTTTTGGGTTTCCTCCCACTTGCCTCTGAGCATTCATTCCTGGTTGTGTCACCTCCCAGCCCCCAGACTCAGCAATCATGGCAGCACAGGCGAAGGGCTGATGGAGGACAAGGACTGTTGGTGAAGAGGACGTGGTGCCAGGACTTGCTTATGCCAGAACTGCTGCAGAAACGCTCCTCAAACTCAATCCTGCGCTGAAAGCACAGCCCCCATGCTCCCCTGCGCTCACCGCTCAGTCTCCTGGGGAAAGTGCAATAGCGCAACGCCGGCTTGCTGTTTTGAAACAGTGGAGGTTTATGTGCACCTCGTGTTATTGAAATCTGGTACCTTATGGGGTTAAACTGGGGAAAGCAGTATCTTCAGGAGTGGGAGCATTTAAGGCCTGGTGCCTCATCACCAGTATGCATGACTGCCGAGGGGTGACAGAGGTACCCGGTCTCTGGTTTGTCCAAAATAGGAAAAGCATCAAACCAGAAGCTTGGACTCAACTGCACAGCTTTGCTAACAACATCTGAAATACTTTAGAGTTGTCCCAGCATGGACATAGGCAAAGCCACTGGGAGAAGAAACCAGGCATCCCTTTCCTCCTTCATCCCCACTGCCCGTACATGTCATTTTGCCAGCAAGGGGGAAGACTTTTTAGCAAGATCCTGATTTATGGTCTATAATGTCATGATGGAAAGTGGATCAAGCAGTAAATCAATTTTCAGAGCTATACAGCAATGAAGAACAATGTTTTTGGAGTCCTTCCCCACAAACAGAACAGAGCATATGTAGGTATCAGTCTGCTTAGCAAGACAGTTTAGGGTCACTAGAACAGTCGCACGACATGCATGATCCACGTTAGGACCCAGTCAGCTCCCAAACACCCCTCGACCACAGGGGTGAGCCAGAATTTCATGACATCGCATAAATAAATATAAGCAAAAACAGTAAAAAGTCTTTACCTTTGCTTAAGCAAAAGGTGAAATTTTTCAGTCTTGAGGGATCCTCCTCTGTCCCCAGGTCTGCTGGCTCATGATGCAGCAAAAAGGTCTGGCGTTTATTAACCCTGTCAAGGTGTGCAAGTCCTGAGCATGTTTGACCTGGAAAGAAAGGTGTCAGGAGGAGATTCTGGAACACCTCCACTCAGAGTTACACAGGGAAAAAAAAAAAAGAAAAAGAAAAGCAAGCTTCAAGAGGTCAGAATGTGTAGCCCGCCCAGAGCTACTATTCCTGGTAGAATTTAGACCCTGAAGGGCCCGGGTGTAAATCAGGGATAATCCCCATATACGTGCTTCTAATTGGGACAAACGGAAAGTGAGCAAGCTGAGCGAGTCAGCTCCGGCCCATCCCCGGGGGTTTGTTCCCAGCTGGTAACCGAGAGCACGATTATGCAAAACCTCCGCTATAAACAGATTTCTGTTTATTACGGCCGAACTGGGGGAATCTATTTTTGTCACCGCTTTGTGCGAATGTGTTACCCTTGTGATTTCCAGCCAGGTCAGCCCAAGTCAGCTGCTCTGGCTGCGGCTGTCGGTGGAAGCTCCTCCGTCTGCCCGGTCCCTGGCCCCTTTGCTCACCCGCCTGGGGTCGGGTCCCGGGCAGGGGGGACGAGGGATGCGCCTGTGGCTATTCTGGTAGCTGTGAGTTATGGCGGTGTCATGTGAAGCAGAGAGCCCAGAAATGCATGTCAAATAGAACCAGTGACTAATCACGATATTTTGGTTGTCTTAGTGCCTGCCAGGCAAAGATTTATGGGCTTAGAAAATCTTCACGTAATAACCCCCGGGCGCTGATTTGATCTTCGGCTGCGGCTTCCTGAGAGAGTGCAAAAAGCGGATGAAAAGGGGGCTGCTGTCCCAGGGGTGGCGAGGTCTAAACTTATCTGAGTTTGAAACACAAACAAGAGAGGAGAAAAGGCTCCCTTCTCGTCTGTGTCTGCTCAGAGCCATGCGCTGGCAGCCAGAGAGGATCTATTTGATCTGCCTGCGGAGCAAGAAGGGTCGAGGGCGACGGCTGAGCAGACACAAAGTGTCATTTGTTGGGATTGTGATCTAGCTCCCTCATCTGTCACCTGATGGCCAGCCAAGCAAGTGCTCAGCACAGCCGTGGACCATTCATCCTTGCACAGGCGATGGAGGCGAGAAAAGTAAGCATCCTACAGCTGCTATGACATTCAGCTGTTTTTTCTATAAAGGAATGCATTGAATTCACTGTGAATCTACTAACTGTCCCGCTATGCCAGGCAAGAGACTGATTATTTTTTTTTTTGGTTGGGCTTGTCTCTAACAGCTGGAGGTCTGGTGGGCATTCAAGCAATGGCTGTTGAGCAGGGCAGCTGTTTCAATATCTAATTGCATTTTAGCTTTCATAACTCAAGGGTAAAGCATTGCATTGCCTACCATGAGCTACTTCCTCTCCTACTGCAAAGCACACGGCACCGCCGTGCTCGCCCAGTACCAGACCCTGAGATCAGAGGGCTTTCTGTGCGATATTTTGCTGAAAGTGAAGGAGAACGAGTTTCCTGCACACAAGTCCTTGTTGGCATGCTCCAGCGACTATTTCCGAGCCATGTTCAAAAGTTATACCCAAGAGTCTAAAGCCAGTGTAATTCACCTGCAAGTCGTCTCACCCACCGGTCTCCAGCACGTCCTGGATTTCATTTACACTTCCTTGTTGCCCCTTTCCTTTGAAAGCCTGGAGGATACCTTGGAAGCTGCAAGCTACTTGCAAGTGACTGATGCTATCGGCCTCTGCAATCAGTACTTAGTTAACAATCTTGCCTTGGAAAACTGCTGCTTCTCCGCCAACGTGGCCAGGAAGTTCTACCTGCCGGATGCCTTAGCAGCAACGGACAAATACATTGTCAATAACCTCTGGAAGCTGCTGGACTTGGATTTGACAGGACTGCTCGAGCTGAACTTCAGGTCTTTGCTAACAGTGGTTGAATCACCAGATCTCCCCATGGTGAAAGAAACCCGCCTGTTGAATCTTGTGCTGCTGTGGCTGAAGCAGGATAAATCCAGGCTGGCTCATGCAAGCAGCCTTTTGGAGCACATAAGATACGGCCTCATCCCGGTGGAAGAGCTGAGAAAATCCTACACACAGTCAGAAGTGCCCCTCTCCGCCGGTATTAAGTGCTTGATCATTAAAGCAATAAATTACCATACATCTGTTTTCAAACAGCCTGTCCTGCAGGATAAGTCCACCACGCTGAGGAACCAGAAAACTCGGATCATTCTGCTGGGGGGAGGGACGGCAAGCGAGGGGCTCGTCTCCGATGTGGTGGCCTTCGACGTTTACAATCACAAATGGCGAGCTCTCACTCAGGTGCGGGACATGGTGCAGAACCACAGCGTGTGCGTGGTGGGGAACTTCCTCTATGTCTTGGGTGGGGAGATAGAAAGTGGTGTCCCGGGTGATGCTAAAACCGAAAAGGTCTTATCGGTTACGAACAAGGTCCATCGTTATGATCCGAGATTTAACACGTGGACCCAAATCACGGGCATGCTGGAAAAGAGAAGCCAGTTTTCTTGTTGTGTCCTAGGCAAGGATATCTTTGCCATTGGTGGAAGGGGTGAGGATGGGTCGCTGCATTCGTCTGTGGAAGTCTACGACATCAGCAGGGACAGGTGGACGAAGGCCAGGGAATTGCCGTGCAAGATACATGGCCATGCCAGTGCCATTTGCAAGAATACTATATACATCTCGGGCGGCAAGTACTCAGACCCAGCCAACACAAGCAAGGACGTATATTCTCTGAGCTCCCCTGAAGGGCAGTGGGTGAAACAAGCCCCCATGAGCATTGCTCGGTTCGGGCATCAGATGGCAACAATCAGAGAAGCCATATTCACCTTTTTAGGATTATATGAACCGTTCTCTGAAATAGAAAGATACGACCCCGACCAAAACCGGTGGACTCGGTTAAGACCGCTGATCTATGATCGATTTTGCTATGGCCTGGCAGTGGTAGAGGAAACGGCTCTTCTTATCGGGGGAAAGAAATGGCAAAACTCACGAGAAGTCCCCACGCAAGACGTGGTTGGCTACGACATCGACAACGATGGCTGGGAAGAGATCTGCAAAGCCCCCTTGCCTTGGTGTGGGCTGCAGTGCGCGGTGCTGCAACTCTCTGAACTGGCCGATGAGCAGGACAGCGACAGCCAGCAGAAGAGGCCGTCAAACCACTGAGCTCACGTGCTGTGGAATAATCATCCCAAGAGATGAGCCAGCAAGGGGGTCCTGGAGAAGAAGAAGAAAATTGCAATGGCACTGAACGTGAGAGAGTGGAGGTTTTGCTTTGATAAGCCAAACGGTTGCGGAAAAAGGCAAGGAAGTCTGGCTCCAGCATGGGAAAAGGTGCTGGGATTTATAGAACTGGAAGCCGATCTCACTGAGGAAGGATGTAGCAAGTAGCGCTTTAGAGGCGATGAGCGAGAATTGTAATCCTTGACTTTTGAAGAATAATACCTAGACAGCAATTAATAGGTTTTGCAAGTCAGATTTTTCAAAGGTTAAAAATATAATCCATCTTTTCTGTTTTCTTAATCAGAGGTAATTTTCCCAGCTGGTAAGTGCTATTGAATTTTTATGCTATGGCTAAGAAAAATGAAAGTGAGTTGTATAAAGACTAGAAAATTGATGCCTACGAGAACTAATAATAAGTACTGCCAAGGAAAAGGTATTATTTGAAATGCTACATACTAAGCAAGAATGTCTTAGCTAACCAGCATGAAATTACTGGACAGAAAGCATGGATTTTTTGATATGTAGACTCAGTTATGGCCATAAGTTAAAACAGTGACTGTTTCAAAGAAGCCACTTCTCTCTGAGCAGCCTTTGTCGTAGCATGCCTTTCAGATGCTTATTTTGCATAATTTTAAAGGCGCACACTACCGGCACAGTACATTTCTTTTGTATCCAAACCTTGTGTTAGTTTAGATGGCCAGAGCTGAGGGGGTATACATATTACTAGACTCTAAGAATAATAATGTTGTTATTCCAGACTTGCTGCAACTAATGCCTTGATTCCTACCTCGGTAGCATACGCTGCTTTATCGTACCTGGTCATAACGGTAAAATTGTTCATAGCTGTTGAACTAGCACATGAGAGAATCCTGCAGTCAAAAAAAGGTTTACATTCATCAAAGAGTACAATGGGGAGGGAGGTAACTGAAGGTTTTCAGAAGTCTTTAGTCAGTGTCTGCCTACATCCGAAACAGCAATAGTCTTACTTCTTTTTGGCCACGTTGGCAGAATTGGAGGACACGGATTGTGGGGATACTTTAAGGTACGTGGATCTGTGAAATGCAGGCAAAATGGTCAGATGCCGCAGAATCACTTTGGTATGGAGTAAATTGAATCTCGAGTCACAAATGTTCATTTAAAAGCTAAATTTATTGTACTTCATTTTACAGTATTCCCCTTCTAGGCTGAGAGTTAATACAATAAAAATATATATAGAAGAACATTTAATAGTCTTAAAAGAAGGCAGCACAACGGATAGGACACGTGTTCTTTGTCACTAGACTAGCTTAAAAAACTGTAATGCTTAATTTTCACCTGTAAAGCAATCAAGCTGACTTTACTCATGTAAAGTGCAGGCAGAATAGCTGTTGCATAGCAACAGATCTAAGTCTTCTGAACTGCCTTGGTTTTGACAAGGAATCAACTACACAATGTGCATATACATCCATCAGATATAAAGAGTTTTTTATATGAATATATTTACTTTTGGTCCAGTAAAACAATAGCAAGAGAATCTAAATGCTTGGAACAATAGCACAACCCATTTCAAGTCAAGCATTTTTTAAGAGAAATTTACAAAAACCTCACAAATTTAATATACAAGTCAGTACCCATGCAGTAGATAAATGTCCAGTTTATACAAACAATATTCTTCTAATGGTACAAATATTACACTGGATCCAGAATTCTATACAAACGTTAATACATGATTTGTCATCTATATCGACTTGAATATAGGATTACTGAAAATGGGCTACAGAAAGGCCACTCTTCTGTACAATTGTGCAAAATCTGCAAAACAGTTGCAATCCAAATGCAATAAAATAACAAGAAAGAAAGAGAGAAAGAGGGAGAGAAAGAGAAAAAGAAAGAAAGAAAGGGGAGAAAGAGAGAAAAAGAGGGAGAGAGGAATAAAAAGAAAGAAGGAGAGAGAAAATAAATCTGTCCATTCTTTCCTTCACCCCTTCATGGATATAACTGCCAGGAAATATCAGAGCTCATAAAGTTTAAAGTACATTCACTGAGCTGTACAGGCAATAGTCTAAAGTTGGGTAAGAGTACAACTCGCTGTAAAAAGTATAAAGGAGGCTTTTCCCTTTCACATGAGCATTATTAAATCATGTCGTGAGTCCTAACGAATGCAGCAAAATACTGAAAAGCAGCAGAAATATTTTGTCATGCTCTGTTCACTTTTTGAAAATAAGCCCAAAAAAAGTAAACACGTGATTTAAGATTTCCCTCCCACTTTCCTATTCCAGGTATGTGCCTAACTCTAAGGAGCTATTTCTACTCATATTCACTGGGTTGTCTCCAGCACATCTCAAATCTCATGGAAGTTGAAAACATTTTAACTGGCTCGTGAACTCAGCAGCACCCAGAGACATTCCTTCCCCTTCAAAAGCAAACCAGAGGCTTTTTTACTCCTCGGTTATTTTTCAGGTTCTGTGCTCAGCTCTGCTCCCATCACACATTTTCCCTGCATACAATACAGCCAAATTTCACAGCTCAGAAAACACATAGGAGAGTACTTGAAAAATCCTATTCATTCCTTTTCTATTGTGGGAATTTTCAAAGCCTCTCAGATTCGGAGCATTTCGTTGGGAACCTTTTCCACTGCTGCTTTTCTGGGCAAGAGAAATGCCACTATCAAGGATGTTCAAAGTCTACATTTTCTCTTTTGCAAAATCGGCACATTACACTGCAACCTTCAGTACAAAAGCAGCCCAAATGACAGTACCATGATTAATTTTTTAAGAAATCAACCAAATGTGATTAAGAGACAAATAACACATGATTTGGTCTTAATTAGAATACAAACCAGCATCCCTTTGCACTGATGGTAAACCTTAGCAACAGGCTTTAAAAAAGCACACGGAAATAAGACCTAACCTTTTGATACTTAAATTCACATTAGTCATTTCTGTCTGCTGATTTTCACCCTTTTGTGTGTTTGACAAAACTGAAACACAACCACCGCATGACACTTTTTCCCTGTTATTTAAGAAAACTCCTAGAGTTTCTCATTAAATACAAAAATTGGTTTTCTCCCACCACCAAAATAGTACCTGCACTCCAAAAATGCAATGCAATACTGGAATTATATAATATAAAATATCATTGTAAAAGTGACCTTCGATAACAAAACCTTTAGCTTGTGGAACTTCCTGCGTGAAACTCACAGTCTTCCAAAAATGCTTTTAAATATTTTTCTTGAATAGCTAAAGATCACGTTTGTTATTTCACAGAAGGTAAACACAAGCAGAGAGTTGGTAGCATATAAAATATACAAATCCTCATTAAAGACATGGTATTGTTGACCATTGAAGGTTTACGTCACACAGCTGAGTAACATTAAAATATAATTTACTAGAAGTCCCCCATATTGATATAAAAACTACTTTATGCACTTAAGTAAAGGGCTAGACTGTAGCAAATGGACAAAAAGAGAGACCTCTATACATGCGTTTCAATGTAGGAGTGAGTGTGCGCTAAGGAGGCTATAAGTACATCAACCTCTGATGAGCCATTAACAGAGTCCCTCGGGGTGCTGCTTTGATAGATGTCCATGAAGAGATCAAGGTACATTTGTTTCCATTCTTGAAAGTCTCTAGACGTCAAAGCTGGGTTATCCAGAACTTTATCTATAATGGCTACTTCTCCTTCCCTGGCCTGTGAGAGAAAAGGAACAAGCAAAGAGTCAAGGCAAGATCAATCACATGGGTGGAAGGAGAGAACAGGGGGAGCAAACTCAAGCCACGGAGCCCCTAAAAGCAGGGGGGCTATCTGACTGCTATACGACCGCTCGCAAACAGCAGCCCTTCCTACAGGGTGTCACACATCACCCTGCGGGGCTAGGGCTTCCCTCGCCTTGTCCAGCATCCTCTGAAACAGTCCCTATTCCCCCTCCTCGCCCCTTTTTCAGCTCGAGAAAAAGCAAGCCCTGTGCTGTTCACTATTAGCTGCTTGCATTTCTCAAGATGGGTTTCACACGACGAAGTGCCATCTGTGTGCTCTTCTTGATGGGCATAAGAAACACTGCGTGGGTGCGTGGGATGCAGACAGATGGCCTCACGCCCGCCAGCAGAGCTAAGCCTTTTTTACCAGGCTTGTCATGGCGACATCTGAGCGCTACATTGCAAAGGCTTGTGCAGGGACCCCCACGTTAATGATAACTCATCTTCATTAAAGATCCAGTGTATGCAACGGGCTGGCTGGCTGCAACCTCTCCTACCACTGCAGTGGCAAAGAGAAGGCAGAAAGGGGTAACATCTAACATAGCTGCTGGTACCTCCTTCCCCGTCATCGAGGCAGGAGATATGGCTGTATCATAATCACTGGCCAGTAATTAGTTTATCAAGAGATGACAGGCAGACGGTATGGGTCAGAGTAAGCCTCAGATAAACCCATAGCCACTCGCAGTTGCTGCATGTGGTGGAAGCTGGATGCAACAGACTTAACCCTTGGAAACACAGCTAACACACAGGTTTCCAGCACTGCTCCTCTGCGTAGGTATCCTACAGTCACAGCAACCTCCCCTCTATCCTCCCTGCCAGACGGGTTTCACGCTCCTCATTGCTAACTCACATTTTCCATGTCCATACTGTGAGTATGTTAAATCTTTCTGGGGAACATGTCAAAGGGAAATATTAAGCTGTGTCAGTCCATGTTGGTGGGAGAGGATCAGAAGGGTCAGAGACGTCACCCATAAGCAGTAGGTTGAAAGGTATTTTTCATGCTTTGCAATGTGTGCTTTGCAATGTGCAAACGCTGTGTGCTAGAATACTCATTTTCAGAAACGGAGGTGCAAGCTGAGAATGACCAGTGGAAATGAAACCATGGGAGCTCCTGATTACCATATGTCTGCTTGAACTACCACAATCTGCTTCTCGCAGATTGTGGCTGGTACCCACACCTCTGCACTACCAGCCAGGTAGCTCATACGCGCTGGCAGGAGAACGGTTTTGTGTTTTGTCGCAGGAAAGAGAGCAGAGGGGTCTTTCATTAAGGACTTAGACGTTGGAACAGAGAGCCTATGGACAACAAGAGCTAAAAGCAATTTGGAGCGCTGTCTCAGGCTACTAATAATTTGGATAAATTCAAGGAGAGTTCAGAACACCAACTCCAACAGGCCAGTGCAATTGGCTACATTCAGGAAGGAGAAATCAAACACACTGATAAAAAGCAAAAATAACTGATCAGGTAACAGCACTAGCTACGACTACCAGTAGTATGGCAGAAGTGGAGCTCTGGGCTACAATGGAGCTAGAAACTCGTCATGAGTTACCATGATGCCATTGTAAAACAGGGACGTGTCACTCTACACTGTTGCTGTACGCGAGAAATGGCAATAATTCGGTCTTTGGTACTTGCTGCCATTGCATTTTCAATTATTGGTGTCATGTACTTTAAGAATGATTTCTACTGATCAAGGTCCAAACAAGAATGGTGACAGGTTTAGAAAATATGTCTCATGGACAGAGAATGAAGAAATTGTGTTTGCTGGGTCCAAAAGAAAGAAGTCCCAGAGAAGCATGAAAACAGGCATATGCCGGGTCAAGGGGATGCGCTGTTTTTGGAATTCCCTGGAGGAAGGCAATTCCATTTGTAGGAAGCCTTTGGCATAGTGTAGCTCAGATATCCATAAATGCTAACAAGACAGACAATTAAGCATGGCAGCAAGCTGCTGATACTGAACCACAGTTTTGGTATGAGTGATCCCGCCATGGTGCAAAAGCATAGATACAGTGCGAACCTCCTGCCACCCCGACATGTCTGAGAGCACTGTGATTTTGTTTCAGTTTCTCACGCTTGTAGAAGTCATGTGGAAAGCCCGTGTATCTTGACTTTTTCTGCCAGCCTCCAATCCTGTAAAGACTCACAGACCCATATAATACTACAAGTAGTAGTTGCCTTCAATGAGATGATACAGTGCAGAAAGTTAAGCATGAGTAAGATTTTTTCAGCACGGGAGCCCCACAGCATGAAAATAATATTGCTTAAATGCTTCTCTAGGTGATGGAAAACTAAATTAATTAACGTTGATAAAGCCCTCTTTGATGAAAGCTGTTACGAAATCCACTGTACAATTATCTAGTGACTTAAAATGTGGTAATTTAATATAGTTAACTGGGTCCCTGGGGAAATCCAGCATATTGTTTGCCGAAATCTCTATCAGGACAGAGTTGAAACTGCTGTAACAAACAAAGAAGCTGACAGAGAGGCTAAATGAGCTGTGGTACATTTAGAATAACTATAAAAATCTTCAAATCTGTCATTACTACTATCTATTTATTTAATCAATCCTACTGACTAAATACAATGATCCTATCAGCTTATGCAGAAAGCAAGCACACAGTTTCCTCCTGGACAAGCTCAGCAATCGGAAGAAAATCAAGCATTGTAAAACGTACTGCTCCCTTCTGAAAGGCTGGCTTTGCTTAACTTTAGACTTCGGCAATTACAGAGTGAATGCATTTTGGTAAATGAAAATGTCAGGGACAAAAAAGGGATTAAGGTCTCCTCTGATAATTTGGTGTCAAATTCTGTTAAACTAGCTAGAGGAGGAGCAGCTGACTGAGATTTTATCTGCGCAGAAATAAAAACTGATCCTCTCACTTTGACTGCTCTCCCAAGGCACGTTTTCCTCCGCTTTCCGAACAGCATTTCCCCACGTCTCCCTGGCTCGTTTCGCACACTAGGGCCAGCCTGGTCTCCAGCTGCGCACAGTTAATCTCCAAATACAATACAGTCCGATCCAACCCTGGGGCAGGATTTTTCCTCCCTCTTTTATCTCACCTTTAAAGTGCTTTTCAGAATTCGCAGCTGGTGCAGTTTTTCATTGACTACTGGATCGCTACATCTCTTTATAAAAGATTTCTTATACTCCAGCTTAGTGGAAATCCGGTGTTCTCCTAAAGGAGACAGGCTGGCCTGCTCCAAGGCTCTGTACAAATCTTGCAAGGAGTCTGCTGTTTTTTCCTCTACAGTTTCAACTGTAATGAGAAAAAGGAAAAAAAAAGAGAGGAAAAAATAGAGAGAGGAACAATGTATCATTAATGTGATTATACGAAGATCTATCAAAAACCTTCGCAAAATGTTTAACAGGTTTAACATAAGGAGAACATTTCACCCCTGCTGACTTCCAGAAAAAAAGCGTTGCGATTGTAACTGCTCCTTCTCGCTAGCTATTGCCTTCAGGAGAAAGGGAGAAAAACTTTCAAGAATATAAGGTCTTGACTCGCAAAGAAAGAAGGAAAAAAAGAGAAATAGTGCAAGGTCTAGTAATATTACAGTGACATACTGTCAGAAATCACATCTCTAGTACTGCAGTTAAATATGCTGGTGAGTTCATTATTATAAGGAAAGGAAGCCCTGGAAGGATCCTGCTGAGGAAGGTGATCAGGATCAGATCTCAGCCCAAGAGCGCTGATACGGCATTCAAGATTACGTTTACAATGGTGGCCTTGGAACGACCTGTCATTTTCCTTCCTAGAAAAGTCCACTTCTTTTTGTCCCTTATTTTTGATACTCAAGAGTGTTGTTCAATAGTCAGTAATACTGTCACTTGTGGTGTTTTTTTACTCTACTATTGCCTGAAGGTTCAGCAGCAGACTGCCGACTGGACGTAAGAGCGCATTCATGACAGCCTACCCAGCAGCACGGCAAACCAAACCAGAGCTGTCTGCATTATAGGTTTGTTTATTTATTTATTACAGGTTTTAAAATACTTGTTCTAACTAGTCCTGGGAGCATTTTAAAGGAAAAAATAAAAAAGAAAGATTTTGCTTCTCTAAAAACAAAATCAAGCAAAGGTTGGGGATGAAATGTTACTCTGATATGACCATTTGAAATGCTTCATTTAGAAAGCATCAAAACATTTCAACTTCTCACACACCGTTTCCCCCAGAAGAAACTGTTTGATGACTCTGTAGAAACTTGGGACGTGCCAGTGAAGTGCCAGGATCAGCTGAGCGCTGACCAGGAGAAGCCAGGGCAGCCCTGGGGGAGCAGCCAGCCAGCCACCGCCTGCGCACAGCCTCCCAGCTGTCTCCAGAGCCCTCGGGACCCTCCCACCCAGTCTTGGCTTTCATAGTGGTGTTTGCTTTCCTGGCCCAAGGTGTCCGTCTCAGGATGCTTTCATGAAAGCTCTTGTAGGAAGGCTACAGCTGTTTGGTTTCAAGCATTACTTTTATCCTGTGACTGACCCTGCACCAAGACACAGCCATCTCCATGGCTGAAAGTTCAGCACACGCTAAAGCACCCATAAGTAGTGAACCTCAGGCTCCTCAGGTGCTTAGAGGGGTTTTTATCGAGCACCAACAGGAGGACAACTAGTGTTTAGAAGTGACATTGCTAGCCCACCAGAAGCTACCCGAGGCAACTTCCATTCAAGCCCATACCATGCAGGACGGCAACTACTCACCTCAGGCTCAAGCAAGAACTCCAGAGACCCAAATCTCCAATACCCCATCACAAAAAGTATTTGCATTTGTATAGATCTTTACACAATCAAAGAATTTTGCAGTCAGCGACTAATCTAGCTACATCGCTCATCAGCTTATTCCTTTGCCCTTTTTAGGGGGTAGCTGTTTTTAAAGCACTCATTTTTCTTAAGAGATATTATAGTGAAGAAGGGTTCGAGGCTTTTTATTGATGGAGGTGTTGTGAGTCTGTACAGAGCTCCCTAAATCCTCCCATCGTGTGCTACCCTGCTTGGAGAGCTGGGTTCATCACTGTAAGGGGCGGCCAGCACTTAAAGAAAAATAGAAACGAGATGCATTTCTCTTTCTTGTTGATTTCTTTCTTATTAAAGCATCTAACATGTTAAAGGGCAAAACATTCAGTAGCTGAATCCTCAAAGATTGGTTAAAATCCCCCCCGGCCTTGATTTTTATGCTTTCTTAAAAATTCCACGCAGCAACAACATCAGATGTTTGGGATCTATCAGTTCATATCTCTGAACACTGAAGCCCACCACTCCGACAGCTGGGGAATGGGAGTGATTTGCTAAAGGGCAAAGGGAAAAAAACCACTTCAGTCTGACAGGGGAGTATTTCACATCTGTTTCTCTCTTTCCCTTATCCCTTCTCATGCAAGGCAAAAAAGATCTTTCCTCGGGTCTCTTTTCCCCAGCAGCATTGGCGCGTTGTACCCTCAGGGGCTTCGTGGAGGAAAGTCTGCTGAAGAGAGCCATGCTTTGACTCCATGTCATCTGAATTTACTTCACTAGGGTCATCTAGAGCCTGGACCAGCAACCAGCCACCATGTCCAGGCTTGCCATTGAAAATCCATGGCTTCCTGAAACACTAAAGGTCCCCACCCCGGCGAAGGACAATGTTTGGGTTCAACCCTGAATGACAAGTGCTTTTAATGAACCTGGAAGGCTGGGGGGCTTGCGCTGGCCTCCCTCCCCATCCTGCCGGCCTGGCGGTCTGCGCGCCTGGTGCTCCTCCGGGCCCACCTCCTCGGGCAGGCAGCCGCTGCTCAGCGTGGGCCTCAGAGGGACAGGGGGTTTCTGCCCTCGCCCCAAATGGGAACAGCTCTGAGAGCGCATGGGAAGAGGCGCAGGACTGCAGCGGCAGGATGCGGGCAGGGTTAGGCAGCAGAGCACCGGCGGCAGATCTTTGAAACGCACCGGCACATCACCCCCACCCGGCTGGGGCTGCCTCCCCCAGGCTCTGTCACCGCCTCGGTGCTGTAGCTACGAGCAGCGTCTCGAAAAGGGGATGGGATTTGCTATAAAGGAAAGGGCAGGGAAGAAAAACAGCAGGTCCCTTCCCTGAAATGACTCGCTGCTGCTGAGGCTGGGGAAGCTCAAACAGGGCAAGACGCTGCCTTGTTCTACCCATGGCGGAGGAGAGGGTGGTGGGCGTCATGCTAACACATCCCAAGCTCTTAATATTTTCCAGAGAAACACTGAAGGTGGTGGTACTGCGGCTCTCAATGGCTCTCAGTAGGCGGGAATGCGATTGCACACGAATCTCCCCTCCCTCACCCTTCTGCTAAAGGCTTTGATTGATTTCCTGTAGGTGTTGGTGAAACCCTTGGCACCATAAAGCATCTGAGGTGCTTGGTTAGATATACAGCTGAGCTTAAAACATATTTTCTTTTTTTAAATTGGTGGATTTGTATGCGAGTCATGCTATTACAGCAGGGCTGTCTCCTTAAGGAAGAATAAGGCCTCAGGTAATGCCTTATTTAAGTAGAAAACATGGCCTAATGGGATTTGCAGATGACCTTAGAACAGCAGCCAATATAGGAGGTTGTTTTTCACCCTCACTTGGCTGCTGAGTCACAGGCTGCATTTCCCTGGCTGCCCTCTTTCTCCGAATACGCTGTCAGGTAGCTGTTTCCACATCCTGCTAAAAAGAAGGGTCTCTTCTCTGAAGCAATAATTTTGTCCCCTGCCCCACCCAAGCCTGAACATATCTGTAATTCTAGAGCAGAAATAAAGCTGCATAAACTCTGCAGCACAACGATCTAAATTCAGAACCATATCTTCCAAATACAAGAATACACAGGTACTAAATTTTTAGCAGTGAAGCTTCTGCTGTGTCTTCAAGTGAATGCAAAGCCATTTGCATTAAATTCAGGAGATAAAGAATACATCAGTCTAGTAAATGGCATGTTATCATTTTTCATTATTCTGCTTTCCACAAGGAAAAGTTTCTGAACTTTTTGTACTCTGCCCTTGCTTCTTAAAATGCTGTAAATATTTGTATCTACTTTTACATTTTCTCAGGAGAGGGAGCTGGAGATTGCGGCTGGGTGGGTGAAACTCTAAGAGCTCAGGAATGGTTTGGGTTGTGGGCATTCAGGAAAAACTGGTGGGATTTCTTACACTGTGCTGTCATTTTTTGTTGAAAAGAGCATGCCCTGAGCTCCATGATGTGTAATCACCTCCTGGCTCCCTTGGGCTATTCGTCTTTCCATTATGTTCCCCTCATAAACCAAGATCCTAAGAGCAATATATAAGAACATCAGGCACTTGAGTGAAAAGTGACCAGAGAGAAACAGCTAACATCATTGGTATTTACATGGACCAAAAGATGGTCGGTCTGTGTAAACCGAGGATTCAGGAAGATGGTACTCAATGAGGGCCATGCGGAAGGTCACCGTTGCAACCCAGCTGGCCGCTCTCTGGGCACAGAGAATCTCCAGGCACACATTTCTCATAAATCTGCTCTAAATATATGGAATAACCTCTAGCAATTTTCAGTGGAGATTCCTGCGCTTCTGTGGCTCACTTTCCCTGTAAAAGCTCCAGCCACTGGAAGCTTGCATGGTTTTCCCCTTTCAGTGAGGCACCGGAGGAACCAGTGATTGCACTGAGGACTACAAGTGTGCATAACTGCCCATGCAAGGATAGTGCAACACAGTCAATCATAAATTTTGTCACCCACTGTGCTGCCAAGGTCAGATTTTTCAATGGTTGCTGCTCTCCTTTGAGGCTCCTTTGTGCTTTGCCAGTGCCTCCTAACACCACCCAGGCTCATCCTGTCGTCTTCAGACTCCTCATCCTGACTGATGGACACCGCTGCTGCCCTGATGGCATTCTCTGTTTTTCCGCTATCCTCTTTGCTGTTTGCTGCCTTTGCAGCTTAGTGACGCGCTTTCCTTCGCCGTGCAACTCCTCTCATGCACACCCACTCCTCTACTTGCAATTAGCCCTGCGTTTGAACAAAATTACCACCCTCTGCAAATGCTGAGAAAGCTGAGCTGTTGCAAAGTCTGTGACAGAGAGCGAACAAGGCACAAACAGTCAGACTGAAATCCCCCGGCTCCACTAAAATTTAATTCCCATTTTCGTTCCTTTTGGTGAGCTCACTTGCTCTGGCAGAGGAACCAGAGCTCAGCTTTCTCAGGATCTTAAGGAGGCAATTTTGTTAGAATACATCACTAATTACGTTATTAAACAGCTGCCATATGTTATTTCCACTCCTACACATCCCAAAGATTTGCTTCCAATTTGAGTCACACCTTTCTGCTTCACCTTTCGCACAGGGGAGGCATCTACCTGAAGCCTCCCAGAGACTTTCTGTGAGTGTCAGTAAATGCTCCACCAAAACAGACAGCATCCCTGGCGCTGAGAAATGGTCTCAAGCTAGATAACATAGGCCCTGATGCACAAATCTCTGGGTTGGTTGTTTTTTTTTTTTAATTTGTCTTCTTGACCCTGTTGCATCTATGTTGGGAATAGAGAAGCTTGTCTGCCACAAGCTAACTAGTAAGGGATACAATCCCAGGACCAACAAAGAGTTTTGTAATCTTCCTATGCCACAGCATGTTGGCTGTGCCATGTCTAACTAACAGGTCTATCAAAACCCACCTGGTCCTGCAATGGTTTCACTGGTAGGTAGCGCAGCAGACAGATGTCTGCTGATCCCTCGGGGAGGGGAGGCCTCCCGCAGCAAGCTCTCAAGCCCCAGCTCAGGCTCTCTGTCGGCCCGAGCGTGCTAACGGGAAGGCAGGGGCAGGGGACGTAACACGGCCACAGGGTCCAGCAGACTGGCTGGGCTCATAAACCCTGGGGAACAGTTAGGAGAAAGACCGAAGGGATCTCCCTATATGTAAGGTGAAAAAGCAGAAGGATAGAAGGATAGTGGACGTGGGTTTTAGCTGTGTTGGAGGGGAGGGGAGAGAAGAAATCCTCCAAAGTAGTAGTTGTTGGTTTCTCAGTGCAAGGCTTAAATCTATCTTTGCTGCTGTTCAGGTTAATCAGTAGAGTCCAAACTGCACAAGAGGGAGACATATCCAAATGCTTATGATGCAAAGAACCAGGAATTCCAGTCATTTTTTACACTATTTGGATGGATGGCAGGCAGACTAAGCTAGGTATTTATTTCCTCTCCCTCCAGAAAGGTTCACCAGGAAATGGTGTCTGCACAGCTGTGTGCTGCGTATGAGGTCACCCCTGCACAGGTATGGGGGGAACCACGGTGACATGGAAAGTCAGCTCCTGGTAGGAAAATGCTACAAGTCACATCCCTGATTGATTACTGAGAAAAGGAAGAAGCAACACAGTGTTTAAGCCTGGCATGGTACAGCAAGCAGGAGGTGCAATAAGATGCAGTTCAGGTCCACATGGAAGCCAGCTGCTAGTCATCTGCTCTGGGTAATACAGAGCAGATTTCCCTGTTAAGGCACAAATAGAAACCTGTGTCATCTCCTATGCCACGTTATGGCAAAATCAAGGCCTGACTGGGCATGTGAGTATGCCTGTGCATATATATACACACACATGCGTACGCGTATACGTATACACATGTATATATTAATGCTTTCCGTGAGTGAAGAAAAGTTTAAGCAAGCTGAAGAAAAGCTGGGGGCTTCTTGTGCAGTGCCTGGCCTTTGCAATCCCTCTCTCTGTTATTCCTTCTCTTTGCCTGCCCTTTTCTGATTCGTGTAATCCTTCATCCTTTCTGGCCCCATGTACCTGAACGTGCAGGATTTTTCCCAAAGTCTTGAGTCAAGGAAGGGAGGAGCAGTGTTTAAAACCAAGCTTTGATCCATGTGTTTGGTGAAACCTTAGCGGCTGGAGGATCAGAGAACAAGTATTAAATTTGCATTTTATACCATTCTTTCCTCTAAAGAGGAAGTATTTTTGGGTTACCAGGATAGTTGTACACGGTTTCTATTTTCTCCTATTATGTAAAACTGCAGGCAAAAAAGATATTCCTTAGAGAGGGTGTTCACTGAAAGCACCAACACAACAGAGCTCTGCAATGCGCTGAAGTTTTCCTCCCAATGGCATGAGGCTGCCTCTCCTCTCGCATGCACGAGCATAGATTGGTTTCTTGAAATAAAGCGAACTGCGGGTAAGTGGAAAACTCATCTCCCATAGGGCAGATTTCCGAAGGTATTTCAGGCATTTCCACTACAACCAAGTTAAATCAGAAGCAGTTAGGTACCAAAACTGCTTTTAAAAGATCTAACCCTAGCCTTTGTAAGGCCTGAGAGATGCTAATCCTTTGCACCAAAGGTCTAATTCTTTTTGTGAACTATTTATGGCACTAGTGGTTTTCTTTTTGGATCAGTGGATCCCTGCGAATCTCTCTTCTTCAGAGGTCACCTTCCTGGTGATATTTGAATGACAAGCTGCCTACACCTTGTCACAGCCTTGTGAGCCACCACTGCCCTGCAGACTGAAGTTTGTCAGCTGGCAGGCTGAAGCATGTTCAATCTCCAGGCTTCATGGGACACCTGAGCTGGTCTTACTAGAAGTCTTACGCCCACGTCAGTCACCTCTCTTCAGCTTTCTACGCAACTGGAATTGCTTATTAAAAACAGCTGACACTAAACTCAGCATTAGAAAAAAATCGATCCTCAAGGTTTCTCCCTGCAGACCTGCACTGTTGGGCTGACAGTAACACTTAGGCATTTTCAACATCCGCTTAGCAATGAAGTACAGGTGCCAGCAAACGGGTTAATATGTTAGTGAGAAGGGAAAACACAAAGGGAATAATTAGTTCGCTCTGTTCGTACTGCTTCTTGACAGCTCGTACACACCTCGAATGAGCATCAGGAGAAGCTCCTCATTTGCTCCCAGCCCTGCTGTTTCATGAGGTTATATTGGTGGGCTGTGATTTCAGAGAGGGCATAAGAATGAAGATGAAAAAACTTCAAAGCTTCCCAAAGTAACGGGGAACTCTGATCAGTGGCAGAACTTTTTGGCAGCAGTGTTATAATTGCATCCTTTGGTATTTGGACACGGTGCTCTACTCGTTAAGTTGCCTATGAAGGCATCAGTGTAACCTTCATCTGCTGAACAGATTTTAGTGACTCTTTGGGAGAATTTTAACACGATGAAATAGGATATCCTGACATTCTTCTGTACCACACATTGATATAAGTGCTGTTTAATTTTATCACAAGCTACCAATGTTGAAGTGAAATAAACAGAGCAATTACATTTTGATGGTGCACTTCCCCTCAGTCCCTGCAGTTCAGAAACAATGAAAAACTTCACATTTTTATGAGGTAAGCCGGGAGCTGAAGCAAACTGGGTAAGACTGCTATACATCTGGGGATGCTGTGACTTTTAAATAGGACGAGGATGTCCCTACGGACACATCTCGTAAGCAATATATGGAAGCAATTACTCCTTCAGGAAAGTATTTTTTCACAAACCTAAGCTGTTACAGTACATGAAGTTGTGAAAGGTTAAGTGACAAACGATATGGACCCAGCGAGATTACTCACCAGTCAGAATCAAGCCACAGCCAAGCTTGCACAACAGCAATGCCTGTCAAGGTTGATGGGCTTGATACCTGAAAGCAAGCCTGAACGGAAGGGGTATGTCTTCCTGGCGAGCAATACCCACCGCGAAAATGAACTCTACTTCGGGCTACATCCCAAGTTTGCTTATTTATATGAAAATGTAACAGCAAGAGTGAAATTTTCGAAAGCACTTACATCACTTAGGAATCGCAATCCTACTTTCAACATGAAAGAAACATGGTAAATTGGGTGGGGCCCAGATTAATTTAATAGCCAGCGCAGTTACCTCTGTAATGCATTGTGGTCTGTTGGGGAAGCACCTCCCGAGGCATTTATGAAAGGGGCCTAAGTACTTTTGAAAATGTTATCCCATAAGATGTCATATTTATTCAGATATTCAGATTTATTATTGGATTTATAATTGCACATGTTATGATAGCTGCACTGATTAGATTCCAGACTAATTAATCTGCACCCTGATTTACATGTTATTTATGTGGGGCACGACACGGCCAAATATTAAGCACCCCCTGTCAGCTGCTGAATGCCCATCACACCACCACGGTCTGTAAGCACCGCACAGAGTTCAAAGTACCTTTGAGAAAAAAAGCTATTACCGTGACGAGAGAAATGCAATATCAGGTGGCTTTTGAAGAAATTACTCATGTCATCAGATGTCATAATGAACTTGTGAACACGTATGCACCTTAACATAAAGCTCTCTCTCTAAACTGGCATGAGAGTCGTCACGGAAGAAAGGTCTGTTCCCCATCCATTGGGCAGAATGTGTTTGCACACAAAAGAAACAAAAGAAAGGAAATGAACATCAGCCCTGACAGACAATGGTTACGCAAAGGCAAAACTGAAAATTTGCTGGCTTATTTCCTTTATTAAGCCGAAAATAACACCTTCAAAAATCCTGACTTCATGAATAAATCAAATGCCTTCATTAAAGAAACATTTACTGCCATTTTCTATACTTTATTTTAAGGCATACAGAAAAATATTTAACAAATGTGTATGCAATTAAGTGCCCAGGACTGTTAATTACAGCCCTTCTGAATGCCTCTGCAAAACAAAGATACTCAATACAATATGTTAGAAAGGGTGGGGAAAAGAAAAAGAGGAAGCTGAAGACGATCTAATTCATATTAGCACAGATATATGTTGGCCTTTGGCTACGAGCAGCAAATAAGCCATCAGCGTAACCCCAAATGGCAGCCAAAGGACATTTTAGAGTCACATCTTTGCTTCTGCTTCTCTAATTCATTTCCAAAATATTTCATCTCTAACTAATTGTGGAATTTAATGACAGAATGTAAAGGACTTGCTGGGGTTGCAGGCCATTCCAACAAGGCTTTAATGATATATCCTTCAGGTTGCACAATCTTTATGTACTTAGCAGTGATTTATCAGCCCTGGCAGAGGCAGGTGCTTCAAAGGCAACCTTATATAAAAAATAAATTCTGCCTTTGCCAAGCGTTGGGAAGAGCACTAAATTAAATTTAAAAATCAATTCCTACAGACAAGAGAGTCATAAAAACTCAGTGGGTTTGTCTATTTGGCCAACAGGCAAAAATTTATGACAGTACAGTTTTGTAATCAATAATAGCAATACAGTGTATGTTTTTGATTGGAAAAAATTAAAGATGCCAAAACAACATTGCTAAATATTTAGGCTGACTTGTGACAGACCCATTGAGCAGAAACAGAAAACATGCATTTTGATGAATTTCCAACTAGTTTATGTCATACTATACTTTTTATTTTTCAAAAAAGAATATTAAAACTATTATAAGCTTTGTCACCTGCTGTAAGGCAGAATGATGTAATTTTGTTCACTGCACATTTCCTGTTTGTGAGGCAAAAAAGCATAATTTACTTCTTTATAAAAGGGAAATATATATATCTATATATATATAATTTTATTGGTATTAACATAATGCAATACCATACATTGAGCAAACAGAAAGAAAACATTTCAAAATACATTTTTTAAAAGTATCTCCCCATAAGATAGTATGAAATATCAAGTAATTAGCATTAACATTATTACAATACACCCTTAGCCAAATATATTAAGGAAAATCCACATTCTAACCACAGAGATAGAGGCAAACATCAACCCATAGGGGACCCAGAACATAATGATAAATACAATATGTGAATCTACTTTGAGTGACATCCAGACAAATACTGGCCCCAAAACAGCCCTCTGGAGTCTGGGTGTTATACAGAGAATACTTTGTGCCTGCTTGGCCAGGCGGCATCACTCACATGTTTAAGTCCTAGAAGATAAAGAGGAACTGAAGAGTTTATCTGCAGAGTCTAATAAATCTCAGCGTGAGGTATCTTCTCCGTCATCATCCAAACGAGTGCCAGTGTACCCTCTGGTAATTCCTTACAAATCATTAGATAAATGGAAGTCTCCAAAAAGTCTGTACATACCTCCACTTGACAGAATACACTTAGTTTAGCATGGCACAGTAAGGTGACTTCCTTCACTAATGTGAAGCACGCTTAAAAGACACGACTCTGTCTGGTTGGCCTGAACGGGTTCACTGGAGTTCAGTACAAGCAACAGGACTTTACAGTTACCATGGCTGAATCCCTCTTTAATTCCTCGAGGTCTGCAGAGCAAAACTGAGTGACATCAAAGCCCTTCCCCTGCCAAGACCCTCTTCCCCTTCCGTTCTCCCATGCGGGGGGCAGTATTTTCTGCAAATGTGCTCCGTGTAGACTGGATCTGACTTTGTGCCTAGTCCCATTGTGGAAAGGGTGCGTTCTTCAAAAGACTGGCCATGCCCTTTGACACCTTCCTGGAGGCCTCATATCCAGGCATGTGGTTGTCTATGCTTTAACAGGTCTGTTCTCTGTTATAAACATCAAAGTTATTCAAGAAGCACTGACTTTCTGAACGGAGGCCATTAGGTTGCTTGCAAGAGGCTGAAGTTGAGTCTCCGTCGTGCCAATTCTCTAATGATAAGTTTATCAACCTTTGAGTCCAATCGGTTCAGTGCCAAGAGAAGTGGATCCCATTTGACATGGAGAGGTGCTATCAACTCTCGCAGTATATTAGCCTAATATGATAAAGCAGTGATACAATATGTTGAAAGAACTGTGATGTGCCATTATTTCCATATCATATTAGTATATTAGAAATACTATCATGCAAACAAGAGCAAATAGCAAATCTGGCATACAGGTGCAGCACTATAGAGCTTTTCTAATCTGCATGCAGCTATGCTCGTGAGGACAGAGACATGGCACTGCTCTGCTAGTACACCTTGCTCCATTAAAATATCCATCCCTGATGCAAAAGAGGTATTTAGGGCAGAAAGTTATAGATTCTCTCTTTGTGGAGATGCTTTAAAAAAAAAAAAAGAAAAGAACAGAACAGAACAAAGACCAATAAAAAACCCCCCACAAATAAAACAAGAGAACAATACACATCCTAACCAACTTGGGTTGGTTTCCTCCATGTTGAAGAGACATTAGCTCATTTGGAAGCACTAAAAAAGGGTCACATGAACGAGGAGAAAGGAAGCAAAGAATGTGCCCCAAATCCACCAAACGTGCTACAAACACAGAAAAATATCCTGTCGGCAACTGATGCATGAAATAGAAAAAGAGGTGGCACAACACAATCTGGCTCCTTTCGTTATCCTAGCTGACAATCCAGCATTGTGCAACGTTGGGCGAAGGATAAGATACGGAGCTAGGAAATCATGTGATTTTGAAACCACACTGACATTACATACATCCAAAAGCTAGGGCTTGAGAACTCGAGAATCTTTGTGGACCTGTGTTAGCAAAGAAAAGAGAAAGAGAGAGGTGGAATAAACAGCATACAGCTAAGTTGTTTACTTAGAGTTTCTGCGTGGATGTGCAGTCTCTGCATACACGGCAGTTTCAAAAGCCTGGCTGCTCTCAGTACATACCCTATTCTATTGTCTACTACACTTAATTGTGACAAAAAATGAAACTTTCCACAGATCTTGAAATCCACTGTGGTTTTAGATCCCAGATATGAAAAGCTGGGCGATGTTTTGTTGTTAAAAAAACCACTTTGGGAAAGAGCTCAACTGTGCAGAATATAAAGATGTACAAATTCAATCCAATTTAACTGGTGAGACTTGTTTATCCCTTGTTAAAGAGATTTTTTTTTTTTCCAAAAGACAGGATGAAAAAGGAAGGAAAATATCAAGCATTGCCATTTTTACTCTTGAGCATATCACAAAAGGTCTGGGAAAGCAGAAAAGAAATGTTGTCTCAGTGACAGAAGGCACAAAGTGGAAAGAATCCCAGATGGAAACATCGGTGCCATTTACTCCACCCACGGCAGCAATTGGAAAATGAATTTCCAGAGAGGCAGAGGGTGAGCAATGCTATATAGAACTCAAACCGAGTTCAGCCTCTCCTCCACTGCTGAGATTTCCCAGAGACTCTGTGCATTAACAGGGAGAGGAGGAAGAAGAAGGGAAAGGAAAACAGTTTGTATAACTACATCCTAACTATAGCAGTCGAGAGAAAGTTTTACATAACTTATTGTTTAAAATAAGGAACATTTGATTCTACAACCAAAATGAAAAAAACACCCAACAAGCCCCAAAACCAAAACCCAAACCCCTGACAAACAAAAGACCAAACTAGCACATTTCAGGACTCATGGCGTTGAGGGAAGGGAGACTTCAATGGGCTGCAAAAGGGAATGTTTTTCACATTTCATCCTGTTTTATACTACAAACAGTCACAGCATTTAAAATAAGAGTCTTGGATTTGTTTGGAAAAAGGCACTAAGTGAAAGAGGATACTGCTGCCTCATATGTATCACTTCTGCAGCTTCAGGAGATCCTGTTGTCTCATGGATGTTGTTCATATAACTTTATCTCTAAAAATTCAGGAAGTTTGGTTTCAAAGGTCAGGCTTTGGCAAAAGAAGGTTCCCTTTTCCTGAAACAAGGTGGTTATGAAATAAAGGAGGGTGGCTGAAGTGAAGGCAAGGGCGTTACCTAGCGGATGTCTATACCCCGCTCCTCCACATGCCCTGCCGAGGCTGGCTGGGACACGTCCTCTGTGTCTATGGAAGAACTGTGCTACCTTTGACAGATGGTGGAACAGGACTCTTTTAATGCACCTAAAATCCAACTAAATTTTGCATTACAAGATGATTATTTCTCAAAAAAACCTGCTAATAAGACATGCTTTTGAAAAGGCTATTCAGTAATATTGCTGAGGCCTTTATAGGCCTATCATCAAACACTGGTAATTCTTTGCTGTCCCAGTTCGGATTAGTCACAATGTGCATGAACAGCCTTTCATTAGGACCTCTTAAGATAAGTGGTAGCATACACTGTCCTATTTATCTGAAGGTGAATATAATTAGCAGGCACTTGGGGGGCTTTTCTAAATAGATTTTCTCATTATTTTGCTGTATCACTCTTACTGATAGTAAATAACTCTACAATATTTCCTATTAGTGTAGATGCATGCTAAGAGTTTAGAAATTCTGCTTTTTGGTAGTAAAATAATTTTTTCTTATCATTATAAAACCCACATTTTTCTTTCTGTATCACTAGCATTAGCAAAATGATTTATGTAAAAAATCTCCAGCATGGTTTCCTTTCCAGATAAGGTTTTTTTAGTTTGTTTTAAAGGAGAACAAATACAAATAACAGAGAACAAGTAACGTGCTTTTGGATGGATACTTATCGACACTACAACTTATGAAACTCATGAGACTTGCAAACATTTTGAAAAAGAAACCAATTGCCATTCACATACAAAAATGAATGCGACCCTATGAAAATAATGAAGTGAACTTACTGCATTTATCAACCCAATTATGTCTGTATTATGAGAAGAGCTTTACGGCAAATGACTTCCCTAGAGAGGTTACAGAAACAAAACTGCCTGCTGTAAATCTCTGCGTATTTCTGCAGCTAATGCGGTCACATAAGGTGAGGAATCTTATATCCGAGCAAACCTGTAGCAGTGGGAGGTACTTTACCCATCGACAGAATGCATCAGGGCTGGGACCAACCCACCAAGCAAGAGCAAAGGGATGCTCTGCAGGCCTTTCTGGGCATGCCAACATGCCTTAAAAAACAATAAAGAGGAAAGTAAAGGGGAGGAGAAAGTTCTCACCTGAGAAAAATGTTTGAGAGTCACAATTAATAAGGTCTCAAAATGGCTCTCACACAAGAAGTCCTATGTAAGGAAAGGGGCATGGAAGGGGAATCAACTATTTCTGTTTCTCTTTGAGACCTATTTATAAATAATGAAGGCATACCAGCAGTCACTAACGAGAGGTAATTTAAATTACGGTTTTCACTTTAATGTGTTTTTTAATAAAATGCATAACGTTTTACCACTGCCACTTGAGAGTACACTTTCTTATGAATGCTCACATTATATATTTTGCCTAAACAGACTACAAGATGCCAGATTACTAAATGGTATGTTTATGGTACATTTGCTTTTCAGAGAAGGGCTAGGTTGAATAATAGCAGGTTAACAAACTCACTTTTGAAATAAGTACTTAAGTTTTACAAAAGGAAATTTCAGACTGCCTGTCTATAGTGACAATCAGTAAAACTGTAACCGCCTTCTGAATCTCTGTCCTTTCTTTCATTTGTATCCTATTTTTTGTACATATTTCTACATCTATCTATATATTCATGAGAGATACAGAAGAACTTTGACTAGAAGGTCTTACCTATTATCTAGTCCAACAACGAAGCATGTCTGGTTATGTATATACCCCTAAAGGCAAATACTACGCATGAGTAATCAGGCTCTGACAAGAATGAATGCAAACACTGGGAAACAGAAATCCCTCACCATGTGCTACAAACCGCTACCTGGCTGCTTCTGTTGTAAGTCCAGTGGCAGATACGTCTCCCTCCTTACTAGGGAAATGGCCCAACGCTATCTGACACAGAGTCCTCGAGAGGAATGCTGGCAGATCTACAAACTGTCCATTGCTCAGTGGTGGGAAGCTCCTACTATCGTCAGGACTGCTCAGGTCTCAGACAGATGCCATGCAGAGATAAAAAGCGGCTGGTATAGAGCCTGGCAATGAGAGTGCCTGAGGAAAGAGGGTTTCGATGACACACCCAGTGCAGCCCCCTGACACTATACTCCAAAGCAGCATCTCTGCAAGCTATTCTGTAAGAAGCCAGTTAGATGTGGAAGCAGTAGCAGGAGTCACTCAGTACTCTTCTGGAGACTGCGTTACTGCAGTAAAGGGCACTAAATCAAACAATGATAATACAGGAATATGCTATCTACAAATAGCAAGTTCCAGTTTTCCCAACATCACAGTATGTGCTTTAGTGTCCCTCGTGTCCTCACTGAGCTGAAAGTGCCAACAAAGGAACACCGAGAGCACAAATGTTATATGAGAAAGCACTACAAAGAGGAAGGGGGACGGGGAGGATGGGTGGTGGTCTCAGGCCACGTATAACCTCCAGTATCTGCTCCTGCACAAGTGCTGCACTCGGCTCTGTGAGAAGAACGAGGCATGGGGAAATTACTGGGCTCTGACCTGCAGGGATTTTTCCTCCCAATTACCACAGTATTTCTAAATGCACAAATGTATCCTGGCTCTCCCAATATGCACTTCATATACTGCAGTTATAGCTAAATAACTTTCTATCTACTCAGTACTAAAGAACTAAACAAACCCGCCCAAACAAACAAGCAAGAACCCCACTAGAGTTACAAAAAAAAAAGCACTTGGAGAACTGAAAATTCATAGTTAAGTTGTCTTACACACTCCAGTACCACACTTATTGGTACACAGAATAACATTATTCTCTGTATGATCCTGTCTTAAGCTGTGCATATGTACGCTGAATCGTATCTAGCTCACCTCATGTGCAGGGAAGACCTATAAGCCCTATAAACTCCTTATGCTTTTCCCTAGACGCTTGCTTAGCCTTGCAGCTGTGGTGCCTGACACCGCTCTGTCCCTAGGCGCAAATGCAGACATCACGCTGGTGGTGCGTGCTGCAACAACCTTCATTCAAAGCACTCTTACCGCTCCGTGAAAGCCACCTCTGATAAAAACAGCCATGGACTTGGAAGCTTGTGGAGAAAGACCCCTCAAGCATGTCTAATCCTTCTTTCTGCACTACCTTCTGCTGAAGTAATACCTCACACAAAGATGTCAAGGAAAAAGTTTACATAAAGAATATGCATTTGCTTCATGAACACTGTTTCTCTAAATGACAAGAAGCTTTTTGACAATGCCACTAGAGCCCATATATTATTTGCTATTTGTTTATGGAGGTTTTATTAAGTGATGAACTTCCAGCTTGCTCGACAAATGAAGATGATACCGTATCAGTAGCTAAACTTCTAATGAAGGAGTGCCACCCACCCATAAGGATCCCATTTTTGGTTCCTCTCTGGTACATGGATTTTTTTTTTGCACATTAAATTGTCAAATTGCTAATTCTTACTCTATTACTATATTATATTCTTCCTATATGCTTCCTAATTCTTACTAATTCTGCCCGTATTATGTCCCTCCATATTAGATATAGCTCATGATTATTCTTGTGCTGTACAGGTCTCTCTCTAATATCTGTAA
Organism: Calonectris borealis; assembly: GCF_964195595.1. Lineage (NCBI taxonomy): Eukaryota > Metazoa > Chordata > Aves > Procellariiformes > Procellariidae > Calonectris > Calonectris borealis. Next base: position 132,609,047 of record NC_134312.1, read on the forward strand.
AACTCTCCTTTAGCTGATTACTGGGGTGACAGTAAGACAGAGCTGTCTGCCAGTTTGAGTTGTGGCTCTGTCAGAAACGTGCAGTTATTTTTTCAGAGTTGTTTGTTTCATAACCATTGTAAACTAATACAAAGTGTTGCTCCCAGACACAGGAGGCCCTCTAATTTGGGACATAAACAGTAAGACTGGATTGAATCCGGAAAACATCCATTGTTATTGGTATAAAAAGAAAAACACCCTTCTTTTTTTTGGAGGGGAGAAAAAGGCACACAGTTGAATAACCGTGGTCAGGAAAAAAAAGAAGCTGGCTGAATTTCTTATCGTTTTATATACATTCAGAGGGTGCAAGATGTAATCAGGACTTTAGCGTCCCACTGGGCAATTTATGAATTCCAAGAATGTTATTCCAATTTCTGCATATTGGCACTCTAATTGCTGGATTACACTGAAACTAAGTTACATATGTCTATGGGACAAGCCTCACCCAGGAGTCTATGTTACATTCAAAAGACAAGCACATGAGGCATACATCTAATGGTGAGGTTCCTTTCAATCCAATTCTTTGTACTGTTATAAGCTAAAATTAGCCAGGCTATGATTGTAATGGCATATAAAGCTCAATTTAATCTACCAAACCTCCTGCATGGTTTATACTGAGAAACATGTGAAAAGATATGTCTTTATTTCCTGACCACGAAGCAGGAACTGCAGTTCCAGTTTGTTGCCCCATGAAACAGTCACTACACAGCACAAAAATGGGAGTTGTATTTCCTCTGGACTTTATCCCTGAAAAAAAAGTAATGTACTTATTTTTTGCATTTGTATCGCCAAAATTTTTTATAAGGAATATTTAAGGAGAATTGGTCTTATTATCATAACAGACTATTCTCTATATCACTTTTATCAGCAGCATATTTCTGGGAATTTTTATACATTAACTCGCTCAGGGTTTTAAAAGCAAACAGAAATATATGGAATTAATTATGACACGTCAAATTTAAATTTACACAAACAAGTTTTTAACTTCAACTGGTAGAAAGCTCTTTAGATAAAGAACACTTTAATAGCCCATCATCAAGTAACATAATCGCTCTTTCTGATGGTGTCTTCCATACTGACAACAAAAATACCGATACACTGACAAAGTCACTCGCGTGACTAAATAACGCATGGCCAGACTGTCATCTCCCCACTGCCTGCCTACATCCAAGGGCAGAGAACTGAGAGAGGTGCTGCTCCTGCCACAGCTGCTGACAACTGCAGCAACTTTCTAACCTGGCCGAGGATCTCTGGGGTGGGTCAATGAGACAGATCACATAAACATTAAGTTATTGATATCAGACCGCGTGGTTAAGATAAAATGAGCAGACTGAGCAAAAATGTCATCTTCCTCTTCATGCCCTGTTCTGCTGAGGCTCTTGAGTAGCTTTTGCTAAAACATCCAACGCGAATGGTGTGAAAACTCACCCACTTAGGGAAAGCTGGAAGGGCAGATGATGATGATGATGATGATGATGATGATGATGATGATTATGCTCATGTTGAGATATTAATCTGGAGCTCACTGGAGAAGCACACACACAAAACACGGACTACGTTATTACTCATCTGGCAAGTCCATTAAGTGAAATGTTGAGAACTCCCCCTGGCTGGCTGTGCTACATATAACAAACGTATCCCCTTCTCTCTCCTCATGTACTAGCTCATGTTTGATCTGTTAATCCAACTTGCCTTGACTGTTCCCAGGCAAGTCATATCGTTCTGCTCCAACTCTATTTTTGATTTAGTCAGGTCTCTTCCAGGCTCGAGGAGGACCATATTTAGGAATACAAATGCTATCAGACCTGAAACCCCTCCCTCAGATCATCAAACTGAAATACACTGCACAAGATTAGCATATAAAAAACCTACTTTTAGAAACCTTGCTTCTAATTAATTTGGTTTCCATAAAAATAAGGCAGAAACAGCCTTTCTTGTTTTAAAACAATGATTCAGCTACTTTCTCAGGTGTCTACAGTGTCCTGAAAGCCCATCAGACGAATACAGCAGTAAGCTCCTTGTCTTGCTGCAGTGAATTCATTACCTACTCAGGAATATAAAATTAAGAATTAATGATAAAATGTTTCACACCTGGTAGATACTGAAAGCATATATTTTCATCTGGTAAATTTAACTTTGTTTTTAAATGAGAATAATTATCTCTACATAAAAAGCTTGCACAGAAAGGTATTATGTAAGGTATCCTTCCGGCAAGACGAACATTGCTACGCTTTTTGCTTATAATTGCTTGTATATTTTTAACATGCAAGAGCTGACTTCAGAGGTGCTCCAAATTTTTTGTGAAAAGTATATCCTAAGCCTATCATATGCCGAACAATGCCTTCACCAGTGTAATAAGAGAAAATCAGAGTTGCATAGGGATTTCATTAGGCTAAAGACTCCTCTTACACGAGTCAAATGCTGAAAATGTCAGAAGTTCCCCAGTGTATTTCAACTTTAAAGATAGCAACAAACAACAAATTTTAAATTATTTCAAATCCCTGAACATGCTAGAGTGAATATGATCTCTTTAACTGGATAGTGTTTCCTCAAGCCTGCGAAGAAAGTACTTCTATATACAATTTAGGAGGGGAAAACCCAGCAAACTAATCAAAGGAGTCTTTTGTCATATCACCTTATGTATTCAAGCTCCTGGTTAAATACTCATTCAGAAAACCACAAGGCAGCCATTTGTGGGAAGGGAAGGTAAAAGACATTTGTCAAACAGGTCAGGAAGCCCAGACAAAGCTTAGGGATGACACACCAGGGTTTCACAGCCATGCCATGCCCAGCCATGGAGGAGCCCTTAGCCCTGCTGCCCCAGCCTTCCCCTGAAATCCAGGCACCCATCAAAGGCCCTCTTGGCGAGAGAGGATGTGGTGTGCTCAGTGGTTTTTAAGGGAAGATCCCGATCAAGTTCTTGATGTGCTAGGGATTACCAGAAAGGAGTTACTCCTACACTTCCATCAATTCCTACAAGGTTTTTACCCTCAATCATCTTTGTACAAAGGTACAAAGACATCGGTCTCCAACTTCATTGCTTCTCATTAGCCTCCTCCTCCCTAATTTGTCCCTAAGCATCTCCTAAACACAGAAACGCTTCTGTCACACATGTTGTGTTTGACGAGGTGCAGCTTCCATACTGCCGTATGACGGTATTGTTTCACAGAAGAAATAATCCTGTGTTGAACAGAATACAGCACCGATACCTGATTTGGGCACCGGTTCTCTTCTCCTGCATGTCTGACCCCTTTCCAGTGTGTGAGGGCAGAGCCCTGCTCCTGCCTCAACGCCCCCTCCTGAGGGGCCGCGGGTGATACTCCTGAGCCCAGTGGAGACCCGCTGTCCTCCCAGGGTGATGGAGCAGGGCCCACCAGCATGGCCACATTGGCACCAGGTACCAATTTCCCTTTTCCTACAGCAGCTCAAGCTCCTCCACCAGCACGAACCATCAGTGTTGGAGACAGGCACTTCTCAAAACCTATTGAGATGTCAAAAGTGTTCTTCTTTTTCAGGAGAATGAAAATAGGATCTCGGCGGCTTTCAGCTGGAAATGAGAGCATGACTGTACTTGCTAGCTCTTGCTACCCCATCTGGGCTTTTAGATCACAAACAGGAAAAAATCTCTTTAGTTTCCTCAAAGTTAACCATATCAAGGAAAAGAGAAGACTGATGAAAGCGAGGGGAGCCCTTCCCCAGAGGAGCACCTCAGCTCCGGGAGCAGCCGAGTAGCAGGATTACTGCTGGCGTGAGATGGCGGCTGGGCAGGCTGAGCCCATGTCTTCGGTGAGGAAGAGGAGTGGGAGGAAGGCTGGTGCCAGGTGAGAGGGAGCCAAATCCAGCAGGCAGAGCAGAGCACCCACAGCAGCTCCACCACTGCCACTTTACCTCAGCATTGCCGTAGCAATCTGCCGGGAAGTGGGGGACGCATTTCAGACATAATTAGTATTAAAAGACCCCTTCAATCTGGGTATTGGTATGAGGGCTCAGGCCACCCCTGCAGCAGCCTCCAGGCAAGCAAACGGTGCCCTGAGCTGCCAGGCGCTTGGCTCATGGTCCTGCCAAGGGCCGTAGAAAGGGTATTGAAAGGCTCGAAAAGGATGTCCCTTACTGTCACCACAACCAATGCCGTTGAGTGCAACGGAATCCTGCTCAGCAAAGGGGCTGGGGGGAATGGACCAAAACACCCTCTGACACTGGGGGGGGGAGGGTGTTACCTATAAAAACAGCCGCCCTTGGAAACTGCCAGGTAAGAGTGCCATCCTCTCAGAGGATGGTCAGCCAAAGGAGGCTTGTCCTCAGGGGTTTTTGGTGTCCAAGTGTCTTCTGTCTGACGTGCATGGTCACTCCTCTCCTGGGCAAGCTCTAGCATGACCCAGAGCTGCTCTGCAGTGGAAATATTCGCAGCAATTTGCTACTCACTCCCTCTTTGGTTTGCTTACGTGCATTTCATCAAAATATCATCACTAACGAAAGAAAATATTAGCATCTCTACAGCCTGAAAAACACTGAGTATCATGCAACTGAGCTCTGTTCTTATCCCACCATAGCAACCTCCCTCCTCATTGAGTGATTCCTCAAGCTGCTCAGTTAGCTATGTCCTCCGCTAATTTCTTTTGGTAAATAGTCTTTTTTAGTATCCTTCTCCTCTGCATTCTCGTATGTGAACAAGCATTACACACTCTTTTCATGCATCACCGAGATCAAAACTATACCTTTTTTTTTTCCCCTATAAGGCAGAACCATCTTATACCAAACAGTTCCCATTAGTTCTCTTCTTGGATTGCAAAGCCATGATTGCAGAGTATTTGTTAAAAAAATCCAATCAGCTTCCACAAAAACAGAGAACTTGGGAGGTTTGGCTTCTACTTCTGAATAAATACAGAAAGTAATGGAGATAAAGCAGAAAAAAATAAAATGAGATAGTGTAAATCCCTGAATGGTCACATACTGAAGGTTCTATACTGCTCTGGCCTTCTCGTCTCAAAAAGCAGTACTGAGAAAGGTGGAGATATGGGCAGCTAGGATTATTGGTGGCGTGAAAGGTTTTTCCTGCAAGGTGTGACTGCACGGTCTAGGACTGTTCAAGACTTGGTCACCCCTATAAACAAGGGAGATGTAACAGAGGTCTATATAATTATGAGCACGTACATGCACTAAGTAAAGAGAGAAAAGGTTGATCATTGCCTTTTCCAGAAACAGGAACATCTGAAAGTTTGGGTGGCAGGTTCAAAACTAATCAAAGGAGATGCTTTTCTCTCCAGCCTGGAGTTAAAATGTGCAACTCCTTGTTGCCACATGACACAGCTAAAAGCACATCTGAGTTCAAAATCGATAAAACTCTTTTGTGGAAGAATGATCCATCAAGGGCTACAAGCACGACACCTTTAACTCTTCCCTAGAAATATGTTTTTAGGCACTGTTCAAGGCAAGCTAACTGGGTTAGCTGAAATATGGGGCTCAATGCTCTTCAGTGCTCTTCAGTGCAAGCACTTGCGTTTGCAGTTTTTTTTTTTTTAATGTAAATAGCTCAGAGTCTGAGATCTGATATAGACCTACACAAATCAACATTTTGGGCAATTTTTACTAAGCCCACATCTCCTGTGCAGAATGGAAAAGCTAGACTGCGGGCCGAAACAGTAAAAACAACAAGCTTAGTGAGTTTTTAATTTTGCAAGGATTTGTTTTTTCAGAAGAAAGTAAACATCCCTCTTAAAGAAGCTGTGTATCTGATGGCAATATGCTCACTAATTTTCCTGTATAACATCATGACTTGCTACCAGTACAACCTACAACCGGATATTCCAAAGAGGCTTTATAGCATTAGACTTGTCACTGATGCTTTCGTAATTTGCAGTGACTTGAATTTATGTTCATCTTCCTAGATGTTTTTTATTCCAGAAATATAGGTGGGAAGGTTCTGGAGAAATTATCCTGGTGCAACGACATGGAATTAGGCTATAAATTTATCTTTGATTTATGTCGTATCTTTCATAACTAGGGTAAGAGAAGCACAGAAAACAAGATTGCTTCTGGAAAAGAGACCCAAGGAAAGTAATTTCAAAATACATGGAGATCATGCTACCTTTTATAGTGTCCTTGCTTTTATCTGACACATTAAAGATTTTACTGTGGTTACAAAGTAACCACAAAGTTCCGTGTGTATTATATGATACATCTATTCAACAACTCTGTGGAAAATAAGAACTTTCTCAATTTAAGTTTTCTATGAGAAAGTATATGGAAAGTAGGAATGAGCAAGAATTTATATGTTCTAGTTATGTCACGGTGCAATGGGCACCATCTCAGCACAACTGCTCGTGATGAAAAAAATGTTGGTGACAATGATTTACACACTTCTCTGTGAACTATGAAATACAGCAAGCACATGGTCAGCTTAATCTGAAGGTTTTTAAAACAACCCTTAGCAGGTGTGTACAAAAATCTTGGGGGGATTTCAGAACTGGAAATCCACAGTTACACGCCTAAGCGCAGTTAACAACCTCCCCTGCTCAGCCTGGAACTACACAACCATTATATTTGCCTTGGAAGGAGTCAACAGACGTTAACAAAACCCAGGAGGAACAAGGATGAAGATCTGGCTATATACTTTTGGTCATTAATAACAGTGCTAGCTATGGCAACCACTAAAGATGAGCAACAGCAGACTGAAGAAATGCAAAACATACAAGCACAAAATAAAGAAACAGGCTCATGACTTCGTCTTTTAAAATACCTACTCCATTTCAATATGGTACAACTGAGTAAGTCATCTGAAGACAAAGCCTCACCAGAGGCCTCTGCTAATACTTTTGGACGACATGAGCCGAGGGGACACTATGAGAAGGTTTTATTTGTCAAAAATAACTGTCACCTCAGCTAATAATGGACAGAGATATTACAGGGTTTCCAACATAATCATGCTAGATTCTCCTCCTTGGAGGACAACTTGGGCTGAGGAAATGTTTCTGTGCACTGGCACGGTCTGCCAGAACATGGCCCGAGCATAAAATATGTCCACTTGGCTCACCTGCGCAGCATGCTAAATTGCATAATTCTGTGAAACAAAGGCAAAGGCAGCATGGGTGCATTTACAGTAGGTTATCCTGTAAGAGAAATGCGTCACTATCAAAACAAAATGCTTCTAAAACAGTTTTTCTAACTGGGGGAAAGATTTATAACACCATCATCCTCAATTGTGGCACTGAGCACTAAGGCTGATAGGATTTTTGTTTGAAAAACCAATCACAACTCAAGGAAACTTGTTCCGTAGCTTATCCTCACCATTACAGATTTATGTCCCATTTCTAGTCTTCCGCCTTTGGTTCCATCTCACCCCATTAGATTTTGCCATCTCTTCCCCAGCTACCCTGATACTTCCCAACAAGCACTACCGATCATGGCCTGTAGAAAGTGTTTCTTTTCTTTTTATGCAGGTAAAGTAAGCCTCCAGCACCTTGGTGGGGTCTGCTTTCCTTTCTTTGTTCATTGGGTTACTCTCAGCAACCTTCTACTCCCCATCATCCTGGGGAGCAGTGATGCTCAGAAACGCACACAGTCTTCTGGCAGCGGTGGCGGAAGAGCCAAATCTAGGCGGAATATAAAATCTCAGCCCTTCACTCCTGTTTTCCTCTGAGTAGAAAACCAAAGGCTACAGGTGTCACAGGGACAGTGCTGGCTGCTCGGGCTCACCTGACCATGCCCTCGTCCTCCCACGTTCAACCTCCCTTACAGTTCAGGAATAATGAAATCTATCAAGGACCCAAGTGCTATTTTCAAAACTGACTGAAAAGCCTAATTTTTACTTCACGTGACTTTTGTAGTCTTGCTATAAATCCCATAATCTTGTTTATCCACAATGTGTACAAGCCTAGGAAATCGGCCTTTTGGGATGGAGAAGAGCAAGAAGAAGGTGGCTGACGTTTTTGAGTTTCATTAACTGTAAAAGCCATTTCCAAATTGTAAGTCTCCAAGGCAATCATTTTTTCACTTTATGAAAACCCTAAAACTTCCTTCCACCTTCTATCAATAGTTCAAAATTAATTGAACCAAGAATTTCAGCCATCCTTTAAAGAAGTATTCCCAGCAAAACTAACACATATCCTCTTTTCCTCTTCTTTCACTATGGAGACATTTTACACATATTTTGTAGACTGTCCAAGACGTTCATTGAATCAAATTTCTCAACTTCTTATAGTTTGCACAGATGCAAGGATAGCCTGTTTATTCTATAAGATTCATGATGGCCACTATAAGGTGGCCATATCTGCAGGCAGAATTTGTGAATTTAACTGCAGAAGGTTAAAATGCAAAGTGAGCAGAGAACTTAGAAACTATTGATTTATTAATGCATAATGCACTAATGTCTAAAGTGCGTTTTCTGGTTTTTATTTTATTTTTATTCCCCAGTCTCACCATTTCATAAACCATTGTCAAAATTCTGAGATTTAAATTTTCAGTGTGTTGGTATAAAAAAATTATGGTATGGTTAAATTATCCCAATTCATTAATAAGTATTCCTAGCTCCTGTAAGAATCACATGAAACTTTTGAGGCTACCTTAGGAAATATGACATTAAATACCAAGATCATACAGTAACACTGGAGAAGCCTAATCCTCAGTGGCAAAAAAATGTAAAAAAAAAAAAAAAAAATCAGTCTTGGAGAGCTTTAGTGGGAATGTAAAATTTAAATGGGATTTTTGCTAGGCTTTTTACACAGCCAGAAATAAATAAATAAAAATACTCTCTTCCATCTTCTGAAAAGACAGAAACCAGCTAGTCTAGTTGTCCCTGAAGTCATTACATTAAAGTTAAAAATATAAATGTTGTACTGTAAAAGTATGTGCATGTACTTAGCTTGATTAAAAAAAACAGAAAATGTCTTAAAAATAAAATTTATTTTCTTAATTGAAAGTTGAAAACAAATGGCAGGGTATATTCTAACAGGGAGGAAAGAAACAGAAGAATTCTCAGAGTAATCAGCTTCAAGCTTTTTATAGATTAAGTATGATTTTCATATTGGATTTCAAGTGTTCACATTAGTACAGTAAAAATATCACTTTAATGCCAAATGTAGAGGCTATTAAAATACTGTTATGTGAATTCTAAAACAGATTTTGCTATTTTTATTACAGGAAGATACTCTCTAATTCTCTAGCTGTCATATTCACCAGTTCTCAAGTATTCTATAATGACCACTTTGCATGTATAGGAAACGCCGTATTAGCTGCAAGGAGCCCACTGACAGGGGCCTCTGGCATCGCCAAGCCCAGCCGGGTGCTGTACCACCGGGAGCTGTACCAGGAGCCTCCCCCAAGCCATCCCACCTCACTCGAAATCTGAGTTTCATTTAACCCGGAACTAAATGCCGAATGATCCCCAGCTGAGTTTTGTTACTTATTCTCATGAGTCTTGCTGGGTAAAGCGATCAGGGTAAACTTCCTCCTCGTTCGTACCCTGTGGCTAGGCCTTGCAGTGGCGCTGCCGGATCTCTGTCCAATCCTGAATTTACAACCAGGAGAAATCTCCCAAGTGAGATTCCCTTAATTTCACCTCCTCCCTGATGCCTCTAAATCTTCACATGATTAAATCAACATTTCAAAAACGGGCTGAAAAGTAGTTTTAAATAGAAGTTTTTTGGCAGCCTCTCGCCTTACTCTCTAACGGTGGTAACAACTCAAATGCTTTTAAATAGATCAGTGGTGATATTCTGTACTCCAAAAGCCCGAAGTCCGAAGTTCATCCGTCTGGAATCCAGAAGAGAGGAAGGAATTAGCTGCTATTATTTTGTGCCAGCAGTACTCAAAATGTGGAGCCAGAAAGTGACCATCCTACTTAAAATGCAGCCATTTTCTTCATGTAAATACAATAAGATCCCACAGAGAACTTGTTTCATGCTTTGTCCATGAAATCATACTATTTAATAGCACCACACTAGATACAACAATGTGGGAGTGTTAACTATCATGGACAAGATCCAAAACTCACAAATTGGGGCCACAAAAAGAGACAAACAGTATTTATCTTCTAGCTTTTGAACCACAATTTTTAAAAACAAAGCTAGAAACCCAGTTATTATTATTAATGAGAACTGAGATCCTTGCAAAATTGCCTGATTACAGGGCTTTTTCTTTTTTTTTTTTTAAATAAAATGCCATATTATCACATTTGTGTCATAACAACTGGCGATGCTTGATATTGAAAAACAACAGAAGAGCTTGCAAATAAAACCCACATAGTTAGTATAAACTCTGAACATTAAGCTCTTTTGAGGGACTGACGAAATCCCAAGTGACAAAAGGGTGAGCTTTCAGTTCCCCACCTATCTCCAGGTAACATCTTCCCTGGCTATTTAGATGCAGAACGGATGCAAGACACGGCACAATCTTTTCCTCCTAGAAGTTTAGCTCGCAGAAGTGAGTGACATGAGCCACCTCTGATATCCAAGGTGTCTTCTGACAGCAAAAGCCCAGCCCAGACAGAGGAGACACCAGAGGCTCGCTGTTAACAGGGAAGGCTGCACTTTGTGGGGTTCTCCTGAGGCTGTCCTGAGTCCAGAAACAGTCCCAGCCTGCGCTAATGACCTGCACTGTGGAAGAGAATAAACCTACTAAAATACACAAGCACGAAAGTGGGAGGAAACGTCTCCTAGACTGCTGGAGGACAGTTTCAGCAGTTGGAATGATTTGGAGGGATGAAACCCCTTGCCACAGTTCATATAACATTATGGTAGATGCTATGCTAACAGACACAGACACAGAGCTTGGCAAACACCAGGTTAGTTTGTAAGGATTTTTTTTTTTTTTTGGTCTAGTCAGGCTGTTAGTTTTACAAAATTTCATATTTGTTTGTTGTTTGGTTGGTTTTAGCCCAATTAGTTAGACATTTTAAATCACCTGAGGTTTTTATTAACATGAGCTACTTAACGTGGATATGTTAGAGGCACAGGAATAATCAGCTCAACTATGATTAGAAAAATAACCATTAAGCAGAAAAGCATCTGGGATAGTGTACAGCACAAACTGAAATGTGAAGTACAGTATGGTTGCAAAACAGATACCTATTGCAGTACAGTGCATAAAACGCCCAGGGCGAAGCCATCTTCCTGGTCTCAGCTAGGTGCGCTGCACCCAGCTTGGACACTGCCATGCCAGAAGAGGTGGGAGGCAGCTGGAAAACCCAGGGAAACTCAGCAAAAGAGCTCAGAAGCCTAGAAAAAACTATCTGTGAGAAAAACTAAATCAACCTTCACAACAACCTTTCAGCTTCATAAAAGAGCTGCTGTAATGGGGCAGTTTTGTTTTCTATGTCATAATGGAAAGGAATTGCTAGGCTTAAATTGCAGAGGGAACGATTCAATATCCATTAGGAGGAAAAAAAAAAAATTCCTTTCCAATACAGCAAAGAGGAAAAGCACTGTCTGGACGGAACGAGGAATGCCCACTGCTGGGGATGTTTAAGAACAGATTCGGTAGGTATAGCAGCTCCAGATTTAGAGGGCAGAGCTATACTGCATAACCTTCGAATTCACTTCCAGCTCAGTGGCTCCGAGACACGCGCAACACACTTACAGCTTCACCAGAGCCTTCGAAGCGGCCAAGATTTTAGCCTACATATGCTGCCTTCCTGCAGTGGAAAGATTTAGGAAACAAGTAAGGAGATTAAGATGCCAAAACATAAGCATCTAGTGCCATTTTAGCTGTCAACAAGTATCCAAGGAAGTTGCATAGGGCTGGCAGGTTGAACCATGACCAACATGAGATCTGTGACCCTCTGGAGCAGCAGCTAGTGGCTAAAAGGAAAGGAAAGTCAGCCAAAGACCAGGCTGGGGCGCTAGGAAAATTCACAAAAAATTGCCCTGCAACATTTATTTCATAGGCTTCCACGACAATCTTCATCTTAAATCCAAGAACTCCAAGGATTTCTTTTTAAAAAATAGATTAAACCAAACAAAACTGCTTTGTAACAAATTTGGCTTTTCCAGAGTCTCCTGTCCAACAAAAAAAATTCTAGCAGGATGCTGACTGTTTGCACTGAGGGCTTTAATATCTCATCCTGCTTCCCACGATGAATAGTAATTAAACAAGAACGCATGTTTACATGGTGACGCTACAGAAGTTCAGCATGGCAGTAGTTTAATAAAACTACATCCCTCCTTCCAAGTGCCTCCTTCCAAGCCCTACTGACTCAAGTTCATCCCTGCATATGTTTTAACAGTTGCCTTGAAAGAACCTGAGAGCCACAGACAGCAGATGGTACCACCTGGAGATGTAATAAATAAAATCTGAAAAGATTTTAGTCCTCCTCTATTCTCCCAGTCCTACTGGTACTGTGTCATATTCTTCTGATTTAATTATAAACGATTATAGAAAGGGTTTTTGTGTTTTTTTTAAGCTTTGAAAAAAAGGTAAAAATGTTAACATTATACATTTCAAAAGAACATTCTCATGCACACAACAGCTGGTTAACTTTTTTCATTGTAGGTGTCTGTTCTCCTTCCATTTAGAAAATTTCAGATTAGGCTAAATCCCTGCTGCATCTGAAAGAGGAATTATCCCAGTTCTGCAAACATCCCAGTGAAAAATGGCTTCCTCATGTATTGTGCAGTGGTCAAATCTGAGAGTGTCTTTAAAACAATTTTCAGTGAGTTTCAGTGAGAAGATTTATGTAAACGATTAAAAACAATGTATGTTTTTCATGTTTGAAATCAAAATGAACGTGAGTATAAATTTTGGAACTGGAAACCTCTCTTTTAAATGCGAAACTATATGTTGATTTAAAAAAAAACAGTCTGATTTTCCTTTTTGTACACAAAATAATTTCAAAAAAGCTACATATCCTTGTTTAAGAAATGTGACTACGTTACGCTTCAGAATGCAAGCACATTTGGAGCTGAGGGGGTGGAATCTGCAAGCACAAAAAAGGCTTTTTTATACTGCTATTGAGACATATCAGGCCAACAATCTGGGAAACAATTGCATTTCCTTCAGTATGGTAAACAGACAGCCCTAGAGGGCTTGGACTGTCTTCCCTGTATGGCTTGTGAAGTGGGCTGCCACTTATGAGTTGTCTTTTCCCAAGGACAGCATCTCTGCAGGCAGACTCAGGCAGGGCAGTGGCAGGGACAGAGCTTGCTTACAAGAAGAAATGGAAAAATTAAAGGCAAACCAGATCAGTTACATAACACTTAGCAAGAGAATTAATGCAGAACATAGAAAAAAACAGAAATATATTCTCACATCCATAGATTCCTTGCTCCACCACTAATCCAAAGCTGTCTCTGGTAGCACAACTACCGTGACAGCCACCAACTTAGTAATAGAATTGAGGATACTTTGCAAGAAAAGTAATTTATAAGAATGACCATGTAAGAAATTCTCCTGTGCATTTCTTTTGCTTGTAAAAAGACCATTTAATCCAAGGCAAAAGCAGGTGACCTTTGTTGGCAATGACACCCAAAGCTATTAAAACCAAAATAAGAGTAGGAATTCACCTCTCCTTTGCATTTTTAGCAGCATGGGCAATGGCAATCAATTAAAATTTAAAATGTGGCAACAGCATATTTGTGGGTAAAATGCATTCATATGTAAAAACACTAACAGGCATAAAATTAAACTACTTTTATTTTTGTTGACAGCCCATATTGCTTTCTGAATTGCTACTTGGAAAATGATTCAATATTTGGCTTTCAAACACTGCAGGCAGTTTTTTCCCCTCGAACTGAAATTTAAAATCAGAATACAGAGGTTTTGTATCCCATCATTTTTATTTAGAATACAAACCCACTTCTATAATGGAGCTTCTTTTGCATATGAGAATTGGAAAAGCTTTATTTTAAAAAGTTTAAATTTTGAATTAAAGAACATGCTCAGAAAGAAAGATATCTATTCCCAGTACTTGTTTATCTAAGTTAGTCTTCATACTAATTTTTTTTTAATATAATAGTCTAAACCACATTTTTATACACACAGCTGAACATACACACATATATGGCTGCTAGAAGATAACTAAGCAACTCTTATTTGGGATGACAATTTTCCCAAATATGCAGTTGCTTCTGGAAGTTTATAGAAATTCCTATTCAGATAAACATATACCTTAAAATTTAACACGGATAAAAAAGTTTAGCCTGACATATAACCTAGATTATCAACGATGCTGTCCCCCTACCCATTCATTTTCGAGTATAACGGCTCTCATAGGATCTCACTGGATCTTATGACAAATGAAGCACTAAATGGTTTAGTTAAAAAAAAAAGAGTATGTGAAGGCATGCCATTCCACCAGACACTTTGTATGTAAAGCATTTGCTTTGAAAAGCTGACCAGGTGATACGGCACCCATTGTCTTGTCCAGCTTTTCCACGGTTCCCTCCTCCCTGAAACTGTGAGCCATGATGAAAATTTCTTCGTAAATATATAAACTATCCATACCAAAGCAGTGCGGGCTAGCCATTTACACGATAAACCTGCAGGCTTAAGATTATATTTTTGAACATAACTAGGCAGTATTTTTAGGCAAGTTCATTCTGAATTAACAGCAAAGCTAGCACCTCAGAGGCAGTGGGAGGGAGGGAGGAGGCCTCCTCCCAGCAGACAAGGCATGAAATGCTGATGGTCCTCAGCCCTCAGGAGTGCAAACGCCCAGTCAGGTGCCAAGGGAAGGCTCAAATGGGAATTAGAAATGAAAAATGAGATCATGAAAACAAAAGCTCATTAAAAGGAGCCATTTCATTAGTCTACTTCAGTGCTTGAGCACGCACGGGCTGTGCTGCCCAGAATGATGTCGAGCAAAAAAAACCCCAACCCTGGCAAATGTTCTGGTTTGTACAGGACTGATAGTAGATGTAGTAAGTTAAAATAACATCCTCCTTAGTGTCCCAGAGGATGCTGCACTTCATGCTATTTGCCAGCCTCATAAGGAATATTTCTAACGTGAAACATTACCTGTAATTTCTCACAGCTCCGCTTATTTAAGATACTACCAGGCATGCATATCTTTACTAACCTGAATAATTCCAGAGGGGAAGATACGGTATCTTAATGGCCTCTCGCTTGCCTCTTGGTGCACGTAAAACTAACTAGGTGGTCAGATGACAGGACACGACTAATGGTATTCTCTCTAAAATAGATACATCCCTATCAACTCCGGCACACGCAATCCAGGCTTTACGCATTATTCATCCTGTTGCCTAAACCCTGCCAAAGTAGAAAGACACCCTATCCAAAAGGCAGAGAAGCAAATCCTAGAAGTGGTACACAGTGTACCAATTCATAATGTAGTGTTTAATTAGCAAACATTGATCTTTCTGAGAGATATCAATACAGTCCCCTCATTAAAAAGAGGCAAGCCTCCCTGTACCTGTATTTCAGAATTTGAAATCCTGACCTTATTCAGAGTATATTTTTTACTAGTGCAAACTCCTTCTTGAAGTCAAATGCTGCCGAGGATGTCCCATGGATATACCTTCTTGGGCACAGTGCATGAAACTCTACTTGTTGCTAGTCATGGGACTCCTTAAACCCATCTGTCCTATTTTGTAAAAGCACTGCCACCTTGAGCTTCATTTCTGTGACTCTCCGTTTCTCTTATTATTCTCTTGCTGGTTCCTAATTTTTTTACTGGGAAAAAAAGAAAAAAGTCTCAGGCTTGGTACCTCAGCACAAGCAGACACTTGACATCTTTTTCAGTGACTAGCTCTCACTGACATCAAGGGGAGCTTTCCTGAAATCCTTTGCAGGGTCTGGACATCTCTCTGAGCTGCAAAATGCCAGCACCAGCTCCTGCTCTGGCCTTTGGCAAGTGTCTTCAGTGGTTTAAGGTAAAAAGCCAAGTTTCAGAGACTGCAGCGTGAGGCTATTGTGTTCCTCTGGGACAGCGCTCGCTAGACTGTGTGGCACTAAGCATGGGCTGCTGGGAGATGTTGCAAACCTGAAAAAGGGCTTACGGTGATGGAGCAAAATGCCAGGGAATATGTGTGAGTGTGCCCAGGCTTAAGAAACATTGCTAAATCTTTTCAAGGTGATACAAGTCACACATGGAAGATTGTTGCATCTCGTAAACACTCCGGGAGTGGGGGGGAAATCAATGCAGCAAACAAATG
The DNA here is from genome assembly GCF_964195595.1 of Calonectris borealis. Lineage (NCBI taxonomy): Eukaryota > Metazoa > Chordata > Aves > Procellariiformes > Procellariidae > Calonectris > Calonectris borealis. The sequence continues at coordinate 132,625,189 of NC_134312.1, forward strand.
GGCCCCACTCTTCAATTGCCCCAAAAGGACAGCCATTGATTTATTGAAATCTATTTAAGACTTTGTTAAAATTGTCCGCCCTATATAGAAGATACTCCAAAATTATGATAATGGGTAGCAACAAAAAAATTCTAAAACACGTCAGGAGGAATTACAGTACTTAGAGTGCAGGAAAAGGACAGAAAACTTGCAGAACCAAGAAAACGAAGAGGTGAGGAACGATGCAGAAGGAAATGGGGTTGAACACTGGGAAGACAGTTAAGTGATTTCTTCCTGCTCCAAATACCTTTTCAAACTCAAACATAGATGTCAATGCTTTTCTACCCATATTCCTGAAGAAATCATACGGAGCCTGCACAGTGGAAAGCTCCCTTGCACACTGTTGCAGGTCCCAGGCGTGAGTTCCCTGCAAGGTATGTATGCCAATACTGCTCTGGCCAACCCCGCAGCATGTGGAGCCAGCAGCAGAGCTCCTGCCCAGCGCTGTCTGGGCAGGTGACAGCACCAGAGACTCCCACGGATGCTATTGCTCTTCCAAGACTTTTTCAGGGAGTACGGAAAAAAGGTGCAGGTTTTTCCGTGGCTAAGTCAGCGGGATCTACAGCCAGTTACACTCTGTAGAGAGCTCGTATCTGTTTCTCTTAAATGGTGAACCCTTAGTCATTCCTGTTACTTTCCAACAAACCAAAGAAGTCTTTGAAAATGAAGGAACCACCATCGAAAATACTTTCAAAAAATAAAGCAAAAAATGATGCAAGCTTTCCTGGAGCAAAACCTGGAAATAGTCTCCCAAGAAGATCTTAGAAGTGTTCTTTGGCATTAAGTGGTGAAATCTGTCAAAACACAGAGAGCGTAGACAGCGGTGGGGCCGGAGGGGAAGTGGGTGACAGTGCCATGCTGCACAACGGTCCCCTTCTATTACCTCCCACTAGCAGAAGACAAACCTGAAAAGGCCCAACTTGTCCTTCACAACTGATTCACAGAAACACAAGGCACTATGCCATAGCCATTGACCTGCTCTCCGTGTGCAGGCTGCCTCTGAACAGCGCAGCAAAGCAAGAGGGATGTTTGGTGCCACAGGTCTGAATGTTGCTTGCCATTTTCACAGCCTCAGGAGCAAACACACAGCCAAGCACAAATATCCCACAAGAGAACCCTCTTCAATTACAAAGCAAGAGACCATTACAGGATGGTGTCAATATGGAACATCTAAATGATTTACACAAATGCCATTTTACTTAGGGAAATAAAACAATCCACTAAAGATCAGCAGTGCAATGTTAATGTGATATAACAAGACAAAAAGAAGCAGCTGAACACACAACAAAGTTAGATCCTTATGGATAGACATAGGAAAGGACAACCCATATTTTCAGTTTACCATGATATAGCTAGGCATTACAGCAGAGTTGATATACAGAACTATTTGCAGTGTCAGTAAAATCTTGCAGTATCTATTTAAGGCATAAAGTTGTGATTAACAGAGAGCGGATTCCTAGTTGTTGCAAATCCGTGTAGCTTTAGTTGAAAGTCAACAAAACTATGTTAAATTGTAGCAGCTGAGGACAGCATCTGAAAAAAGCATGGAGCTCCTAATTTGGGCTGTGGTTATTTGAAAACAATTCTGCAAAAGAAGTTGGAAGAAACAGGACTGCATTTTACTATTTGATTTAAACTCAGGAGGTTTTAAAGGTGGGAATGTAAGAACAAAAAGCTGAGAAAACAAACTTTTGGCAATGACATTTGACTTGTAAGCAACAACTGCAAAGGAGCTGCATTCCTTGTCCCGCACAAAAAGCAATAGGAATGATTAAGCTTTAAAACACATACATGTACACACAGAACACATATAATCATCCAAGAGCTCAGAACTATGTCAGGATCACAAATGTATAAGGCAAATAAATACATTTAAAAGGTTCATCTGATACCGCGTCAGGGAAGGTTGAAGGTGAGGTTAAAACATTTCTAAAAGAGAGAGGATTCCCTTTCTCCAGCCAGTTGCAATGTTTCGTTTTCCCAGAACAATGGAGGGAAGGGAGGGCAATGATGTAGCACGCACAAGGGCACCCGTCCTGTTAGCGGGCTTAGCAGTTGTAAGCAAATCTCTCAGCTCAGAAACTGGGATTTTGCATTTAAGAACACCACTTGCATGAAATTCCTCCTGCCTTTTACTGGTAAGGGCACTGGAAAAAGCCAGCATTGAAACAGAACATTGCAGCCATAGCAACAAGCAATTCAACACTTAAACTCTTCAACAGACTAAACAGTATTTTCTTTCTGGTTTTATAATTTCATGGTCAATAATTCACCACAAGCACTTTACTTGTCTAGCTGGTCATTAATGTCTCAAAACCAATCTCCTGTTAAAGCTTCAACCAAGAAAACCTCCTCACCGAAACTAAAATAGAAGTATGTGTATACAGGGAGACCACTTCAAAAATTAAACTTTTTTCTCCCTTTTTGGACATTGGCATAGAAAGGTGGAGAAGAGCCCAAGTTCTGGCCGTTAAATCAAGCACTAGCCTTTATTAGTATTGTATGCCATAAAATGTTACAACCAGGAACCCAAAAGCCTTAAAATTGAGATTTAAAACACCTAACAACTTATGCCCTGCAACAGTATCTCTGAGTAATGCTCAAACAGCACAGGAACTCCAGTGGGAAGTCTCCTTGACCCTTTTTCGTTGACTGTGAGGAATTTTTTTAAAAATATATTTTTATTGCTATCAGTAAAAAGCCATTTGAAAACCCAAATTGAAGGCTAAAAATAGGATAAAACATTCTGCATCGTTGATGAAATTTAACCCTGTTAATTAGACAGCTTCATTTCACAGTCAGTAAGAGTCTAATATTACCCTAATAAATGCATGAGTTTTTTTGGAAAGTGTCATGCATGAATGCAACTGAAATCGTGCTTTTTTTAACTTTTAATGGCATCAAATTTAATATCTGCAAAAGAAATCACTGTTTTCTCAAAGGCAAGAATTTGAGAGGTTTAGGACCTATTGACTAAAGCATAAGGGCAAGAGAAAACTGTTGATCTCTCCCAAGTAGACTAAATAACGTCCACATGAATTTTAATGCTCAACAAAGGTGCTAACCTTAATGAATTAACATAGGTAGGTAGTTAATTATCCAAAACTTTCATTACCCTTTCCTATCCCTTTACCATTTTTATACTCCTTCAACTGCAGTGAAAAAACTGAATTTGAAGGAACCAGATAGCACAGACCCTTTGAGAGCCTCAGGGGTCATCCTGCATTCCTTGCCTCTACAGGTAACTTAATGGCAGCATAACCCCACAATTCATGGATGCAGGCTTTGTTGACTGACCTTACAACTTGGGTGCGAACTCAACTTTGCTAGCAACACAAGCTGAGAAGCTCCAAAAATGACAGTGAAGGACAGAGCATGAAACAGACACAGAAATGTGTTCACATGTTCAGGGGGAGCAGGGACCTTCTCCAATCCCTGTTTATTTGGATTATTTTTGACAAGTAGCACTAATATCTATGGAGTTAATGTGCCACGTAAGAGACAGTTACTCAGCATTATGAATTCTTTTAAGCCCTGCTGGTCACATAGTTGTTCTCTATTAATTTGTTTATTTGAAATGTTTTTTGAACTTCTCTCTCTATAAATCACAAGGTGAGGAACTGGGGAAACTACACTCTCTTTTTCAACTTCTTACAGCTTCTGGGCTGTCTTGTGACCTGCCCGCCTGGATACTACACAATCACAGCCTGACTCTGCATTCCAGGATTTGCCAAGTGTTTTTCACAACCCAGATGGGGTTGGCTGGAAATCTTACTAAGTATGTCCTGAGACATACATGTGTCGGGGGGGGAGGATACTGTGCAAGTGGAAGTGTGAAGAAACCATGGAAGCAAAATCCATACTAGAATTACTAGTAGGAAGTGACTGGTGACCAGCCTACAGGGAAGTGTCTAGTGACCCTGAGAGGTCATGCAGCACTGTCTGATTATCAAGCCTTATACATACAGCAGATCAGAGGTGTGCGACAAGGGGAACCTGGTAAAACATGGGGGATGTTGAAAGACTTGGGTTTTTTTGGTAGGAAAAAGGAAAAACAACCTCTATGTTACACGAACAGGACTCTTGAAAAACCACAGAAATATCCCATACTTACTTTTATCTTCCTGGTTTTCTTCTGCTGCTTTGCCTTCCTCTTCCTCCTCCTCCTCCACCTCCTTCTGCTGCGCTTCTTCGTGGTGATCGTTGGCACCGACTGAAAGGCTCTGGCAGCAGTGGTTGAAGCCGCTATCCCGAGGCAGAGTGAAACTTCGGGGCTTTCCCCCATTCCCATTCAGCACTTGCATCCGCTCACCCTCCACGAGGGGGAAGGGGCCGTAGTGGTCTTGCAGGTGGCACTTCTGGGTGGGCAAGGTCGACTGCCGCCGGTGCTCAGGGGAGACCACGGCCGCCTCGGAGAACACAGAGTCCTCCAGCGGCAGTGTCTGCAGGTAGTGGAGTCCTGAACTTGTCAGTGGCGTCTCTATGAGGTCCTGCCAGGAGCGCCGCTGGCTCGCCGTCTTGCGCACTGGCGAGTCGGTGGCGCTCCCTGCCGCCTCCGGGCGAAACTCCTCGTGTGACGACTGTGACTGGGAGGTCTCCGTGGACGAGAGTCGGCTGTGTTTTGGCTCCACGTAAGGGCTTGTGCAGCTCATCTACAACGTCAGCAATGGAGCAATCTTCAGATCAATGTAGACCGAGACCTACGGCTAGTAATAATTACGTACTTTTCATTGTCACTGATGGCACCCAGTTTAGTAACGGAGGCACAAACTTACCTGATTAACCTGCCCTGATCCTAACTTTAAGGCATGCACACATCTATCTACACACGTCACACTTGTGGGCCAAATACTGATACTTAGTCATAATAAGTATCCTTATTATGTCCCTTAGTTTATAAAATAAGCCAACACAATTATTTGCAGAAAACTTTGCAGAGGATGGCACTATGGAAGACATAGAAGAGATGTGCTTGGTCCATTAAAAATCTTAAAAATGCCATCCAAATGCCTGTTGTCATCCTATCTTGCTAAAAATTTCTTTGGCATCGTCTTTGCAGTGCTTCAGTGCAGTTCAAAGATCTATGATTTTGGAAGATAAAGTACTGCATTCAAATTAAACATCGTGAACACTCTCTTTCCCCAGACTTTCCCAATTTTTCAATCCAAATTTTTGCATTTTAAAAACTATATTCAAGTAAGATATATTAGTTAACATTGCCTGAGTACACAGACATGAAAATTAAAATTTCCAGTGCAGAATAAGTTAGAAGTCTATACTTTGGTTTTATACCGACAGCTGCTTCAAGAAAGAAAATAAAAAACAAATCCCCTTTTGTTGTAATTCAGAGAGAAACATACTTTTTCACAACAACAGAACAACTGATATCACTGTTTGCGATATCAGAGAGAATGCTTTTATGTTGGCATTTCTGTGGAAATTCAAGTGTAATTTGTTACTGTAAAGCTTCACAGCACAACTGTTGTGCCTTAGAGAAGAGTCTGTGTTGTTACTGGGGTAACAACATTTTGTCAGAGAAGATGATAAGGGGGCGGTGAGGGATTGCATGGATGAGTAGGGGTCCATCATGAATGAAGAACAGGAAGACAGAATTCTGTAACTTAATCCATTTTGTACAGCAATTGGGATTATAAATCTGTGTTCTCTATGCACCAGCGGAAATAGCAATGATGGCTGTTGGAAGTCAGCGATGCGTGTTACTTAACAAAGGCCTTAAGTCAAGTACTGACTCAAAAAATATACTGGAGACTGCCCTAATGTGCGCACGCACATGCTTTTAAGCAGAAGAGTAGGTAAAAGTGACACTTTATGTAGTCATTCCTGTAGACAGTTGCAGGTGACTTACCGAAGGAGGCCGTGGGTACGTGTCGTACGGGGGTGGTGGGCTGTCTTGTTTGGGTGTCGATGGAGTGTCGGCTTCCTCCTTATCACTCTCACTCCAGTAATCTACAAGTTACATATAGATCATATGAAAAACTACCAACATATTTTGATACTCAGAGACTCATTTTCAGAAAAGCAACTGGAAACTCCATCCTTAGCATTACTGAGAGTTAAACACCAGTCAATGCTGACTCTGTAAATGTTGGCTGCTGTAATTTGGAATTGCTTTAATATAAAGAGGGAACATTCAAAACATTACGGGGTATGCTAAGTCTAATGCCCCACTGCAGAGATATTAGACAACCTGCAAAACAGCCACAAATTTAACTCTCGTACACACCTTATAAATACAACATGCATACAGAATACTCCTAATACAAGTTTCAGATTTTCAAATATTTATACAGCCATCAAAATAATTATGATTGGACATATATTGACTGGAAAATACTGAAAGTATTTTTTGAATAGAAAAGATGAAAAATGTAACTTGCAAAAGTCTTGTTGACCACAAATAACATTAACAAATATAATTAACACCAACTGGCAAATCAAACAAGTAGTGGTTATTGCAAACATGACTAATCAATGTTATTTCTCTACCCATTTTCTCTGTTGTATACTACTAGTTACCCAAGCTTTTCAATTCAATTTCTAATAACAAACAGCTGCATTTAAATAAAACAGAAGAACTTTATATCATGTATCTGCTTCACAAAACAGCTGCTGCCCTGTTATCCATGCAAGAACATAAAGGTGATATGGTAAGGAAAAATATGACAATGATATTTAAGCACAGAGTTCCAAAAGATGGATGAGAAAATAAAAAGGACACAGAGCTTGTGGGCTAAATTTAATGGGATATGAGGTTTCATTTTGTCAGGAAATCCAGTCTTGGCCAAGTACATTTCATATGTTTGGTAGGTTGGTCAAAGGGGAAAACGCACGGAAGAATGTACCACATGGGAATTTATATTTATTCTGTTGCAAATATTTTTGAAGCAAAACAGCATCTAACTAAATGGACACTGGACCTTAATATTGCTTACAAAAGAAAACTACTTAACTGCCGCCTTAACTCAAGATGGATAACTTTAACATTTATACACATTGTAAGACTTACGCAAACATTTCTGTTGTCACTTTGTTTCTGACTGTATTACCTTCTAGTATTTGGGTAAATCACTGTACAACAGGACACTTTAGCTCAGACTATTCACAGACTAATCACAGGCAATTTTCACTTCTCCTAGTAAGTGTTCAATGAACTGCATGACTTACTACTTTCTCTTTAATAGATGAGGAGAAAAAAATTGATTGTTGCTTCATAAATGATCTAAACCAAAAATCCAAGTTGGCACATGTAATTTTGGCTTTAATGATTTTTTGTATTGCGTGATTAATGATCTACCATACCTAATCTTATTCAAGATTTAAAACAAAAACTTACCTTAAAATGACACCATCTTGAAACAGCTGTCCCTCAAATGCTGTATATTTTTAGATTGTATTAATGGGGACACACACACACACACACACACAGCCTTATTTATCTATTTATTTTTTCCAAGCAGTAATAACTCTGTTTTAACTCTGGGTCTCTTGATTTGCTTCCTGCAACCTTATAGATGAAAGATTCTCTTCAAATGGTATAATAAATAGCATAAATAAAGTTTTCATGACTATGAAATAAAAAATTTAAAAAAATTTGTCTCCAAAAATCTGCAAATAATGAATTTTTGGTGAACAAAAGACTAAATCAGAGAAAACTCTTTTTTAAGTCACTCCTAGTTTTAAGAAAACTTGTTTCCAGCAACTCAAAACACCTGAAAATATTGGCATATAAGCATGTTTGTTCCTATTACAGCAAAGCCTAATGGCGCGATGTGTGGGGAGAGGCCTGTCAGAATTGCATCACTCAGTGAGATTTCTGCAGACTTGGAATTCAACTGTTTATTCTGACAGTAAAATTTAGCAGCCTCAGTGCAGGTTCCAATTTTGGCTAAAAACACAAAGACGTTCTTGCTGTCAAATCCACATACAATAAAACACTCTATCATCAGCTTTTTGCACACCTTACCTCAGACAGGGAACTCTGTTGGCAACCTACAGCTTGTCTAGAAAAATTCTGCAGTCACAGGGGTCAATTTCCAGATGAAATGTATGAAAATAGCTTCCCAACAATTTTTAAAAATGTTCTGCTTTTGGCAGCTGACTTATTAGAGTTTATCTCAAATGTGTATAATGCTATCGAACATTTCTCTCTGCAGATTTTGTCCAATTCAGTGACAGACAAGCTCAATGCATCGGACATATCTTGAAAGCTTTCTGAATGAGCAATAGACTGCATATATTATATATAAACTAAAACTGACCTGCCATTTGTTGATTAAATATTTTCTATTTATATAAGCAAGTATTTTTTTTCTCTGATTTTATATGACTGGAAAGTATGTAACTTCTCCATCCAAGGAAGTCCCTTGCAGTATTGCTAAAAAGTTGGAAAGTTGATGGTATTTTTATAAAACTGTTCTGTACAGAATGTGAAATTTTATTCAGCAGTACACCCACAATTCAGTGATTCGTGCATTTCTGAAGCACTTGAAATATATTTATGCACTTTAGATTCAGAACCATTCAACTCTTAATTGAAACAGGTTTGACAACTACTGTTGAATTGTTTCAGAGGTATGATAAAGCTTTGCTGCAAAGGGCTGCACTGAACAGAAATAAAAGACCTTTTGTAAAATTAAATATGTAGATGACAATTGGTACAGTCATGAATATAGAAAATTCCAGCTTCACAGTTTTTATAATTGCAAAAATTCTTGAAGTGATAGAGAGGTTTTACTTTGCTAACTTGATGCCTCTGCTAATTAGGGACACTACTGAGCTGTTTAATAGCCCTTGTGCTGGGAGCCAAGGACAATCACCAGAGGCATAAAAACACCGTATGGCAGCGAGGCGGGAATGTGATAGCGATTCCCACACTAAACACAACTTAGCAACACAAAGAGGATATAGTTTTACCTGCCTGTATATGATAAATCAATTTGAGTGAATGGCGTTAGAGCAGTAATAAAGAGCTCTGTCAGTGCCTGGGATATAATTTCCATAGTAAGTGGAGTCTCACTGATTATCTTCAATAGGGAGACATTTTAATAATAGGTAACATGAGGCCTGAATGTGCATGATCTCATGTCTAGGAGCTGGATCATCTGCTATTTTATTACTCAGTGATTGCTTGGTAGCAAAAATATTTCTCTACATCCCTCTGGATTTTGAAAGGTGTATTGTGTCTGCAATCGTGCACTCGGACAGTGTTAGCATAACTGTTCATACACCTTTCCCCTTACTGTCCCACATGTTACTATAATTCTAGCGCCAACCCGCTGTCAATAAAAGTTTGAATTTGGCTTTGAATGCTAACACAGAGGATTTCCTAGAAGACTCCAAGATTCAGAGTTTGTTCACAGCCTCTTCAAGCAGTGACAGATGGTATACGGGTCCTTCCAAACTCGTTATTGTAGTGCTGCCTGGGGAGTACAGATTCCCAAACTGATTTTGAAGTCTGGTGAGGCACTGAGAACACGACTGGAGGAACAGCGAGCACGGTGCTGCTATCCTGGGTTGTGTGAATGCGGAGGGCTTGGTGTTATGAATGACATGATGTGCCAAGGACCATATCAGAATAAAACAGGGTGTGGGCAACACTCCCAGGATAAGCAGCTGCACTTACTGGAAGACATGATTAGAAATGAGGCAACTGCAGGTACAACCTAGTTATGTGCGAGAACAATAGAAAGTCCAAAAACCTTCCCACGCACGCTGGGACCACCGAATTATGGCAGTGTGCTGTAAGCCACTGCTCTTCAAACCCAGGCTGATCCCTCTAGGATGCTCTGTGGTGAAGCAATCAGGGTATGAATCAAGGCAGACATAATTTTCTGATGTTATCTTTTAATCTTCTATCACTACAGAATATCCGACGCTCTTGATGTTTCTACCTATCTGCTGAAGTCACTCTTGCTTCTCATCGGGGAAAAGAGTTTTTTGCACAGTGTCTCCCAGGAAAACGGCACCACAGCAACACATTGCAGAGAGACAGACCATATGCATCTCCCTCCTCACGGTATCAGACCAGGTCAGGGCTAAGAATGCTGTCACATAGGTTGGTACAGAACCATGACTTTGGGAGGGAGGCATGCACAGCATGTGGCAAATTTTGAAGCCAATGATAGCCTTTTGAACACAACTCTCTCTAAAAAATGGTTAGAAATATAGTCTTTGTAAAGAAAAGACTAGATTAAATACATTGCTGCTGCTATAAGCTTCGAGCTATAAGCTTTTTGGGCCAAAAGACAGAACCTTACTGATGAAGGCTGCAGAGCCACAGAATTAAAAAGTGAGGTTTTGACTCAGTGGGCAGCAGGCAGACAGGCATCTGGATAAGCTCTGGAGATCATCACGACCACTGCAATTTTCTGGTGCCTGCTGCCAGGTACATCTGTAAAAAAGAGCATGGATTCAAAAGCCAGCTGCTTGCCAAAACAGCTAGTTGGAAAGGAACACTTCTGTGGATCCATATCACTCGCAATTCTAGGAAACAACCTCCCCAACACAATTGAGGACTGACCCTTTCCTTTTCCTATCTGCAAGAAGGATTTCTACTGCAGCAAACTACAGCAAAGCGACTCATTATTTTATATATGGCACTTTTTTAAACCCATGAAATATTAGACATTAAAAATAAACAGATGTAAAATGCTGTGAACCTGCAACTCCAAATGAAATGCCAACAGGGCTTTAGCACACACCTTAATATAGCAAAAACAATAGAAATCACAAAAAATTAAATGGCCTTAAAATTAAAGTCTTTAGGGGAAATCCAATTATGTCAACAGGCTTTAGAAGAACGGTTTTGTTCCTGAGACCAATTTCATGCACTCCTGCCCCCTGTGAATTCAAACACCAAATGCAATGTTTAAAAATTTTTTTTTTTGTTTGCAGATTCTTAAGTTTCTTCTGATAGGGGACACAGACTCCTTGGTACCACATACCGCAGCTTACTGGCAGTACATTTGCTGCTTTCAGCTACCTTGTGCGGCCTTCTCAGAAATAATCCAGTGCCTGTGGACCAGAATCTGAAGGAGCTAATCAAAACCCCTGAGAGAGAAGGAATTCTCTAAAGCAACAACAGTGATACCCGTATGTGAATTGCTTTCAGATGACGAGAACGAGGCCTGATACACAGCAGGGGAAAAAGAACAGATGAACTTGTGATAAGAGCTGACAGAAGAAACCAAAATAACAACACATTACCTTGCTCTTGTTTGATCCTCTCTCTTTCTGCATAGCCAGCAGCGAGCATGTTAATTCTGTTTAGCCATCTGAAATAATATTAAAAAAAGCAGTGATACTGATCCAGCCTCTTAATTTTTGGGTGCATTTCTACAAAAAGCAAAGTTAGAAGCATCTGAAGGAGATTCAGGACAATGTTATTTTTCATATCAGACAGCTGTTTTCTTTGATACTCTTTCTCAGGGAGTCTCCAAAGATCTATGTTGAACAAATTGTTTTCACAGCAAAGATTTTATTTCAAATGGAAAACTATGTATGATGTCAAACATCTGTAAAATAAAAGATTATAGATAATCAAAGAGCTATTAAGTCTGCTGCTCACAGATATGCCATCACACCAATACTCCTGCTGTTCTGATTTCTTAAGAATAAACACCGCTTTTCAGAGATTTAAGCAATATTTTAAGGCCTGAATTGGCAGCTTAGCAGAGGAACAGAGCAGAAACCAGCAATAAAAAGAACAGGTTCGCTCCCAAACAGACAGTGAGGTTTAATTATGCCATTATGTGTTTTAGAGCTTACCTACAGTGCCAGTACAAAGAGAAGGAGGCATATCAGAATTCACTTTTGTGTTCGTGTCAGAGAAGCAGGGGGAGAAAAGACAGTTGCCTCAATGCAATTCACATCTAAGACTTTAACCTCAATTTAGACTTGAAAAAATGCTTCCATAAGCTGCACAAATTAAAAAAAAAAAACACCAAACTATTGCTGTTCTCTTCTAGCAGGGCCGTCATTGCCAAGCATACACTGTAGCAATGCACTGCTTCAACCTGCCCTCTTCCCCCATGGGGCACTCAGTGTATTCATTATCCAAATGCTTACAGTAAATCAGGTCTTTCATCAACGAGGCTGATGAAAGTCAAACCACCATGACAATCTCCTGTGGTTGTCCATTCCATGGCAAACCTGGAGTTACTTGGTCAAGTCATCCCATAGTCAGGATTTGATAGGCCTGGTTTGCCAACCTACTGGCTTGCAATTTTGTTGTTAGGCTATACAGAAGGACAGCTGAAATCAGGTTTGTGTTTTCTTCAGGAATGTGAAACCCCGGTTTCAGAAAACCGTGCCTGATGGGTTTCATTTACCTACTGTATGCACAGAAACAGGATGTAGTATTGTCTCAGCAAGGGATACACCTTTGTAATCACTCCTGCATGCAGTCTTCAAGATATTTCAGTGCAGGGTAAGCAGGCGTCAGATCATAAAATACAGTTGTTCTCCTCAAAATTAACTCCTGTCACTGTCCTTCCACAAACGGTGACCACATGTATGATCTGTAAATCATGTTCATGATCCATAAATCTTTGTACATTGGGAAGGAAACTAGAGATTTACTCCTGAAGTGATTACAGAATACTTCATGTTAGCATACAATCAAAGGTTCTGCCAGAATAGGGAAGCTGAAGAAGAGACTTAAAATTTCAGTTGTAATTGTTAGAAAGTGCCAAACACTTGTAAAAGTAACTGGCACATAGGAACAGAAATCCCACAAATCGTGTCTCAGACAATGATTTCACATCTTCACAGAGAAAAGTGACCCACTACAAAGCTATCTTTTAGGTTCACATTCCTGATACGTGAAGGCTTTCTTTGGGGAATAAAGCTCAGCTGTCTCGACAGCTCTGCCAGCCCCAAAGGCACTGCGGCAGGAACCTCACCCAAAGCACTCCATCCCCGTGCTGCTGAGGGACCAGCAAAGACCACAGACTTGTCCAAGTCCAAAGGGTTACACAGCACAAGAAGACAAGCGCCTGCTCTCTCAAACGGCATGGCAGACAGTGGAAGTGGCCCTTTGCTATATGGGAACAGGATACCTTACAGCGTCTATAAGTACCCAACTGCAGTTTAACTGGAACATGTAGATGATGCGGGAGAATTTTTAGAGGCCGCCTTCACTGAAATCTTCCAGAGACATTCTCATGAGCTAATACTACAAGCTGACTTGTCATCTTTCCTCTTGATCATAGAGCTACAATAAGGAAGAAAACTCTTCTAAAAGTCAATACTCAACGTCACAAAAAGAGAAAAAGGACAGCTCAGTTACAGCAAGTCAAGGAAGATCTCAGACAAATATTCCACATGAAGTTACTGACAGTGTTTCTCTGCCTAGAAGATATAATTTTGGCAGCCATATATGTCATCACTTAAAAAATGGACAGTTTAGAATAAAAAGGAAGAATAAGAGTATTTTAAGCATTTAAGCCAGCCAACCCTGAAAAGGATGTGTTTGCCTCTGAGCTGATGATCAGGATATTTGAGTAAAGAACAGTTAGTCCATAAAGCAGCAGGCACCGTTACCATGGAAAATCAAAATAAAGTTACATATAGTATCATCAAGTAGAAATATATGGACTGCCTTCTACATCAGAATATTTTCTTGGAATAGGAATAACAATGAATTTCCAAACAAGATGTTTCTATGACTATATACTTACACTAGCAAAACAGTACTTTGCATCAATAAAGGATATTCTGTCCTTCTTCTCACCCAGGCTAAGCATGTTATATGGGTAGAAAGAACAATTTTGTTGGTGCAACCATGCAGCTGAAAGGAACTTCAGATGCCAAACCAATAAATTTCAGTGATCATAGTTCTCCAGACTCCTTACCAGCATAATGGAGTGGCACAGTCATAAAAGTAGTAAGAAAATTTGAATAGTGACAGAGTTACCTGAGATTAAAATACCCATTTTATGTGAGTAGATACACACAAAAAACTAAATCATTTTATACAAGGGATGAAGGAATTGAACCAATTGAACCATGAACTTTCAGTTAGACTATGTATTAGCAGTTTTCTACTTTCACTTCTTTTGCTTCAAGTATAAACAGAAGTGAAATGACTGCATGATACATAATTAAAATGTATGTCAGAAACCTGACAAAAGAAGAGCAGAAATTGATCAAAACAGTCTTAATTTAACTTAATAACTTGATTCTGTGTTTGACTTCAGCTAGACTACAATATATTGAGTGTAATTCAATGTTTGTGAAAGTGAACTACTTTTTCTAATATGTTAAACAAAGAGAAAAAATAAAATTATTTGGTGAGACTCTGATGGTAAGACAGATGTAAGAATTTCAAGTAATTCCATAGACCTTGACAGAGTTGCTTTAAATTTACATGTGTATAACTCAGATCAAAATTTGGTCAAGCTCATTCTAAATGAATTAATAAGCACTTATTTCAAAATATGATAAAAAGACTGTTTGTGCTGAGAAGTTAAAAATCTTTCAGTTCTTGGTTTTTAGACTGTGCAATATATTTTTAAAGAATTGATGCATATTTGCTGCTGCTTTCTGATTACTGAACAGTTATATAAATTTTTATCCTTAGAAACAAGGTGCCTTGTCATACTGACTGAGGACCTGCTGACAGAAATGATTTATCTACTGCTGTAGTCCAGGATATGCCGAATAGACCATGCCATTATTCTTTTTGCTGTGCAGCAAATTGCATTTTGAGTGACTGGCTTGACAGTTATCAAGGAAAGGCAAGCCTAAAATTTTACAAACAAATAAAAAGGTTTTAAGTTTTCTAACTGAGGATAGACTTTTGAAGTGAGCCTTAGTCATGCATGAACTTTTGAAAAAATGCTAAGAGACAGCTATTTCTAAATGAAAGCAAGCATAGTATAGTATCGGCATACTTTTCCAGTCAAGTATTATCAGTAAAGAACTGGCAGTACCCTGAAGGTGCTCTGCCAGGTAGCTGAATCTAGTACACGCAGGAGACATTAAACCATGATTATAGCACTTTCTAACAGTTTTATGGATTGAGTTTTATCTCCTTTTTCCTCTGTTTTAAAAGCAATTTTGCTCAGCAAGGATGTCCACAGACATTATCTAAGATAGAACAATTCTCATATTGCAAAAATAGATTTTTGTTTGTGTCCTCTGTCATATGATGAAAATGGCATATCATTTTGAACTGAATTAATTTCAGTTTATGTTGTGAAAATAAATGAAACAAGACCCCAAATATTCGAGTAGACATATGATCCATGTTTTTAGATTACCATTCAAATGAATTAGGAGGAACTGTGTTTATTTCGTGCTGAAGTCTCAATAATTTTTCTGAAAAAATCGCACAAGTGGCCTAAAATAGATACAGTAAAACTCAATACCTAAAGAACTTAGACTTAAGTCCTTGTTCTTTTTCAGTTGCTGAAATTTTCCCCACTAAATTCAATACAACCAAAATTTCACTTCAACACGTAGCTTAAATTCATGGCAGTAGAGAGAATCTGCAAAATTCATTCCTTGTAATCTCTACCTTCTTTTTCAAGTCTGGCAGAAGAAAAATCAGCCACTGCTTTAAACCTTTCTCCAACTTCTCGTTTCCTCGAGGGCCAAAAATGGAAGCATCCCCAGAGCAAGTATCACATGTCTTTGGAAGTATGTTAGGAAGCAGAGTTGGAGATATTGCACCTTTGCAGGTGTCGCACAATCAAAAGCAGAAACCTGGAATTCTGAAATTGTGTTTGGATGTTGTTTCACATGCTGTATTTACTTTTTTTTAGAAAGAGGGAATCTTGTTGCTAAAAATCTTCAAACCTTTGTTCAAAAAAAAAGTAATTTTTGCATGAATTGAATATTTAGCATATGCAGCCACTCAGAAACTATGTATTCTGCACTTATTTTCTCAGCTATTAACTTTTCAGTTTAACACGTAATTTATTATCACTGTGTTATTACTAGCTTCAAGAAGTGTCACATTTAAGGAATTCCTTGAACTTTGCTAGATTTCCTTACCTGTTCATATCATCTAGATGTTCAGCAGCAAAATAAAAACTTTTGATCTTAGGATGGCAGGCTTTGAATGCACTGTAGAGGAAAAACATAATTATAAAAATGTAACGGCATAACTCTTTTTTTTTTTTTTACTGTAAGATAATGTGGTCACCAAGGAATGAGATGAGTTCAGATTTCCTGAGTTGTTGGATGCCGCCAAACAGTATATAAACATACAACTTTTAGGATTGTGCCAGATTTCACCAAGTAAAGTGCTCTTCAACTACTCCTTTCTAAATAATGCTTGATTCATATGTGCATAAACATTGTTCAACAATCACCTGCAGTGTACTATATTTGGATAAAGTTAACCAGTTAAGGGTATAATTTTATGTACCAGGTAATTTTGCTAATATACCTATAGGTGTCAATTTTTTCTGAATAGAAAATTGACTGAACAATTTATTCGATAAAACAGAAAAACTCTCAGTCCTGGTGATTTCTAACGTCCCAATGACCTTGACATTACCTTTAGCTCTAATGACTGCATTTCAAACAGAAAAATGTGATGCACTGACTGACTTCTGAAAAGCTGTTATAAATCAACACTGTGTTCTTGAGGTCATTTAAGCAATGGGCAATTACATCTCATCTTTTCTTTCCACCAAAGTAATCAACATGACCGGGCCGAGAGAATTACTGCATTTCATACATAATATGAAATAAATTACTAGAAAGAATTTTTTAACTATGTTGGATAAAGATTTATGGTGAAGTACTTGAAGATCCAGAAAATGCATCTGAAAGTAATTAATAATTTACAGTACAGAAGAATAATTTTTGAGAATAGCCTGAAGGTCTCTCTTCAAATCAGAACAAAAAATGCGTAACAGTCCCAAAGAAAATAAGGAAAACTGCAAACATGATACATGAAGAACATCATCACCATTTTTCTGAGACATGATGGATTTTATAGATAGATATATATTATATAGATAGATATATATATATTATATAGATATATATTATATAGATATATAAAATAATTCTCACTCTCTCTAACCCATCATGTCTCAGAAAAATGGTAATGATGTTCTTCGTGTGTATCATGCTTGCAATTTTCAATATATAGGCCTGTGTGCATACATATATGTAAATATATGAAAACAGGTTTTAAGAAACCAGGGATATGAAATTGATATCCAGGAAAGTTACTGCTAGTGAAGGTAACATAAAATTGAGACAAAAAGAATTCCTCTAATGCATTAGAGCATGACACAATGTTATGTAAGTGAAAGCAGATGTACAGTGACATCTGCTCAGTTTAGAAAGACATCACCAAGTTACTGAGACCCAAAACGTGACTTTTTAAAATTGTTACAGCATCTGTCGTCTGGATTCTTAGAGTTTTTTTTCTTTATTTGCCACCCAAGCAAGGAATTTTAATAGCCACATCTACTATCTAGTAGATACCAAATCAAGTAAAAAAAAAACAATTTAAGCAGGGTGCAATTCTGAGAAATGAGTTGACTTTATGATGCTGCCCCAACAAAAAAGAAAAAATGAAGCACTTCAGCAATGTAGCCCAACGACACAGGACAATAAGCCCAAGCTGCTGCGCCTTTTTTTTCGTAAGTGCAGTTTTCATTTTCTGCCCTTTGAGATCATCATGAAGAGTAGAGTTCATCCTGACAAGATATGTGGACCAACTGATACAAGGTCAGTGGCTTCTTTAGAACTGTATGTACTACAAGTCATACCATTTTACTTTTGCAATCGCTTTTCTGTACAAATGTCAGTGATTCCACCGTCCTGATAAACTTAAAAGAACAGTAAAAACCATTAGAAGGCAAGGCAAAAAGTTTTCAACAATAATGACTAAAAATAGCTCTGTGGGAGTATGCACCTGTCACATTGCTACATATGCTTGAATTTGCATCTAAGTAAGAAATGGATTTGTGCAATGGCACAAATCTGGACAGCAGCACACACAGCTAGGTGAGAAGAAAAGCTATTTGAGACCTTTAGGTCATACCTCAAAAATACAGCAAATCACTGTCATTCTCTTTTTTTACTCTGCCTCAGGACTGATGGACTGTGTCAGCAAACTCTGAGATGATGCTAACTAATTTGGAGTTACATTAAAGATTGATGCCTGACCATGAACTTGGGGACTTTTTTATTTGGATGGTCTCTTTATTATGCTTAAAGCTCTTTATTGAGCTCAAAGGTATCGCACACACACAATCCAACCCCCAACAAACAAACAAAAAACCCCCCAAAACAGAAAGGAAACAAAAGAAGAAAGGAAAACTAGGAAAATAAAGGGACAGAAGCGGCCAACCAGCCTTTTTGCTCTTAATTCATTTTGCTCTAGTGAAGCACTGTGATTCATGATAAAGTAAAAAAACCTCTTCAGGAAAGATGGCACACAGAAACCACACTGAATTTGCCTGTTCTGTATGAGCTTATTCTGTGATACAACCAAATGATCATTGTAATGAAGTCTATTATGTCACTGTTTTACGAGAAAACCTTGTCCTTTGTTCCACTTTTTCTGTTGTATCATTGCATTATTTTTGAGCTTACTTACTATTTCTTGCGGCATTCACTGGCTCTGTCAATTTTAAATTCAGGTAGACTGATGAATCCTTCCGCTTTTTCATCCTGCAAAGATAGTTCTAGATATTACTGTTGTTAAGGTGTCAGAAAAAAAAACCACCACGCTGAAAACTTAAAGATATTTTCACTCGCCTGCTTCTTACATAAGGAATCCTAATGTATGCTCTGCTCTGGCAAACCTCCTACAGAAGTCACTGGGACTTTTGCCAAAGTAGTAAGACAGTTCCCTTGGTGTAAAATATAATTTTAAATACCCAGTTTTCCCAAACAATTTCACAGCTGAACCAGCATTTGAAAATATACAAAATGACCAAATGTATTCAGGCAATTAGTTATAGTAATTAGTTAATTTTGGGGGAAGACGAACTAATTAGTAAGAAGAAATGCAGCCTACTGTGAGAAATAGGGAAAAAGCAATTTCAATGATGTGTGCTGTTTACCATCTTTATATGTTATCACAGCTAAGAGGCATGATATCTCTTCAGATACTTTCATCTCTCTCCAACACTCAAGAGGGAAGACATCTGACCTTCCTCCCCTCTCCTCTAAAGACTTGCACATAGTTGGTGAATTTGAAGGATCAAATATCTCCAGGCCTTAAAGGTAATTTAGTCAGGCAATTAATATTAATTTCAGTATGATTGTTTGGGTGAATAAAGTTATTCACATATATAAGCACTCAAAGCACTGGCTTCCCACTAAATCATGACAACGGCACTACACAGGGTATTTGTTGAGACAATGAGCACAGACGCTTACCTCTTCATTGATATACCAATATAGAGATGTATCCTTCAGAACAAACCAGTATTTTTTCCATTTCTGGGAAAAATAACTCTTGGCATCTTTCTTTTTCCAAAGCCAGCCTTCACAGTCCCCTCGACCAAGATCTTTACATGAGATCCGTCTTTTGCTTTTACCAGGAATAGGAGCTGAAAATGACAACAAGTTGATGTGAAAATGTTTGACTTGTCCACTAAATCAACAAGACAGCTAGCCAGAAAGCACTATATATTTGCTTAAGAAAATTAATTAAAAATTTCAACCTCAATTTGCAAGGAATAAATTATTGTAAACATTCTATTTTGACCACAAAGTCTATGGAAGGGACCATAAATTAAAAACCAAACCAAAATAAAACATGGTCAGCACCTCACAGGGCTCATATTCTATGGATAAGACAAAAAAAAAAAAAGCAACACAGAAAAAGAAGACATTATAGAGAAAAAAAAAGCAAGATATTTAAAAATAAGAAAAATGGTTATTTGTAATTTTCAAGAAATTAATATTTCACATCAGATTAAAATACACAATATATAAATTCATGTACTTTAACACTTGGCTGCCAAATACGACTATTTAGGTACTTCACAGGTATTCAAAAACCTCTCTTTGCAGCCCCTTTTGCAACTAAACAGTTCCTAAGGCCTTTGTACTTCTAAATCAAAGGAGGATAATTCACTATGATATAAATTACCTGACAGCTTAAGAAACGAGCAAGGGCTGCAGTAAGACATTACATGCACACAGCTGGAAAAACCAGCCTGGCCCAAAGAGGCTAGAGTCTAAGTATTCAAAAAAAAGACAACAGCAGATATATGCAGGTAGAGGAGCATTAGGAAACTAGGAGACATCAGTAATGGACTAACACCTTCTCAACATGATCAACTGAACTAAACATTGGTTTGGAGCTAATAAGTTCTAGTTCCTCAGATACTGCAACACTGTAAACATTAATGTTGGGAATTCCCATCCTACCAATACATGAAAATAAATTTAATTTTTACCTTTGTTCTTCTTTTTACTTTTCTGCTGTAGAGAAGACTGCTGAAATGTCTACAAGAAAATCAAAATGGAAGAAGTGAAAATGTAAGTGTTTATATTCAACCACATCCTTATCATAAAAGAAGTGTAACGGTGCGAACACTGAAGTCATCACCAGGTAACACCAGCCAACAGACTTCTGGGCCTAAGAAAAAAGGTAATTTTAGTTCCTCTGTTCATAAGGTTGTAAAGCAAAAGCACACAGTGAAACATCTTAAAACAGACCACAAATTAGTTTGCTGAAACAACTGAAGTTTCTCTCTAAAATGGTCGCTTTTCTCTTGTTCTGCTAATAAGGAAGGAATGTCTCCCTTTTGTTAGTATGATAGTGAAGCTACACAGCCCGTGCATTTCTAATACATCATCTAATTAAGGTCTTCCTGACATAAATATGCAAATATGCAAATTATCACACTGCCTCATGCAGGTGTGAAGGCATTTATATGATGGTCTTCAGAACATCAGACAATTTGCTCAGAAATGGGCCCAATATTTTTAAAGACACCAATAAAATTCTGCTAAATCACAACTGGGAAAAAGTCTCCCAAATAAATATTCTGAAATAGAAAACACACTATTTTTTACCAGGTTTTGACTGGAACTATTTCCCTCCAGCTGATCCACTCCCATGAATGAACCCATTGCCTTCGCAATGAGACAGGATGGGAATTAGTCCTTTATTAAGATCCTAGCTTATTAAAAATGTCAATACATATTAACACATTTTATGGTCATGTCTGTTAAAAAACTTTGAGTCAGAAAATCACCATCACTCTAGTGAACTTAAAAAATAATTCTGTAATTAATCACTCAAAAATTTAAAGACATGATTGTTTTGAATTTTAGTTTTCTATAAAGATAGACAAATGTATTAGTGCTGAAACTAAGAAAAGGCCACATTAGAGCGTCTCAGTATTAAAACCTCTTATTTCAGCTTACCATGAATCCATATAAAAATCAAAGCTTTTGTGCCACCAAAAATGGCACAAAATAGACCAAAAATAAGTCTAAGCAAAAACACTGGCAGCCCTGTGAGCCCATATCCTGTTCCTAGCAGATAAGACAAACCCTCACCTCAGCTTGCAAGGCTCCCTTTTCAATTCAAAGATCTGCTTTTCTTTTCATTTTCTCCTCCCCGCTTCCTGTACACCTGAGCTCACGTGCAGGAGGTTCAGGTTCAGCTTTCAATGGATGGCTCGCCTCACAGCTGAGACATTCTCAAGCAGCAAATACTAACATGTCCATGGGGATAAATTACCAGGAATACAAGGATAATTAAGTGCAATATAAAAAATTAACTAACTCAGTAGATGTGCTGATCCCTTGTAGACTGTATCTGAAGAAAGCTACTCAACTGCATTGCCACCTCAGATGGTCAAAACAGGCCTCCACTGGGAAGAAAAAAGGAGCCCATTTGTTTTCATTCCATGGCTCTTGTTCTTTTATTCTGCTCCCAGTATGAATTCAATCAGTACCAGCTCTCAGCAGGCCGAGACAGCAACACCATCCAAACTTACATCACATGAAATATTTCGACCTGCGTAAGACTGAGAGAGATCTTTATGGCCCAGGAATAACAGAGTGTCTGGGCAGAAGTGTGTAAATAACTCCCTCTTAGATGCTTCGAAAATCTTAACTAATTCAAAGTGGTTGAAAAAACACAAACACACACAAACCCAGAACTTTAGCACTTCTCAGTTCACAACCCTGACAATTTCATTCTGCTGTTTGGCTTTTCTGCACTAGTATTTTCACAGTGCCAAAACAGAAAAGGAAAACCTCAGCTTGGTTTTCTTATAATTGATTCTGAAAGCAGATGAGAACAATATGAAAAGCTTTCTCTTTAAATGTTTCGTCTGTAAATTGAACCTGCAAATGTGAGCTCACACCTCTCAACTTCTGAGTCAGTTTTTGGGAAGAAAGGGTAATGAAGGGGTATCAGTTTTTAATAGGAAGACAGCATGTAATTTAGAAGTCCATACATTATGTCATATTGCAAAATAGAAAGGTTTTATTAAATCCAGTTATTATTCTAAATTAGCTCATTAAATTAAATTATAATTAAGGACAAAATCTACAACTGAGTGGAGTTCCTAGGAACTATTCAACTTCAGTGATTTTAGCTAACACTTTAGATTATTTTACATAGACTTCAGGCTTCAAGTTGGTTCATCCTTTGCAAAAACAGCATCAACTATTTTTTTTTTTTTATCCAGAAGATGCCCAAGCCGCAGAAGGCAAAGGCGGGGACTGGGAGAATGAAGAGCTGCTCACTGTAGGAGAAGATCCGGTTCCAGGCCATCTAAGGAACCTGAAGGTGCACAAGTCCATAGAACCCGATGAGATCCATCTGTGGGTCCTGAAGGAACTGGCGGATGAGGTTGCTAAGCCACTATCCATCGTATTTGAGAAGTCGTGGCAGTCCGGTGAAGTTCCCGCTGACTGGAAAAGGGGAAACATAACCCCCACTTTTAAAAAGGGAAAAAAGGAAGACCCACCCACAGTCTCACCTGTGTGCCTGGGAAGATCATGGAACAGATCCTCCTGGAAGCTATGCTGAGGCACATGGAGGACAGGGAGGTGATTTGAGACACCCAGCACAGCTTCTCCAAGGGCAACTCCTGCCTGACCAACCTAGTGGCCTTCTGTGATGGAGTGACTACATCAGTGGACATGGGAATGCCTACCGATGTCGTCTATCTGGACTTCTGTGAGGCCTTTGATACAGTCCCCCACAACACCCTTCTCTCTAAACTGAAGAGGTATGGATTTGATGGGTGGACTGTCCGGTGGGCGAGGAATTGGTTGGATGGTCGCACCCAGAGGGTAGTGGTCAACGGCTCAATGTCCAGATGGAGATCAGTGACGACTGGTGTCCCGCAGGGGTCCGTATTGGGACTGGTACTGTTTAATATCTTCATCAATGACAGACAGTGGGATCAAGTGCACCCTCAGCAAGTTTGCAGATGACACCAAGCTGAGTGGTGCGGTCGACACGCCTACAGGACAGGATGCCATTCAGAGGGACCTGGGTGGGGCCCATGTGAACCTCATGAGGTTCAACAAGGCCAAGTGGAAGGTCCTGCACCTGGGTCGGGGCAACCCCCGGTATCAATACAGGCTGGGGGATAAAGGGATTGAGAGCAGCCCTGCCAAGAAGGACTTGGGGGTACATGTATATGAAAAGCTGGACATGAACCAGCAATGTGCGCTCGCAGCCCAGAAGGCCAACCACATCCTGTGTGTGTGGTAGCAGGTCAAGGGAGGTGATTCTGCCCCTCTATTCTGCTCTGGTGAGACCCCACCTGGAGTACTGCATCCAGCTCTGGAGCATTCAGCTCTAGAAAGATATGGGCCTGTTGGAGCAGGTCCAGAGGAGAGCCACAAAAATGATCAGGGGGATGGAACACCTCTCCTATGAAGAAAGGCTCAGAGAGTTGGGGTTATTCAGCCTGGAGAAGAGAAGGCTTTGGGGAGACCTTATTGCAGCCTTTCAGTACTTGAAGGGGGCTTATAAGAAAGATGGTGGCAAACTTTTTAGCAGGGCCTGTTGCGACAGGACAAGGGGGAATGGTTTTAAACTAAAAGAGGGTAGATTTAGACTAGATAGAAGGAAGAAATTTCTTACAGTGAGGGTGGTGAAAAACTGGAACAGGTTGCCCAGAGTGGTGGTAGATGCCCCATCCCTGGCAACATTCAAGGTCAGGTTGGACGGGGCTCTGAGCAACCTGATCTAGTTGAAGATGTCCCTGCCCCTGGCAGGGGGGTTGGACTAGATGACCTTTAAAGGTCCCTTCCAACCCAAACTATTCTATGATTCTATGATAAGCAGTATGCATTAGTCAGTGCCATTCAGTTTCAAACTCACATGATATGTAATCCAAAAAAACCCAAGTGAGGATGAAATCTAAAAATGCTTCTTCTGTTGCTTTTTTTAGGAAATATTCGCATGCAATCTGCAGCCTCTTCTCAGTTATTAGATAATGCTTAGTGCTGTTTAGAATCACAGAATGATGACGGAGGTCGTGTCCTTCCTCCTGCTCAGGGCAAGGCTTGCTTTGAAGCCAACGCTGGATCACGTTCTTCAGGGTCATCTCCAGCCTATCCAACTATCTCCAGAAAGGGATATTCCATAACCTCTTTAAGCGACCTGTCCTAATGTTGGCCACCATGATGTTTCCCCTTTTACAGCTTAATTCTGTGATGTGGCAAATATGGAAATAATATAAATATTTCTTTTTAATGCCACAGATCCTAAAAATATGGATTCACACCAAAGCCAGAAATTCAGTTGTACTAAAGCAAGTTTGCTGCAAGATACTGTTTAATCACCCGCCCACGAGGCTGGATTTCAACATATGTTCACTGCATTTTGATTCTGATACATCTTGAGCTTTGAACAACTGCTTTCATATACATCTTGTCCCAGTTTCCAAGAAATTATCTCTCCTACTAATTCTGAGTGCAAGCATGAAATGAAATAGAAAACAGCATACTATATTAAAAAAAGTTATTAGTAACTCAAAATAATAAATAAAATGGAAACAAGACTGCCACTGAAAAGATAAAATAATACCTTAACCCAAATGGAAATTGTCACTCCTGAAGAAAATTCGAAACTGTTTAATCATATTCTGAATTACATGCTTTCCAGTCGCCCAAAATACAATTAGCAAAACTTATCCAAAAGCAAGGTGTCACTTGGTGTTTAACATATATCAAAACTGCCTTGAATACCCTGAGCATCAGTTTTTTGAATGCAACAATTTTCTCCTGTAATATGTGATGTTTGAGCTTGTCGTATTTAATAATATACCTAAACTAAGCACTCTGACAAATGCACATCTAAGTAGAATATCAAAGAAACATTTTAGGTATATATATATCTGCCTTTCCTATCAGCAGCCTCCAAAGCACATATATTTCCAGAGGAACAAAACATGATTTATTAAAGGGAATTTTGCTATGTTTCTTTCTTTTTTAACAAAGGTGCTAGCCTACCTCTAGCCCTACCTTTCTGAGGGCTTAGCTGCACATCCCATCAGCCAATGGAAATTCCATTGTGCATGGAAGAGCCATAACAGTTCCTCTTTTCCTGCAACTGTTCATTACCAAACTTGCTATGTGGGTTATACTTATTTTAACACTCTTCAAAATGATTGACAGAGTTCTGAAAGCCCATCAGAAGACTGCACAGCTGTAAATAGCAATCTGCCCTAGGATATGCCTTTCCATGTTTTTAAGATTATAGTGCAGGAATACAGCTACATAGTAAAAAACTTCCAGGTGCAGGCTCACACTAACAAAAGAGGTCACCAATGACCTATAACCGTATTTGTTCCTTTAGCAAGAAAATAATCACATATAGACAGTATAACCAACAATATCTGCACGCACACAATCACACATCAGCATCTTCGTATGTACAACACAGAATTTTCAAGAAATGAGACTATCAGGTTTTTCTCTCATCCTCAGAGTTATCCAGGTTTCTGTCTGCTTTCAGTTCTTGGGATAAAGTATTCATTCTTGGTTAGTACCACGCCTTCTGTATATTTGCTTAGGAGGGAAGCAAGATTGAAAGTTAGTCATTAACATTCAGAAGCCTGAAAATGAGAGTATTTATTATGAACTACTTACCAGTAAATTGATAGCTCTGTATTTGGAAAAACGTATTTAAATAAAAGTGTTAAATAATTTAAGTTTCAATTAATTTATTTGTTTCATGCCAAATAGGAAACTTAATAAACTGATCTTCCAATACCAGTATTAAATTGGAGTGAAACTGCTATCAGGAGAGATGAATATTTGATAAAACTCATGTTATGATGAAAGTTAGAAAATTTCTATTCCAATTAATACCTCAAATAGAAGTAGAAGACAAGTAGACTGGTTATGAAAATTATTGATTTGGGAGGACTGGTTATTTTGTCAAACTTCAAGAGTCTGAGGAGGAATTTTAAAGATTTGGGGTCAAACGATTCCTATATAAGAGCTTCTGTAAGATCTAATATAAATTCCATGTGTGACCTACAGAATATGACATCCATATCCAAAAAATAGATATATTCTAAATAGTTATATGAATCCCTTCATGGTTACAGAATTTGTAGGTCTACCAAAAAAAGACCATAACTGAAGCTTCTCTGAAGATCTGGATTGGCCATAGCAATTAGTACTAAATTGGACAGCTTCTAAAATTCTCTTTCAAGTGCTTATTTGTTTCTTCACTTTTCTTCAGAGATTTTCCACTCGCTCATTTTCGGAAAGCTGGAAGAGAGAACCAGGTTATGGAAATAATAATCTCCAATTGTTTTACCTGAATTTGAGCTCAGTCTGATTGGGAAGGAAAATGGCAAGTATCTTTATATTTTTTTTGAGAGCTTAAATCAAATCCAATTTTCTCAAGGTGCAAGTTTAGACACTAAGGAACTATTTACAGTCAGACAGTTCCCCTCTGTCACTGTAAGATAACTTTCTCTAGTTTCAGCAGAGTAGCTTGTAACACTTCTGATTACTGGAACTTTCTGCTGCAGATGGAAAAGCCAATATCTGGAAAAAAATGAAAGCTGGTGCTTCCAATTATTTGATTGATCCCTCACACGCAATACTTTGATAACACTGGCAATGTTCTGTTTTCACAGTTCTTATACACCACATATATATGTTTCTCTGCATTTGGTGTGCTGAGATCTAAAATTTTGGAGCTAAAAGAAGAGTTAAAAAGGGGGAAAAATTCAAAGCTATTTGTATTACACTATCCGTCACTATTAACAACTCATGCTTAAGGGTAGCCTCAACAGAAGATTTTGCCAAAATCTTTTTTGTTTACCATCTTGTTTAGCCTCCATTAAGAGCTAATGATAGATAGTATTAATTATTTTCACGGATATTCGTGGAAAATGTAGTTTTCAAGGACTATGTTATAAAGGTATGATGAGAGAAAACCTCTGGCAGCTCAGAAAGTTTGAAACATCCTGCCAGTCAGCAGCAGAATTTCATTCCAACAGATAACTGTTTTTTTTACAGCAGGAGCTGGTATTGACCTGTTATTATGTTTAGCCTCAAAATAAGCAAAAAGATTACTATTTATAGTCCGTTAGGTCTTGAAGCTAGCTGAGACCAAACAGGGCATCTGCAAGGCAGTTTTTGGAACAAGAGCTGAAGCTGGGCCACACAAGACTTTTTCGGCATAGGAGAGAAGAAATGAGGCATGACTTGATGCTCTGAAGGAATCACTTACCAGGGCTAAGGGTCAAATGAAGCATCTATGGGTGAAATTACACTCAAAAGGGAACCTACTAATAAGTCAAATAAGGAAAGACTATGCTCTAAGTTATGATCCTATTTAGGAAGGCAAAGACTTCACTGCCTTATTTGAATAATTTGTGTGTTGACTGGGATCCAGAGACTGCTAACAGAATGAATACCTGCAAAAAATATCATGCTTGGCATATCTGATTTGTCAGGTCATGTAGGGTGTTTTAGGAAATACTCCTGTTCCTGTAATCATGAACTCTAAGACTATTCCAAATCCTACTCTATTCTCTTTTCTTCTTATATTTTGCTGAATAATTGTTAATTTTTTATTTATTTCTGGATTTTGAACTTCTCATACATTCAACATTCTCTGGTTTATCTGTGGCTACAACTATTTAGCTGCCCAAAAATGGTACCAAGTGGCAATAAGTTGTGAATAAAGTATTTTTAATATTCTGCAAGAGCTCTAGTTTACACAACCCTTCTGAAAGCAGGGCTTCACTCTGGATAGGTAAAATGCAAATACAGCAAATGGGATGGTCCATGCGAGAAAAATCTAATACAAAAGCACAGTAGTGAATTTATGAAAGCAAAACCAGAAATATTTCCTATGCTAAAGTCACAGGCTGATGACAAAACAGTCATCACAGTGAGTAATTCATTATCCATGGTGAGTTGGAATGAAAAGTGATTTACAGACAAAGGATGCCACAGTTGATTAACAATGCCCTGAAACTTTCAGTCTTGCCTCTCAAAAGCAAAATTTATTGAATCAAATCTTGGTCTTTTGGTGCTTTGGTAACAGATACTTCTGCTCTCGCTGCACAGCTGTCTCTGCTCTTGAGCATGCTCTATAATAAAAATACCATACCTGGGTTTAAAAGGACAGCATTCACTTAGGCCCCTCACTACAAGAAGGACATTGAGGTGCTGGAGTGTGTCCAGAGAAGGGCAACGAAGCTGGTGAAGGGCCTGGAGCACAAGTCTTATGAGGAGCGGCTGAGGGAACTGGGGTTGTTTAGCCTGGAGAAGAGGAGGCTGAGGGGAGACCTCATCGCGCTCTACAACTACCTGAAAGGAGGTTGTAGGGAGGTGGGTGTTGGTCTCTTCTCCCAAGTAACCAGCGACAGGACGAGAGGAAATGGCCTTAAGTTGTGCCAAGGGAGGTTTAGATTGGACATTAGGAAAAATTTCTTTACTGAAAGAGTGGTCAGGCCTTGGAAGAGGCTGCCCAGGGAAGTGGGCACCATCCCTGGTGGTATTTAAAAGACGTGTAGATGAGGCGCTTAGGGACATGGTTTAGTGGGCATGGTGGTGTTGAGTTGATGGTTGGACTTGATGATCTTAGATGTCTTTTCCAACCTTAATGATTCTATGATTCTATGATTCTAAGGTTCTAGCTAAGACATTTAATATTAAAACACAGTATGAACATTATATATGAACAGACTTCTAAAAGTGAGCTTTTGTAGTACAAACAAAATAACATCAACAAGTAAGGCAGAATCATTATACTAAATATCCTGTGGATATTTCTCTTTTAAAGGCAGGTACCTCAGACAGAGAGAAGCGTGAATCACTGGTTCTGTCAAAAGAGTGGTGAGAGGCACAGACATATTAACAGTCACTGGAAGAACAGAACCCAGAATTCATGGCGTGGTATGTTATCTTACACACTATATTCCTCATCCTCCCTTAGTTTTGCTTTTTCAGAACTGCAAAAAGATGTTTCAATACTAAGGCCAAATGAATGTATATTTGCAAAAGTTGGCAAAGCAATAGTTTTCTTGGCAGCAGCCAAAAAGTCCATTTCAGACAAGGTAATTTTCTATATTTACCTGACAACCAATGGCCCTGTTCCTGTTCTTACTCCTCTTCTTTCCCCACAGTAGCTTTATGAAAGGCTTCTAGGAAGTACTAGATCTACAGTACACGGCTATGCCATCTATCATGCATGGTCACAGCTCTAACTGGGTTCCTGTATTGTTAGAGCTCTGACCATGTATTGCCAATGCATGCATTTTGTTAGCGACCACAAGGATAAAGAAACAGTATGTGTCTTAAGAGGAATATGCTAAGAGCTTTTTACTGTAAAAAAGGTAGCCTGAG
The DNA here is from genome assembly GCF_964195595.1 of Calonectris borealis. NCBI lineage: Eukaryota > Metazoa > Chordata > Aves > Procellariiformes > Procellariidae > Calonectris > Calonectris borealis. The sequence continues at coordinate 132,655,042 of NC_134312.1, forward strand.
CCCTTGAAGCTGCCAACTTTCTAGCTGCCTTTGTTGTAGGCGATGGCTACATTACCTGTGCAGGATGCTTCCCTTATTACACAGTCTACAAGGGCTGATAATATCAAAGAAAGATATCTAATCTGTTCATACAACTGTTCCTATAGCCACTTATCCAAGAAGAATATGCTACCTAAGGACAGAACTACGGTTGTCTGAAATGTGATAGCAAGCACAGTTTTTCTGTTCAGAGATTCTTATTCATTCTCCCATCCCTACACTTTTTCTTGTAATTTGGGGGGGGTCTGTGGCAAATGTTGCATTAGCTGGATGCAAATTTGCAGTTGCACAAACTAGTGCAAATTGTTTGTGCAAAGTTGTTAGCATAATGTATGTAAAACTTAGAAAAATTAAAATGTTTTTTAAATCTTCAGGCCATGTTGAGAAAATAATATAGTGGTCCTGCTTTCCACCACCAGAGAAAGATTTTCCTCCTTAGCCATTAAGCCACAGGACTCTTTAGTTGAAATAAAGGAGTAGTAAGACTTCCGGACAATATCATTTTAAATGAGAGTTCTCATATTCCCCTAGTGTCTTTTCAACTGACAGACAAGGACTGCAGCACTGTCATTGCTGCCTGAAGCAAATGAGGATAAAAAGTTAAACTAGACAAGTGTTGTTCATTAGAATAATTTATTCTGAGATCATTCTTCTGCTCTACATCTACTCTGAAACATGTAATTTTGGTACCTCCCACACTGCTTTTATTGACAGTAAGTAATCTAAGAGAGAAAGGGAGGGTTCGAAAACGATATGTACTCTTTAACGGCAAAAGTCCAAGATGCATCAGTTTTTCCATCACTGTGTATGTTTCAACTGCATCCATTTAAGAAGGAAAAAGAAACTTAATTTTTGATTTCTGCCCCAAAGCAATTCCCAGTTTCATTTCTTACTGAAGAGAATGGACCAGTCAGAGAACCATGAAACGGCGGAGGCAGGAAGGCACCTCTGGAGATCGTCTTATCCAACCCTGTTGCTCAAAGTAGGGTCAACTAGAGCAGGTTGCTCAGGGCAGGGCCCAGTTGAGTTTTTAATATCTCCACAGATGAGACTCCACAAACTCCATGGGCAACCTGCTCCAGTTAAACCATCTTCACAGTAAAAGTAGTTTTTTCTTATGTTTACATGGAATTTCCTGTATTTCAATTTATGTCCATTGCCTCTTGTCATTTCAGAAAGCATCACTGAGGCGAGTCACCCCATACACACTCCAGAAGCCTCGTGGATTGCTTGTGCCCTGCTGTGTTGCCCCTCCAGCAGATATCAATCAGTCAAACAAAGCTCTTTCAAATGATGTAATTTCCTCCAGGAAAAATCTGGTTTTGCTTAGAAACTTTCTGTCTTATTTATGGGAAAGGTAGGTTTTCCTCTGTATGTTTATCTAAACATTAAAACAATAAGACTATCGAAGCAGATTTAAGAAACTTGTTCTGGAAGTGATCTATGTTAGATTAGAGAGGTGATCTGTGGCACAGCATGGAACCAATCCTGGACCTTCTGGGGAGAAAATTTAAACTACTGTAAAACACCACAGAAGTCAACCCCAGGGCATCAACAAAATCTTGCATCAGGCTCATGGTCTTTCTAGATGAAAAAGCATTAACTTAAAATAAAGGTCCCATGCCCCCCTACAACACCTAGGTGCTTGCTTATGATGAAAAGAGTACATACACAGCTCCTTCTGTAGGAGCAGTTAGCAACACTTCTGATTGTGTCCCTCAGCATGGTCTCTTTCATATTGCTCACCTCTGACTGTGTGACAGAGAAAAGTGCAGGGGATGTAGATGCTCCGTAATGAATGAAGGCAGAACTGAGAAAACCGATTTTTGCTTTAAGGAAGATATACTCTTGCAAGCTACTCTCTGTTAGCACTTGGGCATAATATTCTTTCAGTGAAAGAAACAGAAAACTCATTCTGACTTTCAAAAATATTAAGCTTTTGGTGAAAAATCAATAACACAGAAAATTGTACTTTTCTGGAGCTGGGGAGTTTACAAAGGCTTTGGTGATAACAGGAAATTAGTGCACAGCTGTGTGTAAAAGAAGCAGTTTTAGCAAAGGAGATGTACAAGCCACCAAAATGCTTTCCTTGCTCATCTCTAAGATGAAGAAGATAAAACATAGAAACCCAAATTTTCTCCTTTTAAGTAGTACTATTCATCAGGAGAAAACCTTATCTACCAGTTACATTACTGTTAAGGACATGTCTTTATAATAATTCCCAAGGTTTGGAGATTTCTTGGCATTTGTACCCTTCAGGACTAAAATGACATTTCTGGAACGTAGTGCTTTGTGCCTCTTTATCATTGTACCATGCTACCAGGAATAGCTTGCAGCAGTAGCTGTAGTAATCGTTACACATCAGGGCTGAAGTCAGGATTCAGGTAGCTCTTGACTACAGGAAGTAACAGGATCTTGAACAGAGGGGAAGTTTCCATGGGGAAATGAAGGAAAGAGCGTTTGTACCTCAGCCATTATACATTCTGTTAAAATTCATACCAAACACTTCCATTGCACCTATGAATTAAGGTAGAAAAAGAACAGTTCATTCCAGGATAAAAGTCACATTACTTGCTGGAATTCAGTAAAATTTCCTCTAAGCATAAGATGAAACAGCACTTCTCAGAAGTTGGGAAAAGATAACATCAGGTCTTTTTAATTCTGTGCTGGCTATGGTGACCTTATGGGTACAAACCAGCTTACAAAATTAGTTTTACACTTCATTCTAAAGTCAGAACTCTGTAGTGTTAGAAATATTATCTGCTTGGGTTAATCTGAAAGGAAAGGGATATACTTGGGAAATGGACAAAGAACAGTTATCTCTATATAAAAAATATGAGTTTTTTTTCCTCCCCAGCACAGTAGCAGAGATGGATTGGCTGACTCAGAGATCAGGTGCTAAGCAACAAGCATTTCTTTCCAGTAAAATAGAAACACCTAATAAAACAGCTTCTGTTCAGGAGCCGCACTGCTGCAAAGAGCCATTTTCCTCCCAGGTGCAACCATACAATCTCCCACATTATGTGTCAGCAACAGGCTCGAGGGGCCACTGCCGTGTAAGCAAGGCAGAGGAATGGGGCAGAGACTCCTGTGGAGTCAAAACCACTGCTTTGAAAAAATCACTTGTTCAGAAACAATTGTGCTGCTTGTCAAGGCATTTTCATAAAACGGTACTCTGAAATGGGCACCTGCGCTCCCTTAATTCAAACAACATTTTCATCACTCATACAAGTTTTTAGAACGCAAAATTTCATGACACATGCCAGCCAGTGTCCTTGCTTCACTGCTTTCATAGTCCTGATACCTCCCTTTTCCTTGTGCAGAAAGGAGTACAGAGAGGAGCCAGTTGAGAAGTCAGGACCTAGGTCTAAGTTCTCATAGATGTGGCACTCCCCACCATATTGCAGTGATAACTCATGCTGAGTCCCCTCTGTGCAATGCCTGACATACACTTCTCTGCTACTATATGCTGCCCTTAATCTCTTCTTTATCAAAGGCGAATGATCGAGGGACTAAATCACTTGTTCTACATTAAGAAAGTATCTCAACTGTGCTATTGTGACTGTACCAGCTAGAGGTAATGTAGCTTAGTGGTGTACAAACAATGTTAATACTTACAAAGGCAAAAGTCCTCTATCAGGTAATAAAAGCAGGATACAACCAGGAATGATTAATTGAAATAGATAACAGAAAAAATACAGAATGGGGATGTGAAAGGAAATTAGGAAATGTTCTGGGAGATTTATTAGTCTATAGATCTACATCTCTTGACAATGTAAAATTACACTTTCAGAGCATTATATCATATGCAGTAAGGAATAAATCTAGACTGGCAGAGCTGGACTAGATGACCTTTACAGTAACTCTGTCATTTTTAAAGAATTCCCCAGCTTCGTCATGGAAAGAAATTATAACAGGCCATTTTTTCCCTCATGGTCAGATGCGAAAGAAGGTAATAGATAAAGTTTAAAATAAAAATTTTCCACAAAAAATTCCAGTTGTGCTTCATGATGGTCCATAAACCAATCTTACCTCATCTCTAGAGCATTTTGCTTTGCTGCAATAGTTAAGTCTGGATTTTAATAAAAATGATAGAGTATATAGAAATAGATGTAAAATCTCCCACATCCAATACCTTCAAATTTCATTTTGGCAACTGCTTCCCCAATAAGAGAAAATTCATGGTATTAGCTGCTTCTTTCAATGAGAAGCAATGCAGATGTGAAAATATTCTCTCATCTGTGACAGGAATAATATTCCTCATGAACAATATATTCCATATAATTAAAAGAACTTAGCACTCCCTCCTGAGGAGATGAAATATCAATATTTCACAAAATGTATGCTTAACCAGAACTCAAGTATAAAAGCTGCATATGCACATCCACTCTCTTCAGCCTTGAGTTCAAAGGTCTGAGAGTCTAGAACTGGCAAAACAAATGTGAGATTACTGAGGCACTTTCACAAGATGATTTTAGCTAAACAGAAACTATGCCTTAAATCCGAGCAAGTTGCTATCCTCTCAACTACTGCTGAAATCTCTGTTTTATCTCTCACCTCCAACTTTTTTGTCATGAGGACAGCCAAGCAGTGCAGCAGGTTGGCCGCGAGTTCGTGCAGTCTCCATCTCAGGAGGTTTTCAACACCCGACTGGGGATAGCCCTGAGAAGCCTTGTCTGACCTCAGAGCTGGCCCTGCTTTGAGCCAAAAACCAGAGTAGAGACCTCCTGAGGTCCCTCCCAGCCTGAATTATCCTATGCACTTTATGCTGATTTCTGATGTATTAGGATTTTTTTCTGTAGCAAATTCATTAGGAGTGATGCCTTTCTCTTGCTGGCAGGCTAATTATGATTTTGTTCTCTTTCCTCCCCACTGTCCAACATTTTTCTTCGAATTATGACAACTCGCCATCCATTCACCCAGTTTACCACCTTTTACTGGTCCCATCATTAGCAATACCAATTCATACCATGTTTGAATGTGGAGTTTAATACATATCTGAATAGGATTAAATGAAGGTGATTAACTGCAATAGCAGAGGACTAGACCCAAGAGGCCTCTCTATTCCTCTATGTTGATTGCGCTAGTCTAAAAATAATACAATGCCATCTTCCATTAGCAAGGAATTTATATGCTGTTTCTCTCTTGCCTTTTCTCTCAGAAATGTAAAAGATTTATTTTGGACCAGATTTTTATCAAACCCAGATGCAATATCTAGATTTACCTTTTAGCACAACAATCTTATGGCTATCTCAATCACTTCCAATTGTCACAAGTATCTTATGGAGTAAGGCATATTTTGCTTACTGGTTAACTGTTTTACCATTTTGTTTGTTTTATATGCCTATGTTCACTTATGGCTTAGATGAAGTTCCTACACTGATTTTAACAACATAACTACTATATTTATTACTTGTTTTGTGCTTGTTACATTTATAAAGCGCTGCATTCAAAGGAAGTAATACATATAGTACCATTTAGAGTGAAGAAGCTGGCCAAGGGGTGGAACCACTATTCCAGCTTGAGAACTGGAGATGCTGGAGTGAGAGATGCTGCTCTTCTTTCTGAATCAGATACACAAAACCACGAGTCTCCAACTGAAAGAAACCCGACATGGGCCAATGTGTAGGCATTGGAAGCTGCCTACAGCCAATGGGATGATTGTGGCTGTGGGACACGATGGTATTTCAGACTCATGAAGGCACTAGATGAGAATTTTCCATTATGTTTCTTCCTCCTACCCGTCTCCCCCTTATTGAATTTTTTAATTGTTGTTCTTTCGAATTGTCTGTCAGAGCAAAAGGCCTTCTATACCTGAACTATACTAGAGGAAGCTGACAAGAGAAACAGCTACAAGCTAGGTGCTTATGATACCTTCATAGCAAAATTGGGTATTCTACTCTGCATTGCGTTATATGAAACATTTCACCAGCACTTTGCCTCTGAATAGACTTTGAGTCTTAAAATAACTCCAAATCAGATTGTTCAATAACTTCATAAGCCTATTCAGCTCTGTTTCTACTGCAGAACGGTGAGCTCCTTCCATTTCCACACATGTGGACCTAGATATCATCACAGCCTTATTTCCTTGTTACATGCTCATTGATGGGAAAATGAACAAGGAGTTGAAGTTGTAGAACAGGCCAAAGTGCTCTCCTACATCCCCATAAGGCTACAAAAACTAAGGTGAGATATGACCAGTGTAACCTACAGAAGAAAGGGATGTAAATGTCGTAAATGCTCCAGTCACTTCCAGAGAGGGATATCCCAATGTTTCGTTTTTACCAGAGCCAACCTATGCTGGACCTTCATAAACATACAAGCACTTGAGAAGAAACTAGGGAATCACAGCAGTTCAGACTATTGGACTTGTTCTACTGAGGTGCCCGGGAGCCTACTTGGAGTCCAATCTGAGAGAGCTATTTTTGAAAAGGCTAGACATCATGAAAAATGACAGTTTTTTCACTTGTGAAATTTCAACAGTATATGTGCTACTTTCAGTTGTGTTCTCCTACCTTTACAGTGGAAGCTAGTGCATGCATAATTATATTTAGACTGTAAAGGGCTAATCTGCAATAAAGCAGCAGAGAAATGAGCTTTTTAATCCGTTCTTTCTGTGGTAATAGATAGACTGAAATTTTTCAGAATTATGAAATATTTCAAAAATTCTTCATGATGTTAATTTAATTTCTGGACAGTTATTTGAAATCCAGTGCAGTTTCTTAGCTGGGAATATAAAAATGCCGATGCTTTTTAACTTCAACACAAGTATAATTTTTTAAATCAAGTATTTCTTACACGTACATTTTCAAGGAGGAGTTTAAAATTTCCTTTGCTGATGATTGATGCCTTTAAGTCTGTAATAATTCTGCAAGCTTCAGTATTATTTTAATACAAATATTTAAATGGAGATGAAAGACCATAGAGAAGAAGCCATACTAATTCAAATGTTAACAAAAATTATGGAAATACTTATGGAAAATATTTTTCACTATGCACTTAGGTTAAACTGGACTTTGATATCAACTCCTAGACTTTTATTCTATAGTAATTACAAGTCTAACTACAGACAATTGTGAAAACAGGGAGGAGAAAAAGGAAAAGGGAGCCTTGATATTTAAATACTGCCATAGTTGGACTTCAAACATTTTGAAGAAGAAAATGTACCAACTCCATCTGTTGTAATGGTACACAATCTAGATTTCAGACACCTACTTAAAATCTGTGCAATTGATTTTGGATTTTTTTCTCCAGAAACTTATTTTTGTTTAATTACAAATATCCATAACAAAAAATCACCAAACAGAAATTCTTTAAATACTGTGATGCTTACAATTATAATAAACTGCTAGTTTTTCTGTGGGGTGGTTTTGGTTTTTTTTTTGGTAAATAATTTTCCAGTATATAGTGCTTATTAGATGCCATTTCTATTCAGAAGATTTTTGCAAAAAATTGATGGGTGGCTCATGCACAAGTTTATTAGGAAACTAATATGCATATGTTCTGCACTTTCTTAAATGCTAGTTACTTAATACTACAATTAAAAGGTTTCATAAATACATACATATTCGATTCAAGAATTTTCATTAAAAATGTAGGTACTTTATGTTCAAGTATGTTCTCTTTTTCCTTCTTTTCAGCCTTTCTGCAGAAAGGAATAGGAGGAGTAAGAGAAAATCAACCAGTTAAGTAGAGTTAGACTTTAAAGTTTTCAAAATAATGAGCTTTTGGTAAGTTCTTCTCTGTATTGAGAACACCTAGAAACATACATTTTGAATTGAACTTTTAAAAAGCATTTTCTTGTATTTTTCTCTGGAGGGGTGGGTGGGAGGCAAGAAATATCTGGAAATATGCATCATTTAAGTAGAAAAGTTATTTTTCTTAAAAGTTACTGTCTCCTTTCTGATTTATCTTATCAGCTAAAAACTGATTTTTGCAATAGGTCCATAAGCAAATCTTTTTCACTTATAGTATGTTCAACAAGGTCACTGTTGCAACCAACAGTGCATGCCCAGAGTGATGCAGACCCACCAGCTCTGCTGAGCAAACCCACTGAGCTGAACCGGTATGGCAACCTCAAGAGGACTGGCAGAGAGAGACAACTGAAATTGTAACCTTGGCCAAATCCCTCATCGTCATTGCCTCAGTGTCCTCACTGGCAGAGTGGAAAGGAGAGTGCTTGGCTCTCTGTAGGTGCTCATTGCAACAAGTACTGAAATTAATTATGTGAGTCAAGAGTCACTGAGCTGCACCCTAACCACATGGATAGTTACACATTGCTAAGGAGGAAAAAAAAGTCTGTGTTGTTGTTTAACTCGGCAGGCAGCCAAACACCACGCAGCCACTTGCTCACTCCCCCCCCCCCCCCCCCGCAGTGGGATGGGGGGGAGAATCAGGAGGAAAAAAAAATTCGTGGATTAAGATAATGTCAGTTTAACAGAACAGAAAAAGTAATAATAATAATAATAATGATGATGATGATGATGATGATGGAATACACAAAGTTAGTGATGCACAATGCAATTGCTCACCACCTGCTGACCGATAACCAAGTAGCGATCGCTACTTCCTGGAACATGCCTACCATTCATATACTGAGCATGACGTCACATGGTATGGAATACCCTGTTGGCCAGCTGGGCCAGCTGTCCCGGCTATGCTCCCTCCCAGCGCTTGGTAGAGCATGGAAGCTGAATGCCCTTGACTAGCAAGGTACTTAGCAACAACTGAAAACATCAGTGTGTTATCAACATTCTTCTCATATTAAATCCAAAACATAGCACTAGGAAGAAATTTAACTCTACCCCAGCCGAAACCAGGACAGTTTGCCAAAGGTGCACCAACTTCATTGAATTTGCAGGAAAAAACCTCCAACTGATGGCTTTTATTTTATTCCCCCCTTAGTTAAAGTAAAACGGAAACATTAAAGATAGTGCATGTGTACATATCTACACATGTAGATTCAGCAAAATCCCTAAGGAACAAATCCTTCGTTTCTTTCTTGCATCTGTTCCTGAGCCACCTGTTCCAGATGTATGAACTTTAAATGGTACATCTTGCTACTAAACTTACTTTATTTTCAAATACAATTAAAATGACCGAGAAAACTACTATAATTAATTAAACAATTTAAAATAGGCTGGTTATCAGTAAAGCGAGAAGCTGTTACTTTTTTGTCACTTTTCCTATGACAAGCAAGTCATTAGGTATTGCTAAATACATATGAACAAGTGAGCATACACTGGAAAAGGCAAAGGGATAGGAGGCAGGCAGGGAGAAGGAACAAGGTCAATAATACAAGTTTATTGGTGTAGGTTTGGAAACAGTTTGTAAGCAAGGTTGCTTTTTCTTGTAGAATGCCCTACCATACACAATAGGCTGCAACCTTTTCTTCCCATTGCAATGCTGTTTCTAAATTAAGGGAAAGTTGTATTGATCCAGATAGGAGCAGATTATTATTAACCTGATGCGGAACTTCTTTTGACTCATGACACTATCTCCCTCCTAAATAACCACATTATTTTCTTGCAACAAAAACAAAGCACCAAGGAAATTCCTATACAGAATAACACAATGAACTTAAAAAAACTATAATCATGTGTCAGAGCTTTCATCTCTTGTACCCCAAAGGTCCAAGACAATTTTAACTGCACCGTTTTATATCTACAGTAACAGATCACATTGAACACCGGCCTGCACACTAGATTAGCAACAGCTTGAACAGTTTGCCTTGGCTTAATAAAAACATTAACACTCTGTGTTGGTATTTCTTTTGCAATACTGAGGAAGAAAAATAGAATGCAAAAACAACAACTTGGCTAGAAATTAAGGTATGCTGGAAACACTTTCTGGAACAGTAAACAAAACAAAGCAAAGTGGTGAAGAGACTTTGTATGTGAGGATTAAAAAAATACTGTAAGTGGATACAAGAGATGATTACTTCACAGACATAACACAAATTAGTTTTTCTTTTGCTATTATATCAGCTATCACATCAGTTATGTTCAGTGGACACAAGTAAACGCTGTTCACTTTTCAAGGCCATAACTGAAATGCTCCCTTGACCACACAGTTTTTGATTGTAATGGCAGGTCAACGATATAAACAAAATTGTTAAGACCCGTGATTTTATGCGAATTTAGTATACTGACGGTCAGGAAAATACCAGACTGCCACATTCTTGTGATCACTTCAGAATGTAACAGAATATAATTTGAATCTGCCGGCATTTTTCAAAATAACTTTTAGCAAATAAACAACAACTATGCACTTCTGAATTACCATGGTAATTTTTTAACGCCATCCACTTTGTTTACAGGACAAAACCATACCATTTCTGTTGTGGTAATTTAATTCATCAGTGTAATTTTTTGATCAAAGATTTTTCTTTTCTATAGAGCCATGTATAAAAGCAGTAGAAGCAAGGAGTTGAAGTCAGCGTAATTGTAAAAGCTGCTTTTCTGCAGAAAACCTTCACAGTAAAAAGGTAATCAACCTGCACACGACAATGGCTGCAAAACTCAAAAGGAAAGAGGCCTGGAATTGTAAGGGGAATTCATCATTAACTAGTGGGATGCATTCTTAGTCCAAAATTATTTAACATTTATATCAATGGACTCAAAAAAGAATGAAAACAATTGAATAAAGGTAACACAGAATCAAAGACCAGTGAATCACACGAGACCTAAATGCTGAGTGAGCAGCATGGTTTCTATTCCAGGGAATTCAGAAAAAAGGGAAAAGAAAATAAAGAAAAAAATAAAGAAATTAAATGTGCGGTTTTTTTTTTATTTCACAGAATATGCATATTAAAAAGATAATTTCAAAACAAGGGTTTCGGTAGTTCCCTTCCACAGCAGACCCTGGATTCCTGGAGCTTCAATATTCCATGTTATGGACTTGGGAATCACGGGGGCCCAATTTGAGGGCCCAGAGCCCTTCATATTTCATACTTAGGATTGCTTCAGAGACATGGATTATTCAGCAAGCATACCCAAGAAGTCATATGTTTCAACATGGCCAACCATACGCAATGTTATATATTTAAGAACAAAGAATGCAAGATATAAATTATTAGATTGGGAATACCAGTCTTGCAAACCAGTGATTTGGAAAAGTGACATTACAGAAAAAAATAAAACCAAAACCAAGCAATAAACATACTCCCACTCCAAGTCTATGGTTAAAATGGGTAAACAGTCCTTTAAATATTTAACTAGAGAGGTAGTGAACAGGAATAGAAAGGTTATATTACCTTTCTATCCAGCTCCTGGAAATTTATGTCCTGTTCTAGCATACATACTTCAGGAAGATACTTTAGGATTAAATATGAGGAGTTGAAAGAATTATGAGAATGATGAAAGGATATGAAAACACACTTTCTGATGACAAACCCAGGATGCTCATTCTATTTCTTTTAAGTGATTTGATTATAACCAGTAAATTCCTATATTGGGAGATAAAATTTGGTAACAAAAGACCTTTAAACCTAGAGGATAAAAGTACATTTGTAACTAAGGTTGGACATAGAAGCCAGGTAAACACAGGCTAACAGGTGAAAACTTTTAACAACAAGAGCAACCAGGGATTGGAGCTACTTAACAAGCCTGGTGCAGTATTCTCTAATACTGGGACCTAATACAAACAATTGAGGCACTATAGGTACAAGTTCAACTACAGCCACCTGGTAGGAGCTGCACTTTACTTCAGGAAAATCCACTGGCTTGTGGTATGCAGCGCAGAGAGTCACAGTATTCTCTCTTCATCTGATATTCTAGTATGATGAAAACATCAACTTCTTAAAAAAAAACAAAACAAAACCAATCAAAACCCCAAATCAAAAACTCCATTCTTTTTCACTACTATTAGTGCAGTTTTTGGAGTTACCACCATTCCTCTGCACTGAACTCATGCTCATCCAGAGGCTCCTATTTACAGATAATCCAAAGTCTTTGCGAAAACTAAGTAGCTGATGCTTATAAAAAAATATTTTCTAATAGGACAGCCACTTTTTAGTGATCTTTAAGATGTAATTTGCAATTTGAGCATAAAGTATGTTTTCATTGTCCTATTTGTTATCTATAGTTTAATAAAACTGTACTGCAGTCAGATATGAGTTCCTTGTGTTTTATCTGTATTCCACTGTTCTTTATCTGCTCACTGCACTGTTTATTTAAGATTTTAAGAAAAGTTCAGTCCAATTTATTACAAAACCTCTGGCTCCGCTATGTGGCAAAGACATATAGCCCCATCTGCAAACTGGATTAGGGTTTCATAAGCCAGTATGCTTGGGTGCCATCACCACAAAAAGGGAACTGTATTGTATTGCACGGTGGCAGCCAGGTGGCTTCCAGCAATAGGACCAGCAATAATCAGCTGCAGAGGGCTGTAAAGGCTTTGTGAAGGGCTCCTTCCCATTTCCCCAGGACAAATCAGTGGCCCAAGCTTCCTCCTTCTGTTTATTTCATGCATTTTGCTTCAAAGCCAGTTAGCAGATCGATACTGATTTGTATTCTGAAGAACAAATAACCTTTCTTTATTTTTATAAATAAATAAGCTCCCACTAAATTTCCAAAAAGATGCTGAAGATTTAATGGCATTATAGAGAGAGACATCCTTTAATGGTAATGATGCACAAAAAGGATAGCAGACACTGGTGGAATTTGTGGTGTTAACAGCTCAGGTATTTTGTGGACGGGTACCCAAATTACATGAAAAATGCCGGTTGTCAATTCGAAGTTTGCTGTTGCTCATTAACTTCCACACCAGAATTTTTATGAATCTTCCAGTTCCTGTGTACATCATTTATTTTTGCAAACAATTTGGAAACTAGACATAATGGGTAATAGAGGAAACCAAGGAAAAACAAAGTTGGCACCTTCAAAGTTTTTCTCACTGCAGTGTCAGGAATTTGACGTATACTAATAAAGAAATGTTATTGAGAGATGAGTATTCTCTCAATACATGGAAAATGATGCAAATTTACCACACTGTTCTTTACAGAGTGGAAAGTCCTCTGTTACACAAATAACTTTTCTATTTTGTTCTGTAAATATTTGATTTCAAGGGCTCTTGCACTGACTAGATTCCTTCTAGGAAAGACTGCAGACATTAGAAGGAGGACAGTTTGGGGACACTTGCAGTCTCCTTGGCTTCATGTATTAGGGAAACACTATATATCAGTCTGCCTTTGCAAATGGAAATCTCCCCACTATCAGATTTCCAACTTACAAAAAAAGCATAAAACTGAAGTTGGAAATAATAATGTAAGAAAAATACCTAAATTACTACAAATGAAAAAGAGAGAGAATAGCAGTTCTTGAATCTGGGGACCTGATTTAATTAAAGTGCACCACGACCACTTACTTTTAATATTAAATGACACGTTCTCTGAAATTTATCAGACTCACCTATACACACTAAAGAGTTTTAGAAGCCAGCAGACCAAGCACTCAGGTGGTGTAAAAGAATGTAAAGGCTCCACTAGTTTCAATTAATCTGCACCAATTAGAATGTGATAACCCATAGTGAGGTTATACAGCAGGAAACCAAGTTACTTGTTTCTTAAAGGTTCAGTGAAGCTCCACCTGCCAGTTTTTCACAGCAGACTTCCTGACAAGCCCACACTGCCATCTCCCTTAGACACTGGTAATCTAAATTACATACTCTTTGTTAGTATATGAAGATTTCAATTATTTCTATTGTTTTGCTGTACAGTTACTGTGTGTATATTCCTCTACAATGACATCTTTTACCGAGATCTAATATGTAAATACTTTTATGGGGTGAACGTGATATATCTAAAATGTTGTGATCTTCTAACTCCATTTTATTGACACATTTAAAAACTAGCCAGTTACTGCAATTTTCCTTTTGCATCCAATTCAGCAGAATTCCTTCCTTCACATTTGCTTGAGTTATTGAGGGCTGTATGTTGAAAACAGTTACATGCATTAGGGCTCCCCTTACCTCAAAGGAAAAACAAATGCCTGCCACAAGTTTTCCTGCCATTATCAGGCCTGTCAAGTACCTGTAGTAAAGGGGTCATCAGATAAGACTTAGCATATTGCAGTGACAGATGCTGGAAAAAAGGTTTCTAGTCAGTCTGGAAACTGCTGCTTCTTCCCTTTCCATCAGTAGCAAGTAAGTCAAGACAGAAATACCACATTCCATTTCAAACATGACATCTTCTAGTTAAAGGAGATAAAACACTGGTGTCCATCCCACATTTGTAACAGCAAAATAAAGAATTCTAAAATATTTCTTTGAGATCTAGTTATTGTCCGAAGAATAGGAATCAGTGCAACAGCAGCAGTCCAAAAAAGGTTTCAACACCACTGTAAAAACAAGACAGTCTCTCATCACAAGCACAGAGCAACAACTTTTGTTAATGTTATTTTTACTCACGTGGTACAAAGCAGTTTCTGGTCCAGGTGTGCCCATGACTTCTTGTCTTAATGAGTCCATTTGTAAACTAGGCAACAGCGAGTAATGACTTGGACTACTACTCTTGTCTCCCTTCTTTTTGGACTTTTTCCCAGTATCCTTTTTGCTATTCCTTTGAAACATGTAGTCGTCTTGACCTATTTTCTCATTGCTCATATAGCGAAGCAATGAATTCTCTGTCGAAAGAGAAGTAATGCAAAACATCATTGTGAATTGTTGTATGTATGTTAATCCTGCTTCCAAAATATATAATATTTTTGCTAAGATCTACTGTCAATTTTAACTCTTCAAGACTATTTCATTAACAAAACCCATTTGCTTCTTTGGTCTGGATATAATAAGAAAGCAACCTTTTGGTAGGGAAAATTCATGATTCTTGCAGTTTTCTGGTATATCTTTGACAATAAAAGGAACAGAATTTAAAAGAAGCCCCACATCAATAAATTTTGTCTTGGAGTTTTCACAAAATGAGCAATGATACACTTATGATCATATCTGTAATCTTTTTTTTAAACAAGATCCTAATGAATACAAATGACTGTGGTGCCATACATTTAAAAGTAATTTGCTTTGAACATTTATTTGAGATCATTCACTGTATCATCCATACTTTCCCCGAAATATTCTTCCAGCATCTACCAGCTTGTAGCTGAGGGACATCCTGTGCCAGAAGCAATGTTTGTGAATTTAGGAACCATAAGCAGATTTGTCTTTCATGAACTTGTCTGGTCTTTCCTTGTATTAATGCGAACTTTTGGTATCCACAACCTCCTGTGGCAAGAGGTTCCTTAGCTTGAAACCAAACTGCACAAGGAGCCAGATCTTTTTCTTTTTAACCAGCACTCGACAGAGACATTTGATGTCTCTCAGGTCTTGTTTCGGAAAAAACCTATTTCCTTATTTCATTCCACACAAGATTTTATAAACCTTTATTATGTCCTGCCTAAATTCTCCCAAACTGATGATGGTCAGGCTACTGAATTGACCCTGATTTGGAAGCCACTCCATCCATCTGATCATTTTTGTTGTCTCCTAATCCTTCTTCAATTCTACTGTATTTTTCTTAAGAGATGAAGAGACCAGAACTGCACACACACCCAGCGTGAGCAAGAACTTACACAGCAGCATAAGAATACTTCTTAATTTGTCTTGTATTCTTTTCCCAATAATTCCTAACAGTGTTTCCTTTTTTTGAACCCTACAGAACATTTAGTTAGTATTTTTATGGAAATATCTATCATTACTGTAACATCTTGTTCCTGGGTGATAATAGCTATCTCAGAGGTTACCATTTTGTATGTGAAGTTACGTATCTGGGCTCACAGACCAGAATTTTGAAGAACTTATCCTCGATGATTTTGAGGTGAATCCCATGCTGCTCTAGAATGTTTTCCATCAAAAAAGAACTCATGAAGACAGAGAAATGTGATATATAATTCTCATTTAAGCATAGCAATATTTATCAGTAATAATAATACATTTGTCCTCTAGCATTATAAAATTACGGCCAGTTTCGAAAGGGACCAGATAATACAGCTGAATCAATGAAATTCCAATATAAAGTTAAGCCAAACTGCAGGGCTTTGCAGTCATGGTTTTCTTTTGCCTGGCTGAGCAACTTCCTCAATCCTAATAGAGGCTCTGCAAAAAATTAAGCATACATAATGAAGAACCCAAAACAGGTTCACAAAAATATATATCTAAGCAAGCAGCAAAACGAGGTTGAAATATGTAGCTTAAAGCATGATAAAACCCATAATGCCTTGTACAAGATGTGTGTTCAGATCACTTACCTCTCCTACTATCTCTTTTTATTTTATTGGGGTCTTCATAATCCCCCACCCAGTTATATTCTACTGGCATAGAAATAGGCCTTAGTTTCCCTGGAAACAGAGGAAAAAATTGAGATCATGCACCATAAGGCAGCATTAAACTAACATTCTTTAGAAGAAAGAACAAATTGTGTGCTAAGCTGCTATTCTACAGGGTTGCTTATGAAAGATGATCCAGCATTGCCTCTGAACAAGAGGTTAAGATAGGAGTTCTGTTTTCTTTAACAGACAAGAAGCAGCAAGTATTTAATGGATTTTTTTAAGTTTAGAAAATAAATCCAGTCCCCTACAAAATCATCAGCGGACTGATGTTTGAGACTGACAAACGCATTCAAATTACTTTCGTTTTCACTAAACTAAAAGCCCCTGGCACACACACGGAGAGAACTGTTTTAAAGCATATGTGAATTGTTGGTAACAGAAACGTGTCCACATCACTAAAGTACCTTCACAAATAGCATCTTTGCTGGTGGGCTTAAAAGATCCATCAGTGACTGAGTAAGAAAGGAAGCAGAAAACCTCTACATGTAATTTCTTTTGTAGCGCAGAAAGCGAAGTACATTACTATTGGTAAATTCACTTGGTTTCAGACAGCAAGAGACAGAAAAGCTGAAGACTATTACATCTTTTAAATTTTGATTTGGAAGCTGCTGAATTGAATTTTAAAAATGCTGTGAACTATGATTTCTGCTTAAGGATCCCACAAATATAGTTGGAAATTCAGTGAGAGGATGCTATAAAACTTAGTGGGGTTACTTAAAGTGGTCTGAAGTTTTTAGCAAGTTAAATAGTATATCGAAACAAAACACAGAGTAGCATAGCATATGGCACAATATCTAGCAGACAGAAAATAAAATGTTTTCACAACAAGGTCAGCCCTCACTCTTTTTTGAATTGATCTACTGGTCACAAAACTGAAAAGTGGGAAAATAATTTGGTTTTAGAAGTAGCAGAGCTTGAAGTGAAAACTTCAGAAGTCTTGTTAATTATTTTAGTAAAAATAATCGGTCTTATTCCACATTTTTGAGGTTAAATCCATGATACACTGAAAAAGAAAGATGTGTTTATAATGAAAACAAATATTCAAACATGTCTGTCTACCTCTTGAAGTATGGCGTTCATGGGAAATACACCAATAACGTGTAGGCAGCATAATGGTAAAAGGTTGTATTGCCTTTTTAAAAAATTGACAAAAAAAGGTGTATGTTCGCTATAGACCACAGGATCAGGTCACAAATACATCATTGCTCAGGAAATACAACATATATACTTAACTTTTTATTTATCATTTATTTTACTATTTATGGACACATATTTAAGTCTGATTGAAGCCGGTGAGATTTAGAGCACACAGTTAAGGAGTCATTTCCTGAGTGGGGATGTATTCGGCTCATATTTACTTGATCGGAAGTAACTTTCAATGGTTACTTTTTCTAGAAATACAACTTTCTCTTCTTTGTGAGGCTGAACTCACAGTATCTTACTGAAAGAACCCGCACACTTAAAAAGATACAAAAGCTACAAAGTCATGTAAAGTCTGATTGTTATCAAAAGCTATAGCCATAACAAATTTTTGACAAAATCTCTAGCTGTTCAAAGTGCATGGTTTTTGTACCTGGCAGTAAAACTGCAATGACCAAATTTGTTTTTTTCCTTAAACTCATTTGCCTGTTACCTCTGCTAATCTCCTTCTTGTTAACCCCCATGGATTCTCTAAATCTGTTTTCCCTGGTGACTACACTCAGGAAAATTTCTTCCTTGGGATGTGAACAGAAGCTTTCCGAGGCCAATTAGCAACAATTATACAACAGCTGGAAGCCAGTAAGAGCATGAAAGAGAAATCTCTTTGTTAACATTGTCAAAAAATGTCAAAAGATTCCAATAAAGAAATTATGGAAGGCCCTATTAGCCTCTCACGAAAGAGGACTGAGAAATATTTTTAAAAAAAATTAACACCACCACATAACTAATGATGAATACATGTTGCAAACAATTACTTCTCTAGGCCTTGGAACTCTGTTTGACCTTCTTTAATGGGTCACCATAAGCCAGAGGAGTGTTATTGTCATTTCCCAGATTTCTGTGAAATCCTAAGGTCATGCCTAGCCACAAATCTTATGCTAACAAATGCCATGTGGGAAACTTTAGAATTTAATGCTGAAATGGTAATATTTTTAGAAAATACACTTAAATGAAAATGGACTCAAGGGTATGAATTCATTAAAAAAGAAGTGAGATCAAAAGTGAAAGCCTGTATAACAAATGTGTTAAATAATGACTGATTTTCAGTGCAGTCTTTGATCCATGTATTTATAACCCTTTCTGCTAATAGAAAAAAAGGCTAAAAAAGCTATCCTGTAACAAAATAATGGATTCAGCAGTCCTTGAAGAAGAAATGTGTTGTTCTTCACTCTAGACCACCAGCATTAAAATTTAACATCTGGAACAGAGAGTACATCTCTGTTAATGGAACTGACTGCATCCACCAATTGTAATAGCTGAAATACTGGAGTAATAAAATTGATATATCCACTTTGAAAACTTGGCACTTATCTTTTACGCTAAGGGCGTGGTTAGAAAACACCTGAAAACACTTTGAAATCCAAAGGATACTGAGGATTTTGCAGCAGGATTGTGTAGTTGTGTAGAAAGGGTGCATTTTATGAAAATGCATCTTTTAATGTTGTGCAAGCACATTGCTCCAGGTCCTGAGGATACTTTACACAGCTCAAGCTCAATTTATATCATGGTTCCCAGGTGATTTTGAAGCTTGGCTGCATGATGTACTAAATTTACGCTTCCTCTCAAAGGAATATGATGTCAGGATTACTATAACAACTCCAACATACAGCTTGTGCTCAGTTTAAAAATTGAATTAACATAGCAAGTAGGGTGAAAAAATATTCAAGTGTGTCCTCTTCATTTTCTTCTATATCCTAAAAACTCTATGACTGCACAATTTTATACTTGGCAACAGCAAACCAATTCTCCCAGTCCAAAGCTGAAACAAGTTACGATACTAGCTAAAGGAAGAGTTCCAAGAGATTCAAAGGGAAAATAAGGTTTGGAACATAAAGGTTTGAGGAGCAAAATTCTCACCAGAAATTGTTTCTGAGTTCTCATCCGAAATAAATCAAAATCCAAGATGTGGAAGTAGCAAGAATACACGTTTGTGTTTACACGCAAAATTCTTTCTTAGACAATATATAACCTCGAATAAAGAGGAAATGCTATATATAAGAAGTCATCACTTCCCATATAGGAAGTTACAGGAGGTTAATACAGTTTTACAAAAAAAGCACTCTATCATCAGTCATACTTCATTTCTGGGACTAAAGAAAAATTCAAGAGTTTTAAAGAGCAATGCAGCATGAAAGCAGCATGTCATCTCTTGGTAAATCTGAAGTGGTTTTGATCTTTAAAACTATTATACCTGGGTAAATTTTTCTAATGCTGAATTCCTAAACTTATACAAGTCTTGCCCCTACACTGGGAGAACAATTCCATCCTGTATTTTTAGTAAAAATATATTGTCTTCTGCCAGGTGGTTTTTTAATAAAATAATACTGAAGCATAATCTGAAAAATTAAGCTGATAACAAAATTACAGAATTTGTATTTAGAAAATCATCAATATAAAACTGGATTTGCCCTCCCTATCATAGTAAGTAATTTTTTCTTGCACAGAATAAGCTCTTAGATTGAAATTGGACTAAAGTAGTACAGAATTCTTAGCAAAATCAATGGCCACTGAAAATATTTTCATGCTTAAAAACAAAAGCAGATGCACAAAAATCCTAAAATCAACAAATGGTGATTATCCTTATTAGATCAATGCCATACCATATGTTGGTGTGCTCTCTCTCCTTCCAGGACCACTTGTTCTTCCTTTCTCATATTCATAGCAGTATAAAACTGCATCTTCTTCAACCACATTAAAGCGTTTCCGATATTCCTGGTCAAGAAATGAGTTTGGAGATTCGGATCCTGTATGAACTGGCTTGCCCACTATATGTCTGCCAACATCATCACATGGGAGATTTCCCTTTTCATCCCTTTAGTAAACAAGAGAGGTTTTTAATATATTGGGATAAGACATTGATTTTTTTTTTACTGTTAATATTTCAATACACATGGGAATATGTTAATATTTCATACAAGCAGGAAACAGATGCCATCGACCAACATCAGGATCACACATCATATATGCATATGTATGCATGTATGTGCCAGTTATCTCACACATCTCTGCTGATTCAATTCTTTTACAGACTGTACCCATCTTATTGGTTTCTCTTGAAAAGAATCATAAAAATAAAGCTGATGTGCAGTTACTCTTTTTTTCTTGTTTTTTTGAATCTACCTAGAATTTTGTGATTTAGGGCAGAGAAATAATGTTGACCTAATTTTTTTATACTTACATTTTTAAATATATCAGATAATTTTTAGACATGGCTATATGGCAAGCATGGAAAAATTCAGTCTGATTCCTTACAAACTAACCCCAGAGCAAGAAGAACCAGGGACCGATGATGTACAGACATTTGACATAGTCTTGCACAATCAATCCAGGCCTCGAAGTTCTATAGGTACATCCACGCAGTACCAAATAGGGTGTGTAGCACCTGATGATGAGCTGCTGTCCCAAGACAGCAATGCATTGCAAGGCACGCACTTTGCAGTTTATGTACAGATCCCCAAGATGATTGCTTTTCCTTCCCCGCACTCCCGCCCCACGCTCTGAAAATCCAAACTACTCAAAGGCATCAAACGAGAGCAAGCTGTGCCTGGGGTAGGAGCCCTCTCCTTGCACTAGATGAAGCAGGGCTCAGTAAACCTGCTGGTAGGTGTCCTGGTTCCGGCTGGGACAGAGTTAACTTTCTTCCCAGTAGCTTGGGGGGTGTGCTGTGTTTTGGGTTTAGTGTGAAAGGAGCGTTGATGGCCCATTGATGCTTTGGCTATTGCTGGGCGATGCTTGCACCAGGGAGGGGGAGCACAGCCGGGGTGGTGGACCCAGCTGGCCAATGGGGTATTCTATACCATGTGACATCACGCTCAGTATAAAAACCAGGTGTGTGGGGGGGCTCAGCCCCGTTCCTGACAGGCGGTCGGCGAGCAGTTGCATTGCGTATCGTCTGCTTTGTGTATTCTGTTATTGTTGTTCTCATTGTTATTCTTACTGTTCTACTTCGATCTTTACTGCGAGCACAGAGAGAAGTGCAGAGCCACCAGGAAAACGCCCTTTGCCACAGCTCTCTGGAGATGAGAGCTTCAGTTCTCACACCCAAAGGTATTCAACAGGTTTGAGCAGGCACTAACTTAGGACCAGCACTTCTAAGTAACCTGCACACGGAAAGTGCCCGTCCCCCTTTCTCATGCCATCCATGTGCAGTTATGTCGGCAGCTGTACTATCTGTGGGTATCGCCACCAAGGCAGCATGGCTTCAGGATTTTACAATTTACATCAAAATATCAAGTCTTTTACTCCATTCCAGTAGCAAAAGGAGGGTTGCTTTGTTTGGTTTTTCTTCCTTGGCACAGCAACAACAAACTGAGAAACAGATGCTGAACAGTTTCATAATATCCAAAATAAAGACATGCTTAAATACAGTTAATCATGGACAAAAAAACCTGATGAAATGCCAAAACAGATTATTCAGAAACACTGTACACTATATGACAGGTTTCTTGAAATGAAGTATAGTCCATTAGGATTAAGCTGATAAAAAAAATTCAGATGTACATGTCTTAATCTCTCTGTAAGATTACGGCTTGTACTAATATGTATTATAAGATTCAATCAGAATTGGTCCAAAATACTGCATTATCATAATGATTTAAGAAATATTATTAATAAATAATCAAAATGCATTTTGAAGATCTCGATTTCTAAGCAGACCTCAAAAACTGCTGAGCAACTAATATTCACTAAAAATACTTCAAAAAAGAGGATGCGTTTCTTATCAAATAAAAGTATTTTTGTGGTGGTAAACATGCTCAATAGCAGTACAAAGGCACTACTTCTTTTAAGATAGTACAGTTTCAGCTTCAGGAACAACAGGTCTTTACCATATAACTACTGCATTCAAAGAGAAACCTAAGACTCTGTTTTGGTTGGGGTTTCTTTTTGCAGCTTTTTTACGTTAATGGGGTAGAATTAAATACTTGATTTTTTCTGTGGATTTTCTGAAAACCATGTCCTTAAAATATTTACATAGACGTAACAAAATACTGTTATCAGAGAGATAAAAGACACATTCAATCCCTATGAACAATTCAAGGGTCTTGACTGACAATATTTTTATTTAATTAGAAGAAAAAAAATTAGTGAAGTAGACTATGTATTCTGCTTGTCTCTTTTTCACTTTAAGACAGATACTACTACAGTAATTGTGTTAGCAAGTTGGACTGTGTTATATGTGTCACATTTGAAAGAAAATGACAATTTTTTTTTTTTTTTTCAAGAAATAAAAACCAAGCCAGGTAACAGACGAGGCAAGGATGAGGAAGGAACACGGGACTCAGCTTACAGCTTCACAAAAGGCTTGTGACATCATCTAAATCAAGAAGTGGAAAGTCACTCTTTTGCCCTGGAAGGTTTCTCATATCTCTGAAGAGCAAGAATTTATCACAGAATCACAACTTCTCCCCACTAGGCAATTTAACTTGCCATATACCTCACTCCTGGATAACCCCCAGGAAAGTCTTGTCAGGATCAGGTTATACATCTTATTAATTGGCTAGAAGAGTTACTGATAGGAAAGTCTAAGAAAAACTCAGCTACAAGAAACTCAGGTACAAGAAAGGACATGCTGCCCTTACAACCTTTCCAAGAAAGTTAACTAAAAGAAAAGCAAGAAGTAATTTAAAAATACATTGACTAGACACATGATAGCCTGTGTCTAAGAATATGGAAGCTTTAAAAATACTGATTCCTCTTAAATACATTCCTAGACCTCTGGGTAGCTTCCATATTATTTATAGGCCATAATTCTCTCAGAATTTTAGGAAAGCAACATCTGTGTACATTATGGAATTATACTGAATCATTTGAGGTCATGTGAGGGTAGGGTGATGAATCTGCAAGGAGGATCTGCTGCTTTTCTGGCTCAGCGAGCCCAGAGAGATGAAAATGCCTGTTCCAGGTGGCAGGTCAGAGTAGCAGATATATTTACAGGGAACAGCATGGTCACTGCAGAGTCTAGCAGACTGGCCACACTAAAACAATCCTGAAATTTGCTCTAATGCTATCAAATCAAAAGAAAACACTATGGCAGAACAGAACAGTGCTCTTGTTGAAGCTGGAAGTTTCTTGCTTTTAGCTCAGCTTCTCTTATTGCATCATGGTTATTAGGCAAAGGGACAGACATGAACTCTTTTCCTACTTATAGATTCAGGGTTTCAGATAATTTTTGCTCTTCTGAAATAAGAGACTGTTAGAGACAATAGATTATCCCATACTTGAGAAAATAGGGTACTGAACCTTCTTTTCTAAAGGCTACTGTCTGTTTTGCAGACAAGACACTGATTCAGATCATTGTGGGTCTGATTCAGCATTTCTACCCTTAATAACCCCTTCACCTGCAAAATGAAGCATTCTCATTCTAATCCTGCAGGGCAGGCTGATAAACAGGTAGGAACAGAATGGTCAGTTACTTTACAAATATTTTTTACATCAAATTGTACCGGAAATGATCTTTTTTACCTTGGAACATAAGGTTCTGTTGGAGGAGGGGGTATGTAGAGATCCTGAAGGGCAGAGCTGTCTCTTTTTGTAGGTGTGCTGATAGTGCTGGATGGCGTAGCAACACTGCTTGTAGGGCTTCTAGGAATAAGAGGCTGGTTCAAAAGAGAGAGAAATAATCAAGATTATCCTTATATATTATACATTTTTATTTGAAAAAGCTATAAACATTCTATAGTTCAGAAAGTTAAAGAACTAGTTAACAGTCCTAATGTTTTGGTGGTTTTAAGCTGACTGAAAAAACACTCAGGCTAAGGAGACAGATCTACGAATGGACATGTGTTGTGCTTATAAAATTTACTCCTCTGATTACATCTTTTTCCCTTTTGCACAGCAAGATTATTGCCAATGCCCATAAAAATAGTAATCAGTAGAGCCTCTGCTGAAATCTTAATGAGTAAATAACATACAGAATCCAGTGAATTCCTTAATTAAACTAACATTGTAAAGAAAAAGTCTAGTGTTTACAGTAAAAGGTGCGTAAGTAGGCATTAAATTGAATGTCATCTCCCCCATCTGCTCTACAGCTTAAGAATTAACTGTAAAGCTTCAGTTTATGTCTGCAGATGCTGTAAAATCAGGTACTGCATCCTAAGAGCACATGCGCTATGAGACAGAATAAACTGGAGATTATTATTATTCTTCACTCCCCTGGGCACACTCCTCACAAAGTAACATTTACTCACAGGTAAATAAATTGTACACTCCTTGCAGAATAATCATGCATTCTAGCTATCATTCCAGTCCAAATAGGATCCTTTCTCTTAATCACATCTCTCTCTCTCATGATTAGGTACCCCTTCTTCTTCCTCAACTTATCTAACTTGGTTAGCTAAATAATGACCAACCATTTGAAGACTTTATTAAATCATTGTAGGGCTAGAAATTATAGCAAGATTTTCTAACAGTCTCTATACAGATGCAGAAAAATGAAATGAGAAGAAAACTTTGATTGCTTTAGTCTACTTAATAACATATCTCCCCAATAACAAAAGCCTTATGTTGCTTGGCTTGTGTGACAGCTAAACTCAGGCAGAAGAAAAAGAAAAATGGCAAAACATCAGGTACAACAGTATCTTCATATACCCTAAAATTAATCTAATGTTAAACAAATGCTGAGTTTTGCCTTGAAAGAGTTCTTTCCCTTCCGTCTTTTTGGAAGTGAACTCCTTGAAGAAAGAAGTGTTGGGATTATAGAGTTCACCATACCTATAATTTCTGATCTAAATAACTACCGGAGGACACAAGCATTTCATATTTTATTGACGGCAGAGAAGCTCTAAATACTGACTGAACGGATGCGTAGAAAGATCCTTCTGCCAGCACTGTTAAGAATACTTTATGACAGACCTGGGCATTCCTGTGCAGAATAATCAGTTCTCATTTTCTAGATACTAATCTTAAGACTGTAGCATTATGCCTATATTGCAGAAAAGCCCAACAGTTCAACAGCAGGAACTTTTTCAAAATGTTGGCCTTTCATAAGCTAGCGATGAGCCATTTGAATTTATGCTTATCAAGCAAAGCCCCCACCATTGCGTTACTTTTTTTCAATCTGTAAGTAAGAATAATGCATGCCACCTAGGAAACCTTATCCTTTTCCAGTTACTGCCTTGTTTTAGGAACAGAGCTGTGTTAGATGTTATTTATCTCAAACATAATAAAATGTATGCTTAAAATTTTCTTGCTAAAACTTTGCAAGTCCACCTTTAGAGCAACAGGTTTTCTCTTTTTGAACATTAGAAAACAAGGCCCTGTAAACAGTGATACTGCTAAATACTTTCTTTGCTCATTAGAGCTAACTTGAGTATTCTGTAGCCAGGCCAATGAAAGACTGCCAGTATTTACAGGAAGAGAGGGAGAAAGACACACACACAAAATCAGACAGGTAAAAGACTTTACAACCACTAAAAACAAGAAGACAGAAGTCTACAAAAATAAGAATAAAGTTGGTGGCAAAACCGGGTAAAAAAACCAAAAAACTAAAAAAGACCCTCTTTCAGAGAAACAAAAATCTTATCCTTTAAATTTGCATCTGTGACACCATAGCCGTAGATGTTCTTGAACCACTTACTAATACAGCACTGGTTATTTTCTTTCTGAAACCTTGTACTTCTATGACAAGTACATTTTGTGGCCTGCTGAGTAGCTTGTAGAATTAATTTTCATTGTAAGCCAAAAGAATTTTGTGACCTAGACCCTGTTTACGCTTGTTAAGTCCAGGCTGTTGTTCATGGCTCATACTCGCAAAAGCACTGAGAGGAAGACAAGCTGGGTAGATGGATTTGCTCTTCTCCACTCTGAGGAAGGAGACAGCCCTTTACTTTACCTGCATGAATAGGTAGACAAGAGGAAAGAGGGCCCTAGAAACTAGACTGGTGGCAATCAATAGGAGTATACGGTTTATGTCACATAAGGAAAATCTTGCTCAAGTATAACAGTGATCTGGACTTACAACGGGTTGATGAACCTCTGGTGGTCCTGACCGGCTGCTGGAGGGCTAGAGGACATGTAAAGAATTTCCCTTGTGTTACAGCCTCGAATACCTGGGCTTAACTATTTAAATACTAATGATACGGGCTTAATTTCTGAAAAAAAAAAAAGATTTTGCTGAAGTCTGAGGATTCTATTGGGTAGCTTCACACTTCACCAGTCCCTGCTAATACACAGCCCAGACATACAGGTTGGTTTGTCCTCCAGAAGAGTTTCACAGAATCATAGAATCATTGAATCATAGAATGGTTTGGGTTGGAAGGGACCTTAAAGATCATCTAGTTCCAACCCCCCTGCCACAGGCAGGGAAACCTTCCACTAGACCAGGTTGCTCAAAGCCCCATCCAACCTGGCCTTGAACACTTCCAGGAATGGGGCATCCACAACTTCCTTGGGCAACCTGTTCCAGTACCTCACCACCCTCATAGTGAAGAATTTCTTCCTTATATCTAATCTAAACCTACCCTCTTTCAGTTTAAAGCCATTATCCCTTGTCCTATCACTACATGCCCTTGTAGAAAGTCCTTTTCCAGCTTTCTTGTAGGCCCCCTTCAGGAAGATGCTGGAGATTTGGGGTTTGTGCACCTCTGACAAATGCATATTTTGGTTCATCTTTTGGCTCGGCAAGGTGGTTAAAACAGTGAGTGCAATAGGAAGAAATGGTATTCAGTCTAACACAGAAAAACGCAAGTTATCCAGCTACCTGAAGGTAAAAGGTTTCCCTCAAACTGTTCCCATGTCAGACACTTTCAGAGCTGAAATTACAGTGTAATTGGTGAGAGTCTGACTGTGGTATCTCACAGGATGGCAATGTGGGTACACCTTCCCAGGGCACCCGGAGCTCCCAAGGGGATAGAAACTGTAATACAATCTAGTACAAGTGGAAGCACAATCCTGTACAATTGTCTCAAAACATACTAGGATGTCTCATATCTTTTCCATATTTGGGTCATATTACCAAAGTCAGCTCTCCAGCTTATTTTCACAAAAACAGAAAAGCTGTGTAACTAGAAAAAAAGGAGAAATCCAAATTTTAAAATAGGTCACCACTTTTTTTTTTTTTTAATATATTTATCACCATTTCACCAGTAAATCAGTAGCTCAGTAAGAACTGCTATGGTAAAAACATTCAAGTGGTCTCTCCTGGTAGTAGCTCAACACACTGAGAACATTGTTGTAACTACTACCTTGTGCTGTAGGAATTCAGCTTTCATTTTATAAATAATTAAAAGTCTTCAGGCCCTCCTGGTTGAAAAGAGAACTTTCAGAACATGGCCTGCAGGTATGTTGCATCTACACGGCATTTTGCATTGCAATTTAGAGAGACCTCAACTGTTCAGTTCGAGTCAATCTGTGCACCTACAAGTAAATCAGCTCATGTAGCTCTCCAGTTCAGTGGCAGCCATTCAGTGGACCATATGCAGGCACACTGAACAGAAAAACACATGGAACTCCATTCAAGTATTTCTGAATTGGATGCCTTGGAGATCAGTGTTATCACTGAGTTAATTCTCTTCCAAGGACTAGAGCTTTTTCCTGCTACAGTCCCTTTTGGTAGGCTGACCAGGGCAAGTGGGATTGCTGAAACAGCAATAAAACTAAAAAGCTTTCAGGCCCAAAGAGTTAAATACTTGACCCATGGGAATAGCCTGACAGAGAAATTTTAGAAGTTACATATTAAAACTGGAATAGCCTCAAAAATGTCCCACAAAGACCTGCATCAATCTTAACCCACAATGACAGAGACAAAATCCATATTTCAATACATTTTGGAGTACTATTTCTCAAACATTTTGGATGCACCATCCTCCTTCAGGATCATTAGTCTTTATGGACCCTTTCCCAAAATGTCAGTTGGCCAGGGAACAGATAACCACAGCAGATAACTTACAGCAGCTCGGTTTCTCTGACACAGGGAAATAAGAAGTCCCTGTAAGTACTGACTGATAGCACATAGACACTTAACTCCCCTCTCCTCCAGAAGCTGCTCTGTATCCGGTTAGCTCTGCCCTGCGGTTCCTACCTCCCTCTTGCTACCAGGACCAATTGCTGCTTTTCCCTTCCCCAATCCTGAAGGAACTGAGAGGGTGCCCACAGTAAGTCAGCATATTATTTTTGCTTTTTCTCTCTAAACAATTAATCTAATTAATATTTAATATATACTATCTAAAATTCTTTTTAATGTTTTTTAAAACTCTTTGAATCTTTCATTAGCTCCCTTGGAAGCTGCAATATATAGTTTGAGAAACATTGCTCCAGAAAAAGACATACAATTTTTAAAAATATAAGCAAAACCAATACAAAATTTGAAGTGACAATATCTTTATACAGTATTTGCATCAGTAAACAGATTTTACTGCTAATATATTTTTCATATTGGATCAAGGTTATGACAATTTATTGAACAGAATGTTTCCAATAAAAGAAACTTTTTATAAGACCAACCATGACATGAAGTAATGAAATACTATAACTAATTCATACTCTGTAGGAAAACCCAGTCAGAATCCATTTTAACAGTGCTGCAAAGAATGCCCAGTTCCCATGTAGTTAAAACACAACTAAGCAACTGAAGAGCAAACAAGTTAGTATTTTATTCAAATTTAATGATTAAAAAGTGGAAGGTCATTAATGCTAATCATAAATTATGAAAACAGAATATAGCATCGTCTCTAGATGAATGAAGGAGGCAATATAATAAAGTAAGGAAAAATACTAAATAAAAATAATAAAAGTAGCATTTTCTCTCAAACCAAGGATGCTGTTGTTATTGTTCCTGTTGCTTCTTAGGAGGCTGAAAAGCTGAATATATCATAGTGGAGATACGATGCATATCTAATCCAAAATAAAGTCTGTTTAAAAAACTACAGATACTGAGCTGTTGGTGATTTTATAACAGTACAATTTAATCACATACAAAACAGTACAGTGAACTATTTTAAATATACAAAAAGTAACATTTAAATAAGCTTGGTGAAGAGTGTGACAGTGCCTAAGAGGGGTCAGAATGTTTTTTTCCAAGTCAATACACAAGATGTGGCTGGCAGCTGCCCCCAACCTCACTGACATTCAGTAAGAGCCTTTTCACCGATATCGGCACAGTGTCCGATATTAGTCCAAATTAGCCGAAGCATGGCAACATGTTGCTCTACCAAGAAACTGGATGAAGAGTCTTCCACACTGTAGTCAAAGTCCAGTTACTTTTGACTAATTAACAAAGCATTTTCCAGAAGGCAAAGGAGGACTTTGCAGGTAGCTTCTGGCTAGCATAATGATAGCGACTCACGTAAGATTTCATATGCTCCGACAATCTTCTCTATCGAACCTTCCCTCCTTGTTGAAACAGCACTTTGGGGAGCCTCTCTTTGAAACCTCCCCAAAATAACACAAAGTGGAAAGGAGAAATAAAACAGACAATCTAGAGTAAAGGATGTTTATTTAAGTTAGGTTTTGAACCAGACAAAAATTTGGAGAGTTCAAAGGTAATTAAGTCACCTCTATGTCAAGTAAGAAAAATAAAAAAATTAAAGGTTAAACTTACTTGCTTTGTTCACCACATTCAGTAGCAGTCAGAAATACAAACATTGCAATCTGGAATATCATTCTAGGCTTTCACACAATGGATCAGAGTATCAGAAAAAGGAACTGAAAGGCAAATTTAGTAAGATTTGTCTTGCAGGCATAGCATCTTAATATTTATGGTACAATACCATGAATACCTTCAATTGCAAAGGCAACCACAAAATCCCCCAAGGCCACAGCTGCCTAATTCAAATGTTATAAAAGCAATAAGGAAAACCACAGGCTGAAAAATCCCTTGACTTCACAAATTCTGACATGACTCCAGAATGCATCAAGGGAGAACTTTGATTATCTGCAAGAAGTTGGATACTGATGGATATTAAAACGGACAATCATCAAGTGACTGAAAACAAACAAACAAAAACCCCAGCACTTCCTTTAATCAGGACACAACGGAAAAAAAAAGAATGTTTTTTTTTCTTTCTAAAGTCTGATTGACTTTAGAGCTGGAATTAATGCACTTGTAAATACAAACTCATCATGTAATGGTGCATAGTATAGTCATAGGATAATTGTATTATTTTACTGTACATCAAGCCATTCGATATCAGTTTCAGGACTGCTACACAGGATGCATAATTCTTCTTCTTCTTTCTTTCCCCTAACCTTTCATATTTATTCTAAGGATAAACATATTTGTGAAAAGATGAATATACTACATTTCTGCTAAAAGGAAAAAAAACCCCAAAGAATTAATCAATAATTACGTAGACTGCATTTAACTCGTAATTCATGGCAAGACTGCGGTGTGAAGGCAGAGCTGTTCAAAGTAAACCACTGAACATTCTAAGAAGTATTTATGTCAATTAGTAACCAGTTAATATCTGAACGAAGCATTTTCCACACTCAGAGACCACGAACGTTTGGCTGACATATGGCTAATCTAGATCACTAACAGTGGACAGCAAGCTCTTAAAAATTTCATTTTCAGAATGCGTAATTTAATTACCAGGATGCCCTGTCACTCACACACCAAACCGCCTGATACATTGGTAGTTCCTGCATACTGCCTGAACTGGAAGACTCATCTAGCACTTTCCCAACTTACAGGCATGCTTAGTATTTCTCCATTAAGTTTAGTTTTTCATGTAGCTGCAAATGGCAAACTTCATGTGCTTACATACAATTACTGACTAAACAAGCAGAATGCAATTTACCAATAATGCCTCAACATCATTCACTTTCAGCTAAAATTAAGTTTTGAAGGTTCTCAATTAAAACATCCCAATGTAAATCTCAACATAAATGTGTCTCAATTTAATTCACTGAAATATTTGCCTTCTACATTCGCTGCAACAGCTGTTAAACATATTCATTGGTAGGGTGCATACAAAAACTCAGTCTCTGCTTTTGTCTCCGCCTCCTTACATTAGGGCAAACTGCCACCTTCCCACCTCACTCACTGCAGTTTGATTAGGATGTGACACCATATTTTTCCTCTGTTCACTCCATTTGCAGAACCAAAAAACCACTGAGGCTAGTCTGCAGATCCTAATTCCCATTTTATCAGAATTTCATCCCCATATACTATTCTATAGTCTTTTGAATATTTTGCTCATATTTTGTACTTTAAGAGAATTATTACTGAGTCATAATTTCCTTATAGCTTGTGTCTGTTGAATAATACATACGGTTCAATTAACTTAGCTCTGGGATGACAGCACAGTTATAACAATCTCAATTATTTCTTGACATCCTGATATAGGAAAACAAGTTATCATAATTTCCCCTGCTTCCAAAGGCGATGGAAGAACTGCTTTTCCTTATGTTTTTTTCCTACTTGCTATCACTCTCCCCCTCTCCTCTCACACTACCTCCCAAGCTCCTATTAAAGAACAGCACCCTTATATGAATCAGGAACATAAGAAATTTCACAACAGCCATAGGGCAAATTGCAAATACAAAACATACAGCTTTTCTGAAGATTTTTTTTCAGAAATTTTTGAAGTAAATTCTGTTAAATAAACATCACTTCTTCATATTTTCAATAGCTATAAAATTACACTGCACTCTGCCTGCTTTCGCTTCTTGTTATTAATCAAACATACAGTACCAATTTCACACTTAGGCTACATTTAAACTTTAACATCAGCTGACTTTAACATCTGTTCACCTCTGATCTGCATAAATTAACAATAGAAATCTCCACATTATGCAGCTTCTGATGTTTGTCTTCACTTCACCCTGGAGCTTTTTCGACACTCAGTCTACTTAAGAAAACTCTTGTTTCTCACACTAAAATCACAAATTACAACAGACGCACATATGCACACTTCACACATAAGTGTTGAATGAGGTTCTGGCCTTTTCCTGGTGTCATGTTTGATAAATTCAGAACAATATCATCATGATACCAGAATTATACCTCTAATGTTAACGGTATCTCTTTTTGTACTCATATTAGCCTTAAAAACATTCATATTTTCTACGCTATCAGCAAAAAACCCACACCAAAACCTCCCCCCTCCAAACCTGTAAGATTACAGAAAACCTCTATCTAGGGTCAGCCTCATCTTATCTAATACAGATAATCTACATTTGAGCTAGCTGTCCAGACTCCCTTTATCATCAAATGGAGAGAAAGAGGCATACGCAGGGTCCAATTCAGCTCATCCTAAGGCAGATGAGTCTAAAATAGGCCAAGATGAATGAACCAGTAACTGTTATGCATGTCCGCTGGCCAAAGGGAGTAAAAATGAGAAACCTGAATGATATGTAGATATGTAGATATGTACATAGCAGATATCTAAAGTTAGATCAGTTGAACAACACCCTAGTATCTGTATTAAACTAAGGATGCTGAGATGTAAATCAGAGCCAAAAAAAACACACGAAAAGATGACTGGATTTTTGCTTCTGGAAGCGAGTGTGGAGTTTCAAACAGGCCCACAACTTTAGCTCATGACTGCATTCACTGTAAAAGGACCACAGGAACCCTCACGTTCCTACTGGACTTAGTTTAAATGGTGGAAATTGGTTTCTATCCAATTTCTTCCCACCCTTTTGGAGTAGCCTTTCTTGAATTAATTGCTTATTTGCTATTGTCTGCATCAATGGCCCGTGTCAGAAACTTCTGTTGTGGGGTCTTCAGTGTAATTATTCTAGTGGCAAATGATAAAGTGAAGCAAAAAGAAATATGTAGAAGAATGACCCAATTCACCCAAAGAAATACCAAACTCGCCCAAAGAGGATTTAGACTGAAAGCATTTGACCCCATTTAAAGCAATGATGTGCATTTTATCATTTGTATTTATATTCTCACTAAAGCTATGATAAAAGTGCAGCCTTCAAGTATGGACATTCATACACTCATATCATGCATACAGATTTGCAATTTTATGTTCAGACGCTAATAAGATATTTTTGGTTGAAAGCTTTTTGTCACATGTCTAGTCAGTACTTTGTATCTGAAAGACCAAGACATCTCAATCATTTAAAAACTTACTCAGTTTCAATGACAATGATGCATTTAACCATTATAAAATAATTTTTATATATATATACATATTTGAAAGAAGTTCTTCATGGCATTAGTTCTCTTAATGAATCTCTTAATATTTTAAATGGCAAAGACCAAAGCTACTGGCAGCGGCATTTCCATATCTCATTTTCCTTTTGCCTGAACTTTGCAGAGGTCTTTTCTCTCTCAAAGGTACTTAATTTTAAATTAGACTTTTTATTGTGATAATAAAAATGTCCCGAAGAATGCATTCTTTATGCAAAGAAAATAAATTTCTAAACATTGTTCTACCTGAACTGAATGAAAAAAGGGATTATTTGTCAGTTCCATCTGTTGGTTACATGCTTTCATCAGTCTGGACATAAGTTTTATTTCCTAGAATAATCCATCATAGTGACATTTTATCCTAGAGTGAAACACGAAAGCTTTAATGAAACCATTCCATGGTTTTCAGCACATTGCAGGCTTACTAAAATTAAAGGCCCAGCCGGACGTCCTGTGCTACACCTCCTTATGTCCAAGGGTTCAGACTCAAGGACAACTTGACATGAATACGACTTTATTTACATGAGGAAATTTTAATGGTCAAGTCGTTTATTGAATAAAACCACCTTATAAATTTTCCTGTAATTTTCCATGATTGATCAAACTGAGAACTCAAGATCTTTTCCTCCCCTCTTTCTTTGAGGTTATACTGCACTGAGAGCTTAACAAGAAGCCAAACTAAAATTTATCAGTTTCTGAAGTATGCTTGTTTCCCCTTGGCTAGAAAAGTTATCTGGGGCTACTTTTCTGCATTGTAAAACACTGGGTTGATTACTTCTTAACTTTGAGAAGATCTAATAACAGGTTTAATTTCAATTAAGCCTATGAGAACAAACTGCAGAGAAATCATTTCAGAAACAATTTTTCAAAATATACAAGAGTAAATCCATATGCTGCTGAGATGAAGCACAATAAAGCATCATTGAGATAATCTATAGTTAAAATGATGGTGTATGACTTATGATTAAGCTTCATTACCTGCAGAGCAAGGGGCTTCCATCTCATATTTTTCAGTAAAGCTGGTGCTGAGGTAAGCATGCTCTGAGGTCGCTTTTTCAAAGTTAAGATAACACCACTCGGATCCTCTCGTAGTGCATTCACCAAATTTTTCAACTGCCACCCCACCTGGTAACCAGTAAAATCATTACAATAAAATTGAGGTACAGTATTCAATATTTAATGTTCCCTTTTTAAATAAGATTAGTAAAATAACATAATAGGAGTGTATATATATATATATTAAAGGAGATTAACTCTAGAAATGTAAAAAATAAATTACTGCATAAAAATCACGTAAACTAAAATAATTACTATAATGCATTAAGATGGATATGCATCATTTCAGGTTTTAGAATTAATAAACTACTGTTACTCCACTGTAAATGCACAATTAAATCTCAAAGTGTTTTCAAAATTAGCTCTGGTACATAGACTTTAGAGACTAGAAGGTTAAAAAGCCCTGGCTTCTGTCCCAACAGTTCAATTCAAAACTGAGCATTTTATACTCCATGGTTACTATTTAGAGTCCACTAACCACATGTAGTCATACTATTTCTACTCCTAGCAGCTTATGCAAGCACAAACCAGTTCAGGAAAATCTTCTACTCTTCACACTGCTATAAAAACAAAATCAGAATCACAAGGCCTTTTTTTAAAATAGTACTTCTTTCATGATGATTTCAGAAACAAATACAGTAACTTAATGACAGAAACTTAATGACAGCCACTACTTGAGTATTAGCCCAAAGTAAAATTTTCCTAATTGAATTACAGCATTTTGAAATATTCTAAAATTAAGAACTTGACTAACATGGAAAGCAACAATTCTTTATTTATAAACGCAGGATAGAACTTTCTGAATCATTTACTTCGCATTTTTGAAAAAAGTACTTCAAATATTAAAACACTAAAACTCATGACAACGGCTTTCAGTCTAAATAATGCCTGATTTTAGGTACCTATCTTGAAACGCTTTAAGATATTCAATACCTGCATTTTCAAATTTGGCATTTAGAGTGGCAATACACAGAATCATACACCCCTTGAAAATCTTGGCCTGTAGACTTAGAAAGCGATTGTTTCTGTAAACTTGACAGCTTTTCTACCTTTTTCTCTCTCTCCCCCCTAAACAAATAAGTAAATTTTCTTGACGTTTAAAGGATCACAGTTACAAATATCTTCCTGCTTTCACAACTTGTACAAAAACAATGTTAAGAAGAAAATTATCCAGTTAAGAAGTGACATTCTTACTGAAAAAAAATCTGGAACTCTGAAGTGATAAGGTAACACCATTGTAAAAACGTTCCTTTATATCATGTCAATATATTTGAAAAAAATCAAATAGGCAATGTGAACAAAGAGAATGCAGATGTTCCTTATCATTGGTATAGTGCAATATGACACAAATATTTATTTTTTACCTATGTTTAAGCAACGTAATCACACGTAGGTTGTTGCTACTTATTTTTTACCTTATTCCCTATCACACCGAAACTCACTTTGTTTGCTTAATATCACTTATTCTAAAAGTTGATACTCCCATATGAGCATGCCACTTAAGCCAACACTAATGCTTACCAACAACCCTGAATCATAAGCATGGTTCAAACCTCACCATTCTTCCTCAGCTACTGTGAACCTACTTGTCCTGTTTTCACCACAGCAGAGTTCATTACATCCAGGATGCACTTCTACAGTAATATTATTGTAAACAAAGAAACAGGGTGTTGACAACATGCATCTTTATGCAATATTTTCCAGCTTCCACAGAAGATTTCCAAGCATGCTTGGAATTCTTATTTTCAGTCCAATGTACTAGGCATATGGTTATTATACTTTGAATAAAATGAAACATGTATGTAATCAACTTCAGCTCAATTCCCACATCCTGGTGAAGTCTCCATTTTGTTTCAACAGTATCTAAACCAAGTCTCTGTAAGTCCAAGCTTTGTGTCTTAATATTACCATTTTATAAAAAAATACCTTGCTATTTACAATACTGTTTTCCTACTTGGAGAGACTTCTACCACTGCTTAGAAACAATATATTCCCCATAGTTCCATAATGTCACCTTGGGCAGATGCAAGGTTTCATTTGCTACCCAAAAGAATGAATTAAAGGTCTACAGTTCATGTAAGGTATCTCTGTACGTAAGCTACTGTACACTTTAATTCCCTAATGTAACAACTGAAGACAGATTTCTGCAGAGGAATCCTTCTGCTGAATAAAGCAGCACAGGGAGCCTTGAAGAGAACATGATGTGGCCCCAGTTACGGAGTCAGGATGTAAAATTCTTGCCATTTAAGTTGGTAGGATGCTGCATGCGAAAGCTGTGCTTTAAAGCCATCTGTTTCTCACTGAAATAGCCAGAGGAATATAAATCAAATCGGGGTTTTTTTGGTTATGCTAGCAGTTTTAAAATTATTTTCAATGCACTTTCATACTTTGCAGAGATAAACTGTAACATGTATCTCAACTACGCCTTCCGTTGCAATAAATGGGAGATTATCTAGTCTATGAGAGTTAGGGGGATTAAAGAAAAAAACCACTTCAAAGCATTAAATCTGGTGTATTTAATTTAGAAGATCATGAATATAAGCAATTTAACTTAATTTTTCACAGGAAAATTCTGTGTTTACTATAAATTTCAAATGAAGTTTGTCCTTTGCTTTTACTTAGTTTCCTGACCGGAGTTTTCTGGCTGGCTCAGACAGTCCTTGGTTGCTCCTCATCTTTTGAACAGAAATTACTAAATTGGCCTAAGAGGAGCAAGTCGCATAAGAGGCTGTCAACAATAAATGCTTTTTCCCACATAGTTTAGATCCCATCAAAATTCATATTGACACAATCTAAACAGAAGCAATCTTATTTGAGCAGGTCAAGTTGGAAAGAGGAAAAGGCAGTGAATATATCTGGAACTGAAAACTGTTTTCCAGAAATCCACTTTAGTGACATGTAATCTACACTTTCTTTTAAGTGTGATTTGAATTTATTCTCTCTAATCTCTCCTCAGGATCTTCCTCTTTCTCATTACCACCACAGTTATCAATTCTCAACTTCTAATCACCAAGTTTTTGGCCAGAAGTCAAAAAAAGTCCCTACTACATCCTTTATCCTGCTCATGTAGTGCAAAAATGGACAATAATAAGAAAGTTTCATTACTGGTTTGAAAATTCAATAGATAAGTAAAAGGACTATATTAGCAGACAACTTTACTTACATTACAACAATTCGAGCAATTAATTTTTAAGTCAGTGCACTATACTGACCAGGTACCCATTTTTAAGGACCAAGCAAGTTACTGTTGCTTGCTTTAAAATAAATTTACATTGTTAAACCAAGTGTCGTTAACAAGCTGTAGTCAGGAGAGGTCTCTTTAGCGGCAGCCTAAGCCCAGTGTTGGGTTTGTTGCGTTTCGCAGCGCTTGAATCGCTGCCGGCTGCCAGTGCAGCTCATGGGCGAGTGCAGGGAGGGCCGAGGGCAGATGAGGGTAGCCCGCGGGTCAGGTGCCATGCACAGGCACAATGCAGCCAGTCTCTGGGTAATACTGGGAGCCCCGGGGGGGAAAGCCCACTGCAGGCCTGGGTGCCCGAGGGAGCACAGGGCACCTTATGGAGAGGTGGAGCTTGGAGCAGGACAGGTCACAGGGTGAGGAAGGAGAAGGAGGACTACAGGCTCAAGGAGCAGCAAGGGAAGGTGAGCATGGCATGCAAAGATAGGGGAACTAGGGGAAGAGGGAGAGGAGAGCGAGGGAGCACCACAGGAGTGCCCTGAGGGGTTGTGCTGAGTTGTTTCTGCCAAGGAGGGTAAAGCATCTTTGCTGCAGGAGTCTATTGCCAAGGTAAAGGAGGGATAGACAGGGTAGCCCACATCCACGCCACCTAAGGACCAACACCCCAAGGCCAGATGAACAGCGCTGCTGGGGGATGGCGTGAGAAGCCATCCCAAAGGGGAGGGCAATGCTCTG
Source organism: Calonectris borealis (assembly GCF_964195595.1). Taxonomy (NCBI): domain Eukaryota; kingdom Metazoa; phylum Chordata; class Aves; order Procellariiformes; family Procellariidae; genus Calonectris; species Calonectris borealis. Next base: position 132,693,647 of record NC_134312.1, read on the forward strand.
CACCAGGAGAACCGAGCCTGCGGGCAGGGTGCAGCATCAGCATCAGGCCGCCTCCAAATTTCTCATCTCATTCCTCCACTACATGCCCAGAGGTTGTGGCCAGGCTGGGAAGCCTCACCAGAGTGCTCCAGAGACACTCAGGGCCACCCAAGTTGCTTCAGCAGGGCAAGATGGGCACAAGGAGCCCTGCGCAGCTGCACACAGCTCTGACACATCCTCCTCATCTCCCCTGCCTCTCTCCCTCGCCTCCCACTGGCCTCTCCACCACCTGGAATATCCCAGCACTCATTACCCCAAATAGCAGAAAGCTTTAGCAGGGGGCGTTGTTAGAGGTCTGCTCCCCCAGCCACCACCTGGGAAAAGAAGATGCCCCCAAGCAAAAGATGAGACATGTTTTAAAAGACCCCAGTGTTTCTTTAGCTTGCAGCAAGCACATCTGGATGACAATATTACAACAGCCTGAAATGAAACTTTTATTTTTAATTCCTATTCTAAATTGCCAAGAACTTTAACATTTTAAACTATTAAAAAGTTGCTCTTAAAATAATGACCTTTTTTCCCAGATGAATCTATTGCTCCCTTTATGACAAGCTTGGAAAATTGGTAGTAATCTTCCCTTTCTCTGAAAGTAAGCATGACCATTCATTGAAACTTTTTTTTTTTTACACAGCTGTACCCATGACAGTATTCCCAAACGCCTGAGCTCATTCATGACTTCTGTGAGTACTGCTGTATGTACAGGAGCTCTGCAAAATATTAACATGCAGGCAGCTCAAATACAATTGGATGGACCTAAACCAAGTATTTTTAGGATGCTACAAGATCCAGTACTACAGTCTGAAAAATCCAGCACAGGTATTCCAAAGAAAGCATGAAACAGTTGCATCATTTAAAAGCAGTGTGCAAATCTAATACACACTGAAACTTCATCATCTAGAGGGTGGAATTACAGTCAAATGATAAATAGAACAAAGTCTATATTTCTACAGGCATATTCCTGTTCAAAGGGTCACCAGAGTCCCATGACAGTTAATGAGAGCTTTCTGCTTCCATGAAAAGAAAACTGCTTTTTTTTCCCCCAGTTACAGTAATTCTTTCCTGACTTGCAGATTTGTAAAAGGGAAAAGTAGTAATATCTTTACACTTCTGAAGGAAAAGTAATATCTTCCTGCTAAATATAACCTGCAAAGCCATGTGCTATTTTCTAGCTAAGCAAAATCCACTGTAGTGTTTAATTTTAAAAAGTTACTGGAATGAGGAGATAATCAAAATTCTTATTCTTTCAGTGTTGCCTGCTATAAGTGACATGCAGCCAGAGCTCTTTGACTTATCAACCATTTCAAGCTTCAAGCTTTTACTCATTTTTCAGCTAAAAAAATAGAATTTCTAGGAGGAAAGTGTATTCACCTTAAGAAATGGGTGGGTTTTTTTAAGAACTTCCATATCTATCACACCCATCTTGCATTTTGTAAATAAAAATTAGTGCATAAGAAAAAAAACCATCACTGCACTTCAAATCACTGTCTATCAAAACTAGCACGCTGTTAAGCAAGTCGGAATCTCACAAGAAACTATCTGGCATCATGCTGTTAAATTAGCAGATTGATTTCCATGGACATTGGCCAGAAATGAGGATGGTCAGCTGGCAGCCCTATGAAACAATTATGTTAGTAGCAAGCATCTCCATCCCTTCCCCCAGCTGCAGATGCCTGAAAAGGCTAAAAAATAATGGAAAGCCATAGGTCTTCCACCTCCAGAAAACATTATTGGGTGAGGAAACCACAGAACGATGTTTACAACATGGACTACCACAGAGATGAAAGCTGTATCTGTATGCAGTAGGAGAAGCAGTGTCAGGAGAGTAGCAGATGCCTTTCAGGGATTTATCCAGCTTCTTAAGCTAGCATGATAATGAACGTCCATGCTTACATAACAGATTTCTCCCAAAGAGGAGACATTAATAATATTGTGATTGCATATGCTGCAATTCTAATTAAAGAGTATCTTGGCTATATTATTTAAATAAATGCAATTTTAATCCAATGTTTAAGTCAGTTCTGTGCATCCTTAGAATGTCGCTGATCACACGGCACTGTATCGTTGTCCAAAGTCACAACAACACAGTTTGTATGTAAAGTACACTGAAGAAAATCACATCTTCCACTTGAGAAAATCCTGATGTTTCACTAAAACTTTTGCTTACTACCACCAAACTATGAAATAAGTAATTTTTATATTCATTTTTGGCTATGTAAACTAATCTCACAATTAAAGAGACTTTCCCAAGAATAAACTAAGTTAGGACTCAAATTGAGAGCTGAATACAGAAGTTACTGCCTCTCATTAAGCTGCTTTAATCACATTTACCCATCAGAAAACGTATCTGATCGAGAGCATAACTTCTGACTGATTTTATTACCTTGCTCCTTTTAGGTATTTGCACAGCTCAGTTCCACATAATTCATAATTCATGATTCAATCCACATGAGTTCCATAATTCAACAAACTTCACAAATGTTAGTACATGACTACAGAGCACCTCAGTAATGGAGACCGATCATCTATTTTATCCATGGGGGAACTGAAACCTGAATTATCCAGGGACACAGAATCAGTTCTGTATTGAAGCTTGGATACTGTTTAATAACAATGCTTACCTTTCACTTTTCACTGATACAATCAACCTTCAGTTCAGAGCTATCTCATGTTTTGCTTTTGAGTCATTGCTAGCAACATCCTAGAACAAATAAACGAGTATATTTGTTGGGAACAGCAAAGACTCCAACTTTATGGGTTTGATTATATCCTATTTTACAGATGTAAGGTCAGTGACTAGACACAATTTTTGAGGAAAAAGGGTCTCATTTCCCTATTTCAGGGTATGGCTCTAAAAAATGGGGTCAATTTCAGTTCGCTCAGTTTTGGTGTACCTCTGAAATTTGAAGCATCCCCCCTCACTTAGGTACCTGCTCTTCCCCACAGTGACTGGCTGCCTCCAGTGCGATGACTGTAAAGCATCTCTCTCTTCAACCAAGAGTACAGATAACCAGAAGAGACAAGTACTGGCAATTTGGAGGGGTTTCATCCAGCCTTCAATCCACTTGCAGAATGTGGATCTCAGCATCATTTAGCCTCAGAGGGACTAAACTCAGTCTTTCAAACCATAGAGGGGTGTTTCAAGCATCAAGATGTGCATAATTTCAGGTCAAACATCTTCCCTAAAGGCAAAGCACTGTGCTGACGGGAATACATGAGTATGAAGCCCAGTCATACAACAGGCAAGAAACCATTAGGTCCCTGCGTTGGGAGCAGGGAAATGAGGGTTCTGGTCCCAATTCCCAGTGACTACTTTTTTGTGTAATATAAATGCAATACAAGCTACACACATATTGCAGAGAACAGGGTCTGAAAGCCACATTGTGATGAGCAGGCCCTCCCCTTCTTCAGCAAGGGCAGAGACATTAAACTATTATGAATAAAGGTGCTGCCACCAGAGCCCTCACTTGGCCTCATTTTCAGGAGCTTCCAAGGAATGTAGCCCAGGTGCCTACCTCCATTTCAGCAGGGCTCCTGGCGAGGGACGGCCCTCCACTGCCTGAGAAGAGACATTTCAGCATCCCTGGCTGGCCACGGGTGAGCGCTAAAGAAACTTAAGTGCTGATAAATGTCTAAGCAGGCCCAGAGAGTTGGTGGTACAAGCTGAAGGCTCAGGCAGGATTTAGGCAGACTGGATCGCACCCCAGTTTCTCACAGATTAAGCTGCAGTATGGATGTGGGTGACCTCATCCTTCCTCAGGGGAAGGGAACAGCCAAGTTCTCCATATTTCACACGGCATAACGAACGTGCTGCTCAGGAGTGACCCTGTAGTATTAACCCACCACAGCCACATTTGCCTTATAGTAACTCATTTGTGCTGCTGTATGCCTACATCTCACAATGGGAATTTGAGGCGTGTGTGTGTGTGCATTGCATATTCTCATATTTAAATTCCCACAATGGTTGTCCTGGAATTAAAATAAGAAATATATATAAACATACATGCACACACACACATATAAATAATTTTGCTTCAGATTAAATTTACGTTATCACAACTTCATCGTTTAGAACAATTTCAGTGAGTCAGTAATTCCAACAGTCTTTGACCCCTCCTCTTTTCAATATATAAATAAAGTCCCTGAGATCCCCAGCTGCCCTACAGCTAAATAGTGATGCTATCCTTGAAACAGATGTTTCTTGAGACTGAATTCATATAGTGAAAATAAATTAACGTGTACAAAAAAATTGTAAAAAAAAATCCTTAAAGGTCACTAATAACCAAGCAAACTGGAAAAATAAAAAAAAAAGCCTTTAACTGAGCTGAAAACTTACGTAGCATCACTTAGCTAAAGGAAGGACAGGGACAGGGAGTTAAAAAAATTGTCATAATAAAGCAGTAATTATTTAGCCATGAGAGTTCTTTTCTTTTTTTGTTCCATTTTACTGCTATTAAAATAATCAGCCATAGACTATGTACAGCGTTCAAGCCACTGAGGTGTTCTAAGCCAGTACTGAGGGTTTTTTAAATAAAAATTTACATATTCAGAGTACATCTACTCAAATTAGGCATAGAATTTCCCTGCCTTAATTTTTCCTCCCTCATGACACTGCATTAATTTACTTTTCTTACTGTTTTGATCTACTTTTACAACAACTATCACCATCTTACACTTCCTCACAGTTATCTCCTAACTTCATCAGAATAAGATAATGAATCATGCAACAGAAGATCAGGCTGTAATCTGAAGAGCACAAAGCACAGAGGTATTCAAAACTATTGAATCCTAATTCCTATGTGGTCCAGGCTGCGCACAATTGTAGTATCAGCCAATTAATTTGCACAACTTTGAAGACATCTCTCCTTACCTTTCATCTCCTTTACTACAGTGTACTTCAATTTTCAGCGATCTCAGTTAAAAGGAAGATTATTAGCAGCAGAATAATTCCTGCCGTCCTTTCCAAATACACATACCTGAACTGACACTAACAGTGAACCTTTTAACCTGTTCTTATGAGAGAAAAAGTAATATAATATATTCTGTTCTATAGGCATCACACAGCTAACAATCGGAAACTCCAATTCATAGAATCATAAAATCATTTAGGTTGGAAAAGACCTCTAAGATCATCAAGTCCAACCGTTAACCTGTGTCCACCACTAAACCATGTCCCTCAGCACCACATCTACACGTCGTTTAAATACCTCCAGGGACAGTGACTCAACCACTTCTCTGGGCAGCCTGTTCCAATGCTTGACAACACTTTCGCTGAAGAAATTTTTCCTAATATCCAATCTAAACCTTCCCTGGCGCAACTTGAAGCCACTTCCTCTTGTCCTATCACTTGCTATTTGGGAGAACAGACAGACACCCACCTCGCTACAACCTCCTTTCAGGTAGTTGTAGAGCGCGATGAGGTCTCCCCTCAGCCTCCTCTTCTCCAGACTAAACAACCCCAGTTCCCTCAGCCGCTCCTCATAAGACTTGTGCTCCAGGCCCTTCACCAGCTTTGTTGCCCTTCTCTGGACACGCTCCAGCACCTCCATGTCCTTCTTGTAGTGAGGGGCCCAAAAATGAACACAGTATTCGAGGTGTGGCCTCGTCAGTTCTAATTCTACTTATTATCTGCTACCTGAGCATAAAAATTTGCTCTAATCATATATTTCACATATCAGAGACTAGGAAATTTCGAAAGAATTATTTTAACTGCAGAATTCACATTATTCTCACTATCAAGAACATATTGTTAACATTGTAATTTAAATTGCCCACAAATACAAATTGTACGAAGTCAGTCGCAACTACTATGAGAGTATGAAAATAATTTTTATCAGGAATATATGCATAAAGTGTTTGGTAACACATTGTCTTTCAGTATTTCTGGTGGAAATAATAATACCATTTACAGCATCTCTTAGATGGCTTTTTTTTTACAGAAACACTATCATACGGGAAGAAAAGAAAAACATAGAACAACTGTAAAAAATAAATTAATTAAAATGCATAGCCATCCAGTAAGTTCTGTGCAGAAAGATGAATTTAACAATCAGACCACAAGAATACTCCACAGAATACTGCAGCCATTCTTAGCAGGTACTTCCTCAGGACTACGGTTGTAAGCATAGCTTGTATAAAAATACTTAATTCGGCTACTGACTCAGTAACTCGGCTATCGCCAGTGGTGAAACTATGAAGGCCTACCAATAAGATCTACAGAAAAAGTCAACTGGTACTGCAGCAGAATTCTTACTACAATTATACTGTTTCTAACAGAAACCTTGATGCCTTCAAAGTCAGCCCAGGTGCATATTCCCAAACTGTAGTCAGTGCTGTACAGAGCAGTCTATGCCATCAGTTACAAAAGAACATATTTTTTTCCAAAGAAAAATAATGGAAGAACTCAATAGTCTGCTGAATGGTTATTCATATATGTTCTTCTAATCACATGAGTAAACTACCAGGACTCATTGGTAATAGAGTTGCCCATTCTGGGGTACAGCCAGGATAGAAAGAAATCTGTGTTTTTGAGTGAGCTGTGCGACACAGCAAATGGCGACAGCTGACCAAGACTGCAATCAGCTGGCAAAGAATATTTTTAGAAATACAGTGTACAGCCACTGAACCCACGTCCCAGTCATATGAGAGGATGAGCATCTCCCATTGCACCAATTTCTTCTATTACTTCCTCAAAGGCCTCCTATAGTAATCTGAGCCTCTTGGAGCTTGACTGTTGCACAGCTCCATCAGTAGCATACCAATACCACAGATGAGGCTTAACGTGCCCAGTATATATTCTTCAAGTACTGTAGTGCACCGTAACTGCGGCAGAGGGTCGGGATCAGGTGCTCTGGAGCACAGATCAAAGAGCACGCTGAAAGTGGATGTCGATGCTCAGGTCACAGGACCAAACCTGCCACTCATAAAGCCCGAGAGAGTAAGGAGCAATTTCTACAACCATTTGTGACTTATGAGTGACCCTGCCAGTGTTCCCTTTCCATTTTGGGGCACAGTCAACCAGGTTTAATACTGTCAGGTAAGCCAAGCAAGTTGACTTTAAAGTAAGGTAGAAGCGCTCACATAGTTAAGCTCTGTTATCATCTAGGAGACAGGTAGCTGCTGAAAGGCAGCACCGCATGGCTTTCTGCTACAACTGAACTAATTCTACTGACTGGTGACACAGGTGTGTAGTTAAGCGTGAAAATTTCATGTGGAATGAACAAAGGGAAATTATCTAAAGTTTGGCAGAAACATGAAGCAGCATGGGCTGGCCAAGCTTATGCTGCTCTATCTAACACAGATGCGACAATGAGTTGTTTGTTAGCTGATCTGTCGTGCTTAGAAGTGCATGTGGATGCCCACACTGACACAGCGTGCTATTCACACAAAAATGAACCTGTGCTCATCAAAGTGGTGTGTGTTTCACACATCAACTCTGAACAAGCCCCAGGGATCAATGGAAAACAGATGCCATGGACTATAGCATCCAGCATTCGTGCTGCAAAAATGGCAGGAGAGTCCTTGCCCATTCAAACTCCAAAGTCCAAATCCGAGTGGGGTAGTTCCCAAAGCAGAGATACTTTATCCGTGGAGCTGCTGCCAATGACCTCCATTAATTTTATTTTCCCAAATATTTACTTCATTTGAAAAATATTTGTGGAAAACTAAAATGAAATCTATCTACACACACACGTGCGCACTTTCTTAACTCCTTAAAAGACTAACTCCTACCTCCTCTTCAGAGTACCTGAGAATCCTTTCTCCCTGGAGAATATTTCTTGGAAAGCACAACATAATTCATCTACATTTCTCAAATTTGTCAAGTTGTTTCTCTTCTTCATTTATACTCATGTAAAAACATTTGCACTCACCATGGGGAAACAAAAGATCATCTTCCTTCACACATTTCATTTCTGCAATATCACACTTCCCTGACATATGGGATAGAAAATAATATATTTCTGTGTGTATTTGCACAGCTACGTAGAAAAGAGATTATAAATAACACCATATAATCTCCACACAAATTCCATGTTAAAGGGAATTGCAAATTCACAAAAAGATTTTTCTTTTTGAGAGGAGCGTGACAATTTAGTTCCTTTATCAGTATTACGCAATACTTATGGAGACTGTAAAGAAAGAATAAAGAATTAAACTGAAATTTTGAGAGGGAATTTGGAGGACAGACTACATTTGCCAAAATCAAAGTACGGTCCTCATATCCTGACAAACTACAGAGTTCAGGACTGAGCCCTGCAGGGAACTATAATACTTCCATAAAGACTTCCATTAACACTTCTGAATAGACCTAAAAAGCTTTTAGATGTAAAACCCACCTACCTTTAAAATTAAATATTCGTGTTAACATTTATCAAACCATTATAAACACAGGAAGCCCAAGGATTTGGAAAGGATTAAAATCATGATTTGTGAGCTATTACTTTATCTCCTCTTCCATAAAAGCACATGCACAGTAACAGAAGGAAGCTGAACATGAGGCATATTTTTTTCGAACTTTTATGATCTTGCTGCACTGTTTCATTGTTCAAGTCAAGCATCATAAGAGAATAAAAGTATTATTTTAAATGAAAGATGTTGTTAGTGGAAGTTGTTGTTTAAGGTGTCAAACATCTAACGTCAAAATCTTGTACTGATGCCACTGTCCCCTCCCTTATACTCTTCCAGCCCACTTCCCCACTGCATCTCTTTAGAAATGCCATTTCCTTCAAAGCCAAGTTAATAAGGCCTTAAATGAAATATCTGTGTTCAAAAACCCTAGCTTGGAACTGAAACAGATCCTGCTAAGCAGTGCAGAAAAACTGAATAAACAGAAATATTTGCAACATCATTTTTCTACTTATAGGTGTTTTGTTTTGTTTTTCCCAAAATAAGAAGACATCCACTGCAAACTCCATTTTGGATGCATACACTCCAGAGATTCATGTGCACACAAAGTTCAGCGTTTCCTATCAGGTGGAATTTGCCAGCTCCCCGCAAACCCTGAGAGGTTCTGTGGAAGTTGAACTCTTCTCACCAATTGTACAGTGAATCTTAAAAATCTGTTCCTTACTTTTTCTAAGCAATGATTAAGTTAGGGTAAGGATCTAGAAAGGTATCATACCCTTCTGAAGTGTTTACCCTTGCAGAAAAGCAAGGTATGGTCCTGTAAATGTATCCATCGTGCTTCAACGGAATTTTAGCAAAATCTCCTTAAAGGTTTTGTACTGTAAATACAAAAAGAATTCCAGCAACTAACTTCTATGGACTTGGCTTGGCCCACAAGAGCCCACAGGAGTTTCCACAGTAAGGAACATGCCATATAAAAGCTAAGTGTTACCTACATACTACATGATTCCAAAAAATCCAATTTCAACTGTAACTAATAGGTGTTAAAGACATTAAACATACCAGCTTCTACATGAAACAGACCAATAACTGACCATATTTGCCTATTTTGCCAAATTAAACATATTTTTTCCGTCATCTGTATTTACATATGTTCTGATGAGTTTTAGCTAACAAACACAAATTTTGGGAATCCACATGTCTATCACATGTCATATCATACTTGTATTAAATCCGTAAGTCATATCATACTTGTATTAGAAGTATATGCAATCTGCCCAAAATGCCTCAAAAATAAAGAAACTATGCACAGGAGATTACACGAACAGCCTGCTATTCAAGAATCCTACATCATCCTGAGTATATAGCTCCTTGTTTTCTGCTTGGAGTATTTTCTCTACAGCTTTATCACGGATGCAACCAGAAAGAGTACTGTGAACAGTAATAATTCATGTAAGCAATAATATTGTTTCCTGCACTTTCAGTTGGTTAAAAGGAGGACTATCTTGAGGCAAAATACACTCTTGAATTATATATGGGCAGAAAGATGAGCACTGCAGTACAGTGCAAATTCTGAATCGCCTGAATGTCTTTTTTTTGTTTACATTGGAAATCTTTTAGACAGACAGGCTTTTAGACGAGATTAAGGATGGAATTTACAGGGAATTTTAAGGGAAGTGCCTAAATCGTTTGAATTTTAATGGGGACTCGTGCCTCTTAGTTACAGAGCTATTTAAAAAAAATTCTATTCTGTAAGGCAAAACTGACACAGAAGACTCACATAGCTATCTAAGCTCAATAAACCACAATTTAAAGGACAATTTTCTGAACATTAACTTTTCACTGACATTATGCTTAATCTTATGATCTTTTTTATTTTAAAAATTCAGAAGATATTTACATTCCAGACATCCTGCCAGCAACAAGTGGAATACATCCTGTTACACGTGTTTTCTATCAACATAGCAAAAGATCAGGGCAATCACTTGAAATCCTTCGATTTCACTGCCAGATGAAATACTATGAAAATTAAGCATCACTACAAACAAACAGAGGATGTCAATAGAGAATTTTAAACTATTTGACACCCAGTATTAGGACATGCATAATAAAAATCATTATGAGTTACTTAACTATTCTCCTACTTTGCCATGCTGCTTATTTGAAAGCCAGTGGCTTTCTGAACGAAGAGCCTTTTCATAATTATTAAAATGTGATTCTTGTAAAAAGTGTTACTAACAAGTGGAAATTTTTAAAATAATTGCGTGGAATTTCTCTTCCCCACATTTATATTCATTCTTTGAAATATATAGTACTGAAAGCCAGATATTAACTTCACTTTGACAAACAGAATACACTGAAATAACTGAAGAAAATACAGAAAAAGAGTTTTAGCTCTAAAATGAATTTAAATCTAAAGTTAGATTTTTTTTGGATTTTGATTCTCCAATTACAAGACAGCACCTCAACAACAGTTACATGTGAACAATACTTCCCTACAGTTTTAGAGTTAGATCTTTAAAAAATTTAGTCATAGTTATTTTTATAGTCAATGTGAGTGATAATGTATAATAAGTTACAAGGAGCAAGTTGAAAAACAGATCCTGTGTTTTCAACTGCTGAGCAGCATATGAAGTGTGAAAAAATTCAATAAACAGAAAAGACAAAATGTAATATCTTCAGAATTCTCCTAAGTAAGAATCACTGTAAGTAAGAATAACCTCTTCTCCCCAGAAAAAGATTCCTAGAACTGAATAGTATATTCCTTATGACAGGGGCCAGAGTACAAGAGCACTGACTTAGACTCTTGCCAAAAGAAACAAAAAGATGAAAAAAATGCTGCAATACCTATAGAAAAGATCGAATATTTGGGCTCTATAAATTGGAAAGCGAATGTAGTGCACCTTTGTAAAGGTAACATGAGAGGTGCTATCACGTTTCTAAGAGAATGCTAGCTGACTCTTGCAGTGGAAAGGCGACATTAAAATACAAGGAAGTTACTTGTATACAATATCAAAGATGCCAATTATTTTAATTATATTGTTTATACAACAAAGCAAGAGCATACGTAAATGTGTGATTTAGTCTATTACTATACATATCCTCTACACTAAATGTTACTGCTGAAAAATTAAATTGTTTGTCTTAGCTCCCTATGCTCCTTTTTCCTAGAACTACAGTCAGCCCTTTCTTCTGTACATGTCAAAATACCTAGCTTCACTGATCCAAAAGCCAAAACACCGAAATCCTACATTCAAAATTCCATCCAACTAGGTAAAAAAGCTCATCTTAAGGCTTGTCAAAACGTTTTTATTATTAGTGTTAGGAGTAAAAATCTGATGTTTCTATCAAATAAATGCAGTGTAGATGTGCCAAGAAAACTAGAATAAATACCTAGTTGATCGGAAATTTTCAAGTTGACAAGGCAACTCCGCTATATAGCACCATATATAGAATTTGTTGGAAAAACTAGCTAGCGTAAGGACTGAATGCTTGTTGTTGTGCTTCTTCAGAAGCGTATACATTTTGATAGCCAAAATAATAATTTTCTAAAATGTTTTTCACATTAAATTGATGTCATAAGCTTTCTTAATGCAGAAAAATAAAGAAATTAGTCATCAACTGTACATGTAAGTAATCATGGGATACAATACTTATGAAGAATCTATATGGTCAAAAAAAGTACTAAAATTCACCCTGATCTGCTTAGATTTATCAAATTATATTGTATAGCTCAAAAGATAGCTTCTCATCAGTTAAGTTCCACATATATACAGTATATTTGATACCAAACTTAGCTGGAGGGTATACTGAAATATTACACTAATTTGTGCAGAGGAGCTGACATGATGTACAATGGCCTAAAGCTAGAAGTGGAACCCCATGGGGAATGACAAAACACACTTTCAACAAATGCCTGATGTATTAATAATGGCAATCTAGGATTTTTTTTGTCAGTTAAATTGCTTGCAAGGACACATGTAATTAATACCACATATTGACTTTTACCACTCTTAAGAAACCTTATACTTTGGAAAAAGAATAGTTGCTTTCTATATTGACAGTCTGCTCTTTTCTGTTACCAAGCCTTACCTTAGAAAAGGTAATTTTATTTTAACAGTTCACCAATCCTAAATAAAATCACCAGGAACTAACATGCACCTGTTCACACAATTTGCATGGTATCAGTTTTCTTGCCTATCATATCTGAAAGATTTGCTTCATCTTAACTTTCTGAGTTTAAAAATCTGTATTTAAATTAAGCTAAACACCCTAGGCACACTATGGGAATTTTACGTGCTTTTGTTCTCGAAAACCATGTTCTACACATTCTAATAGGTTTGGAAAGTAGTAAGTTTTCCAGCTTCCAGGAATTAATCTTGAATTAAACCCACAAGGGCACAACAGTTCCAACTCCCTGCATCCCTTTGACCCAAAGCTTCTATTACACTAAAACAAACTGTTTATTAATAGAGCATGGGTAAGCAGAAAACACCCTAACATATCTCCCAAGCCATAGCTATTTAGCCTAACTTGATACCTCCAGTGATACTCAGAGGATCGGGGTTTAACTTAAGAACTATGTGGTTTCAGAAGAGGAAAGGAAAATTTAGATGTTAGAGTGAATAATGATTTATAAAAACACATTTTTCTACACATTTCTTCTCTACACATGCTGATGTGCCATGACACCTCTATCTCCAATTGACACAGAACATAGTTATACATACCACAGTTTGGTGGTTAACTTGAATCACTTCATCCCCAGCATGGATTTTCTTGCACCGATCTGCAGGTGACTGAATTTAAAATAAAAGAGATGATAAAGAATACAGTTCTTACTGGTCATCATCTCTCTTTCAGCAGTATGATTGCTAAGCTATGTAAATCAGGTTAGACTGATAATGACATTCTATTGTGAAATAAAGAATTAAAGAAATATTTAATAAATCAATTCATTGTTGTTGGAGAAAAATAATCTGTACTATTGTACACAATACAATCAAATGTTAAGAAAGGTATGAATATTTTTTTATTAAAGGGTAACCAGGTCCTAAGGATTTCTTTTTAATTTCATGCTGCCAAAAGAGTGCTTTAACCTGCCTGATATCTCTTAAGCCTTGAAAGCCAATCTTTGGCTGAATTTTGAACCTATCAAGACTAACTGGCAATTCCTCATAAACAAATTTCACAACATTGCCCTTTTATTCCACAATGTTTCAATATGTTGCAGAGAACTTCAGTAAATTACTGTTCTTCAAACAGTATACAAGGAGAGAGGATCAGGTTAGGTACCAGCTAGGAAGATCATATAAGTTACATGGTAACTTAGTCTCTGGGTCATTATCAGGGTGAAAGAAATGCAACCAGCATCAAAATCCTACAAAGATCACACTTTCAAAAAGCAAAGTAGTTTTCTTCTTTGCTTTTGCCTCAAAAAAACACCCCAACAACAACAACAAAAAATCCAAACTAAAAACACCACAACAAAAATCCCCAACCCTCCTCCATAAAGTGACATTCCCCCCAAACTTTCCCTTCTTCTGCCTTCTGTATTTACAGTAGACCAACTATTTTCTAAGGCGAATACCCCTATGTTTAGAAGAAAATAAGTTCCTCCAGCTTTCCACAGAGTGACAACGCTTTGATTTTTCTCTCAATACTGTGGCTGCCAGCCTATGAAGGCACTTAATCAACTTATAGGTATAAGGTGAGACTGACAGTTTGAAAAAAATGAGTTGCTCAGGAACAGGTTTCTGAAAAGCTACTATGAATTTTACAGAAAGGAATGAAATTAAATTCATTTTCAAGTGAGATAACAGGTCATCTAGAGAATATGCTCCAGGCCTGAAATGTGGACTGTGTGTAATAACCTATGTACCACATCCCCATTCAAAATATATGTCCCATAGCTATACCATGACTTTCTAGTACAATTCCACATAACTCATGGCCTAAGTTAAGGACAGTTTTTAAATGGAAGATATCCAAGTGACCCAATGAAAGAAAGGTCACTCATGACTCAGTCCTAGGAGACATTGCTCAGAACATCCTAAATCAAGCTGGGCTGGTAAAAGTGTAATTTTACTTACATAAGAACAGCAGCCTTGACTTTTTGGCACTATTTCAGCATTAAAGGCTGAGTGACTTGGGGAAAAATTTTAACACTGGTGATTATGTTCTAATGATCTATCTTCTGCCTGCCATTTCACTATTCACGCTTACTCATTCATACCTCTAACAATCTTTATAACCCTCCTATGTAATACTGCTATTTCAGCTCAGATGTAGTTACACCTAAGACTTTCAAAATGTCAATGCAAGTGAATCTTGTGTCATTACCCTTGAACTCTACAGGACTGTATTATGATACAAACTTTCTCCTGTATTGACTTCAGCACTTGCAGCTTAAATCTTGATAAAACAGATATTTTGTGTAGCAGTTTGCCAAGCCAGTAAGTATGGTCTGAGAATCTTCAAATTGGAAAGTCTACTTTAAAAAAACTCATTGCAATTATGCCTCGAACACACTGCAAGGTCAGGTAAAAATCATTTATACAGGAGTCTCAAGGCTGTGGTCTTATGAAGAGGTTGCAACTCTTGTTCCTTACTGCTTTTTCCTCCCAAGTAAAGAATAGAGACCTTGCTGTAAAGAAATAGTATCTTTTATCATCACTATCTAAGGAAAACAGAGGACAATTGATAAGCTCTTTCTTTTTTTAGATATGTATGCTGATCACTAAGCAAAACATCCATTCAAGAAGTCCTACTAGGAGGAACAAAGTGTGTCACATCACAGCTATACCTTTATTAGCTGGTAATATGGTTCAACAGGGAGTTGAACAACAGATGGAAGTACCTGTTGCTGAGGCTCACTCATTGATACCATACAAGGTATTCAGAATCTGCTTATTATTCTTCAGAATAGATTTCGTTTTAGGCTAAATGTTGTCTTTATCCCATTCCCCCAGTATACCCACACTGTCTGAAAGACCAGTTTAGACCCCCTGGAGCACATTTGTTGCATGTACAGAGTGGAGATTTTCGTGTTATTTCTCCTGAAAGGCTTCTCTTACCCTGAGACCTAAGGGCAACCCGTGAACTCAACCAGTGCACAGTAAGTGGGGACACTAGGAGCACTCCCTTCAAAGTTACACTCCTGCTGGAGACGTACCGCATGCTATTACTTTAGAAAATACTCTTTTCTATTGGAAAATCAAATTAGAAAATGGCCTTATTTGAAGAATGCATTTGTTTTGTGAATTAAAAGAATCTCTCCAACATGGCCTAAAAGGGCTACTCAGCAAGAAAGCTGTAATCTCTTGCTGGACCAATACACCCTTTAGATTTGTTACTTCCAAACAAAAGAGAGAAGACGTGAACCAGAAAGCTCAGCTTGCTCTAATGCTACAGGACCACCAGAGAGAAGCTCTTAGGGGGCAGTGACCTGTGAGGAACCCTGCTCTCTCACAGCTCAAGTTTCAGAGCTCAGCTGCTTTGAACTGATCAACTGCAGGGCTGATGTGTGGGAGAGATGACTCCTAATGCTGAACAGCAAAATCCAGACTCCAATGGGCTTTGTAGCTGGACATCAAACACCTCGAATGGCAAACAGAAAAAGCAAAACTGTGATTACAAAAACTACTATGTTACGTTAATGCGGCTAGCACTGCCATGCTACTGTATTTATTAAAAAGACAAGTGCTTCTCTGTCATCTTTCAGGAAAGTGTCAGACAAAAAGTTGTCCCAATATCTCACTTGGAGGAGCAGAATTGGAAAGAAGGCAGCCACAAAATTTTGTTCAAAGGGAAGAGAATTTGGATCCTTACTGTTTCCTAGAAGTTAAATTGTATCACAAATAGTCAACATGTCAACATCAACGGGTCAGAACACATCTGCACTATCATGACCTTGCTCTGGCCATGCTGCTTAGATTTCCTCCTCCTCTTTCCATTTATGAGAAACCTACCTTTTTTTTTTTTTTTTGTTAAAGGAAGCTGTGCAGCTGTATGTTTAAAAGCAGGAGACACCTTACTTTCTCTAAGGCGTTACTCATTTTCACAAACGCTTTAACACACAACAGGTTTTTCCCTAGATAGCAGACTGCAGTTTCTCGGTCTGCTGTGAGTACCTCCAGGGTGTTAAAGTGAGTGAGAGAGTCAGTAACGAAAGCAGAAAAGTCATCACGACTAAAGCTTCCTGATGTGGCTTTAAATTATATTCATGAATCACAAAAGATAAGAGTTTTGAGGGAATGCATTAAGATTTTATTTTTATCTTTGCCCCTGGGAAATTAAATCCAATATTAGTAAGTCATGCAGACAAATGGTTCATTTTTTAATCTGAGAGAAATTCAACTGTAAAAACCATCCTCTTTCTTTTATATGGTTTCTAGATTAAGCTTAACTATGGCTCTGTTGTTTTTTTTAAGTTTTGCTAATTTCACTGATGATATCTGTAGCTGTAGGTCTGACTCTCTAGAATTTTGATTTCAAGGTTGGAATTCCTTACATTTTCCTTATTCTGAGACAGGTGGCATTCATGGAAGTTCTACAATAGATATCATCTATCATCTATCCATGGGTTATAACCCATGGATATCCTGCCCGCAGCAGAAGAAAAAAGAAAGAAGAAAGACTATCAGATTGCAATTCCTATGAAGGGATGAAAACAATATCGCTATTTTATTGAGATGTTAACAGAACCTCACTGCAGATCAGAGGCAGCAGCTGTAAATACCATGTAGGTAGTTTCCACTTTCCACAGTATGACACAGTAGCAGGATAAAACAAACATTTCTGGCAGCTTCATTTTCAGAAAATGCCATCAAAATCTTTGAAAGGAATTACCTAAACCATTATGGAACAGTTCAGTGTTGTTTAGTGGTTTGTTCCATGTTCTCTGAAGATTATGGACAGAAGTCCTTCCCCGCAAAACGATCATTTTCCTTACTTCCTAACAGACAGCCAGTTCTCTAAATATGGTGTACAAGGAAAGGAGGTTGTATTTCAAAGGCAGTTGAAAAGTAGTCTATTATGTTTTGCTTGCTGTTTAATACCTTCAGTGACAATTAGTACACCGGTAATAAGTGTTCCTTTCTATAAGCATTACCCAGAAGTTCATGCAGAAATGTATGGTTATTTGTCAATGTGAAGGGGCGTCCTCATTTCCATGCATTTATTTATTACAAAATAAAGCCTGATAGATGGAAAATATAAAAACTGTTTGTCTAATACTGCAGCAAACTCCAGTATATCAGCCTATGCATAATAAAGACATTTATCTTTTATTCACAGAGCAAGGTAACTCCAAGACAGCTACTTCCTATCTTGATCAACTGCAGCATTTTAGGTGTCTGCAACAACAAATCAAAACTGATTCCCCTGGTCCTCAACTGGGAACAACTCTTTCAATTCTGAGGTAAACAAGCACAAGCGTTTCTGCCGTCCAACATGCTATTGGTCCTCAACAGCCAACTAGCACACTTTGGCAAGCAAAATGTAGTTTATAGCAAAGGGAAAGCATAAACCACAGGTAAGGTCAAAAAGGCTTCCAGGCCTGAACATACAGTATTAACAATACTTACATTTTCTGTTGTTCCAGTAATTACATGGAGACCATCATATGTTGATTTAATGTACATACCCTAAGAAAAAGACATCATGGGAAAGAATTTTTAAAGTGTTTCACAAACCATCACCATCCAAACATAACTTGCATATCTCTAAAAGAAAAGCCTTTTTTTTTTCCTTTCTTTTCTTTTTTCTTTTTTTTAAGATTTGTGGACTTTTAATATACGCCATGAGGAATTTGTCTCTGGTTAGGAAAGTGCTTTCTGATACATTTCGAGAACAACAGCCCAAATGATTCTGGCCCTCATTAGCAATAGCAAACTAAAACTTTTACCACAGTCATCTCCATAAATACTCCCCATTTTTTTTAATATACTCCTTCAACTACAAATATAACAACACCTGATTACAAAAAAACCCAGAATTACAAATTGCCTTAGGATGACCAATACTTCCATTTTGCTTTGGAATCTACAGAAGACTTCAAAAGATCTGGAGTCTCTGGTAGGCAATGCTGCAAACATAACTTTCAAACTGATAACCAATGCTCTGAAGTGTGCCTGCAAAATGACTCTAAGACTTTCTGATAGCCTCACTCATCTCAGTGAAGAGGTCACCTATAAAACTCAATGATGAAAACTTAAAAGTTAACTTTGTTAGCTATCCCACTTCTTTCAAAAATATATGGAAAAAGAGGGATAGCTTATGAACAGACAGAAGTTCCTGCATGGGTCTTTTCGTCAAGTCATAATTCAAACATTTTAACAGCATCCACTAAGACAGTGAGAGAAGAAAAAAGGAGAGAATTGGCATACACTAAGCATTCAACAACTTCTGAGGAATCTCCTTTCCCCCAATCGGTTCATAGAAAGCAGGTAAATATTGAGCACTTGAGTAAACATTATCTCCATGACCTACTTTTTCTCCTTTTAATCAGAGCGCCACAAAGAAGTCTGTTCCTAGCTGAGGAACAGGGTGCACTCACTGGTGATTAAGTATGGTAAAGAGGCAAAGAAGATGTATCAGTTGGACTAATCCAATTTGGGACCAGAACTCACAGTCGTCTTGCTAGTGGGGACAAGGAAGTACCCACCACTTAACAAAGTGGATGATATGCCTAGTAAAAAAAAAAGGGACTTTATGAGTTTCTCAGGAAAGGGGGCTCAAAACTAAACTCCTATTTTGCTCTGCACAATACGTAGCAGTAATGGCATCAAATCCAGTTGTCATGTTGGACTGTCACAGCTAGAAGAGAACAAAGCAAGAATCTGCTCATTACTACACAGATAGGAAGCCTGTAGCACCATTCTTCAACTTCCAGCTCCTCTATGCACCTTCAGCAATTTTTCCATTCATTGGCTCCATGAACATAGTTTCCTGCTTAATTCAGTTATCTCAAATACAGAATGGCAATTTCTTATACATTTATCCTCACAACACCCCTGTGAGGTAGGGAAACACTAATATATACACATTTTACAGACAGGATAATGAGCCACACAAGAGCCTGAGATACATTGGTATTTGTTATTTAGTACTCATACCTACCCCAAACCAACAAAAACCAAGGCCTAAATCCCTCTCAGGATCTGGATCTAAGTGACCTGACGACACACCCTGCAACATGGCAAGAGCTGAAATCATGGTGACTTCACGGTGACAGGAACTATGAGTCAGGTCCCCACACTGAGCAATTTCTGAAAAAATTCACGTCTTTGTTTTTATTGACAGGAGTTACTGCTTTCAACTTAAAATGTCAGGGTAAAAGCAGAGGATAAAGTCTCACACTTAATGGTTACATAGTGTTTAGTTTTGTGCAAAGCATTATTCTGAAGGATAGTAAGGTCATCCAAGTATGCTATCGTGGCGGAGTGCAACTCACATCTAATCTAGTCTTTTCTAGAAATTTAAAAGACTTTGAAGAAGCAAAAGAGGAGAAAGAATCTTTACAGAATTTTCTTTAAAGGCTAAGATCAAGATTTTGCACGCATTTGGAAAGAGAGGGAAGAGGGAAGCTGCAAAAAAAAAAGAATATTATTTTTATTCCACAGGTGCAAAATTAATAAATGTTACACTAGTACTATGCCACATTAATTTTGCAAGAGCCAACATAATTCTGTTTAACAAAGCAGCTTTTAAATGGGGAGAGGTAACATTTTGCAACAGAAAGATGAGCTACACTTTCACCCACGTTCCGCTGCACTTTGTTTTAAGTGAACAATATATGGGAAATGGTACAGAGAAGAGAATGTTTCTGGCTTATTGTTTGATCTGGAATGGAAATAAGAATACTATAGACATTTACAAGTCTTCCCCTCTCTGCCTCCTTGTGGCTGCACAATATCAACAGTACTTTTAGTGATCAAGAATACAGGGGAGATTAGTGTGTGTGCTGTTCATTTGTACTGAAACAAATTGGCAGATACACATCTTAGGTATCCAAAGATAACGCCATGGTCCCTATGAATTTACAAGAACCAGTTAGGTCAAATAAAAGGAAAGATAATTTGGTTAATATGATTAAAATAACCATAAGGTAACCAACCCAGGAATCCAGAACAAATGTACGCCTGGACTAAAGATAGGGTAACTCATGCTTAATTACATGCCAGCTTGTCCTTCCTGATCAGTTATGGGTAGAAGTCTAATTTGAAACCATACATTTTATCTTGCTGCAAAATATTATTCAATTAAGGGTTAGAAAAGAGACCTTGTACCTTTGTTCTTCTTTTTTCTTTCTTTTCTTTCTATCTTTTTTAAAGAATGAAAACAGAATCTGATATACTTTTAACATATTTTATGCAATGCTGGATGGAAAAGAAAAGAAGACGCTAGTTCCATTTTATCACACACATAACTGAATTTTTACTCTTTCACTGTGACATCATCTTAACAGAGTCCCCCAAAGTTGCACGTGCCTCTTTAACCCCAAGCAGTTCTCAGAGCCGTGTTCATAGTTTTTTCCCAGCTCCTCCAATATTTCAAGCCAAATAACTCAGGAGAAGTATTAGGAACAGTAGTACACCAGACTCGTGGAAAATACTTTCTAGCTAGGCAGCCAGCAGTGCACCTTTAACCAGCTGCCACACTCTGCTGTATCTATGACTTGTATTTTATGAGTGCTTCTTCACACAACAGGCTCATTTTGTGTTTGCTTCAGCAGGCAAAGAGGAATCCAGAACAGTCAATCTCATGTTCTGGTGTATTCACCTCTGCGGTTTTGAATCTAGCAAGCTAGGTGAATGGCTGCTACCTGAAATCATATCACAGTACCTAAACTGATTAGGATCAAAATGATAACATGAACAGGAATAATTGAAATTCAGGATTAACCCTTGCCACAGTTCTCCGACATTCTGTTCTATATTAAAAAAAATAAAATAGAAAGGGACTGTTGGGAAAAAACTTCCCAAGGAAAAGTGGTAGCTATAACTTGGTTACCTGCTTTTTGGCTAACAAAAGGCATACGGTATTGTACTTCTTTACTAAATACACTCACTGTTTTCAGTCAAGCAGTTATATTTTTAAGTCTGTTTCCTGTCAAAAGATACTACCTAAGCTAGTCAGTTTTTTCTCTTTCTAGAACATCAATAGTGTAAAAACACATGAAATTAAATTCTGCTTAATGACACAGATAAAACAACTTCCAACGCCTTGGGGAAAAAAAGGAAAAAATAAGAAAAAAGAAGGAAAAAAAAAAAAGATGTGATTATTCATGGGACCATGCTGGCGATTGCAAAGCTGACCACATTAATCCATTTCAGAGCTTTTTAGAAGAATTTTCTACTCTGACAACTCCCTTTTCACCCACTATATGACCACTGCAGGCCATATCTCTTCCTGCAGCAACACTCACTGGAGAATACGTGTATGCAGACAGTCACATAACCACACCTGGGCAACAGACCAGGGATAAAGGAAAGAAAAAAAAAAAAAAGCAGTACCAAAACCCACCCACCCATAACGTTGCTTTACCCAGTACACAAGAGTTTCCCCACATCACACCCTAACGACATTTTCTGCTTGCCAGGTTATTTAGTCTGTTTTTCTGATAGGTGTTAACTAGTTTTAATACCTATAAGACATTGTAAACCCTGTAACACAATTACCTTTTCCTTCTGCATTAAGGTATTAGTCTGCCAATTTACATTTACCTCTGACTGATACTTACATTTCCACAAAAAAAAAGGTCAGACACAGTGAAGGAATTATTTGTGCTGATTAAAACATCCTGATAGTGTACAATGTGTTTTAAGTTGTAAAAACTCCAACCATTTTCTCAATTCCATCTTGTATTTACCATATGAGTTTAGGGAAATAGCATTGTTTTCCAAACTTCTTATTTCCTTCTTTTCTTTCCTTTTCCTCTCCCTGATCTACTTTAGCTTCTCAGATATTAAATTTGAGACATGTTAGATATTCTGTTTATGCTAGGTGACAAAAAAAATATCCCAGTTAGCAGCCATCCTTGTCCTTTTCCTTCTACTTGAAGTCTTTCCATCTTTATAGAAGATTTTATTTACTGATCGTTAAAGTCACCACAGAACTCTCATGTGAGTCAAATATCTACAAGAGAGTTGACATAAGCCATTTTTCCATCTCCATCATTGCACAAATCCTGGAAGAAGGTCCAGAAGTTATCAACCTTCACATTCATCCAAGTGCTCCTGATGTGCAGAGGATCTCCACAACTCCAAGCTCCACCATCAATTCTTAAACTGACACACTTAGCACTCACCAGGGTGGTGCTGATATGCATTCGCTGTATCTTAGTTGAAAGATTTAGTTTAAAAAACAAACAAACAAACAAACAAAAAGCCCAAGCACCCAAAAGCAAAGCTTTCATACAGAGCACCAAGAGCAACCTGACAAAGATGATCTGTTAGTAAGACAGGCACTGTAACAAACTGAAAGGTGTGATATTTACCCTCCTGGCGCAAATATATCATCCTTAGTTCCTGCTCAGGAGAGCTCACAATCTAGAGGAGACAGCCCAATACAGACGCCACAGAATAGTGGCACACAGGCAAGGATGAAGAGGGAAAAAAAATGACCATATCAAAATAGCATTGTATCCTTCTTTAGGCTCGTATACTGCACAGTTGGTATCTTCCACTTTCAAAAAATACACAATAATAATTTTTATGACAATGACATGGTAGTGCTCAGTCAGCATGAAGACCCTGTTCAGCTGGTTCACAAATACGTATTAAAAGAAAAAACCCTGCCTTAAGAACTTCCAGTTTAAACACACAAGACAGACAGGGGGTATACAACAGGGGCACAGAGGGGGAAGAGATTCTCTATCTGATCAGCTACCCAGCAGGAACAGACCCACGAAACACATTCTTATTTACAAAAATACTGCTCAACATTTTTCAGTCACTGGGGGTTGACACCACCCTACAGAAAGACTTAAATGAGGGAAAAAAAGAATAACAGTCACAAGACAGAAAGGAAAATTAGGAAGAGCTCAGATAAAAATGGACAGAACTCCAAAAAAAGGTGGTTGAGAGAAAGGGGAAGAACATTTCTTCATTACAGCAGAAGATAGGATTTTGAAGGGTTGACTACAGTGAGCTGGTGGAAGAGATAAAATTACAGGAGAAAGAGAGGGAGGAGAGAATCCTGGAGGACTAGTTTGAAATGGATTCAGAGATAAAAAAGAAAGCCAGTGGAGAAAGGAAAAACAAATATCAGACTGAAACAAAGGATGGGGCAATATTTACTCATCCAAATGTTTGGGTTTTTTCTCATATTTTAATTGTGATTTGCTGAAAGAGTGGAAAATTAATTTAGTGTATAATTGCTCTAAATACCTTGGCACACCAAATTTGTCAAAAAACCAAACCAAAATCCAAAGCCCAACAACAACCAACCCACAAACCAAAATACTCTTCAAAACTACACCATCCAAACAACTTCAAAAACCTGCTGCAAAGAGCACAGCAGTAGTCCTTCTTATTCAAGAAAACGGAATGAGAATAACCTTGGTCAGAAGTTGCAAAAGCTATTTCATTAGGCAAAAAATGGTTAACTGTATTCTGATCACCTTCTACTACTGTCAAGGATTGTGGGAAGAGATATTATTAGTGATGCAAAGTTGTAGAGCTGTAATTGTTATCAGTGTTGTTTTTTTCCATGCAGTGGGTGTTGGATACTTGAGTGAACAAAAGATCAATGGTCAACTCTTGAACAACATGCGATGGCTGCACTGAGCCTTTAAAAGCAACTGATTAAGCATGCAGAATTCTTGCAGTAAAATTCAATAAGCTACTTCTCAGCAGTGCTGTAGAGCCTTTGAATAACTTATAAAATAGCTTTATATCCCAAAGACACTATGAAGCATATTCCAGAATTTGACAGGTTTTGTGCATAAGCCCACGCAAACTTCTTGGTTGAGTTGATCTTAGTAATTTAAATCCCTTCAGACTTCAAGATCCTAGAACAATCTGAACCATTTTTCAGAAGCTGGTATAAATGGCAAGAACTTCTTGCTCATTTCTTCCTGTTCACTAAACCCTCTGCATACATTGGTCAGCCTTACAAAATACTTCCCTGTTGGCCTAGCTGTATGAGAAACCAAACTAGCAAGAGAAATCAAACTATTTTCAGACTTTAAAATAAAAAAGGCTAAAATGTCCTATTCCTTTCCATATACACAACTTATTTTAAAAAAATTCACTTTCTCATCCTGGATGATGGGTTTGATTAACTGCGTACTTCTTACCAGCCCTTCACTTGGTTTGATGTTTGTAAGCTGGATCACTTCAAGGTGAGCAGACTGGGAAACCAGCGGATCAGAAGAGAGCGAGATAATGTGATCACAGACACCAGAGAGAGTTTTACACTAGGAAAGAAAAAAGAAAATAAAATGTCACAATAAGCATACCATTCCTAACTATTTGCATATCAACCTACAACATAAACCACTGCATTTTTAAAGTACATATCAAATCACATTGCTGAATCTACAAGGCAGAGAGAATGAAGGATGAGGGGGAAAGGCCTCAGTCAGCAGCCCAGTACAAAATCCGTTTTCTGTGCTGATCCCGAACTGACATAGTGTCAGACCAGGGAAGAACAAGAGGCAAATGCTTTTGCATCTGCATAGAGAGAAAAAGGGACTGCGCGAGCTGCTCCCATGCGCTCTCAGGGTTAGGTGCCCGGCCGCCGAGCTGTGCTCAGGCATGCAGGGAGCGCGTGGTGAGCTCCAAGCCGCCCCCCTCTGCCCACATCTTCTGCAAAGACATTAAGTGTCCCCAAACCCTGCTAAATTCAGTTGAATGTGCAGATGTTCAGCACAGATGAAAATCAGGCTCTTAACGATGATGGGTAACTCCCATTAACTCTGAAGTTTATTCTATACTAATAAAACATGCTAATTGACTTTGGACTGAGTTTCTCATGTTCTACTGCTGCCAAGCATGATTCACTTTGCAGGCACAAAGATTACAATAAATAACCACTTCACGATGGGATAATTCTTAAACCTGTTATCCTTGGCAGCCTCTTCACAGAAAGATAGAAATAAAAAAGTTTCTAAAAAGGCTGGGACTGTCAAACGGGTACTGTGTATTTCCTCACCTCTCACTCCCTGAATACCCTCTTCTCAGAAGCAGGGAAGCCGTGATTTTTTCCTATCATTCTCTCATATTTCTGTAAGCAAGTGATTTTTGAGTTTCAATGTTTTCCATGAAGTCCCTTTCAGCTACTAAAACTGATTTTTCGGTTCAGGTTTCCAAATGCCTGTTTTGTCAGCAAATTCAGGGATTAGGACATTCTTCTGGTTCCAAAACTGTGGGTACCTCCAAAACCAATTAAGAACCAGCTTAACTGCTCTCAAATGCAAAAGATGAAAGCTAAGCAGTCTCCTCAAATGACTGAAACACAACTGCACATGACTCCTGCACTAACCACTCTTCCAAGATTGCAAAGCATACTTCTTAAAGTAAAAATATCTACAACAATGCTATGGAAAATAACATAAAACTGGATATAACCTCTTGCCAAATCACCATTATAATTCCAAATGCCAAACTACAAATACATTATGTAAAAAGGAAAGTAAAAAAACTTAAGTGATAAAAGTAAAAAAAAATCCAGTGACAGTGAAATCTTAATCCTGTTACAGACCATTACATTGGGACTTTCTCCTCTTTAAATTATTTACAAACAGTTGGAAGTTTAGGTTTATATATAGATGACTTATTTTGTTGAACAACAATGTTTCAGAATGAATAAACAAATCAGAATCAAATGGAAAATATAACAAAATTTGTATTACCAACATGACCTTCTTCCAGAGATAATATTACCTTCAAGCATAGACACATACACACCTACACCCACACCCCCCTACCCCTTCTGCTTCGTCTGTATTTCATGATGCAGAATCATTACTGAAAAAAGGAGGTCAAGAAATATATAAAATGGGGTTAAGAATGCTTTGTGCTTTACTTGAATTAAGAAGTGAAAAAATGAAAAAGTGAACTTCATTGCAAAGTTGGTTTTTTATGGCTTTTTGGATACATGAAAATTGCTTTGAGCTGATATTTTAAAAAGGTAAAAATGATATAAAATTCCATAATAAAAATGAAAGCTTAGATTTCCTGTTTGTTCGGGTTTTTTAATACAATGCTGGCATGTTATTTTTAGTTTCATCTCTTCTGTAACTGCACTGACAACTATTGAAAAATTACTTTTAGAAAATTACAGAACATTCAGCTCTCCACATGCAAAGTGAAGAGACCTACATCATAAATCACTCTCTGGTGATGAAAACTGAATTCTTCATATATCTTCAGACTTGTATTCACCCACCTATTCTTCCTATTAAACTCTTCTAAAACTACTAAATTTATGGGGTCCTTAGCAGTTTCAAAGAAACTTCTATTTACAATGAATTAATGTATGATTTTTTTCTCCAACTGATTTTTTTACTCCCAACTGTTGCATTGCAGAGAGATGCCAAAACGCACAGAAAAGGAGTGTGCCTACCACCTAACACAAGGTATGCCATTTCAAGTTCACAGACGTGGTTTCTCATTAAAAAAAAGTCCTCAGCTGCCTTGACAGATGATGGGGAAAGGAGAGGAGTGAGGCAAGTCCAGGATGTGGCATAGAACAGAAGCCTAAGCTGAGATGCATTAAATAGTTCCCTGGAGCAGCTGCTCTCCCTCTGCCTATCCGTGAGAGGTGTACAGACAGTCTATACAATAAGCTTATGGAGACCAGCATTTCAATATGGTTATATTGGTTGCAATCCTAAAACAAGCTGGTATGAATATTCCCCAAGAGGAGCTCTGGGAATATTGGATGCCAAATTCACCAAGTTACTACGATAATAAAAAAATCTGCCATATGCTGCTATGCATTTCTAAAAGATTATTGTCTTTCGGGTCTTGTGGCTTTCTTTCCATCTTAGATATTCATACCGCCATCCAACAGCACGATGTCGTGCCCATTCTAAGCACAATAAATAAGTTGCAGCAAAGCCCCTAGAGAAGACCCTATGATTAGAGGATGCTCTTTCAGATTAAGGCTTCAAATTCTATGACCTTTCCAAAATGTAAACACTCATTCAACATGTGGGGATGCATACATAACTGTCTTCCTACAAAAATGATATTTTGGGGCAAAATTCTGCTGCATTATTATAAAATCTTTTCTACTTCATGAGTACCCAGATCTGACGAGGTTGAAGACAAAAGTTGAAGACAGAGAATGTTTAAAGCTCCATTAAATGTTATCAGGTTTATTACCATGTATCAGTATCAGAGGTGACTGGAAACACCAAAGGAAAACAGAAGGTGCAGAAAAGTGAACACGAAAGTTCTTGAACTACTTCTCTCATTTTCCGATCCACAGAATCAGCTTTTTTTCTTCTAATAGAGCACTAGCGGATCTGAGAGATTCAGTAAGACAACAGGCCATGAACTAACGGCACCCATGAAGAGAGTTTCTCAAGAAACAGTCACTTCGGATAATGAGACCTAATCACAACGTCGTCTGCTTAGTAATTATGGAATAGTTCTGTCCAGCAAACTCATTTCATTAAAATATGTTTTGCTTTGCTTGTGAGAACTGTCCTTTTCTTTGGAGGGGAAGGGATGTTTGCTGTAGGAGGATTTTGAAATTAAGGGTCACTGCTAGTGCATAGCAAACTGGCATATTCACGTTGCCCGGACTTCCAAGGAATGGCTAGCTAATTTGTTTTTAATTAAACTGCTCATCTAATTTCAGAACACTATGCATTTTATTTCAGTTTTCTTGTTCCAACATAATTTCAAGACCTTGGGAACAAAAAGCAATTTTTTTTAGAAGATGAGTCTGGGTTCTGCCCAACTATACCAAAATTTAAGCTGCTACAAGAAAGTATCTCACAACTCCTTCAGTTTTCTTCTGAAAGTATAAGAAGCCTGTTTGTGTTAGAATACTTACAGAATCTTACAAGCCTCCCTTAACTATTATACATTTAAATAATTTTGGTTAAATACACCTTGGTTAAAGAGTTGGACCATAAGTAGGATCAAGTGTCTATTGGGTTTGTGTGAAAGGCAAATTTTCATGAGCTCTGAGCTTGCCCAGAGCCAGGACAGCTCCAGGACAGCAAGGGGCCCACTCTTACACAGCAGGTATCCTCTCCCCACTGCAAAGACAGGGTAGACGGGCTATCATTGGAAACACGTCCAGAGGCTGACACAGGCAAAATGCATTTTTCCTTGCCTTTACTCTCAGAAACATCTCATCCACAGTTTCTGGGTTGTTTTTTCGTGTGTGTGTGTGCCTGTGGAGGATGGGAGAAGGAGGAGGAGGGGAATTCAGTCCCAGGAACATATTGAAGATTGGATGGCTCATAGGGTACAGCCATGCCAGTTTACAACAGAGTTTAACCACTGGCTCTGAATGTAGTTACTGTCCAGTTCCTGCCTAGGTTACTGCTGCTGACTTCATTGGCCAAAGCTTTTTAATATACCAATCAGCATAAATCAGCATTGTCCTGGTTTCGGCTGGGATAGAGTTACATTTTTTCCTAGTGCTGTGTTTTAGATTTAGTATGAGGAGAATGTTGATAACACACTGATGTTCTCAGTTGTTGCTAAGTACCCTGCTAGTCAAGGACATTCAGCTTCCATGCTCTACCAAGCACACAAAGGGCTAGGAGGGAGCATAGCTGGGACAGCTGGCCCAGCTGGCCAACAGGGTATTCCATGCCACGTGACGTCATGCTCTGTATATGAATGGTAGGCGTGTTCCAGGAAGTACCAATCGCTACTTGGTTATCGGTCAGCGCGGGTGGTGAGCAATTGCATTGTGCATCACTCGTTTTGTATATTCTATCATTATTATTATTATTTTCCCTTTTCTGTTCTATTAAACTGACTTTATCTCAACCCATGAGTTTTTCTCACTCTTACCCTTCCGATTCTCTCCCCGTCCCACTGGGGGCAGGGGAGTGAGCGAGTGGCTGCGTGGTATTTGGCTGCCTGCCAGGTTAAACCACAACAAGCATATAGACAAAGCAGTCTTTCCACCAGGAGCATGCTTCCTCTCCATTAGGCCTCTTTATGGAAAAAGACTTTGGACCTATTCAGTGGATTGGGACCTTCCACGGCAAAGATGCTGCTACATGGCACCGGAACAATGTTAATTTAATGGAGGCAACATGCTGTTGTACTTAGAAAGTTCCCAAGTAAACCACCTTGACTTCTCGAGGCTTCTCTTCCTAACCAGTTCACACTGTGGCTCATCAGGTTCATTCCATATTCATTCAAGCAACAACCCAGACTAAATCTAAAGTTGTGTTCGATGCTACTTTACTTCTAGCTTGACTAAATTTTCCCTAAGTTTGCCAGACTTCACTGGAGCTTTCACCTTGGCAGATGCAAAGTCAGTTTGACAAATTATGTAGGTGCGAGAAATACAGCGGGTTTATTATTCCATTTTTATTATTATTATATATTAATAAAAAGGTTTTAAATTATTGTTTTATTTGATGGAAAGTAATGGACTGGCATAATATTTTGCACGTAGGCTACTAAATTAATTTGAGTGGAAGAAAAGCACACAAACAGTGCACTTTTGCTACTCATTTTGTTCCAAACAATTTATGAACACATTATTTTTCAGCATAACTATTCAGCACAACCTGAATAGTTGTTTCATAGTCGTGTATTCTAGTTTCACTAAAATCGGATGACAGTACAACTCACCTTTACTCTCAAATGGTAGTTACCTTTTGTTACTTTGTAAAACTACATTTCTGTTTATGAAAACATTGTTAATGGGATCAGGATCCTTCATCTTTTGTAACTGTTGATTCCCCGCTGCAATGCAGTACTAGCTACAGTAAGCAGGAAGACGAGCATCCAATTGCTCCTATAAAAATCAGCAGGATTAAAAATGCCCAGGCTTTCTCAAGCTGCACTCAGCTTTCAGTGTGCCAGGTATGTGAACAAAGGAAAAGGATTTGGCCAGACCAAAAAAAAAAAACAAGTTACAAAAGATCAACTGAGAGAAATCAACAGACGACTACATTTTCTCCTTCTGTCACACAGTCCTTGTTCTCACTATAAGCCTTAGAGCGATGACTTCAGTTCTCCTTTGCAGTAACTCATCACCACACTTTAGTAATAAATTCTCCTATTTATTCAGTGACAAACTTATTGCAGATTGAATCTACACCAGTCTCTACGTGCAAAGCTAAATGATTCAAAGGAGGATGAAAAATATCACTACACAACATCTGGTTGTTTGGTAGAAATTCAAGAGAAAACATTGTCTTTCACTCAGTAGGCAACTAGTTTACGCCCCAGAGCATGAAGAATGGAAGATAATACTTAGTTTCTACCTGTATTTTTGGACTGTAGTGTACCAATTTCTAATAGATTTTATAGAATCATAGAATCATAGAATCATTAAGGTTGGAAAAGACCTCTAAGATCATCGAGTCTAACTGTCAACTCAACACCACCATGCCCACTAAACCATGTCCCTAAGTGCCTCATCTACACGTCTTTTAAATACTTCCAGGGATGGTGACTCAACCACTTCCCTGGGCAGCCTGGAACAGGCTTGACAATCCTTTCAGTGAAGACAGTTTTCCTAATATCCAATCTAAACCTCCTTTGGTGCAATTTGAGGCTATTTCCTCTTGTCCTATTGCTTGTTACTTGGGAGAAGAGACCAACATCCACCTCACTACAACCTCCTTTCAGGTAGTAGTAGAGCGTGATAAGGTCTCCCCTCAGCCTCCTTTTCTCCAGACTAAACAACCCCAGTTCCCTCAGCCGCTCCTCATAAGACTTGTGCTCCATACCCTTCCACCAGCTTCGTTGCCCTCCTCTGGACACGCTCCAGCACCTCCATGTCCTTCTTGTAGTGAGGGGCCCAAAACTGAACACAGTATTCGAGGTGCGGCCTCACCAGTGCTGAGTACAGGGGCACGATCACTTCCCTACTCCTGCTGGCCACACGATTTCTGATACAGGCCAGGATGCTATTGGCCTTCTTGGCCACCTGGGCACACTGCCGGCTCATGTTCAGCCAGCTGTCAACCAGCACCCCCAGGTCCTTTTCCTCTGGGCAGCTTTCCAGCCACTTTTCCCCAAGCCTGTAGCGTTGCATGGGGTTGTTGTGGCCGAAGTGCAGGACCTGGCACTTGGCCTTGTTGAACCTCATACAGTTGGCCTCAGCCCATCGATCCAGCCTGTCCAGGTCCCTCTGCAGAGCCTTCCTACCCTCCAGCAGATCAACACTCCCGCCCAACTTGGTGTCGTCTGCAAACTTACTGAGGGAGCACTCGATCCCCTCGTCCAGATCATTGATAAAGATGTTGAACAAGACTGGACCCAAAACTGAGCCCTGGGGAACACCACTCGTGACCAGTTGCCAACTGGATTTAACTCCGTTGACCACAACTCTCTGGGCTCGGCCGTCCAGCCAGTTTTTTACCCAGCGAAGAGTGCACCTGTCTAAGCCGTGAGCCGCCAGCTTCTCTAGGAGAATGCTGTGGGAGACAGTGTCAAAGGTCTGTCAAAAGTCCAGGTAGACTACATCCACAGCCTTTCCCTCACCCACTAGGCAGGTCACCTGGTTATAGAAGGAGATCAGGTTGGTCAAGCAGGACCTGCCTTTCATGAACCCACAACTTTTTTTCCACAATTGCTCCTTCTCTCAGCCAGGGGAATGAGGACCTAAAGGTGACTAAATTAGATTTGCATCCGTTCTGATTCTCTGTGGCTACTTCAATGTGTGTTGGGAAAACGTCTGTCTTCTGCAGCAGAGTGGAATTACTAGCTTCACAGCTAGCTTCAGAGGCCTCCACAAGCTGTGGCCTTTCCTCAAACTGTTCATCTGTTATCTGTTCAATTTAGGCAGCTCTAGGGTCACAAAGCATTTCTAGTCAAGCTTGTGTTTGTTCCTGTCCTTAATTTTACCCTTAATTTTACCCGGGCTAGTGATCAACCTTAAATCTATCTTGCCAAGTATTTGCAATACAGAAGCGTCCTGGCTTAAACACATTCTCAGGGCTGAGGGCAAGAAAAACACCAGCCTTCCCCATCAACTCTCTCACCTACATTATTTGGATGAGGGATATGATGCCAATAAGACACACAGACATTCAGGACTAAAGGTAAGAAAAAAACATCTTGGCAACGTTAAGTATAATCTGTTTGAAAAAAAAGAAAAAGCTCAGTTAGTTACAACTGACCAAGACAAAGCAACTTGTTACATAAGCATTCAGGATGAAGTCTAACTAGTTAGCTTAAGCCAAACCATATAATTATTAATCAATTAATTTTAGTCCAAAACATTTGTTGTACTGTAGGGAATACATCAGTAACTCCGGCAATCTTAGAACCAGCTGGGCCGGGACTTGCATTTGTATATACATGGAGTTTAAACAGTGAACTAAATCTTATTTTGGATGCAAGAAGAGAGGCTTCTATTAAAGTGAAGTTTGCTGGGCCCAATTTGCAAAGTATAGACTCTTGAAAGGAAGCAGTCTATAATAGTCTATATAGTCTATAATAAGACTATAAAAATGTTACCCTTGACAATGCATTTTTAGTCGATTATAGTTTTATAACAAATATTCAAATATAGTGGGCAGGAGTGAATTATCGTCACTGTGGTTTCTGCAAGGTTCTTAGCAAAAAGAGAACATTCTGATCCATTACTTGTTCTTTTCTTTTTCAATTTAGTAACTCTTTTTTAATTTAAATAGCTCATTTGTTTTTCAAAATCTTCTGAATATTAATTTCACTCTGCACTTCTACTTTCTACAGTTTTACAACTCAATAAAACCATATTTTTTTGCAGGAAAAGCAGAGTAATTTTAAGAAAGTTAAATTCCTTGGGAAAACATTCTTTTTTTTTTTTATAGAATTAAATTAAAAAGAAAATTCAGTTAAATCTTATTATTAATCTGACTGGAGCCCCGCTTCTACTTTCTATAATTAGTCCTTCTTGCTTTGCTCTCACTTTAATACTCTACTGCTTCACATGAATTAATCTGAACTAGATATTTCCATCATATACAGCCTTGAACAGCTGGATGGAATCAATGAATTCTTCTTCAAAGATTTTAAAGCTCCATTCAGACTTTTGCAACGATTAACTTATAACTCCCCAAATAAGCAGAACTGATACCCTTTTAAGTTGAGCACTTTTCCATACATTTTATCATCTCAAGTTAAATCAATATAAAGATTCTAAATATAAACTAGCAATAGCATACTAATTTCCAATTTTGAAGCAAACACCACACCTACGGCTTATCCTTTCGTATTTAGGCCCACTGTATTTTAAAACCTGTTCTTCTTAAGTTAATGTTTTCTATTGCCATCTACTTCTGTCGGTATTATTTTCTGGTGATATTTACTTTCTGTTTACATTAATAAATTATAACAATTATTATTATTTAATTATTTATTTATTTCATCACTTACTGAGCAAAAGGTAACCTGGAAAAAACATACTGCGAAATGAAGTGGCAGAAATATGAAGCTTTACCCTGTATTCCTGAATATTTCAGAAGCATCAACACTTTAATGAGCAAAAACCAACACATTATTCCTGTGTGCTTTTATGCTTCTTATTCCACAGAAACCAAGTGTTCTGTGAACAAATTCACAGCAAAAAAAAATTTAAGAAATATAGTTATCTTTAAAATAATTGTTTCAACACACCTGCAATTCTAGGGCAGAAAATTACAGAAGAGACATTTTTTCCCAGACACACTTTGCAACTCCATTTGGAAGAAATAAACAAGTTGAAGTAGGTAATTTCTTCTTAAAACTTCATCAGTTTTCCATAAGACCTTTTCCTTTAGATACATTTTATGTGTTTAGTTGAATAACAGAGATTAGTTTACTACTTAACCTAATATTGTGAGTGACAATCAAAATGCTTTTATATAGCATTTGAAACTCTAATTGCTTAGAGTAAACAAAAACATTTCTTTCTTGAATATAAGCTGAAGCTATACAGTTCTGTCTCCACAGAATACCATTTTTCAAACGTATTGGTGATATCTAAAAAGCTAACATCAGTATAAGTTTATTGACATTAAAACATATTATCTATGGACAAGGTGATTCAGCAGTCTCTCCACATGAACACCCACACTGCCATCTCTGAAAGAAAGAGGGCATTCATTTGCTTTTCAAAAGAAATTACTGCCATTAGAATATGAGCACATCAACTATTTTTCGGCTGTACCTAAAAGCAAACCAATCAGTCTTTTAATGTAGGATCTTGCGTTTTGTGAGGGATGCTGCCTGCTCCACCATCCTTTAGAGGAAAGCATGAAGACTCAGTGATGGGTTACCTTTGGAGGTATCCACGTATGCACTTCAATAGCACCAGAGTGGTCTCACATCCCCCACCTGTACCCAGACACCTCCTTGCCCCCCATTTGGCACAAAGTAGGCTCATTCCAGGGGAAATGGGGCAGCATCCCCACAGGAGATGTGTGCTTACAGAGCTCCAGTCCCTGAACCGTGGCACACGAGTCTAAAATCACACTTTGAGCCACGTGAACAATGGAGATGTTCAACCTAGAACACAGGTTCAACCTGAATTAAACCATGGGACCACCAATAGGCAATGCTGACAAAAATCAACTCCTTTGACCCAATGATCTGCCCCTAAGGTGGTAAATTTCTTGGTGTCCTAAAGAATAAAAGCACATAACTATCTGTGCTGGTTTTGGCTGGGGTAGAGTTAATTTTTTCCATAG
Source organism: Calonectris borealis (assembly GCF_964195595.1). Classification (NCBI taxonomy): domain Eukaryota; kingdom Metazoa; phylum Chordata; class Aves; order Procellariiformes; family Procellariidae; genus Calonectris; species Calonectris borealis. Next base: position 132,728,850 of record NC_134312.1, read on the forward strand.
TAGCTAGTATGGGGCTATGTTTTGGATTTGTGCTTGAAACAGTGTTGATAACACAGGGATGCTTTTGTTACTGCTGAGCAGTGCTTACACAGAGTCACGGCCTTTACTGCTCCTCATAACGCCCCACCAGCGAGTAGGCTGGGGGTGCACAAGAAGTTGGGAGGGACGCAGCTGGGACAGCTGACCCCAACTGACTGAAGGGATATTCCATACTATATGACGTCATGCTCAGCAATAAACTAGGGGGAAAGCTGGCTGGGGGGCCGCTGCTCCGTAACTGGCTGGGTATCAGTCGGTTGGTGGTGAGCAATTGTTTTCATTTGCATCACTTGTTTTTCTTGGATTTTATTTCTCTCACTTTGTTATTTTCCTTTTCATTACTATTATTACTATTATTATTATTATTGTTGTTGTTGTTATTATTATTGTTTTATTTTATTTCAATTCTTAAACTGTTCTTATCTCAACCCATGAGTTTTCTCACTTTTACCCTTCCAATTCTCTTCCCCCCATCCCGCTTGGGTGGGAAGTGAGCGAGCCGCTCTGTGGTGCTTAGTTGCCAGCTGGGGTTAAACCACAACATTGTCATTTAATTTATTTTCATTTCTGTAGCTGTAGTTCTTTTTTACTTCTGTAACAAGGATCTCTTAAAATTTGACTTCACTCCTTAGTGGGAACTTTCCTCTCTAAGTCATCCTAGCAAACACAGCTATATGTTGGTATCTGATCATTCAAAGACAGCTGGATGTGACGCTGGCCAGATACCACTTCTGTTACCTCCAGGAGTTTGCACAGTTTGCAGATGGGAAATGTACTCAGAAAATGGACTTGCAATAGCTTGGTGTTTGAATTAAGAAGAGAGAATTTACTTTCTCTATATATAATATATGTGTACATGTTCTCTCCTCCCAATCTTTCCTAGTTCTCCCAGCATTTCTCATTCAAGATTCTTTCTATATGTTCTTTTTATATCAGAGAACCTTCTTTTTAACATTCACCTCTAAATTTACTGGATGCACAGTCTATAACAGGAGATTTAAATTCTTAATCTCCCTCTAGAACATCTTTAATCTAGTTTGTACTCGTGCATTCAAATATTGTTATCTCATAAGGTATCTAACGTTCTCTCTTCTTTGACACTGGCATAAAATTACCATGCACTCTCTCAAGATCTTGACATCAGTAGGCTTCTCCCCTGTTTTTTGAATCTACCTGTTAGATTCCTCCTCCCCAGACTGTGTAATGGGCTAAAGCCACAACACCTTTTTCTGTCCTCCAAGGAGAGGGGTTAGAGGGAACTGTGACTGCTTTCAATTCCAATTCCATCATCAACCTTTTCAGTTGCACTGGTAAAATACTTCCTTTCAAATTCAAAATATGACTTCAAATCCCATCTTTTAATTATTCAATCACAGATTTATCCCTTTCCTCAATTGCTTTTGGTCAGCTTTTGCCCCATGAAATCCCATCCATCAGCTAAAATGCAACTTGGTCAGAAATGATCCAAGTTACATGTAATACATATAGTCATTTTTAATCCTAGGCTCCAGTAAAACATTCAATGCTCTGTTCATGTTTACTTGCAAGCTTGAGCACTGATCATAGAAGCTAATTAAGCTCTCCACAGTAATACATATGTCCACCTGTCACCACAATGAAGTTAGTGTGGATTAAAGAAATAAGCCTATGTGAGTCTGAATGATGTAAGATAATACAACTTTTGAAACCTGTCTCAAATTTATGCACTCACATATCTTAAACGAATCCCTCAGTTTCCTCAAAATTTTTGGTGAAGACTATTTTAACTGATGCTTCATCAGCTCTAAACACTGCCAGCTCCCTTTATAATCCTTTTTGCTAATTTGTAAAAGATATATACTGTATATAGCAGATGTCAGAACTCTTGGCTCTTACAGCAGAAAACAAGCATGTATTGAAAACCAGGCTATATATAATGATTTCAAACTTATAGCATTTCAACTTTTGCCAAGATTATGCAATTAAAAACTTCATTACTTAAGTACTTGCAGAGATCAGCCTAGCAAAGATGATGATGTCAGCCTCACTAAAATTGCTAATTCTTTGTGTCCCACAGGGGAAAAAAGTCAGTGAAACTTAAAAATACAAGGAGATGTTTTATTCCACATCACTGTGAAATCAAAGCATCAAAAACCTATAGAATTCATCTTGCCAAGCATTTGATATGGGAATACTGAAAAAAAAAGTATAGCAAAATTTACTGGGAAGCTCACCTTTTAAAATAAAGAAATGCAGTATTTTCTCGCCTAAGCTCTGATAATAAGAAAAGTAAGATATCAAAACCTACTTAAATGTGAAATACAGTGAATAAATTAAACCAATTCATTACTCACTCTTAAGAAGAATATCTTTGTATCTAACTTGTAGAAACAAGCTCTGGGTTAACTTAATACGGACTAAACTACAGCCACAACATGAAACACAATTTAATATCTAAAACTAAGGTGCAGTCTTCAGACAAAGTTTACTCAAGCTTTTGACTCTCCATCCACCAAAGTACCAGCCTTTCAAACTCATCCTGTGTTCTGATGCCCTGATGACTTTCATCTGCTTTATTTATTATCAATAGCACCACAGATTCTGGGAACAGATCATTGTATTTATGCTGAGAATTCAAAAGGAAAGAATGGCGTTAATTTTCCTGTCACTAGGGTATGAGGAATAAATCTGTATGAGGAATAAAGCTGTATAAATGAAGCTATATCACTAACATAAATATATATTATTATAGAAGCCTAGCAACCAGCTCTTTTGAAAAAAAATAGCCATTTTTCAAAATCATTCTTCTGACCATGGTTTACAAATAACAGATGGGCCTGAGCCAGACAAACACAAGCCCTTGCAAAGTTCCTGGCTTCTCATATGCCAAGTTCGGCTTCCATAACATCATTACCTATTCACATGTAGTTCCATACATTCACTCAGTCGTACCCAGCCTAGTTCATTATCACACTGGCACTGCATAGAAAAAGCTCAAAACACACGGCTCTATAATTCTATGTAGTCTATACAAATATATATTCCTTAATAGAAATCCAAACACTACTCACCACATGAAGGATTTTATTCTCTGTTTCATATACTGTGCAATCCTGAAAAAGTAAAGCAGAAAAGTTAAATTCATCCAATTATTCACCTTTCCTAGACTAATCCTTAAAAAGAATTAAACTGAATTGAAAAGTCTTTAGGATGAAACTAAAGATTTCAAAGTCTCAAACAGAATGGAAAGATTCATGTAACCAAAGTGTGAAGCCACCACAGAAAGGAAATACTGGTAAATGTTTATATCTGTTCACTAGTTCTTGTTGCTTCCTTCCTTAAGACAGATAACAATCTTCCTCCACTTTACAGCCTTTTGGCACATACCAGGTAGTCACATGTATGCCAGACAAGTGGCTTCAACCTGCAGTCCCTGACCATGGACAAAAATGACCCGCTTCTAGTGCTAACACTGAAAAACAGAGGTACCAGCAGTAGTTTTAAGTAACTAAGAAAGCAAACTAAGCTGAACAATTCCTGTTGAGCTGAGCTGAACTGACATGTTTGCACATCCTGCCAAAGAAGAGAAGGAAAACCCTGGGAGGAGGAAGAAGAGAAAAGGGAACCACTGTTGTTTATAACACCATGCAATGGGAGGGAAGACAAACATGGTATACAAAACGCACAGGGAACTTGAGTCAGACCATCTTATTACATACAGCCTGCTGGGGACTGCATGGACATTGTTGTCACCTTATGTACCATGTGAGGCAGTTTCTATAAGCAAGACTAACAGATGGGAGGCTGGGGGCTGTGAAAGTTTTTCTGACAGGCCAAAATCTCAGTGGATATAGAGAAATCATAGAATCATAGAATCATAGAATCATTAAGGTTGGAAAGACCTCTAAGATCATCGAGTCCAACCGTCAACCCAACAATACCATGCCCACTAAACCATGTCCCTAAAATGGAATTAGTAAGGCAGAGAGCACATGAAATACAACAACATTGGTGAAAGAACCACTCTTTTCTAAGTTCATCAGATGCCGTAGCTTTATAGTAATTAGTGCAAGCTCTGTTTAGAACGGATGCTTTGTATCCTACCTAATAACCCACATGAAAAACATCACTAAGTTTTCATGGTTTAAGTTTCATTTTTAAATCAGTTTATCCTGTTAGAAAACCAACTTTGTTATATGCAACTGTTTTAAAAAAATGAACTTTTAATCCATGAAACGCTTCTAGTGTTACTCAGGCAAGAAAAGCCAATGTGTTCTTAAGCTTTATATAAAGCAACCTATGCAGAAGCAGCAGGTTGATCAGGGAGTATTTTCCTAATAACAGCTGTTGGCATTCAGGAAACATTTGCCAGTAAGTACAGCCGGAAAGAAAATCTAACACGTTTAATTATATGCAGACATCAATGAAGTATTTGCAATCTTAGTAGCAAAACACACATTTCATTGTTATATGTGGGAGGGCATGTAACATTTTCAATCTGGATACATCAATGTTCTGCATGGTTTCTTATGAATCATTCTTCTGCAAAAATAGCAGGAAGGGATTGCAACATTTATATTGAAGAACAAAAAAGAAGTGTTTTTAAGCAGACATAATTATTTCATTGGTAATAGGAAGAGTTTACTGTAAGTTTAAACACTCAGCTTAAAGAAGATAATTTGAGAAGTCTCATTACTAAGGGAAGAAGGATTCTGGGTTCTTAAACGCTGTAGAGGTTTATTACAACCAAGAAACCAGTGAATAACAGAAAAACACTGCTACATCCTTGAAATGAAACTCTTCCACACAGTCATGAAAGAAACTAAAGAAATACGCCTTATTTCTGACAAACCAAGAGTATATATATAAACAAAAATATTTCTGAATCTACAGAAGACAGTAAAGCAATTGGAAAAATTCTCAGGCATCCAGTCTATGTATAGGGGCAGGTGGCCTCACCCTTAAATTCTCTCCTCAACACACGATTCCCTACAGATCCAGGGTCTGGGAAGAGGAATTCCTAAATGAGTTTATCACATAGCGGACAGCTGATTGTTGATGGTACATCTTCATATTCAGGCAAGAGAAAAATTAACAGTTCAGTAAACGTTAAAAGACAGAAAAACTGGAAGAGAGCAAATGCAATGCTTAGGTAAAAAAACAATACCAAAATACACTTTTTTTCGTACATGAATGACATCCAACTAAACATAATTCAAGCATGAACTCAGGGAAATGTGCAGGAATGGAAAGATCCATGCCAGCATAGCCCAGAGCAGCCCTGAAGTCTAGGATTCAAAGAAACCTACAAAAGGTCACCAAGCTGATCCCTGCATCGTAGCAAGCTTGTTTTAACTTCTTGCAGCCATCCCTAGAGGTGAGGGCTAAGACTGCTTCTGAATGATCCCAAGAGCAAAACCTACACGTCTTTTTCTTTCATAGTGAAGAGTTTATTTCCCCTTAGATTTTCTAAGTCACTCCACTGCTTTATGCTTTACCTTTAAGCAAGTGCTGAGGATAACTGTGCCCACCCTCTTCAAACGTCCCTTAGGTAGAATAAGCTGAATGCTTATTACTGGGGGCCTTTACCATTTACAATTATTGCTTTTTCATACCCATTTCATTTCAACTAAAAGAGCTTAGAGCACTTGAGAACTATAAAAAGAGTCGCTAACTATGCAATTAGAAATAAATTTGTATTCTTAATAGCATACCACCCACAGCTGGAGAACATCTCTTCCTTCCATATCTAGACTACAAGCCCGTATCTTACTCCTGAAAGATCATCTTAAATATCTGTTTAATCACAGTATCAAAACATTGCAATTAAGGTAAGAAACAGATCATATGCAAGTTTAACATCAACTTTTTTCTACTTCAGAAAAGCAGGAACACACAAAAAATCTGCAACCAAGCTTTACTCCTACACAAGCTAACAATTTGCTATTCACTTAGTGAAACAATACTGTGATTACCCCTGAACTGAAATACACCGATACAGCAAGGAGGAGATATTTCACTTTTACCTGTTTATTCTCTGAACTTCACACATATATTCACTGACAAACTATAACTAAAGCTAGGCTATATGATCTTCATCTAACCAACCAAACAAAACTTCTGCTGAAACAGCATAAGGTTATCTTCTAAATGCGCATTATCTTCTAAAAGATTAATAATGCAGATTGTGTTATTATAATAAAGCAACCAGTAATAAAGCAACAAAAGCAGTTCTGTGTTAACTTATACTTTCTGAAGAGGTAGTCAAATATTGGCCATTAGCACTTTCAGAGAGGAAAATGGGGCAGTATCATCTGCAAAGAAAGAGAAATAAAAGGGGAATACAATGGAACAACTAAATTACTAATATCAGATTTTCATGGTCACTCTTTCCAGCTCTGCTTCATGCATCAAAAATGGCAAAAGTGACCCTTGCGGAGGCAGCTGGAACTAGGCTAAGATCCTAATAAGAAGGGAAACATGAAGTCCAAAACAGGAAGAAAAAAAAAATGCAGTAAGGGAGGAAGATAAGAAGAGCAAGAACAAACCTCAACAATCCAGGAGAGGTTTCTTCTGCACTTTCAGTCTCAGCATAATTTTAAAACCTATCTTTAAGTCTAGTAAGACCGACACTACACTGCAACTGAGAGGCATCACTTCTATTTCTTCCAGAACTTCTGACCTTCATAACCACAATTCTGTATTATTTCTACAAAAATTACAAGTTTTATTTGCAAAGATCCTATTGTAATGTCATAAGTAATAATTACTAAAGACAATTAAATTAAACCCACTGAATTAGACAGCACTGAGTGGTGACAGTGCTGCAAAATGTACACGTCTCCTCCCACCCTGCCCCAGGCATTGCTAGAACAATTCACACGAGGCAACATATATAAAATACAAATATTTGTGGATTTTATTTTTCAAATGCAATGTTTATGATGCTTTATTTTTCCATTTTATTTTCTTCTCCCCTCACTATTATTGTATTCTTTTTAAGCATTTGTCTTAGTATGTCACAGAAGTAGGGAATGGGTTCAGCTAAGTACATCAGCACTTTTCTTATTCTTTAGTCATTTTCTTTGCACCTGAGTTGACTAAATCTCAACTCAAAATGTGAAGTACTGAGATCTAGAAGACCTGCCAACTCATCCTACTGCTCCTATATCTCACAGGGAAAAAATGTTCATGCAGTTCTCCAGCGCTATAACTACAGGATAAAATTCAGCAGAAAACACTTCTATTTCTGCATATATATGATCTGCTTTACAAGTCCGAGTCGGCAACCTGTCAAATTACCTATTGCAGTTACCTGTCAAAGACTTCTCCTCTCAGGGTACTTGCAGGCTATAATCTTGAAACATACCATCATTATTATTACTACTACTACTACTATTATTATTCATGGTTTTGCCACATATTCTAGGCAGCTGCTGCACTGCACTCTTCTTTGCAGTCTTACGTTCCTGCCAACTCCACGACTTAACTTCAGAATAAAGTTATGCTAGCTCAGAAAATAAAATACATACATACAAATAGTTAAGGGATACAAAAAGAGAGAATTGGAGAAACGTGTTTATTACTTCTTTCAGCAACAAATCAGCAACATTTCAGCATTTCCAGTAATCCTCAGATCAGAGTGCTCACGAGAGGGCATGAACTTCTTTCACTGTATTTTCTTGTTCAGCAGAATGCCTTAGCTGCTCATGTATATTTAGTCATCCTGATTTACTTTTTCCTCCAAGGCAAGGAAATTTCCTAGGCAGAACTGATACAGAAGCAGGCTACACCACTGTCAAGAACAAAAACCTGATTCTCAGGTAACATGTTAGCCCAAAAATGTCCTTTGTGAATTCATATGATAGCAGCATTGCTCAAAAGCAGGCTGTGTGGTGCTACAGAGGTGGAGTCAACCGGAGCATCTTGCGAAGAACAAGAGCTTGCCATGAGAGCATACCTTCTCCAGGCAGCTTTCAAGCTGCTTCTGGTGGAGCTTCTTCACTGTTTTTTTCATTTGTTTTCCTCTGGAGTCCAACGAATTTACATGAAGGAGATTTACGTGTGTGTGTGTGTGTATATTGCGCTGTTTCTACCAGTATTTTGCTGATAAAATGTAGGCAAGGTTAGGAACACAATTTTAAAAGCGGTAGTGAAATTGCCTGGGAAATGCATCTTTCATGAGCAATCCCACACATATCTTCCATGTCTAGTTTTAAGAGGGCAACAGATAGATTTTATGTACTGCTTAAAAACAGATGTCTGATAGAATTGCTGTCACCATTATTTTGAAGTCACGCAAAATGTTCTAAACTATGTAACTCCAGTTCTCTATTTGTAACAAAAATAATGAATTACATGATTGCTAAAAGCGGGTTCAGACTCTCGTGCATTGCCAAACCTTTGGTATAAAATCTCTCTTGAGCAATGTAGCCATTGGTTGGAATTAAGCCAAGCCATCCTTTAAATCCCTTTCCTTCTCAAATTGATTAGAACTGTAACTGAAACCTTTAATACCAGTATATGTCAAATGGATTGTCTGTTGGTCTTGCTACTTAGCAACAATAAAAAATAATTAACTTGAGAATACTCAGAAGCATAACTTCAGCCTCAGCACTGCTCCATCAAAAATAAGTTGTTCTGGCTTCAAGGAGCCCACTCTGAGCCTGCTCAAGTGTCGCTAGCTCTAGGGAATTTATGGCATTGGCTCTAAAAAGGCTCATTTGGTTTGAATTCTAGCCAATTCAGCTATGGCAAGAGAGCCACAAGACTGAGGTTTGCTGGAGTCATCACTGAAGGTTCTCACAAAAGTTCTCAACAACAGTGATGACAAAGTCTAAAGCTTTGCCAACACATGAAGAAGGCAAAAGTTTTATAGCTTTCATAGTACCTTCATTTATCATTACCCTTTTCTTGGACCAAGACAGTGGTACATAATTTCCAAACAGGTACAAGGGTAAGATAGGTTGAGCCAACTTAGCCTTTCACTACTTAGAAAATGCATGGAAAATATATCTAATACAGCTGATGGCAGGATTAAACAATGACAGCTTTGAAACAATAAACTTGATTGATATAATATAAGCTATGGCAAAATGCTGTGTTCTGTAGACCATGACGATTAGAAAACTGAAGGATATTAGGGAACTCTGCTCAGACTGTGATTTACAGGTATGTCTGGGTAATTACTGGAGTAATAAAATACAAATTGGCAGATATACAGATCTGCTCAATCCCCTCCCCTCCAACACCCCTCCCAAAAACAAGAAACAAAAAACTTAAAATACCCCCAAAGCTACAGAAGCTGGCAAGCAGGTAACGTTCTCCTCTGGCAAGAGGCAAAGAATTAAGAGCAAGACACAGGCAGAGGTTTCCTGAGATGCTTTACCACATCTTTGATTTTAAGAGGTCTAGCAGGACTTTGGATACAAAAGGTGTGGGCCTCGGGGACACTGACAATTATAAATGTTTGGAACAGAGAGAGAGGAATGTAAAATGCAACCGCAAGTTCCTCTTAAGCTATGCATCAACCCAGTTTGCATAGGTAATCCTTGGCTGCTGCCATACAAAACGAATTTTTAAAATTACACAGCCATTGTTAAAAACCTATACTGTATTTCTAAGTGGATCTCGCAGAATATGGGCTTTCCCTGGCTTTCTTCTTACAGAGCTGCTCCAAAAGAGTCTCCTGTCATGGCTGTTTCTCCTCCTTCCGACTGCCACAGTCCCAGGGAGCTCTACCCTCAACTCTCCCCTTTTCTGCAACTTCTTCCCTATTGCTCAGCAGCCTCCTAAAATCATGCTGCTTTAATTATCATCTCTGTGCGGATGAGTCACAGATCTCTCGTCCCTTCTGTTCACATTCGCAGTTCAGAATCTCCTCCTGGATATTTGCCACCAGCCATAACACAGTATGCTGAAAAGCTGAAATCACGTTTCTTCCCAAACCCTTCCTGCTCTCCACTTCTTTCCCTATCTCTGTCAACAACTCCACCACCTCATGTCCCACAAGCTCACAACCTGGGTGCCATTTTCAACTCCTCTTCGCTTCCCACACAAATCCTGTCGATTTTCTTCTCACTGCCGTTCAGAAATATTTGCTTTCTTTCCCACTTATGCTACAATTATTCAACCCCTGCAGTTCTTGACACTGGGTCTACGGCATCCTCACTCTATTATTATTCCCTGCCCCTCCACACTGAAGCCAGAGTTCGTCTGTATCTGCAGCAACCCACTCTGTCCTCCCCCATTGGAAACATGCATAAGAATCGATGGAGATGGAAGAAAAGAGAATGGTGAGCACACGCCATTTAATATACTAAAGGAAGAGGAAAAAAATCTCTATTGTGAAAAATAGAATCATAGAATCATAGAATCATTAAGGTTGGAAAAGACCTCTAAGATCATTGAGTCCAACCATCAACTCAACACCACTCATGCTCACTAAACCATGTCCCTAAGCGCCTCATCTACACATCTTTTAAATACTTCCAGGGATGGGGACTCAACCACTTCCCTGGGCAGCCTGTTCCAAGGCCTGACCACTCTTTCAGTAAAGAAACTTTTCCTAATGTCCAATCTAAACCTCCCTTGGCACAACTTGAAGCCATTTCTTCTCGTCCTATCGCTGGTTACTTGGGAGAAGAGACCAACACCCACCTCGCTACAACCTCCTTTCAGGTAGTTGTAGAGCGCGATGAGGTCTCCCCTCAGCCTCCTCTTCTCCAGGCTAAACAGTCCCAGTTCCCTCAGCCGCTCCTCATCAGACTTGTGCTCCAGGCCCTTCACCAGCTTTGTGATTTTAATGCAAGCTATTACATCAATGCTACATAAAAGGACATTTCCTATGCAACCTACACAAACGCTTCTAAAAGTCTAGAGCCTTTCCCTGGATATTTAATGAACCTGCAGTTCTCTAAGTTCATAACCCTGTGTACAAACTAATAGCGATTACCCAGCTTACTGAGTACAAAGAATTGCCTTAATTTTGTTTAAACAATCTGCATGGAGTGGCACCTATCATCATAGTAACAGAATACTTCATGTAAAACTTTAACACAACTTACATAAATCACCCACAGATCAAGCAACTACTGGGAAAAATTGCTCGCTGGATTGAGAGAGATGCAATATGTACACTAAGCTCTTTTATTCCACCTTTCTGAAGTAATTTTCCATTTCCAATTATTTCTACCCTCCTTTCTGTGAAAGACATCATCTTGCTTTCCTTTGGGATCTAGTCGCATATTAGTTCTTCATTTGCATATAGAGAGTAACACTTCTTCCTGCTACGCCATTTCTAAAATGAGCTGGTATACCATTAGGTCAGAAACCATAGCAAGTATTTTAGCTTGTGACTAAAATCACATTGATACTTGCGCATATATCCTGCTAGAATCTAAGTGCTTACGTGGTCTAAATTGAATTTCAGCTCTTAGGGTGATTTCTCTATGCAGCGACATTCTCAGCAGCAAAAATAAAATCCACTGAAACTGTCAACAGATGAAAGGTTGGAATTGAAGCAAAAATGTTCCATCCAAAGGAGAAAAAACAGTCAAAACACCCTTTTTTCCACACCTCTAATTCAGAAAAATAAGCATCATGCATTCAAAACTAAATCTTTTATTACTGACATGCAAAATAGAGTTTGTAGCATGATGTGTTGTGCAGTTCTTAAGTTTTCTATGTCACTTCCAAGACCATTTAGAGGTAAATAACTTCTTAATTTTTCACTTCTGCTTTTCCTCTAGTACTGTCATGAAAAAGATTTCTTGTTTATAAAACACAATTGCAGCAAAATATTTCCTATAGTGCCTAGGTGGTTATTCCGCCAACAGAGGAAATAAAATTAATCAAACTTGAGAAAAAGTTAGGTATGAAATTTAGGTAGATGGCATTTCAGGCTCAGCAATGACTTGAATTTTTCATATTGGATCATCTGAAATTCTTGATGTATTTTTAATGGATTTAAGCAAACAAACACACACGTACCTCACATTATATTCCTGAAATAAAGATTGACCCTACACTTTTTCGTGCTCAAGGCTTCTACTAGCTACCTAGCAACATATAGCTTCTGTAATTCACCATACTGAATCATAGAATCATAGAATCATACAGGTTGGAAAAGACCTCTAAGATCATCCAGTCCAACCGTCAACCCAACACACCATGCCCACTACACCATGTCCCTAAGGGCCTCATCTACACGTCTTTTAAATACCTCCAGGGATGGTGACTCCACCACTTCCCTGGGTAGCCTGTTCCAAGGCCTGACCACTCTTTCAGTAAAGAAATTTCTCCTAATGTCCAAAGTGAAGTGAAGTGAAATCTTGCTTCGCTGCACCTGGTTACAGAGACTGTACTGTCTCTGGAAAGGGAAATGAGGTTCCAAAGTAAAAGAAATGCAGAGTCTCAATCTTCACGTCTACTGATACAACCAACATAATCTTAATCCATCACCGTTAATGATTAAATTTAGCGTTTATAAAGAATTACACAGGAAGCATGGCATATCCTCTGTCTGCCTCTATTCAAATGGAAACTGTGATGCCACTCAACACGCACTGACACAGTGCCCACAACAATCCGTTTAAGAAAAAAAGGTTTTATTTAAAGGAAACATATGAGATATTAAAAAACATTTTTCCCCTCTGTCTACACTTTATCTCAGTTTCCACCAACTTTCTGCTATTTTCTGCAAGTGCTTCCATGAGCGCATGAATTAACCCAACAGTCCCTGACTCTTTCACTGTCACCTTGACCCACTCAGGCTCCTTTTCTTGGAAAAATTTAACAGCTGTATTGGTTTACCAGCATATGGCCCATCAAAAAGACTACTCTTTTTTCCACAAATTATTCGGTGTTGTGTTTCGTTTTTCCCCCTGTTCAGAGGGTGTCAATCAGAAAGAAGAAAGAACCAAAGAAAAACAACCAAACAAAAAAACCAAACAAGCCAACACCAACCCATTTTTGCTTTCTGGTCACAAAGTTTCTTACGTACTCAGCAATCTTTTGGGATTTTTTTTTTTTTCTTCCATCCAGAAGGAAAAGAAACTACTTCCTTTAAGAATGGAAAAGGAAACACAGCTAACAAATTCACAGGACTTTACAGGGTGGGTTTTTATTAAAGCATGCAGTGGCTTCATAAGCAACTTTGAAAATGTCACATCACAGACTACACAAGTTTAGGGAGAAAAACCTCTTCACAGCATGTATCTCAATGACAAATAACGAGGCATCAAATTATTTCTAGTAGTGGTTCATGCCCCTATGGACTATTATTGATGTTTTAACCTTTAAGCTCTTCCGTGCCTAGTCCCATTTCAAAAAGGACTCCAAAACTTAAATAAAAAGACAACAATATATCTACAAGTAAGCCATTTCAAGGGAAAAAAAAGTACAATAAAATAGCAGAAATAAACTACCAGAATCAGAAAAAGGCATCAATGTTAAGCACCTTGGGCACATTTTACATGACATTAAATTACATCTGAAATTTGCCATAGAAATGTGCTATAGAGAAATAAGCTACTTGACTATGAAAAAGAGAAAAACGTTGCTAAAGAGCATAAATTGAAACTACTTTGATATAGCTTCTTGTAAACAAAAACCAGTTTCATATTTCCAACAATCCTTTAAATTCTATTTTACCTTATACATTATACATTGACTTCTAAATTTGAAGAAAACAACTGCACAGGATAATATGTATCCTGAAACACCGTTACTTCCGAGAACTGCTTTGAACCTTATGCAACAGAAAATCTTGCATAAGAGCAGCACCTGAAGGATACAAGTGAGTCTAAATTTCTGTCAGTGTTACTTGCAATGTGTTATAACACTTTCATATGAATACCATTTGGATTCAATGTACTATAGGCAGATATTGCCTGGGTATTGTTTTCAAAGAGGGCTTTTTTGTTCTGTTTTTAACATTTCACCACATTTATTTAGCTACCCACTTGTACACTTATCCCCTACTTGTACACTTATCAGAAATGGGGCATTCTGTATAGAGAGTGTACTATGCATATGTATATTTTAAATTCCAAGAATGTGGCCTCCTCACCATGAATTATTTTTATTAAAAAAAGGGGAGAGGGAGGGGATTATTACCATGGTAGGCTAACAAAGATTTTCCTGCAAGCATTTGATAATATAGTTGAGGTGGAAGGAATAATGTTGAAAATTTAAATTAAAAACTTTAAAATTTAATACATAACTGTTTTCATCAAACATATGTTGCTTTGAAAATCCCAACAATTTGGAAGCACAAAGCAGTTTTAATGAGGAACCAATCAAATGTTCACACCACAGAACTATTAAAGCCAGTTTATTAGCTGAAGATAGCTGAGATAATTAGCTAGTTGGTATGACCTAAAATTCAAAATTTTAAAGCTATATTTAGTGAGTCCTTAAAGTCCTTAACAACTAGGACTTAAAAACAAAAGTGAGGAATTGTTATTGAAAAGTATATGAGAGATATTTGTAACAATAGTACTAAGGATATTAATTATTCTCTGTTCACATATTTGATATTGTCCTTACCAAATGAATAGAGCCATTTGATATTATTCCATTTGGATTCTGAGTCGGGGCAGGGGGCTAAGAAAGTAAATTCCCTTTTCATCCTTTAAACTGGAAAACAAGCCTGCACTTAATTTCTCAGTGAGACTTAATATTTGAAACATTCATCACATACATTACAATCATTTGATTATAAAAAATGCAATGTCATAGAAAAATAGTGCATTACTCAAGAAATATTTTGTGATCCTTTTCAATATCTTTTATCTGAAAGATATCAACGGCTAGAAGCCCAACAAAGATTACCCCTTCAGCATGGGAAGTGAGTCCATCAGGGCACGGAGTATATGTACACTTACTTACTTTTTCGAATCTCAAAACATCTTTAAATGGGGAATAAGCTCAAATCACTCAGCTGAGGCAGTGCACAGTGCACTTCTGTATGTGCTCTGTATTAGGGCTTTTAGCTCAAAATCCCAGATGCTTATATGTCCAGACAGAGTTTTTGTGGGTGGTTGTCTTGGTCTTCCCTAGCTATCTTCCATGCTGGCCATCACCTCCCAAATTGCATCACTCCAGTTCTCACCCCGTGTCACCCGAAATCTGAGTTGACCTCCAAATGGTGCTGGGAGACAGATGAAGTCAGAAGTACGTTCTGTGATAACGGTGCAAGCCAGGTCCGTGTCAGCCAAGTGACTGTTCTCCATCTCCACCCCTGTTACACAGAATTGCTTCCGCCGCATAGTCCCTCTTCAAAAAGGTGTTTAGGCAGAGCAGTAATTGCAGTGAAGCTTTTATAAAGGAGTATTTATAGGCCTACAGCTATGCTTCTGTTGAAGCATCTTGCTAAGTAAATCCCACAAGACATTAAAGCTGTGAGATAAACACCAGTGCTTTTAAAACTAAATAAACACAGCAAATCATTGTGAAAGCTGATTAAGGAAAGTAAAAAACATGTGACGAGTGCTACTGATGATCACTACCAAACACTAATAATAAGAACTACGGTGTCCAGCAGTAAAGTTTTCTTTAAATGTCTGATAACTTACAAAGTCAATATCAAATTAGACTTTTCAGATATTCCCAAGATTTCCAGCGTTTTAATTCTAAAGAAGAATGCTTCCTTAGTGAAACCTTAGTGGGTTCCTGAGGAACAAGAGCATTGAGAATGATAATAAAAGCTACCTACAGATTGCCTAAGAAAGCAATAAATCTTCTATTCCTTACAGTTATCATTGTAGCTGTTGCTACCTTTCCAAAACAAAACAAGCACACTTAAAAGGACCAGTTCCTGGCACTCTCTGAAGCTGAACCCGACTAAGTCAATAGCAAGACTTTAATGAATGCCACAAAGACAAGGAGTCACTCATATTCTTCCTTATATGCATTTGTGACTGGAACAATTCTGCCGACACAAATCTAAATTCATGAATGAACCAAAAGGGAAAAAAGCACAACCCAAAACAATCTCACCCCCCCCAACTTGTACACCCATATCCCGTTATCTTGTACCATCAAGAAAGAACTGGCCTTTTTTACTTTTTGCAGTGTAAACAGGGAGTACAGATAATGCTCAGCCTCCGATTCCTATGGGGACGCTCTTAGCAGGCAGACAAGTGTAGGAGAGAAAGGCAGAGAGTGCAAGCTAATGGCAGCAAAAATCACGATAGTCTCATGGATTTGTTTATTTAAATAGGTTTTTTTTTTTTACCTCCGGTGTTCTGCTGCAAGGGAAGAGTTGTTTACAAAATCCAAGCCCTGAATTAAATATGCCATCAGCAAGGAGGATGGTATTAACAGTGAAAACCTGCAGGAAGTGCCTATGAAACAATATCTTAAAGTCCTAAGGGGGAGAAAAAGAATCCCTAAGCCAAAATAAAACAACTGCATAGAAGCAGATGATTAGTGCGAATGCGAAGCAGGTTACAATAATAACTTGCAGTGCTCTGAGGGACCTGCTTCCACTAGCAAATATCCACTGCATGCTGGCCTGTTAGTTAGGTCCTGGGCAATGTGCAACACTCATAGAAAATGAAATGGTTAAAACAAAGTATGTGCCATTCTGCATTTTATTCCAAAGTTTGTCTCTAAGTAGGTATTACAACTCCAACTTTTCTAATTATTTAAAGGTTAAAGCACAAACACTCAATAGATTTTCTTAGAATTCATATTTATAAGACAGAGCAGTAATTCTGTCATTTTTTTTTCTTCATTATCCATTTAGCGCTGATAATGGGAGGGGGGAACCCAACAATACTTAATTCTATGAAGAAACGCTGACATTACAATTAGCCTCAAAACGTGCAAAATAATTCAAGCAAGCCAGCTTAATTTTAGTTTTTTTCCCTCCATCTTGACTAAAGAATCATTTTTGGTTAATAAATCTGAAGGTTGGCTGTACCTTTAACAACACAAAAAAAAACCAGTTTTCAAACCTGCCAGTGCTCGGTTACTGAGGTGAATACTGGAGTTCTATTTTTAAATTGTATGAATGTCTTAAAAAAAAAAAGTCAAAGGCATAAGAAAATGTACAGACTGAATATTTTAATTAAGCTTTATAAAAATGTTCTTAGCTACTGTTACAAGAACATTGTAACATCGTCTTCTGTAACTCTTTCACAAACAAACAAAAAATTTTTTAATTAAATTATAAATTATTGTAAGTTAGTGAAGTACTATAAAGTACTTTGCATACAGAAGAAAACGGATTCTGAGACAGAAAAAACACCTGATAAGGTGATACTGAAACATTCAACTTACAGCCTTAAGAAAGCACAGTGAGAATTTTCCGTGTGTTCAGTGATCATATAAAAGAAAAGCTCAGCGAAGACATTTTGAAATGCTACATTGGAATGCATTTGTTTTAAGTAGAGATCAAACCACATGTGTTTGGGACTAGTAATGGAATTTTTCATTATCATTCTTCTGACTACAGCCCAATTCAATTTCAGGGCATGCTTAAATGTAGGCACATAAATGCTCCTTTTGACTCCAAAGTATGAATTCATGTCCTGAACTGCTTCCTGATTGGGGAATCATGTCAGATAAAACTGCTTTTCTCCAAAGGTATTAAACAGCAACATTTGCTCTCATTCACACTGAAAGATATACATAGAGAAATATCTACCTGTACTATAGCGAATTAGCAGTATCATGGATAGGGATGAATTTGTAAGAAAATGAACTGACATTGAGCTAATTCCTGGGAAATACTGCAGCGGTTGATATTTTACCCAGCTTCTCACTAACAGTGGACACATGAAAATGGATCAGGTGGCTCTTCCCCTCAATTAAAAAACTAGATGATGATCCACAGCTACCTTTGTGGAAAATGAGCAGTTTGGCCAAGGGGAAGGGATGCCCTCCGATGCCTTCTTTTCCCAGAGTACCAACCCCTTCTCACAGCTCAACAAGGGCACAACAAGCCACAGGACAACAGATAAAAAACACATGCAAAAGGCAGCCAAGAAAACGAAGGCCTGGGCTCTTCTTCCACAGCCACCACCGCTGGCACCTCCATCCCAGTTTAAGGCAGGGTGATGGTGGGGAGTGTGGGCAGCTGAAGGATGGGACTGGCGGGGCACCCCTTGGCCCTCGGGCCTGGGAAGCAAACAGGCACCCTCGCTGTGTGGCCTGTGGGGAAGGAACAGCCCACGCTCCATTTCCACATCAAAAACCCCACACGTAATTGATGGAAAATTATTATTAATAATAATAATAACATAGAAAAGTGAGAAACTTTCATCTGCCAAAGTTGCACACACAGGACTGGCAATACTGCTCTTCTCCAACTCAGGTGGGAGGCAAACCCAACTAATCATCAGTGTTGTGTCAGTGTAATTTATGAAAGGGTCAGAGAAAAATGCATTTCTTTTATAAAAGGAAGAGTATCATCCTACAAAGTCGTGCCAAAAGGTCATAGGAGAAGTTTAGCTTTGCTCAGTTTGGAGTGATACTTCTGAAAACCATGAAAAGTCCCCTCACAGCTCCTACCTAGCCCACTCTCTCCCTTTTTCTCCACTCCACTTTTTCAAGTGCAAACACTCCCTCGAACTTCTGCTTGGCAGCAGTGGTCCCTTCACTCTTCTGTTGCTGAACTGCCAGGAGAGGCAACGCTCTCTGGACCCTTTTCCCTCCCGCGTGATGGGCACTGCCGCACCGCATGGTCAACTGATGGTATAAGATGGTACCAAGGCCCTTCACAGTCACCAGTAGCAGACTGGTCTCAGAAACTCATGCATCAGGGTAAATGATGATGCTCAACTGAATAGAACTACTTTAACTTCCTAGGTTATTTCTACAGAAACTGGTATCAACATTAGTTCGAACTTGCAGCAAAAGCGACTTTTCTGTATCAGCAGAACAACAGGCAAAGATAGGGATAGACCCAAACCACACAGAGAAGCAACAGAATGGTGGAGAAGGTTCTCTAGATTGCACTCCCAAGCGAAGCCCGTTAAGCAAGTGCTTCTCAGTACCCACTTCTGAATTTCTTGAAGGTAGGATGTACAAAAATGTATACAAAATATTCTAGCCTCATGAGGACGTGTCATCTTAACAGGTGTCTAAATGATATGAATTGTATGAAAGAGCAGATGACTAAAGTCCAATACATACAGACCTTTTGAACCAGTTAATTAAAAATTAAAGACAAGATATAAGAAATTAAATATGCACATTATCAAGTAGATTTCGTAAATTTATAGTCATGATATTAGACTAGAGAACCCAAGGTGAATCTTACTACTGAGATAAGCAGAGGCATTTACACAGCACAACCCAAACTAGTATTAGAAAACCAGGAAGCAGAATTTTTATAAAGCATTTACTAACTACTAGTATTCCCTTATTTTTGTTAGACAATGATATAGACAAAGTAATACAAATTGTGTGAAGAAGGTAACGGCCATTTACAATTCAGGAAAAAATAAATTGCTAAGCAGATGGTCTCATACCTGTTGTACTATTGTTGTTAGTTCCAGACAGAGCTGTATGACATTATTTCTTGTTACTGAGTAATCTGTGACAGCAGCAAAAGGTGATCTAAAAAAAAAAAAAGAAGAAGAAAAAAATGTTGAATAGCACTAGCATATATCCACTTGCTTCACTGGTGTACAATGCGCTTAATACACGTTGTTTCTAGAGATATTAAAATCACACAGAATACCCAAAATGTACTACTAAAATTGTAAAATACAGGATATATATCCATGGAAAATGTTAATCTCTCCTTAGTTTTGCCATTTTTAAGTTCCTCTTTAAGAAATTCCATTTATAAAGGCATTATTTCTCACAGCCTTCCAGTTTACTTCTGGACTGCCTTTACTCCCCTGGAAAAAGCCCACCTTGCCTTCCGCATTTGTCTGGGAACACCCTCATAAAGGCAACCAGAGGCACTGCTTCTACCTGATGTGAATGGTGTCCAGATGTGAAACAGATCAGAAAAGCATTTGGCTGATTCACTAGGATTCCTGGGACCTGATCTAATACCTGGTAAAAGTACTGGAGGGACTCAGAAGAAGTAAAATCTTTATCCAAAGGGGAGAATACCATTTAGAGCCAGAGATGCATCAACGCTCAGAAGCAGCTGCAAAGGCTAAACTGGAGGCACAACCTAACATCCCCCCACACTGTGCTACAATCAGAAGTGCTTAGTGAAATGAAAAGTGTAATCCAGCATTTAGAGATGTCACCTACATATATCCTATACCTTAAAACTTCATGTTAGAATGTTTAAAATGCTTGCCTACCTAGAAGCTTGCTTGTTTTCTAGAGGTATTGCTAAAATCTATTTGTTAGTGAGGTTGGCAGTCACCTGATTTCTGTACTACAAGTCTGTGTTAAATTATTAACTCAACTTGGCCTATTTTCTATATTCAAGAAGTAGACAAACACCAGGCAGGATTGATATTTTCTCCAAAAGGAGTCAAGATTCTGACTTCATCAGTGTTGCAAATGAGGTTTTTATGGGAATTATTAGCATCACAAAGATGGCATTTCTTCCTAATAGACCTGCTTCAAACATTTAAAACAAAAAAAGGTGACAAAGAACCACAAGGATTGTAATGTCTGAATAAACTAACAACAGATCACCCAATGGGCCAAGATCTCTAAACAATACTTTATATGTGGTTGCCTTTAAATTAAGCTGGGTGACTAGTCCCTTCCCCAACTGCCTTCTTTCATCACATCTTAGAGTATACATATTCACATATACCTTTAAGAGTTTTACAGCGCTGGCTGGTATTATGCCTTTCTCATTTAAGCCTAAAGACAAGTTTACAGTACAAAGAACTCTGCTATAAGCATGTCCAAACGATAACTACAAATACAGTTCTACTGGTTCTTAATAGGTTTCTAAATTTCTTTTCCATATGCAGAATTACTGAAATTTTAGTGCAGGCAGATTTGAAAGTGTCCATTAATAAACACATGTGAATTTCCCTATCTCGGGCTGCTGCTTCTAAAGCCCTCTTTCTTCTCCAGGGCTCCCAATCCAGCCCTGATGGTTCATAAGATAGAATGAACTTTGAGGTGCACACTCAAGTTTAGCAGCTTTAATTTGATGTAATACATGATACAACAACATAGACTTTCTGCCCGTATTTTCTAGGGAGAAAAGCAGTACATTCTTTTTAAAATAAAAGTACAGAAATTGGAAGCTAGGCAGAGTTTAAGAAACATAAAAGAAACAAGAGAGTGAGAACTTAGTAGACAGCATGTGGAGAAATTCCAAAAGGTGCCTTACAAAAGCTATTTGACACAGACATATAATCACAATTCAAAGTCCAACTTTTATGCCATATATGGCAACTGTACAGTAGGTACACACTACAGCAGGCCTACCCACAGACACATGCACAGAGTATTACTGAAGTTCAGGAGACATGTGAGCATATTAAAAGATAAAAAGTAACTGAACTGCTTGGTTATGAACCATAATTGTGTTTCAAAAAGTACATTAGCCAAGATGTACAAAAACACTGATATTTTTCCTTTCAAAATTGTAACTGTTGAGGCTCTGAAATCTACCTGAAACTTTGATTTTAAAAGGTCATGTTCATTTATGAACTCACTTTTTTTGAAGATGAATGGAATCAAGCCAGCAAATGGTATTATTTTACTTTAAGTATGGATGTTAATACAATTTGATCCTCAAATTACACAACTGGAATCTATTTGACATTTCAAAGCCTCCAGCATTTCTCTAAACAAAATCGCATGGTAGGTTTTGACTCGTAATACTGCATCATCTTCCTTCATACTTTTACAATTTAGTTTGGTTTCACGGTTCATGAGGAAAATAATGACATTTTTCCATCATTGCTCTTAGTGAAGATCGTTAGAAATGCCCCAAATAAACTTTGTTGACATTAAAGAACAGGCAAAGGGACTGAGACATTACTCATTTTTGTTACATTGAAATTTACATAGTGAAGTTTTACTGAAAACAGCATGTGAAGCAGGCAGCAAGGATGTCAGCAGGAGGGAGAAGACTACTAAAAATCAACAACTAATATGTAATATTTTGAAAAGTGCTTCACAACTTGGAAGGATAAGGAGACAGGTCCATGTTATATGGACTTTGCTCCTGCAGAAAACGTAAGGGGTCCTCGAGCTGCCTTGTCCATAGGTCTCTGTAGCTTATAAACCAACTCCCTCACATCAGGTTCTGTGATGTGTCTCTGGGGGATTGCTGCAAATTGGACCAGTAAAATTGAAATTCCCTTTCCTCCCCCTCCCCAGTTTAGACCACTTCCCTGGAGGCAATCTGCACGCACAACTATACAGCCACTACTGCATAAGGAGCTGGGGAAATGGTAAGGACAAAAGCCTCTTTAAATATTTACTACCAAAGGGAATGTATTTTGATATTACATCTCAAGGCTCAATTTCAACAGTGAAAGTCCAGCAAGACTTAGTATAACAACAGGCCAGCAGTTTCAACCAAAACATCAACAGAAACTTCATTGTAGGATCCCTGATTGGATTTCATAAAAGACACAGGGTGAAACACCCATCTGACAAAAAATGTCTTCATTAGTAATATATCCACTGATTGTAATTTTAATACAGCACAATAGTATTGACTTGCAACGAATGAAACAATATGTATAAATGCAAATAAAGCCTACATACACTACAACTTTTCAACTGGCTGCTACACACTTTCCTTCTCAAGGCATCAGAAACACACCAAGTAAAAGTAATTCCTTGCTTAACTGGATCACTTCTCTCTACTTTTAAAAATTATTTCCTTGGCTTGGCTGAGCCATTTCTATCAAATTCCAATTTCTACTCTTTTCTTTCAAAGCCACACCTTTTGCAGCCCCTTGGACCTTTAAGTCTCAGGTACCTCCTATGGCTCCAGTGAAGCAAAGTCCCTGAGAACAACTGCAATTTTCAACATGTGTCCTGTCCAATTCAGTGCTCTTTAAGTTAAACAAGAACTAAAGAACTGCCTTGGACTGGCGCCATATGTTGCCCCACTTCCCGCTGTGACATGACATTGATCTCAGTGTCCCCTTGTCTCACCTCTCTGTCAGTCATTTCCAAGACTTTTTCCACATACATTTCCCTATTCGTGGAACTTTTTTTACTCAATTTCTCTTGTAATTAATTTGTTCTTCCTTCAAAAGCTCCCTGTGATTCTCTTCCTTTGCAACACCCACATAAAACACCTTTGTAGCTCCACAGAGCACCTACCTGACCACACGCCCTTTCCATTCATTTCCTGTTCCAGATCTCTGCTGGTTTCTCCTTTCCATTCTTTGTCTACCCCTTCTACTCCTGATATCTTAAGAGAAGAAGATTTATGCAATCATATCGATACTTCCACACACACATGCAGAATGTTTTTGCCCTTGTTCTCACCTTTTCTCCCGCCTTCTCCTTTCCAACATTTGAAGCCATTAGCCATTTTCAAACCACTTTCACAA